>NC_088849.1:15434474-16634474 GCF_904066995.2 Poecilia reticulata
GCCAAATTAAAAGTCCTACATTTAATATTTTATATGGCCTTTATCATAATAATAGCAATTGTTTTATTCATTTAGTTTAGCATTTTAGCTGATTATTGAGTGTTCTATGCAGCTTTTCCCCCCTTGTTCTAATTTATGCAGGGACACTTTAAGATTGCATAAAAAAATTAAAATCTAAAACATGACAGACTGAAAAACAAGAGTGCAACCTGGTTTGATAGCATGTCTGTTTTTCTCAGGAAGAGAATTGTTTTGTTTTTTTTGTTTTTACTTTGAATAGTTCAGTTAAATTCTCATGTCATTGTATAATAAAGAGCAAATTAAATACAACATAAGCACGGTAATATAAATTGCCTAATCATAGCAGAAGTTCTGGATTTCCCCATCTGTACACAGAAAGCTCCGACTGTTCTGCTTTTAGATGTGGAACCGTTCACATGATGGCAGCAGGTCAAAACCTCCATAAGGACAATGTAAAGAGTCTCTGAGCATGTTCACTGCTCCTGCGGTGGCTCTGAGGCAGACCCCCCTCTCTGTGCCCTGCAGAGTTCCTCTTGTTATTTTACAGCCAGAGCAGCACACAGAGATTGTGTCAGTGCAATCTCAACCACACCTCTGTAGAACGTGGTGAAGAGCTACAAGCGCTGTTTGTTTCCTCAGATGGCGATACGATGAAGTGGCTGGTTCTCTGTCCAGGTAAGATCAGCAGAGATCTTCACTCTGAGGTTTAATGCCACCCACTCTGTTTCCGTTGCAACGTAATCCACACAAAACATGAAAAAAATCTGCTAAATGAACTGTTGGAAATCACACGATAATCATTTGACCTTCCACAGTAACATTGAATGTAATCAGCTTTCTTGTCTTTGTTGACTTGTCGCCCCAGGATGATGCTGCCACCACCATGTTTCACAGAAACCCCCTACAACACTTTGTTTCAAACTCCAGGACATCTCTAGCTTCCTTTATCAGAATTATCTGTGCAGGACTAAAACCTTTCCAATCAACAGATTCTCCATCCCGAGTTGTGAATCTGATCAAAACTCTCCTTATACTGAGGTTTTGTGTTTGCAGCAAAGTTCTCCACAACTTTATCGCTTACCTTTCATTCCAGTTGCTGTTCCTTGGTCTCCACCGTTGTTTGCAATGCTCTTTAAAAACCTTGTAGGCCTTCAGAGAACAGCTACATTTATACTGAGAATAAGTTAAACAGCTCCTAATTCACTGTGTTTGTATTCTGGCCTTTTTATTTATTGTTTATTTTTGCTTTTTAGGCCTTGCAATTTTCCGTTCTCCAAGATACAGACTCGATCTGTACTCGACTATAATATCAGATCACACAATCGAGAGGGGTGGCCAAAAAAAAAAAAAGCAAAGGTCAAATATCCAAAAATCACAAGATTGAAGAAAAAGGCTGGAATGCAGACAGAAGCCGAGACAAACTAGCAAAGACTGGAGAAAACCCGAAAGCTTAAATACGAGACGGGCAATTATTCTGATGTAGAACAGATCTGAGAATGTTCGGAAACAAAATGGACACAGAACTTTCCAAAATCATTTCAATACCTATTGATCGTGACATCCATCAGTTTTGAACTTTGGCTAATTTCTCAAATACCTCGTCTATTGTTCTCATGTTATATTTGCCTCCATGTTTTTTAAAGAAGGATCACAATTTGTGCACAAAATTCTTTGGCAAATGCAGTTGTGTCTCTGGTGGGTGACTCACAGGAAGCAAACAGCAGCCCTCTACCCCCCTGCCCCTTTTCTTTTCTTGCCCACATCATTCCTGTTTCACAATATGTAGCTGCCAGGGCGTCAAACAAGGATGAGGAAAAAATCTGTGGCATACTCACAATGGTTTCAATTGGCAGGGGTCAGTCGTAATCACTGCTAAAGGTACCTTGCATGTGTGTGCAGAAACATGCCATGGTAACAAGCCGCGGTACCTTGTTAGGACATGGAGACAGATTTTGTCCTTTAATGCATTTCACCGAGCATCTACAAATGGCTTCTTGGGGAGAGTAATTGCAAAATTGTCTATTAGCGTGCCGGTGGAACATGTGAGGCAAAGGAAGAATGTTTAAAGAGTCGGTCGCATTGAACGAGCGCGCTGTGGGGATCGCAGGGGCTACAGAGAACGTCAGCGACGCCTGCGGAGAACAGGTGAGACTGATGTGAAATTAAAACTATGGAGCTGTCCAAAGTCCTGAACATTCAGAAAAATCACACCATTCCTATGAAACACAAACTAATTATCCTGTCAGAGAGTGAGGTTTGAGTGCTAAAGGGACAGCTTGGACATTTTTCAGTGTGTACCAAGTTGAAAACTTTAAGCATTTCTTTCTTATTTTGTCATATTATAAAATAATGTGACAAAAGTTTAAATCCTGAATAATGTACTTTATTTGGGATTTTGAGTAATACCCTTAAATGAAGTCCAGTTCAGTCAATTGGCTGCAGAAATCACCTAATAAGAATAAAGGTCCATCTTTTGTAGTAAAAACAGCTACTCTGTCAGGCATAGGAAGGTTTTAATAAAACGTTTGGGGGAACATATATAATCCCAAAGAGCAAGTAACACAACAGACAGATCAGGGACAGAGCATGGGACGGGTTTGAAGCATGACTGAACCATCAAGCAGCACGTCAAACTCTGAACGTCTCATAAAGCGCGTTAGATTCATCTGAAAACGGAGCATTTTCAGTAGTTTGCACTGCTGTAAACCTTCCAAGACATTTCCATCAATCCTGGCTAATACAGAAGAGAAATAATCATCCACCTGGACACGCCGATCTCCTCGGTGGAGCATGTTGGTGGCAGCGTTATGGTGTGGGGATGCTTTTCTTCAGCAGGGACAAGGATGTCGGTGAGAGTTGATGAGAAAATGAAAAAAAACCAATGGGAAGAAAACTCAGTAGCAGCTGCGTCACACTTGACGCTGCAGCAGAAGTATTATTTTCCTTACACATCACTATTGTGAACTCTTTGGAATATTTTTCTATTACAAACAATCTCATTAAAACCCAACAAAGGTTGTAGTTAAAACATGACAGAATCTGAAATGGGTTTAAATTGCTTTGAAAGGCATTTTAAATATGAAGAGTGTCTTCATGGAGTGTGCAAGAAAAAGGGATATTGTAGTTTTAAATAGGAGACATTTTTCTAGATTTTGTGTAATGGTGGGTTTAGAATTTCCAACCACTTGGGAATAGATTTGTCAGCTTTTTAACATCACAATGCTTAAGATTTTACAGATTTTTTCTCTGCAAGAAAACTGAATATATATATATATATATATATATATATATATATATATATATATATATATATATATATATATATATATATATATAATAAAACCTGGTTTTGACATTTCATATCCAAGGTCATCTGCAACATCTGGAATGGGAAATACAACTTTTGTGTGTGTGTTCAAATTGACTTTTTATTTAATTGCCAACAGTATAGATCCAAGACATTTTATTTGCCTGGTTACCTGGGCTGCTGTTGTGTCACTCCATCTTCTCCATCACATACCAAGTTGTCCTTTGGCAACACTGCCCCCTTTCTGCAGCTTAAACAAGAAAAAAAATGTGACTGGAATAATAAGTGCTGAAAATGGTGAGTGTGACCAGGAAAGGGCTGCAGTAAACGCACCATAGTTTGTCATGTTACGACCACAAACTTGAATGTGCTTTAGTGGGATTTTATGTTGCAGACCAAAACAAAGTAGTAAAAAAATACACAGTGAAAGGAAATAAAATGGTTTCCAAATGGTTTCACAAATACAAATATCAAAAGTGCATTTGTGTTCAGCATATCGACTTTATGCTAAAAGTCTCTTTGCCCATGAAGAACCTGAAATAATCGCCCAGTCTTCTTTGTCAAACGGCTCAAGCTCAGTCAGATGGGATTGTTTGGTGGATGTCAATTTTCCAAAGACATCCAGAATCATGTGAAGGCAGTACTCTACGTAAATAATTACAACATTTTTAGTAATATATATGCATATAAATACATATATATACTAAATTTGTTTTGAATAGTAGAAGTTTAGTCTTTTTTGTTAATTTGAACTAATTCCAGTCTCTTACTTTTTTTTTTCAAAAAGCAGTTCACCAAAACTCCACAAGTTTGTCATTTTTTACTACGTTAAGCAACAACTCAGTCGCAAACATCCCTTTCGATAAAAAAATAAAATTATTTTGTTATTTGTGGCTCAGAAAAAAGAAGGTATCTCTTTATTATTATTATTATTATTTTTATCTCCAAAGCGTAAGTTATCTATTTATTTTAAATATATAGATTGAGTAAATAAATAAATATTTCTATCCTTTTATTTCCCCTTCTTCTGTGAATTTTTTTAGCTGCTTTTTGCACTGATGGAAGCATCAGGAGGTGTGCGCTCAATAAAAGAGCACCGCTCTTTAACAGATGTGATTTACGATTTCATCCAGAAGATGGCAGAATAAGCACAATTAATTTCCGCTGAGCGGCATTAAAAACAGACTGGTGGACGTTCAAGACAATTGACTTTAAATAAATAAATAAAATTAAAAAAATTATAATAAAGAAAAACGTATCATTGACACTTCTTCTTCTTCTTCTTAAAAGTGAAAGTCAAAAATATTGTTTTTATAAAACAATTGAACAGCAAAGAAAGAAATTCCCCGATAAATCAGACAGTAAGTCTAATTTAACGCGCCATTGCATTTTCTTTCTTTTCTGAACAAATCATCGAAGAAAAACAGCTTTTTGTTTGGCTTCGATCCGCTGAAGTAACTTAATTTTTATGAGATGGAGTAACATTTTTATGCAGGCCATTTCATGAACAGGATGGTGCCTGAAAACTGTTTTAAAGTCTTGTATAGACGCACACTCGCAGGATGCGCTGTGGTGTTTGTTCCAGTTTAAACCGCGTTAATTAAAACGTTAACCTGATTGGGTGTAGAGTGAGGGTGGAGGGGGGTGGGGGGTAGGCTGTCTCAGCCCCAATAGGCGAATCCTTTTTAATAACCCGCCTCGAGATAATGATGTAAAAAGACTGAAGCGTCTTGTGCGTAACGAGGATGATGGTGGTGATCCGCGGAAGGTGAATCCAGCACAGAGAGAGAGAGAGAGAGAGAGAAAAAGAGAGAGAGAGAGAGAGAGAGAGAGAGAGAGAGAGAGAGAGAGAGAGACTTTTTACACAAGTCTCTTCTTCATCACCGCACCTCAGCTGACAAGAGAAGCCCCAAACTTCGCCGTTGACGCGCAAACAGAGGGAGAAACTCACTGAGAGGCGTCAGGAGTTCCCGGAACCCACCAGGCCATGGACCGGAGGATGAACCTGAACGGCGGCGCGGCAGGGGACATTTTTCACAAAACTCTCAGCGCCGTGTCCGGCAAAAAGATGGACCCGTTCAGAGCGTCTGCCGGCATGGATCTGCCGCCCAGAGACCGCCAGTCTCCAATTAGTTGCTTTGACCAAGTCGATCCTGACCCGATCCAGCCCGGTGGATTGGCTGGAAGCAGAGGGGGCACTCTGGGTCTGCCGACCGGATCTTTGTGCGTCAAGTACGGGGAGAGCGCCAACAGGACGTCGGCGGCGGAAAGCAGCGGCGGAGAGCAGAGCCCTGATGACGACAGCGACGGGCGGTGCGACATGGTCCTCCTGACCGACGTGCGGACAGCAGCCGGGGGCAAAGCTGAAGGAGGAGGTAAGAAAACCAAAGAGCAGAAAATGCTGCGGCTCAACATCAACGCCAGGGAGAGACGGAGGATGCACGACCTGAACGACGCGCTGGATGAGCTCCGGGCGGTCATCCCCTACGCGCACAGCCCGTCGGTGCGCAAACTCTCCAAAATCGCCACCCTGCTGCTCGCCAAGAACTACATCCTCATGCAGGCGCAGGCGCTGGAGGAGATGAGGAGGCTGGTCGCGTACCTTAACCAGGGCCAGGCCATCTCCGCGGCTTCCATACCGGCCACCACCGCGCTGGCAGCTCCTCCACCCGGCCTGGGCGCGTACGAGCAACCGCCCGGATACCCGTTCCCCGCCGGGGTGGCTGCGCCCTCCTGCCCGGACAAATGCGCCCTATTCAACAACGCCGCGTCCAGCCTCTGCAAACAGTGCACTGACAAGCCTTAAAACTGACCACAGAGACTACAAAGAAGCACACAAGAAGGAGAAAAACCTGACAGAAGATCGAGTAGAGACAAAAATTAACATTTTTATAATATTTACTAAACGCATTAAACCTCGCTTCTGGTTTTCTTTTTTTTTTTTTTCTGTTCGAACAACACTTGATTGTGTACATAAATCATCTTTAAAGTGCTGGTGTGAATGAAGGCCGAACAGAAGCTGAATTAAAGGCCTGTTGCTCCGTGATGGACCCTCTGTGGAGATTTCTGGGTGACCTGACAACCTGCGCGACTTTTTTTTAATTTATTTTTTTTATCCGGAGCGCAACAGCACCGACCTCACTCTGTTGCTTTCTCATGCGTTTACTTTGACTACTAAATCAAAGGCCCAGTTTTCAAAAGAACCTTCCAAGTGAATGTTTCGGACGAAGAGAGTCAAATAAAAAAAAAGAAGAAAGAAAGAAAACAAGTGAACCTCTCGGTTAGGTACTTATTTAGTTGCGAAAGCTTTACTTTCAACTCAGCGAATAAATAAATTTAAAAAAATCTGAAAAAGTAGAAAAGCATACATTTAGGTCTACAAGGTGGTTTTATGTGTCTTTTGTAATTTATTAATTTGGGATATTTATGGTATTTATGCTTGCATTGCACATTGTCGTCTAAGTTGATGTGTTTTCTGCATTTTTTTCATGATTTTTCGTTCCGATGAATCGCGCTGTCAGGTCAAGGCTTTGGTTTATTGCTGTAGATACTTTGGTTTGTTATAAGATCAAAGGGGGCCGTTTGTATGTATTTGAGTGTGGAAAAGCTTTATTAAAATATTTTGAACAACAGCAGAAACATACTTATCTGGTTATTTATCCAAGGCAGTCAGTGCAACTTGAAGCAGAGAAAGGTGCTTTTAAGGTGTTTGAATGTTGTGCGCATTGATGTGTCTTATTTCACGGTTTAATCGTTTCCTTTTAATTCTGTACAAAACGTTTCAATTCACATTGAGCTCTGTCAAGCACAAGCCATTCCGATCAGACAAATTCAGATTTTAGCGCGTTTGTTACACATTCAGGGTGTTTCTGTGCGCAAATAATCTCTAATTTCTCAAGTTTCTTGGCTCTCGTCAGGTGTCAATAATTTTCCACTCCATCAAAACTGCTTCCTTTTTTTCCCCCCCAGCTGATTTGCGCCAAATCCTTGGAGAGAAAACCAGAACAGTGATGGTTGAAAACAGATCAATCATTCTTAAAAAGGGAGATCCGATTGCAGTTAAATTAATAATATTAGATCGACTTGGATTACGATGCGTAAGAGAATGTTAATGACAAAAAAAAAAAAAAAAACAGGTGATGAGAGTTGTCGCTGTAATACCTGCCTGCAGATAATCAAACCCCTCGTTTAAGGGCGATTACACCCTCACGATGTGATTAAGACATGTAATTACACCGCTGTTCAATCATTGTCGCAGTTTTGCGTCTTTAATGAGAACGCAGCTGCAGTGGCAGCGACTTTGGCCCTTTGGCCCTCCTTTTATTTTTAAAGGCCAAACGACACAATATTTCCCTAAAGTGCTGGTTATAAACATTATATTATTTTAATAGGAATCATTAGGCAGTTTAAATCAGGGTTAAAAAAAAAAAGAATATAAGATAGCTAATCGTTTCTTATATATATATATATATATATATATATATATATATAAACCTAAATGGAAACAATTATCCAGAAGATCCACAGCTCTGTTTTCATGATCAATCAACCTACTCAGGACATCAGTCTTGTACAGCTATGACGGATTTACTGTCAACTCAAGAAGCTTATTTTGGCTTTAAAATCTTACTGTGTCTCCTGCTCCACTTCCATTACTGACGAAGCCACGTAAAGCTACATAAGCACGATGTAAACTGATTAGTTACTGAGCTCCCTGAGAGGAGAGTCTCACTGTGAAAGCACTAACTGTGAAAGTTGTTGTACTGCACTTTGTTTTAACACAGAAGAGCTGTTGGGGAACACAGTAGTTTTTTTTCTGTGAACAAAACAAAGGTTGTTTTCAACACAGCGATAACTAAGTGAGATCTATGTTTGAAATATAATTTTTGAAAAATTGTCTTATCTGCTGTGGGAACAAAAGTCGGTTTGCAACCTATAAGGAAAGGAGCACCAAAAAAAACAAAACATACTTTACAATCCCTTTCTTCAGACTTCATGATTTGCTCTTAAGCATAATGTTTACTTCCTTTTTGTAAAACCATAATTTAGTTCAAACATATATTGGCTAATTTACAGCTTCATAGTCTGCAGGATTTTTTTTTTTAAATGTTAAAAACTTTTTTGCTAATAACAGTCTCTTTTCTACGAACAGAAAATATTGAAGTTTGACAGCTCCAATAGTTTCCCTTGAAGCAATCAAACTTTATATAATCTTTAAAAGCAGTCGGTGATAACTTTTTGTTGAATTTTGACTGGGAATTTTACCAACACAGAAAATGCATCCTGAGGCATATGCATAAACTTTAAGCTTATGCTTAAAACATCAGTACATTCCACTATATGCTTTTAGTTTCTCTGATTTTACCATCATGTGTATGCATTCAAGCAAAAGGAGAAAGTTATTTTTATCATTTCTTTTTACACTACAGGCAGCCCCAATTTCCAATTAAAAATCTAATAACTCTTGAGCATTTTTTTTCAGGAAATAACAGATAGTCCAGAAAGTGCTTTTAGAAGTCAAATGGTGTTAAAAGAAATATTAAGAAAAGATATGAAAATTTTCAATTTTTTCTCTTTTGAAACAACCCAGAGCAAAAGTTCTCAGAAATAAATACTTGGTGAAATAATCCTGATTTCCAGTTAGAGCTTTGATGGGTGTTCCGTCCATCCATCCATCCATCCATCCATCCATCCATCCATCCATCCATCCATCCATCCATCCATCCATCCATCCATCCATCCATCCAAATACTTTTTGTCAAAAATTATCTTTACCCATCTCTGTAATTATAGGGGGGAAAAAACTTTATAGGCATTACAGCAATCAAACAATTCTGATAATTCCTGACCAGGTTTTGGATGCTTCCACTGAAATTTTGAGTATTTGTCATTGATGTTGAGCTCTAAAATCTTTGAGGCGAGAAGATCTCTTTGCCATCCCTGTGGAGAGAGGAACAGATTAGGACAATCTTTCGCTCCCTCCACAAATTCTCCATCAGATTCATGTTGGAACTCCAAAACATTGACATTACATCTAGTGAGAGGAAACATTTTCGTAAAAGTACTTAAGACTTACAACATTCTGGGAATTATTTTAATAGGAATCATTAAACAGTTTAAATCAGGTTTAAAAAATCTGATTTAAACTGAACAATTTGGGGGATTGTGGACAGGAAACACTATAGGATTTCCTCCTATGATGTTAAAAGTCATAAAACATTTGAAGCCATTTTTTTCAGTTTTGAAAATTTATGGAGCTTTAGTGTAAAATTAATTCAAATTTTTTTATATATATCTTAAGCAGAGCTAAAAAATAAAACAAAAGTCATTCAGGCATTTTGTCGAAGCAGAATATGCATGCATTTTGGGATCTAGATGAACGTTTGATGCCTCAGATCCCCACCGGACGGTTGTTGGCTCAAGAGTGGAAGCAACTCCAGTTGCAGGACTGCATAAAGATGTTTATTATGTTTCTTTTTTTTTTTCTCCCCTCCTGCTGTGTAGAAACTGAGACTTCACAAAAACCATTAATTATGCAATATGCATTAATGCACAAATGAGTAAAGCATTTAACCCATACTAATACTCGCATTAGGCCACAGGGAGGAAATTCCCCAGGGGTGAGAAAGAGCCATATGTGTGGAGGAACAAACCACAGCCTTTACCAGCACAACAAAATATGTGCAAAGGTAGAGAGTCCAGAAGTCTGAGTCTCTGTATCAAACTACGAGTCACGTAGCTGGTGCTTTGGATGTCCACATCTTGACCCCTGACATGTTGTTAGGAGGCGGTCTTCAAAAAGTAAAATTAAAAGACGCTTTAGTTTTATTTCACAGCAACCAGAAGAAAAAACATTGCTTTAAATCACAAGCCTATTAAAGATGAATCTGTAATAAAGGCTTTTAAAACCAGAAGCCAAGACTCATGAATGGAAATAGAAGATAAAAAAAAAAAAAACACCCGCTTAATAAACAAGAAAACGTCCAATTTACCATATCACACTCCAGCAGGGCGCCCCCTTCATAACAGGGCTGTCATACATGCTAAGGACGGCGAACATTAAAGTCAAAATATACATAAACAGGCTGAATTGAATATCATATCAGTAACAAGCGAAACCACGCCAGCGGACTCATCCGCGCTGTGTCATGCAGTAGATATATGTGCTGCACCGGCTGAGGCACCAAATCAACCTCTGGGTGGTAATTCATTGTTGTCAGGCCACTCGTAGCATGGCATAATGTTGCCTTGTTGTTGTGCACACACAAAGCTCGCTAATAAATCTGCAGCTGAGGGGGTCAAACTAAAACCTTTAAAATGTAGTTAGACCTCAATTTTTTAGGACGTTCTGGACCACAGGCCTCTTCTGTTATCATGAAGAGATTGGCTTCTAAACTGGATCTTTGGAGTATTTTTTTAATGTTTTTAGCAGGTCTATAATTGAGACTCCACTGGGAAATATTTCTCACATCACAATTACTGGGTAAAGAAAAACCTAACAGCAGCCACACTATCACCAAATGTAAACTTCAGTAGTTTTACGTGACAAAGAATAATTCAAATGATTCAAACCCAATAATTTAAGAAGCGTGAAATACTAAAAAAAAAAAAAAAAAGCAAATCATAAAGTAGTACCGTGATCATTGTTAGCAGTTTTCACTGTAAGCTGGCCTGTTTTTCAACACGGAGTGAGTGGAATATTTTACTCCGGTTTGCGCATTAACAAAAACTGTATCTGCGATTTGTACTGATTGTATTTATTGGTTAATCATTTAAATTTATTTTGCGGAAAATATACCGATCTACAAAATACACATTCAGGCCAAATTCCCTAATAAATCAATGGCATATTCTGTCCATATATTCTGCCCAGATGCACCAGTCAGCCTCGTTCGGACTGAGCTGACCACTTTTGATTTTGACCAATTGAGATCTTTTTTTTTTAAAGGACCATAAGACACATATAAAGGTAATCCAGGGTTATCCTCACTTTTGCAAAGCCTCTGTCTGTAATTTTCATTAGTTTTTTTTTTTTAATTAAACACATAAAAACAGCATTATGCTGCTTTAGAGACCGGAAAAGGCAGCAGTTGTAAACTATGATGCTTTTTGCGAATAGTGGGGTTGATTGTCAGAATTTCACATCCCGTTCGTCAATCAGAGCTGACAGAATGAAAACTGGGCATTTCTCATCCATAGGCGATTGAGGTGAATCCCTATTTATAGTGTTTTCCTTACTGACACATGTGCTCCTAATTCTTCACACCAGATATATTTTTTTAATCCCACTAAAGATCCAGTAAACATATGGTGGTTCGCTTGGCACAGAAACTTCTAACAGGGGACAATAAATGACGTAATGAAGTGTGATTATCTTCTCATCTAGAGTCCCACCATTGAGTAACATCTCTAATATTCCAGATGCTGCCATATTAATCAGATTAGAAAACCCAATCCCCTAATCCCTGTTTACCGATGGCTCTGTTTTTGTGCCGTAATCTGATGTTCTTTTATTCCCCCCTGATTAAACTTTGTGGACAAAGCGGAAAATGAAGCATCACAGGTTGTTTACTCCACAAAAAAAAAAGTAAAGATAAACAATTTGCCATGGAGCTGAGCAAACAAAAACAGGTGCAATGACATTAAATGTTATTTTGCCAAAGAAGAAGAAATCTTTTGCAAATGAGGAGGGGGACATTTCTCTGATTTGCTTTGTTTGTAGGACTGACGCCGAATAGAGCGTTTGAGACTTTACTATTGTTTTTGATCCGTGGAGCTCTTCACATTTATTGGCACACCCACCTGGTGAAGGTTCGCGAGAAGACTTGAAATAAATTAAGATTGTATTAAAGCGGCATAATCTCATGCTGAAAAACAAGACACAGTCCTCTAACAGTGAGTTTTGGAGATTTGTAGAGATTTGCATGGATTTGAGATAAACCTGTGTTTTCTTCCAGCCTTGTTTGTCACACAGTTCCAGTTATGTTAAGCTGTTTAATTATGGCTCTGACTTCAGACATGGTCAAGTTTAGGTGTGCTGATACAGGTGCACTTTAAAAATGTAGCATTCGTAGCTCATGTGGCTCATTCATTACAAACTGAGTGATATACTCGATACATTAGTTTTTGTTTATTGTGATGAATACAGTTTATTTGGTTAGAGTAAAACAAATTATTACTGCCGACGGTTGACTTGTCAGTTGTCAGTAACACATTTGACACTTTCCACAAAGAGGGGAAGTCAAATAAGAGATTTGCTAAAGATATAGATATATATATATATATATATATATATATACACACAAAAACGCTGTTGTTTATACAAAAACAACAGCGGTAACAAAACCTTTGTTGAGAGTATAATAAAAGAAATCCTATTCTTTTAACTTTATTTTTAACAAAACCTATTCTATTACAAAGTTGTTTCTTGACTAAATGTCAGGGCCTTAATTAACCGGAATGTTCTGTGGTCTTTGCCATTTTGAATAACATTGAAGAGATACAAGCCTTTGTGTTACATGTTATTGAAAACCCAAAATGAAAGTCCTGAATTGCGATTAAAACCCTGTCAAATCTTACATTTACTTTGTAAGGGTTGTTTTTGGGGCGCCAATAGTTTCGGCACCAGTGATTTTGTTAACAATTGCTGCCCTGAAGTCACATTTCTTCCTACTGAACGCTGAAATTAAAGTTTTGATTTTTCAAGCACTTTCTGAGGAAGATGAACAAATAAATGAATAAAATTTATTTATAGGCTAATTTTTTTTTTTTTTTTAACCAAAGAGGCCGACAAACATGGAGGCTTCTGTGTCCTCAAAACCTCAAGGCTAAAAAGTAGCAGTACGTACAAAGGCTGTAAAGTAGCTAAGACAGCTGTGATCTTTCCATTTGTGTGACCTTAACAATCAGATAATGTACTATGGTGTTTTATCAGAGTAGATATGACCAAGCAGCCACACTGCATCACAAGAGCAGGCAGAAGCAGCAAGAAGCGCGATGCCATAACTATAAAAGGGAAGGAAAAACCACACCGCGATTCGATCTCTGTGAATGTTTTTGTGTGTTTTGAGTCTGTGCTCCAATGTGGATCGCTCGTCCCGATCAAAATGCAGATCCTGACCCTCTCAAGGTTCATTAGAGTCAAGGCGATGTGGATTTCATCTGCTCTCTGTGATATTCATTAACTCTGGCTTCCACATTAAAATAAAGTCTTGAGGATGACACAGTAACAGCGAGAATTACTCGCCGCTTGGTTCACCACACACACGCACACACACACACACACACACACACACGCGTCGTCTCCTTTGTTTCTTTCAAACGCACACTGCAGCTTTCAAGAAGACATCATCTAACACGGCCTCAGATTTTATGTTTCGACAAAGACGACATTCAAAATATCTTGTTCAGACAACAGTTCGTCACCTGATTGCTACGGGAGTGCTTTGAAATGTATTGTTAAATGTAAACAAAAGCCTCAAAGAGTAGCAGAATCATGAGAGCACTTTAAAAATTTCTAGGGAATTCATAAGAATCGACATGTTGGATCTGAGTTCATGACGTTAAAAAAAAAAACTATAATCCTCGTCACTGTATTGAAAATCTGTCACGTTACTGGAGCATGAAACCCTGGCGTTAGTGCAACACTTGCTTGGCTGATCTTCCTGATGTGCGGAGCACCTACTTGAGGCTTTGGTGTATCTGTCTGAGCGGAGGTCTTTAACAGCCATGAATGCCAAAGCATGGGGGGGTTGGAGGGAGGCAGGGCAGGCCAAGCGTAACTGCGACGGCCCGATGTCCTTGGCTCCTCGGCGGCCTTCACCTCGCACTCCCTGCACAGTGAATTTTATGGCTAATTTCCGGCAATTTATCCTGGCACTTTCAGAAGAGACATTCCTGCGGGAATAATGTGCATAATTTGCATAAATCATCCTGATAGAATGCATATCAGCATGTTACCCCTCCAACCCCCCCATCTTTTTTTTTTTTTTTTGGCTGATGCTCCAGCATTTACTTTGTAATCAAAACTGACTTCTTTCTACCCACAAATACATGAGAGTCAGGAGGAAAGGGTTCTGAGTTTAAGTGAGTAATTAAGAAAGAATGAAATCCATAAAAAGTCTGATTTCTGCTACTCAAGTGTTACATCTAAATTGTGAAAAACACAAACACAAATCAGTGCAGTTATTTCATCTCAAATTGGTTTGTTAACCATTTTAAATGCATCCCTGTTGTGGGTTAAACAGCAGTGAGAAGTTAAAAACAGACTCAGATCTGTTCCTTTACAACGGGACTCAATCTGCTCTTCGTATGACATAAAATGATACCCACTAAAAATTTAAATTTCATCTTAGATTTCCTCCTTTAAACTGATAAGCTGTGCAACATTGTTTTAATTGATCAAGTAGGTCTGAAAGAAAATGACAACAATGCTTAGTATCAGTTATTAAACCATTTGAAGTTTTAGTCAAGTTTGATTATTACTCAGTCAAGGTTAAATTTGACAAAATAAGCTAATTAAATTTAGAAAAAAAAGTCCTCCACAAACATGCTGGTCAGAAATGAACTGAAGTAGTTTGTTCCTGTTGGACTCTCCGTCTTAAACCTTTTCCCCACGCGACACATGAGACTCGATCTGGAATAAGTGGAAGACAATTTGAAAGGACTAATGGATGTTTTTTCCAGTCTGATATTCTGACTAATGTTATATTTTGAATTAATCTATCAACTCTCTAGAATTTAAAAATTGTCACAAGTTTCCAAATTAGAGGAAGAACATAGTTTGCATCCAGCTTTTGATGACTAGCGCTCATGACTAGCTAAGCTAGCTAGCAGGCTGAGCTTCTCAATCCCAAATAAGTGACACATTTTAGCTGTTGGCTAACAAACATTTACACATCTTCTTGTTAGACTGGATTTACTAAGTTGATATATAGCTTCAGCTAGTTTAGCAACATCGCTAATGCTACGGCCATTAGCAATGTCTTACCAAGCTACGGTTGTCGACCTTGCGGTTTTGCAAAATTATTTACTTTCTCGTTATACTTTGCAAGTTTTCGGACACTTGTTGCAATTGTCTTTTCAAAAAGCTACTTTTACTGGATTGATGAAAACATGTGTTGTTCTTATTGTCTCTTAACAAGCAACAGGTGCTGTGGTGGGAGGTAAATACAAAATTGTCATTAGCCACAAATAAATCATAGCACTAAAAGAAAAATATTTCACTTATATCTTTTGTTTTTGGTTATGAAGATTGTAAACAAATCTTTTCTTCCTGCCTTCCTTTAGTTGTAGGTAGTACTGTTGTCTTGTAGCATGAAGGCCCTGGGTTTGAGATTACTTAGGGAATGTACTAGTCACAGTAAAATGTCATTCTGATCAATATTACTTTTTTTGTAGAAATTCAATATAAGCAACTTCAATGTAGTCACTAGGGTCTGACAAATTATTAAATATAATGACTAATTCCCTAAAGTTTACATGGCACTTTGTCAGATAAGTGTTTAAAAAGTTTACAATTATTTCAGTAACGTTCATTTGGCCCAAGCCAAACAGCTCATCATGCAGATGTTTTCTAACAAATTTAACTGACGAATGTCAGAAACTGTGTCTGAAGTACAACTTAACATAAAGCAGACTAGTTAGAACATGGCTGATTAGAATAATTACATTGATATCATCTTAGAAAATTTGCATTAATACATTTTATTCACTGTGTAAATTTTAATAACTGATTGGAGTTTAACAATTGTATTTAAGCGCCTCTTAGCAGGCAAAAAACAAAAACAAGATATACACTAAGAAACACTTTGATCAAACCAAAAATAAAATGTGTGCAGATTGTTATGACAATTTTATTGGGCGAATGCATAGGACAATAAAAAGGAGAGGTTTTGGACTTCACTGCATGTAGAGACAAAAGACATGTAGGCCAATGGGCATGCAATGCAACACAGCCTGCAAGCTGCAAAAAAAAAGAGGAGGTGGGTCAGCTAATCGGAGCAGACACACAGACAAAACAGAGCTGCACGGGAAAAGCGCTGCACACTTTGCATGCACACAGTTTTGTGACTGATGAAATGAGAAGAAACGTGTATGCGTGTGTGTGTGTGTGTGTGTGTGTGTGTGTGTGTGTGTGTGTGTGTGTGTGTGTGTGTGTGTGTGTGTGTGCGTGTGCTCTGAACATCCAAAGTACCAGCTTCAACCCAGAGAGTCTCAAAATCAAAGACTGTATCGCTGGTGACAACAGGACAGTCGTCTGCTGGCTGGACGTTAATCACAATAATACAGGGCAGGCCAATCATGACTCACTGATCAACTGCTTAATGACACGCCCGCCGTGGCCACTGTAACCAGCCTGCTGCTGAGGGATTCACACACCAGGACTAGCTCGGATGTGTGTGTGGGGGGTGGATGGTGGTTATGAGGCTGGTGCACAGCCATCCAGACAATAATTACTCGATGACTGTGGTCACATTAGGGATCAGTCAAAGAAGATTAATTTCGACTGATAGCATTGGTCCCTCCTAAATGCAGATTTTCTTAATAAGAGTGAAATTGTGTCCCTGAGATGGTTGCAGACTGTGAGGTCAGCTATATAGGGGTAAATCGTCCAATTATTTATCTGGAGTGACAATGTCTTCTTCTTCTTCTTCTTCTTCTTCTTCTTCTTCTTCTTCTTTACGTGAATCACACTAGAATGAATTTCACACACACACGTGTTTCTGCAAGTCCTCTGGTCTGGTGTGTGTGTCTGTGTGTTTTGTGTGCAGAGGTTGTGTGCATTGGCACAAATGACGGCGTGTGTTTGTGCGTGGTACGGGTGGGCCTTTCGGTAAATACCCAGAGACCACAAGAATTACCCAGAGCAGAGAGGACAGCATCTGTTTGTGTGCTTGTGCCGAGCAAACAAGGCAATTTAGAGAACACCAAGGGAGCTGCTAATAAACACAACCTTATTCCCCGTTCTTCCTGCACCTGGCTCTGACTACTGCAGCACCGCAGTAGGGAAGCCTGGCTGTCTTGTACGTTTCTGCTCTGCAACTGTCCGTTTATGTGATAGAGGTTGATAGTGGGCAAACAAAAAAAAAACAAAGCATGCATTGGAATAATGCGGCTCTGCTTTTTCTGTCCATTATAGAATATAACCTGGTCACTGGTAAAGAGGTAGAATTTTATTTAAGAGAAAAAAAAATAAAAAATTCTGATAGGAACTATTTGAAAATAAATAATTTTTTTTTTTTCTGGTCACGCCATAAATCCAAACATGCTATACTAATGGAAACAATCTTCTGTGCTAATGTTGCTACTGAGAAAAAAAAGACTTAAATTTAACTATTTTCATTTCTAAATAAAATCAGGGGAAACTCAAAAGGATTTATCATAATATAATTTTGCACATCTGTTTATGCTACAAAAAGACACTTACGTGCAATGATAAGTATGATAATTTGACATTTAGTAACTGGTAAATCCTGATTAATTGCAAATAAACTATTACCCACACCCACAAACACACAGGGTGTGGGATTGCCCCTGGTCCTAACATAAATAATTAATGATTGTTTAAAACAGAAAGCCTTTTGAGGCTCCTGTGTAGTTAAAATAAATAGTGACTGATATAAGAATTTAACACACAGCAGCGACTGCTTTTTCCTCTGAATCATGACATCAGAAACTACTGTTCTTTATTTATGCTTTAGTTCTGTTTTCCTTAAACTTCATTTTGCATTTAAAATAAGAGATAGTTCCGTTTTCAACTAATTGAGTAAGTAGCAAATAAAAAAGTTATTTTTAACTGTATATTAGAGACAAATCAGAATCAGCTACTTTCTGCACCAGCAGTTCAGAACTTTAAAATATTGGTGATCTGAAATTGGCATCTCTGTTTTTAATATTGGTGAGTAAAACTGCTAATTTAATTAAAATGCATCATTCATGTACTTAGGTGAAACATTACTTCAATGTCACGTCATATGTTCTCCGAGCTTATCTATAAATCCATGCAGTCTTATTTTTTCGGGGGGGGGTTGTTTTCTTTGAACTCGCTTTAATGAGACCTGCAGCCTTGCCCGCCTCCACCGCTGACTGTGATATGTAGCCAATGTGACACCCAGTGAAGCCACGCATCAGACCAGACACAAAATGGCCGTCCAGTGCCAAACCCTGCCTTGGCTTTCACTTCACATCACACCACAGCGCCTGGCTGGAGAGCAAAAGCTTTACATGGCATTTAAAGGAAAAACTAAGGGGCCTTCTGCCTCCGTTTGTCCCCGACAGGTAACAGCACCCAAATTACCGTCACCTATATCTGTATTGAAACTGTTATGTTTTGTAAACGTGTCTAAAGCCCGCGTTTTAAGTGTAAGATCCACTCATTTATCCACTTTGTCCTTCCAATAGGAGCACTTCAAGGTCTCCTCACCTCTCATGTCACAAACCTGGCAGCCTGGCAGCCTCAGACGAGCCGTCGTCGTAACAGCCTTTGAGCCTTCGAGCCAAGCACATCATGAAATGAAAGGGGAGAAAATAAGTGCAAAGGGAGGGGGGGGGTTAATCTGAGTTATAACATTGATTAGATTTCCAGAAATATAATTAAAAGATGTTAAGACATGGGCCGAGCCAAGGATCAGTGGCCACTAATGAGGACCAATAGGCGCCTGTAATCTGTGCTGTAATGAGAGCAGCTTCAGTGTAAAGTTTGCTGGGAGACGAGTGGGGAGGAGGACAAAGAGATGTGGGAGTGGAGCAGCCTTCCTGTGAAACCAATCGTTTACTGTCACTGTGACCACTTGCAGGGCGAATTTAGAGTCTTAGAGTTAAAAAATAGATGAGCTGAAGCAAATAAAAAAAAATACAATTACATTAAGAGGTGGCCTTGGCAGTACGAATACTTCATTAAGGTGCTTAAAAGGGTGAAGGTGACGTATCATCAAGTTGTTTTATGAGAGAACTGTTGAGACTGAAATCGCACTTTCCATGACGAGGTTCTAGTCAGGGAAGCGATCCGATGTAGTATCGGCACCAGATCCGATACTGACGTCAGTCTGGGATCACAGGTCCATCCAACGACTCAGATTCCACGAGCCTGTGTTTCTATAGGTCTGATTTTGGCTTATTTTACCCAAAATGTTTAAACTGACATCTAAATAACAACAATATACGAACAGTAATCTTATAAATTTCATCAAACAGAGATTTTAAGATAATTCTGTTGTTTCAATGGACAGATTTAACAAATTAAAAGTGTCACACTAAGCTGTCAGTGAACAGTTTTTTGTTTGTTTTTTTTTGCATTTATTTTAAAGGTAAGGCAGAATATACAAAAAAATTTGCTATTCGTCGTTGATTGTTACGGCAATGAAGAAAGGAGAAAACAGCAAACTAAAGCAATAAAAAATAGTTTAAGGATGACAGTGGCAATCCCAGACCTCAGTCTCACAAAAAAAATTTCAGCCATGTCTTTCTACAGTGAGTGTAAAAATATTTGTCTCAACTTCTACAATACAACTACCAGGAAAACAGAAGTAAAATGAAAAGAGATGCTGAAGTAAAGTCATTCTGAAACGATCGGCGCTGTGAGATACTCGTTAGATTTGACGCTGAACAGAACCTGAGGAGGGGGAAGAAGATGGCAGAGTAATACAAAGCAGACGGCTAAGGAGTGAGCTGAAATTAGAGAGGATGTTACTTATTCAGTGGATCCTTGTTATTAGCAAATGAGTCTCACTGACAGGTGCGCCACGCTCATTTACAAATGACAACATATCACCATAATCAGCCCGCTAATTCATCCCAAATAATGAGTTGTGGTAAAAACAGGCTGGTAAATACTTGAGGGGAAGATCACCCTAATGGGGCTCACCTGTCACACTGTTTACGGCTGCTGGCTCGCAGCGTGTTGGACGGAGTTCAAACAAACAGAGTTTCATGAAATGTGTCTTAACACGACTGAAGACTCATCCCTGAAGTTTAACCACAAGTGCATTTTAAAGTTATATAAGAAACAAGAGATTATGCTGAAACGACGTCTGTAGGTGTTTCTACACACTACAGATTCAGGCAGATGGAATATAAAAGTAGCCTACACTTTTTATTTGGAAAAACCATGTATCTTTTTTATTCCACTTTACTATAAAAAGCATTGGTCTGTCACATTAAATCTTAACCAAATACTATGAAGTTTGAGGTTGAAAAGCAACAAAATTTGCTGAAAGTTGAAAGCGTCTTAACACTTTTGCAAGGTGTTTTATTTGCAAGATCATGTATAACGACCACAAAAGTCCAGTTCCAGACTGGATCGTCACTGTATGACCAAGCTGGAGATCGTGTAGGATCCTACAGTTAGCTTGAGACCATACACCTTCAAGATTCAACAATTATTAAGTGTAACCTGACACTACAAGCTTGGATCTTTACAAAAACATTTCACATTTCATTTAGATGTGCTTGTAAGCAATGCAAGCTTATAAAAATGTAACACAAAAAGTCTCCTTTTAGTCTTAGATAAAAGTAGTCATAAAGTCTCCAGGCAGCCTTCCTTACTGGTGGTGACACACGGCAGCAAGAGGCAGCATTTGTAAATGTGTTTAACCAAGCTTAGTGCCTAATATCCAGCCCGCCTTATGGTGCAGAAAAAAAAAATTACAGCAGCAGTATGACAACGCAGATAGGCTATAAAACCATGTCGTTTAATACCCCCGCTCTCTCCTCCCTCTGTGTGCTCCACCCACCATTAAGCCAATTCATCACTTCTTAAGAGAAGGCCATAAGACAGATCCAGTCTATCAGTCACTCTGCTCAGGATGTGGTTACTGCTCTGATGATCCTGGATGTGAACAGTGAAGCCATGTAAACAGCGACTTTAGAGAGCAACGAAAAACTTGGTTTTGGAAAGATATTTGAATTTGATCGGACGGAGAGCGAATGAATTTTCTGTGTCGTTATGACTCGGTTGTTTGAGATATCACTTCTCTAATGACCTCAAGAGGGAGGACCGCCGATTTGCATTTTTCGTCCCTGCTCCCATAATGAAAAAAAGGGTCGAGCGTGGCATATTTCACCGAGCCTGTCAAATTCACTCACACCCCTTTGCGATGCCTTCAGAAACTTCATCCCAAAGCCTCCCACTCTCTGGGTCTGGCTTTAAAATCGACTGTGACAAAATTAGCAAACCTAGACTGTTTGGACACTTTCCCAATACAGTAGCTTTTCCGTCTTTTCTTTTTCCCCCCCCGAAATGCAATCAAGCTCCCGAACATCAAACATGAAGTCTCCTTGAAAGTCGTTCAGTCTCGAGGGTGCCAGAGTGGCTATAGATTTATGTAATCGCAAGCTTGTTAGGAAGATTTCTCCAGTTTATTGACAGTGATGTGCGCTGGGATTTGGCAGATCCGACACGTGGGAAGCACAGTTCTGCGGCACCACCTCACAAAAGCAATTAGAGATCTATATTCCCAGACAGGTCTGGACTTGTTCTGCGGTGGAAGGGTCCGTACTCTTTAGAGCTTTTATTAACATGACATGCATGTCTCAAAGATTGTCTCCGGATGACAGTGAATGGGGGTCATCAGCGAATGGGTGCAACAATTGCTTAAATTGTGGTTTTTGAACAACATCAGAATGTATTTTCCAACCGAGTTCTTATAGGGGGCTGATTGTCAAAGAAAGTATTTTTCCTCCCTCCTATTCAGGTGATGATAACTAAGACTGCAGCATTTATAACACACCAGGCTGCAGGAAACACAGTAGAGTGGTTAATTAGAAAAGATTTGATACGGGCTGGACAAGCTCAGGATTAAGCACTGAACGTCAACTGGCTAAAGTAATTAGTTCAGTCTATTAATTACTGTAATCACCCATGATCATGTTAGCCTTTGGTTGAACATGTTTCATGGATGTAAAGAGGCTGTGCAGAGAGTGTTACCAGGGGATATCGTCCGATAATTATGCTGCACATAAAGGATAAAGATTGTTTTATGTTCAGTAATTTGAGCTTAAAGCCTGCTTGTTTGAACTGATAGTGCTGCTGTATGTTCAGTGCCTTGACAAATCATTAACAGCCTCTGAGTTTTTTTCAAATTTGACTACATTATAACAATAAAACTTCTGAAAATTTCCTATTTTCATTGTTTTTTTACAAATAAAAAATGTTGAGTATGTTTTCAGCTCTCCTGAGTCAACGCTCGACTCATTCTTCTTTTAAAAATAGATGAAACTCAGTCCGATTGGATGTCGAGCAGGAAGGTGTGAATCTGCCTCGATCTCACTACTTTTGCAGCCTCCAACAGATTTTCTTCCATGATTATCCTGTGATGTTTCTCCTGAAGAATACATCCTCGCAGTATGATGCTGCCACTGCCAGTTTTCACTGTGTTTTTAAGCAACGCTAATTTTCTTCCACGTAGTATTTTGCATGTAGCCCAAAAAATATCTTGAGCTCACTGAGACCAGAGCAGGTTATTCCACGTGTTTGCTCTATACAGGCTGCCTTTAATAAATTATATTTCTTAAAGGTGAAGAATGAGAGCTATTATGTAAATTCAAGTTGTTGTTTTTTTTATTGATATCATGTTAAATCCTGGAGTGTTGCCTTGCTCCTCCAGACTAGCAGCAGCAGCAACTTTAACAGTTGTACTGTAGTACACATCGTTTTAGAAGTATGGATAAAAGCATGCATCATTTTCCTTCCACATTACATTTTTCAAACATTAATCTCACATTTCAAGAGATATAAATATTTCTGCCACTCTATCTGTATGTAGCTACAGTTTATTTTTATTTTAGGTCTGAGCTGCTGTGGGCTGGTCAAACTTTTATTTCACAAGGTTACAATACACACTAGCTTATTTTTGAAAATGCAATCAGCATTAATCATAAGAAATGTGCCACAGTGTGTCTGTTCAAGGTAGAAGTTTTCAACCGAAAGACTATAAAGAGATTATTAGGAAAATCTCCAAAGATGTATCCAACAAACATTCTGTTTTATGTTGCATTTGGATTTTAAAAAAAGTGAGAATTTTCTGTTTTCGCGAATTTTACTAAGAAACAAATATTATTTTCTGCACCTTGAGATCACCATTCAGAGTTGATAAAGTAAATCTGTTCAGCCTGATTTGATTGATAACTAAAGGGTTGAATAGGCAACAAATGTATTAATTGCAGATGCAATTCATTGTTTTCTTTGTGACCAAAATCACATTTTCCAACTTTTTTTTATGGATTTTTTTGTTGTTGTTTTGTAGGAACCTTTACATCCCCCCTCTGTGAGCTGTGATGAAATAAGGCTGGGGTAGAGGTAGAAGTGGGGTAAACAAGGCGGCCCTGCTCCCCGACTGTGAAGGTGACACGGAGACGCTACACGCAGAACAAGCCCTTTTGATTAATCACAGGATATTTACTAGCTCAGATCTAATCAAGGACCACAGGATCACAGAGCTACATCATACACGGCCCAGAAATTTACGCAGCAGAGTTAACCTGTCACCTGCCACTGTCCTTTCCTTACATCTATAAACACCGTGTGCACGGGCCGGCCTGGTGCTACACACGCCACAGGCGGGCAGGCGCTTTGTAAACGGCGCTGAAAGTGATTGTTTTATTTCAGCGGCAACAATATAACCTGCAGTCAGATAGTCAACACATGTCGCTTGATATAAAACCTTATGGCAGCAGGGAGAAAGAGCCATTTATCTCAAGGTGGTCATGGTAATGGGACACAGGGACGTGAGCTGCTTTACCTCTAAGTAAACCACAGCACTATGTGGAGCAAAGTGTCATCCGCCTGTGGATGTGGGACTGTAATGCTGCGAGGAAGACATGTAAACCCAGGCCTAATCCGTGATTACAAGCACAAAGGGATTGTGAGATTGTGATCTGTGACAGCTTAAGACTTCTTGACAATAAGAGGGTTTTTTTTCCAACTTCCAGTGAATGAACCATGCCACTTTTGGAGACTATTATGTTAGTTAAAAGAACTGCATATATTTTCAGGATGGGATGGAGTTGGAGCTGTAACTACAACAAAACATGACTTAGCATTAAAAAGTTATTCAAAAGAACTGGTCACCCTCTATAAGTCCAGCCGTCTTATGACTGCTCTTGTTTCATATAAAAGGATCAAATGGCAATGTGCAGTAATAAAGAAAGAAATAAGATTTGTTAAAAAGTTCCGTAATTTAACATTATCATGGTAAGTATAGATAATAAAAGTGGCTTATTATCCACTCTTATTATGAGTGGATTTTAAGCCACTTGTAAAAGTATTACCGACATAATTTTTGTACATTTTGTAAGATTGCATGCAAAAACCTCAATGTTCATCAGATGACACAACAATGGTGTGTTTGTGCTGAATCTCCTTCAATCTGACACCCCTTGGCGTTACAAGTCCCCTAATTAGGAAATAGATTCTCTTCTCTGAAGGCCTCGGATGACATTAGAGAGCAAGCAGAGCCGTGAAGGTCAAGCAGCTACACACAGCAGACCCATCAAGGAGAAGGCTGTGGAAAAGGTAAAAGCAGGGTAAGGCTGTTAAACAACATCCCACGCTTTGAACATTTCTTGGAGCTCTGCTCAATTTGATCATCTGAAAAGTGGAGAATTTTACAAAACTACAACCTAAACTAACAGACTCAGGAAGGAGATCATCAATCAGAGAAGCAGCAAAGACACCTTTTTGAAGAAGCTTCAGCTCAGACAGGAGAATCTGTTGACGAGACTCTGGTTTTTATCGCTACAAATCTGGCCTTTGCTGAAAGGAAGTCGTATTTCTGTTTAGATCAAGGCATATAGGGGACGCAGGAACTATAAGGACAAAAATGCTGTGATCAAATGAGACCATAATTCCAATTTTTATTTTACATACAAAAAAAAAACTGGTTGAAAACTAACACAGCACATCACCCTGAACATATTATCTCCTGGTGGTGGCAGCACAGTGCAAAGTTTAACAGGACACTATTAATTTCAGATATTTTTGCCAATCAAAATAATTATATTTAATTTATAAAGAGCAGTAACCCTCGACTGTATGAAATGGAAAAAGACATAACCTTTAATGTGACCTGGGTCCTGTCCTTTGCTATTAGCCTTTTGCTCAAAGAGACAACGGCAGAGTAAAGGAAGTGCTGCAGCCCCGCCGCGTTCAGGAAAGTGTTGGAGTGCGGCTTGTGCCATTGTGTTGCCTGGAAAATGTCACTCTGTAGGGGGGAAGAGTCTCAGTTCGACCAGGTTTACAGAAAAACACTGACAGAAAAAAAAATTCTGATAATTCCGTTTTTTTTCCCCCCAGGAAGATGAGACTATATTGCATCTCCCCCGCATCTACAGATCCAATAAATTACAAGCAATCTGAGATTTGTGAGTAATAGATCGCTCGGTGGTCTTCAGCCACAATCTCACCACTTGAGCTCCTTACAAAAAGTCTATTAGACGAGAGTGTTTTTGTCAGCCTCCCCGTCTCGCCGATATTTCCTCAGAGTGACGAGACACATTTGAAGCCTGGGAGGGAGAGTAATTTCTGTGTCACATCCCTTTAGCCCGACCTCCCTGACAATTGCCAACACAAGAGCTTTCCCACTAAAAATTAATCACATTTGCCTTTTTAATGGCGTCCCTTATCCCTCTGCCAAGAATTCACAATGATACCGCTGCGGTTGTGTCCCTAGTTGCTCCGTTTCTCACAAAGAGACATGAAGGAGTGAATAAATACTTACATGACCCCTTCGGTTTTTTTCTCTTTTTAGCCGCCGCTGCAGTTTTCAGAGCCGGGCTCCACTGGAAACGCTCAGAGCTAAGCAGGTGTAAGTTCTTTTTTCTTTTTTTTTTTTAATCGTCATGGACTCAACTTAAATATGAAAAGTTGTTCTTTTCTTATAATGAAGAATAGAGAGATTAGTCAAATAGTAAATTTCAGGTTGAAAAAAATCAATAAAAGCTAAATACGATAAAAGTATGACAGTGGATGTTTATGAATTTCAAAGGCTTTTCATTCATTTTAAGCTTATGATGCGTGATTTAATCAACTCTTGCAGCAGAGAAGTAGGGGATAGTGGTTATTTGATGGATAATGACGAGTTTCTAGATTAAAGCAGGAGGTGAATTTCTGCTTGAGACACACTGCATGATTTGATCCAGAATGGTTTCAAGCTAAACAAGCCGAGCAAACTGAGATACTTCAGACTGATTTGACCTTAATGATATCTATTATTTAAAAAAAATAATTGTTGTACCTAATAAGAGTTTGTTTTGTTCTTTTCATTGTTTGTGGCAAACTACAAATAGTTGCTTGCGTAAAGGACTAATATTTGTCCTGTTGACAGATTCTCCCACCTGAGTTGTGGATTTCTGCAGCTACTCCAGAGTTATAATGGGCATCTCTTTCCGAAAGATACCACAGTTTCATATTTAAATCTACAGTCATCTGGAAGCTATATTCAGTTTCCAATTTATCTGAAGATTTTTACTAATTTATCTCAGTAAAAACTAGCGTTGGCATCAAATATTCAGACAGATCCATGATTCCTTGTGAGTGAGACTGCCTGTAAAAATGACGGAAAAACAAAATACCCACAGTAAAACAATGTTCAGAGGACATTCTGTCAGATTCCTCTCTTTTTTACAGATTTCACCGCTGAGCCGTTGTGGCATAAATGCCTTAAAACACTTTGACATAACCGTGCCGCGTCCAGAGACCCCTGGTCCTGAATAATGAATCTGCAGTATGTTCCAAACAGCTGTCTACATGCAAAATGCTTTTTAAGGCTTTCTTAAAACTTCATTTTCAGGCAGCTGCATAATTTAAGTATAATCCACCTGGTTCTCACCTGGCAACCATTAATCCAATGGCTCGTTCTCAAAATCCAGAAAAGCTGCTGCCGTTTATGAAACAGAAGAGACAAAGTCCAGACCATCCTCGATTCATGCTCTGCTCTCTTCATATTTAATTCAGAGGTTGCGTATTTCTTTATGATTGCAACATCTGTTTGGTCCCAGTGCCAGCTCCCTCTGTCAGCCACCCTCTGTTCAATAATTCCTGTCCTGACCCCTAAGAGCCCCGGACATCACAGCGCCGGCTGGTGCTCAAACTTCCCTGGGACCAGACACAAAGGGACAGGTGCTCACATGCGACTAAACCATCCTGCTCACATACTCGGTTCACCTGCACTGTTTAGATCCATGACTTTGTTGTGTTGGAGAAAGAAACCAAAAACTGTTTTTGGCATTTTCTGCAAACTACAGCACTCCACTGAGGGACTTTACAAAGTTGCGCAGAACTATATAGTGAAAGGAAAAGGACACAGTTTTGAAACTCTGATACCAATTCCTTCATGAATGTTTGAGAAATGTTTGAAACTTCTGGGCTTGCATAAATACTTTAAAGAGAAGGAGATTCTTAAAGAGACAGAGGCCAATTTCAAGGCATCAAATTGGGAGGTCAAATTTGTTTGATGTATGCAGGATTTTCATAGCAGCTGAAGGTAAGTGAGTTATTTGATATATGTGCCTGGCAAACATATTAAACTCCCCCTTTAAGTAAAGTCATCCCAGAAAAGTGGAACTGTAACAAACTAAATAAATTTAGTCAAAGCAGACCTCACTTTGTCTGGGCTAGTCATCTTTGAAAAAAGAGCAGAACAGAACTTGGGAGTTCAGCAGTCTCAAGTTGTGATCTTTGCACACTCACTGGGAAACTGTATTATAATCGCTTCGAAGGAGGTCTATAACATTCAAAGACATTTCATAAATAAGGCAACGAGCGAACAGCTGTGGCAGCGCCTCAGCTGCTTTCGGTTTGTAAAGGAGCGACAAGGATTGTGCTTGTTTTTATTTATGTCTCAGAACATTAACCATTTAAAACCCTGAAACATAACTTTGGTTGAAGGAGTTACTCATGTTTTGGCTTTTTAAACAGATGTTTATAATATAAAACCTATTTTGTTAAAGTGAAAAAAAACATGCTTTATTTCAATCTGGTATGATTAAAATCATACCTTTATTATTTTTACATAATGGTTACTTAAAACTCCATCAAATACTGTAAGTACTCCCTTCTGACCATAGCCATTTTCTGGGGTACATTCCTTCTTGGGGCAAAATGTTTTTAGGGGCAATAAGAATGACCCCAGAATGATACTCTAGTACCCAAAAAGAGGTTAATGTACCGAAAACACACCCCAGTTTAATAATGAACCAGAAATATGAATGGCAGAGAAGTTTAAAAGTTTAAACTGGAAGATGAACAACTGTTCTGCTAGTCAGAAATGCTTAACACCTGAATCCCTGGAAGTCCTGTCAGGGATAGATTTACACCCTGTTTTCATGTTTGGGGCCTGGCTGCTGCCATGGAAACAGCTGGGATTTAGCAATGTCCCCAGAAAAATATGCAGGTTTTGTGCTTAAAATGCACCTTTAAAAATCAG
Source organism: Poecilia reticulata (assembly GCF_904066995.2). Classification (NCBI taxonomy): domain Eukaryota; kingdom Metazoa; phylum Chordata; class Actinopteri; order Cyprinodontiformes; family Poeciliidae; genus Poecilia; species Poecilia reticulata. Next base: position 15,463,224 of record NC_088849.1, read on the forward strand.
GTCGAAAAGAATCACGTTTTGAGTTATATTTTGTGTGTTATAAGACTAATTAACTTCCAGCAGATTTATTGTATGCCAACGGTTATAAACGGATCTAAACTGATCGTAGTGTTTTGCCTGGTTTTCATAGTCGGAGACACCGAAGGTGGCGGTGTCTGTGACAGATGCTACCCACCGACCTCATAAACATGGCGGAGGGGCCAGATGTTTGGACGACCTCACAACCTTGGTACCAGCTGATGTGGCAGTGATGGAGATGGGTTCTGGCAGACAAAACAGATCCAGTGACATCTAAGGTTCCCGTTTTTCCCACTTTTTCCGCGTTGGTCTTTACCCCCCCTCCACACAGGGCAATCCTGGAAGGCAGGGAAAGATGGAGGATGGAGAAGGAGAAACATGCAAACACAAAAGAGAGAAAGAGGCAGAGGGAGAGAACTGGTCAGTGGTGCTGACGGTTGTCACAGATGTTGAGTTCAGCACAAAACTCTGCCAGAAGCCATCATGTCAGACCTAAGTTCGCCGAACGAACAAGAACAACTCCAGGCCCTGCCACTTTCTATCTTGCTCAAAGTTCAACAGCTGTTTCTTGAACGAATGCAGATGCAAAATAATGATAATAATGATTACTTACAGCTCCTGCTTAGACGTAAATACTCCTTCCAGACCACACCCGGCGCACATGGGTTCTCATTAGATCTTTACTGCTGCAGCTCTTTTGGTAGACCTAATTTTAGAGGCAGAAGATGGTTTTTGGCAGTCACTGTCACAGAGAGAAAACAAAGAGTTGTTATCTTCTATTTGCACAATTAACTACCTAATCATCCAGCTGGTTTCGAATCATACACATTTAATATTTCTTTAGTTTTCAATGGGTGTCTAAAGCAAACAGCGAGTTAGACAGTTGTCAAAAACATGCAGAGCCTCTTTGTAACATGCATCTATAGTGTTGGAGTTGCTTCAACATCATTTCTCCTCAAATCAACGCTTGTGCTTGTCGATTCTGGCATGTGAAATTTGTAACATTTTGACTGGGCGCATCTTGGCTCCGAGCATCTTCACTCAGCTCAGAGAACGTCTTTGTGCCAAGGCCGCAGCCTGTGGCGGTTTTCCGAGTGACAGATGAGTATGTCAACATAGTTGCGTGTGTGTGTGTGCGTGTGTGTGTGTGTGTGTATGATGAAACAATAGGTTTGATTAAGTGCGAACTGCACTATTTTGGACTAAAAAATGCCTGGTCGTTCTGTAACTAATCAGAAAGCTTGTCAGATAAAATGAACGTACAAGCTTCACTTTATCATACAAACTCGTGTGAATTTGGTGAAGACACCGATTGTCATGAACCGACAACTACAGTTGGAAGAGCAAACGCATCCGAGAATTAGAAATAAACTTGCCAAACAACCAGCCACATAAAAATTATTGAACAGGGATGGGAACTGCGACGTGAAGATCTAAATCTATCCGTCCTGTCTTCAGGCCTGTTGGCAAAGGGCAGCTCAGCTGTAGCAGACAGATTGTGTGAACAGCAGACTATGAACATCTCTCCACAGGCCATACCAAGGTGTCTAATCCAGGAAACACTGTGAACACACGCCCTTTGGGCTCCCGCAGTGCATCACATAGCCTAGATCAGTGGACCGCTGCAACTCGCTTCCGTCTCAAGTTTGTTTATTCCTTCGGCCACAGAATCCAAACCTTTAGAGGAGGAGACAGTGTGCCGGCGCGATGATACTCGTTTCCTTTGTTTCCTATGAGCATCCAGTTATTGATGACTGGATGTGAGATTAAAATAAGATTTTTAATTGGGTGATTTTGCAGTAGATTTTGGCAGATCTTTAATTCACTTTACATACATCATAATACTACAAAAAAATACTACCTGTAGTTTTTGGAAAACGCTACGCTTAGAGATACGTCATGAAGTTTGATGTTAAAATAAAGTTTGTCAGATATAACAAGAAATGATTACTTTTCGTAGCTCTGATGTTTTCTTCTTCTGTTCTCCATGCACACATTGACCTTTATTTCCTTTCTCTGTTTTTCTTTTCATTGAATGCATATCTTTGTTTATATGTTTTCTTGATGGAGATATTGAAAGAGGAATTGGTGCCATTAACTTTATGCACTCTTTGGGTGACATAGATTAGATCTTTTTTTTAAAAAAACGCTTTGTTTTTCTTCCCATAAAAAGTACTCCAAGTTATGTTATTCTGTGTTTCTTTGAAATTAAATTAATCTCCCTTTTTGACTATTTTGATAAATGTTTTTTTATAATATATCGGACTATCAGAATGGGATGAACTCATTGATAATGCCCTGACACATTTCGGCACTTTACCTGGAGAAACGTTGCCATCTCACTAAAGCGGTGGGTCTGCTCTGCTCTCCAGCACCTGTCATAACAGCTGAGCGTCACCAACATCAGAAAGCGCTGCGAGATGACAGCACCCAATGTTGGCAAAGATAAAGCCTCGGGAAGAGGGGAAAGCAGGATAGATCTAAATTTCATTTTCCAGAGTATATCAAAGTGACTCCTGTCAGCATTGCATCAAAGCAGAGAAACAGGAACTGTTCACTTTTACAGCTGAGAGTCGTTCAGCGGAGGCAGTGGACGTTTAGGGGGGCTGTCAGGTGAGCACCATAAATTAAATTGGTTGAAAAACAGGAAAAGGGATAAGAATAAAAATGACCTTGTGAACTATCACTAGTTCAGATTTATGATGGGAGAGTAAGAATAAGGGTGAAGGGGACTTTTAAGAAAACATCTATGTAAAGCTACTGGTGCAAATCAAGTTAGTCAAATTTATTTTATAGCACATTTCAGCAACAAAGAAAACGAAACATTACATTACAGTGGCAGAGAAATAATGAAAAGATGTAATAAAGAACAGAATGGATTTATTCTCCAACTCTAAGCAAATTACTTTTTAGCCTGGATTTAAATGAAGTCAGGACTTCAGCAGTTTTGCGGTTTTCTAGAAGTTTGTTCCTAGTTTGATTTTAAGAAAATTAATTTTTTTGAAACACATATTAAAAAAATATTTTGGTAGTGCTATCAAATGCCAGTTTTCTTACCTCTGGTAGTGGTACTGCAGCAGTAATTTGAATGTTTGCATAAAAAAATAATTCTGACCTTATTAACTTCAGGCTCAGAATATTTATCAATGCTATTTTTGTGGTGGAGAAATTAAGTGCAGAAGGAAAAACCCAGATCAACGCTCAACATAAAACAACATTGACAGTTACCATGGGGCAGGCCTGTTTACCTAAGCAGCCCAAATAACAACCGAGTGCTTTTGCTACAGTACAGTGCCGCAGCATACAGGAATGCTGGTGCACAGATGACAAATATTAGATGCTTACGGCTTAGGAAAAAAAATCAAGGCAAGACAAATCTTTTTTTGTCCCTGGGCCAAACCCTGCACTGCTCTGTGGGCCATTTCTGATTTCTGCACTAGCTGGTGTAACGCAACCAGCCATGCATTAGCATTGGCCCTGCAGTTAGAGCAGACTCTTAGGATCCTGTCACCCAAACTTATCATACACTCCTACGCTAACACACACACAGCCAGACGTGCAAGCAAACACTGAAATATGGCTTGCTGGCTGCAGCATATTCTATTTTCAGGAGACCTATCTTAGTTTTCTCTAATATCCGAAGCAAACAAATCCACTTGTGTTTCTCACTGTATAAGCTGATCTCTGCTCTTTTGGCTGAAATTTGCACCACTTCACAGTTGTTCATGTTGGGGTTTTCTACATAACAGAATTTTTCTTTTTCTTTTTAAAAAGGACATAACTCAGAATTTTTGAAGTGAGGTCCTTTGAAAGGCAAAATATATATATATATATATATATATATATATATATATATATATATATATATATATATATATATATATATATATATATATCTTTCTCGCAGTTACAATTTCTCTCACAGTCTTCATTTAGGCTGAAGCTAAATGCTACTCAGGGAAGGTCCAAAACAATTCTACCATTTTATATCAACTTTATCCAAAAGCTATTTTATGAACTCTTGTACCTGCATTACATTTGCATCAGGCAGATTTTTGTTTTTTATTTTTAAAAATGGAGGTAGGAGGATTTTATGGAATGCTCTTTCAGTTTGAAAGACATTTGAAGAACAAAGTATATGAGCTATTTCCACTAAGACTAAGTGATAAAAAATTAAAGCAGTGGGAAAAGCAAAAAAAAGAAAAAAGAATGTAACATCATTGATAAAATAGTGTTTGTCTAAGATGCTGTTATGTATAAAGATTTTTTGTGCATTTAAGGAGAGAAATATCCGTCTGTAGTCTTGACATCTCTCCAATTATCTTTTAGCTTCAGCCACCAGGTCCAACTAAACTAAACTTTCTACTAAATAAAGATGCCCAAAGAGTTATCAGCTGTAGTTGGTCCGGGAAGATGAAGCTAAAATTTCCTCAAAGCGGACTTTTCCTTAGACTAGATCATCTTAAAGTGCTTTTGTCTTCCCCTTTGTCTCAGACTACTATCTAGCCTCAGTCTATGTAATCTATATTTATAGTAAATGAGGGAACCAACGGAGTCATCTACTGGAGGCAAGATAATAAATACATATAACCCTTTACTAGAACTTCACTTTAAACCCTTCATTCTCCCTGCCAAAGCTGGCTCATGAACAGGGGGCTCACGCCAGCACACAAAGTTCAACAACTGTGAAGAAGGAACTATTAAAAAGGACACACAAAGCAGTGACCTTGACTGACAAGTGCTCTTCATTCTGGCCATAAACAGCAGCGGGCCCTGATAAGTGTTCAGCGATGCAGGGAGTAATGACCTATCCGTCAGCAGTGGTCGGGCTGTGTGAGCTAGTATAAATGGAACATACATAATGTACAGCAATAATACCAGCACACTCCCAGCCTAATGTATTATCATTATTCTTGAAGACCAGGACCCTTTTTTTCTTTTTTCCCCTCACTTCCTGTAACGCCGTACAATGTGACTCAACAAGAAGGGTAAATGTCTTCGGGCCACGATAATTTCATTTTAATCTTTGTTCCATATTATAATTTTCATGGTCAGAAATACGCCGGGCAGCGACGGCACGTTTCTCTCAAAGGCTAAACAGAACACAGACCATAACCGGAGATTTTATGTGAGGGTATAACGGCCCGCTCACAGGCACCAGGTCAATTTACGATAAGACAGAGAGAGCTGTAAATTTACATGTGATGGCCCATCTCCTCATCTCAAACAACATCATTATGTTCCCAACTAGCCACTGGTTACGACGCTGGTTCTGCTTAAACAGAACCAGTATAATTCCTCCGTCACAATGCCACGTAAATATTCCAAGCATGTGGGAAAAGAAGACCCAAAATCAACACATTTTTAACCTACAGTACATCACCTTGCAGTGGTATTCACTTTTTAATAACTTGTCTTAATACAAATAAAAACATTGATGGATTTCCTGCAACACAAAGTAGTAAGTAGCTGTGAAGTGAAAGAAAAAATTATAAACATTTTTCAACATTTTTAGTTTCAGAGTCAACATTAATGACTACTACACCTGCAGGCGTTTTGACATATTTCTGTAAGAGCTTTGCACATTTACAGATTCAAATTTTGCCAGATCTTTCTCAGATCTTTTGTAATTTGTAACAGGTTTTCCTGCAGGGACTGGTGAGTTTAACATGATGTGCAGTTTGAAAACTACAGATAAAACGTCACTTTCAGCATCAAAGTTAGTCCAAGCATGAATCCAAACCAACAAAATGGAGACAAGACTGGAAGACAAAGTTCAGGAATCGAGAAATAAATCCAATAGAAATATGATGAGATGTTAACATCAACAGAGAACGTTTCCAAGGAAGACTGCACAAAAATGGTGCGAGCTATGAGCCTCCTTTATGAAAGAATGATGAAATTAATGCAAAAAATATTACCTGCAAAGTGTAGTGTTAGTTCAAGAGTGTACTTGTGCAATCAGGTCATTGTAGATTTTTATTTCTTAGATTTCCTTCCACAATAGATTTGTCAGTAGGTGAGAAACCTCATCTTCTCAAATGTCGAAAACAGAAATTCAGAAAAAATGTGTACATTTCTGAGAAGCACGTTGGATTATCATTCATCAAACTAACTTTAAACAAGTGTTGGTTAAATGTTACAGATTGGGAAAAACCCTGATCCTGTAATCTGTAGTTTTAACAATTTGAGCAGTAAACAAACAGACACTTTAGCACTTAAACCTGAGCCGATGCACCATTTTAACCACCAGTTAAATGAGGTTTTGATACATTGAAGCACATTTAACAGAATTTTTTAAACTTAATTTTCTGGTCCTTTGCAGAACTTTAACTCATGTGATTCTGTTGTTGCATCCTTCCCTTACATCTCATAGCTTAAAACACTCATGCAATAAATATCAACTCCCAAAATACAACCAGTGACGGCTTATTTAGTCTTGTCCCTGTACTAGTTGTGCTGAGAGTTATCGTGTAACGGCATTAATTAACAGGCGTCTCCGAAGCCTCCCACTCACATATTGCATCAAAGTCACAGCCAGTGTCCTTGTCCAAAAACTCAACTCTGTCAAATCAAGAATATGCAGCGCTACTATGCAACACAGCATTCTCACAATGCCGCATACAATAGAGAGATATTTAAAATAACGCAATGAGTGCAAAAATAAAAATGAAGCTTTTAAATTATAACCTTATCAGAAGCAGTTTTAATGAACACCAGCAGCACGGAGGCTAAATTAGGGTGAAAACTGCATACATTTCTGTCTCATCCCGCAAAGGTATCCCTCCATAGTAGAGTAAAAAATGAGGAAAGCCTCCAAAGCTTGGCCAGTAATCTCTCCTCTGGAGGTCAAATCTAACATGGCAGGTTAGTGTCTGTGGAGATTGACAGCCTGGAGAAATACGGCTGCCAGGCGCTCACAATGCACAGTGACAGTGAACACCTCCCAGGAAAAAGGCTGGTTACCAAGCCTTATAGAGCGACTGTCAGAGGGCGCCCGCCGTCAGAGCTGCTGCCGACTCCACGCTGACAGACTCTGTCAACCCGTCTCTATCATATCGAAGCCATCTCAGTCATGTAAACACCAGCTTGTCTGAGACGTGGACAGATCTGAGCGGTACGCGTCTCAATCTGAGGCATTTTCCAGGCAACAAATTTCATTAAAACTCTTTTTTTCTTTGGCGTTTACATTTTTTTTTTGTTAGGCTATGAAATGAGCGACTGAAACAGAAAGATTGTTTATTTTTTTGTTTTACTGTAAAGAAAATAAATTAGATCCGCAACAAGTATTTCATGAGTTCGTAATTTCACGCACTTACCATTTTATTTTGATGTAACTAAATTAAATAAAACACATTTTCAGTGTTATACTTCCACATTACTTCTTTTTTTGTCAAGGGATTGTAGTTATGTTTTAAAATATATATTCACCTGAATACATCTAAAGAAATATATTATTTGTTGCAGAATAATAAAAAAAAACTAATTAAGGAGAACCTTCCTAACTACACGAAGTAGACAAAAAGATCTTAAATAGAAAATTTAAAATTGACATTCTTTAGTTTAGAAAGGGTATAATTTCTGTTTTTTAAAGCAAGCCTTCACATTCCTATAGAAATGTTACAATACGATGTTGTTTACTGTGTCGCTGCGTTTAAAAATAAAGTACAGCACACCACTAATTGCATGAAATATGTTATCTTACAGGCTTGTGCTGTCTGCGTTTCATAAACAAAGGCTGACAGATCATGCCCTCAACCAGTGACCCTGCTGTGAGCATATGCACTAATGCAAGGTCACACTGGAGACTGGCCACATGAGGGGAAAACAGCCATCCAATTTGCCTCGTGAACCCAGCAGACACAAACTCCTATGCAGTCATCGTGCCCTACAATAAAATGTCAGTTTGTTTAACAGGAGCCTTTTCCCCCATTAGCAGCTCCAATAAAGAGCTCTTGTGCTGAACAGAGGATTCCCTTTTATGTGTGGGAGAGGATAAAAAAAAATGATAAGAGGATATCGTTGCCAAAAATCTGTTGCATACTCAGTTTTGAGGAGGCTTTGTTGGCTCCCACAGGGCTCAGCTGTGCGCAAAAGCGTGGCAGCCTTTGATTTTCATGATGACAGGTGGCCATATTTAAATCAGAGATCCAGTTAATACCAGCTATAAACCGCAGAGGCTGGTATTCAGTCGGATCTGCAAGTATTTTGACAGAGATACAATTTCTTTAAATGCGAGTCTGTGCATTGCTGTGAATATCAAATTAAGATGCAAATGATCGTTCCAAGAAATTTCCAACGCTTTAAATTTTTCTTTTTTAAAGTTGTTTACATGCAACCAAACATAAAAATAATAATTGGGATAAAAATGTATTTAGTCTTTTGTCTTGTCGCTCTAAAAGGCAAAGTGAAAAAGTAAATGAACGATAAAAAACATGATGCCTTCAATTCAAGTTTATACACTGCACTAACTTTTATCAGCTTCAAAATGTTGGAGCCTTTGTCAGGTCATTTGTTCCATTTAGCTTATTTTTCATTAAACTCAAAGGGAAATATGTTTTATTCCAGGGTTTAGATCCACAAGCTAATTACCATCTGCAGTCCCAGACATAGAAAATTATGTTACACTTTGAGTTTAGTATTGTTTTGCAATCTTATTATATTTTTAAAAACTTCAATTTTTATGGTAGCATTTATAACTGTGCTACTCAGTTTGATTAGATATGTTGTTTCTATGTTGCATGCATATAAGTGTCAAGTTGAACCCCAGAAAACAGAGAGTTTTTAGCTTATACCTACGTTAGTCAAATATTTTTTACTTTATTCTTTTAGTTCGTCAACCAGCGAGTGAGTGATCATGAGGCTCAGGTCAAATCCACATCTGCTGTTTTCCAGGGTCACTGAGCTGCAACTTATGGTTTCATCCCTGTTCCAAGGTGCCTCAATTGATGATGTCAGTCAAGTTAATGTTTGCAAAACTTGCTGACATACTAAGAAGGTAATTCAGCCTTTTGATTCGGGTATTTATGGATCCAAAAGTAGCAAAATAATGGCACTCAAGGGCTAGAATTACAGACCCCTAGATAAAAAAAAAGTCACATTTTTCACATTTATGGTCCAAAAAAATTGTCTTCCTCCTACAGATTTCTTTCTTTCTTTTTAATTAAACATACTAGATCCTCCTATGTTTTTTATATAGGACAAAATTACCTTGATTCAATACAAAAAGCAGTTTTAAAATTATAACGTAATTTATAAAAGGGAATATGAATGTCCAAAACCAAGCAAAATAAAATTAAATGTTTACCACATTTTTGTTTTTGTTCAGTACAAGCCTGTTAAAAAGCTTTCAGCTCACACCACCCTCATGTTTTTAAAAAACTCAAACTATGGAAATGTTATTCAATTCACAAAACTACAATTATTTTTGCGTGTTAATATTGAAATGAGAATGGAATGGTAACGTTATATAAAATGTCTCTGTAAAAAAAGTCTTCTTTGTAGGATGAGTAACATTTAAACTTGTCAATTATATGTGAAATGTGATTGATATTTCAAATCAACAGATTACCAAGAAAGACCAGAGACACGCCCCTGAAAGATTGTTTTATCAAGAATCACCTTGTTTCATTACTGAAAAGCCGAAAAGCTGGTTTTACATTTGCATTTTGAAGTTGAAGTTGAACGAGAAGATTGGAGATTAATAAAAATGGAATATCAAGTAATAAAACTGAGACTCGCTTCATCATGGGCATGATTTGACGAGCGTTTGCTGGTGGCAGCAAGCTAAAGAAGGAGGCCAGTGGAGGTTACTGTGAGTTTTGTGGGTAAAAGACGTCGTGGTGTTCTCCCCTCATCCTCTGCTTGCCCTTTGTCATGCATCCTCACCTCCAGAGCTGTCACTGACTTGTCAGAACCAATCAAAGGATGCCATGCTGTCTGCCAGCCATGTACCAGTTTGGACAGGATGACATCAAATTTCTGGTGCTACGTGTCAAGGACCATATGAAAACAGATGTCCTCATTACTGCCTCATCCCACCGCAGAAGAAATGATCTGTACTGAACTTTTCATTATTAAGAGAAAAAACATGAATCATCTCAATGTTTCTCTTTATGGTTTCATCTTTAACCCTGAAGCATGTTTTAAAGAAATCAGTCGTTTTGGAAGTCCACCATATAATCCGCATTTTAGCAAAAATAGCACCATTAAGGTCCAATAAGCAAAGTCAGCAAGCTAGAATCTGATCCATGTCCGCTTTAAAACAGCGACATGTCAAAGCTCAGTGTTATCCATATATGAGGCCCTGTGAGATCCAGCATGACAAAAGTAACTTTATTGAATGGGACAGATCGCCGCTTGTCTGACTGACTTAATCTGTTTGATTGAGCAACGGGACGCCTTCGGCTTCACAAGTCCTTCAAAGGCCGCAGATTCTGCAAGTGTGAAAAAAAGAGGGAGGGGAAAAAGGCAAGAGGAAAAAAAAAATCTCCTAACACCCCTTCCTCTCCATATGACATCCACAGAGTGCAGCAGCAATCAGAGGATTTGTGTATTCGTGTATCAGTATCATTGTGCTACAATTGAAATTCAGATTATTTGCAAAGGCAAATAAAATAAAAAAAAATTGTTCTGCTGAAGTAACACAGAGCTCAGTTTGAATAGCTACTAAACTTTCTTTCTACACCTAAAAATGCAGCGTCCATCAGCAAACCCTGCATTCATTTGCTCATGCTTGGCCGTCTTATTAAGGGGGGGATCTAACTTTCCTCCCCGCCCCCTTTTCACTCGCCTGTCCAAACACAAAGCAGACCTCGGCTATCATTGTGCTTGATCTGAATTTTATTTGGAGCTCCATATGCTTCCACAGCCCCACTCTTAAAAAGCTGGTGTCTATCCTCAGCCCCTCTTGGCCTATTGAGCATTAAAAAGAGGCTCCGTTCTGGCACCACACCGCCTATTGTCGGCTTTCAAAGTGCACAGACAAAAGTGGGAGATCATGAATGTGCGCCTGAGAGTCTATTAAATGGTTTTTCAAACAACTTAAACAAGAATCCTGGTCTGATGAAAAGCAAAGTACTGGATTTCTATTCACTTTTGGTGCTAGGATGAATAATTATTTGTAAACGGAAAACAAGTAGTTGAATCACAAATGTTATGACTTCTTTGACAAAAAAAGAAAAAAAAAGTTGACCACACAAAACTACATGAGTGTTCCACATCTCTGCCCTCTCTGAACTATTTTCCACACTTAAAATACCCAAAACTCTGTCTCTCATTCTCCAGGTTCCCCCGTTAGTGACAATTTGTCCACATCAGAGAGCCGTCATGCCTAACGAGATCTGACTTGTGACACTCAGATGGGGAGGGGTTGGGCACGGGCGGCGGCACTGCTGGGTGCTCAGATGCCTGGGGCTACAGAAAAATGCTGGGCTCAGACTGTGAGAGGACACAACTGCTTTCTGCTAAACTCTGCTTTACCACCATGAGCTCTACCAGCCCACAGCCTATCACTGAAGCGTTACAAAGAAAAGATTCAAAAGGATCACTGAATAGACCTGCAATAGACCTGCTTGTTTACACATAAATCACATCAATCTGGACCTTCAAATGTGTCCAGGTTTAGACAGAGCCTGGTCTAAAAGTGGACTAAGTTGAGATGTAGAAATAGAAATGATCAAGGGCCAGAAAAATGTCTGTAAATCGGGCATAAACTAAAATATAGCTTTGTTTAATCTGGTATCATGATACTTTATTCTAGTCACAAAAGTCTAGTGGTAAATATAATGACGTATTTACAGCTTAGAACTGTACAGACGACTTAAATCATGCATTTGGATCTAAGATTTTTCTTAACATCTCATCTATGGACAAAAAAAAACAACCTTTTTCTGTATCATCAGAAACAGTTCTGAATCATAATTAACAAATTAATTATGATTTCACAAAAAAAAACCCAGCAGATGTTTAGTATGAATAATAATGTCCAACCAGAGGTGACAAGGCAATGAAGTACTTGAATCTATATCTTGATTTGTACCTAAATTTTCTTAACAGTAGTACAATTTGGTAAAAATTGTAATCAAGAGGTTCTGAGTTCCCAGTTCTTGACACTTTTTATTTTTGTTAATCTCGGCTAAAACGGGCCCACGTTTTCACTAAAGGACAACAAACTCATCAGATTTAATCTATTCAACAGGAAGTAGCTCTATAACTACTTCCCTCACTTCTTCAAAACAAGAGTCGTAAACATACATATAAAACAGCAATAGGTTGAACATTTGTATATACCAACTTATCCTTGCTGGGCCACTGGGTGGGTATCTCCAGTGGTCATCAGGTGAGAGGTGGTCAGGTCATCAGTCTATCACTGGGCAACACAGAGCGACACGGGTCAAACAGTGACACACACATTCACACATTAGATCAATTTACAGAGCTCAGTAACCTAACAGTTATGTTTCAGGATTGTTTTTGGGAGGAAGCTCGTGAACCCGGAGAGAACCCAGGCATTCAGGTTGACAATGCAAACTCCTTGCAGATCGTTTTCCTGCAAGGTGACAGCGCTACCAACTGTGCAGCTTTACTATATCCGAGTTCATGATGACACTTTACATTTATTCACACGACAAAGACACATATGCTACTCGATAACGCTTTGTGAGACAGACCTTCCTCTGATAGGGAACTTGTAATGTTTTGATTGGACCGTGTTACATCGTTAATGTGCGGGGTGGGAGGACTGAGGCAGTAACCACTATAATTATTCACTTGGTAAAATACAATTAAAACAAACTGCTCAGCAAATATCACTTCTGGCTCACATTTTTCCCATGATTTTTGTAACGAATCTACGATGTTTTGCAAGTTAAGCTCGCCACTAATGCTTTTATAACAGATCCAATATCCACAGCATGTTGACTTTAGCAGATTTTCTTTTACTTTGTTTTTTCAAGAATTCCTCTTTATTGGGGTAATTTATATCTTTTAAAGTTTGTCCTTCAATTATTCACCTTTGTGCATGGTGGTCTACTGTCATGTTACATATGGACAGGGATGCGTTGCCTGTTTTAAACCCCCACACACTCTGTACTCTTAAAATCACAGCATGTCGTTTCCGGTCAAGTGCATCAGCCCGGCCAATATATGAAATTAGGTCAGGCTGGCCATATAGGGGATAACAGTCACTCTCAATTTCAAATAAAAAGTTAAATCCTATCAGAGTGGAAAGAGAAAGTATCTATGGGGAGTTCAATTAGAAAAAGGAAATAGTAGACTGAAATTGTGCACTATTATACCAAGTATAATGAGCTGTATTAACCCATTTTTAGAATCAAAATGTACCAAGGAATTTGACTTTGGTTCTGCATTTCTCAAAATACAGACATTTAACGCAGAGGAAGACACAGTTGATTCAGAGCTAATAGGCATCGATGGATCGATGGTAGATCGATCGACTGTCCATCAGAGAAACAGCCTGGGGGAAAAAAATGAATCTGTGGCAGCTGATTTTAGCAAATAGCGCTCTGTAGTGTAGAGCCGACCTAAGGGTGAAAGTCTAAATGGTTTGTGTCCAGAATGTGTGATTTCTGCAAAGATGCTCAACTTCAGGTAATTTCTGTCCAGAGTCATTTCTTTATTGGGTTTTGTTTGATGCATATCTGCAAAAATGACTTATAGTTTATGTCCTTTAAGAATAATAACTTTGATTCTATTTAGATTGATTCTACCGAGCAATCCGGCATTAGCTTTTAGAAATTTTGCTCCGTCTTCACAGGGCAAAATGAGGTGCTAGAGATCGAAGTGATCAGTTTTTTTTTTGTTGAGTAATCTTGCATATGCTTAATCTCTTGTCTCTTTAAAATTAAACAAAAATACTTTACTCTGGAGACTTGAAAACACAACTACTACAATTTATTCCAGTCATTTCAACTGTTCCAGCTATGATTCTGTCCTTGCTCTCATGCGTTTTATTTTTTCTTGCTTTCAGTGAGTCCTGCAGCATCCTCGGCCCTGCTGGTTGCTCTCACCTCTCTCTTGTGGCCCTCTGGCTCTCATCCTTGGCTCTGGCTCCTGACAACCTCACCCACTGAGCTACAGATTGGCCAGCACACAATGCCCCAGATCCTCATTCACCAACACAATGCGCTCCCTGGCCATACACCTTCCTCTCCTCCTTACTGTCCTCACCACATCCTTTTCTGTCCACTTCCCCCATTTTCTTTTCCTTCTTATTCATTTCATTTGCTCGGATAATTTCTTGTTCCTCCGTCCAAGTCGATGTCTTCTGCTCCGATTGTGTCTTCCTGGCAACTCGGTGACTGGTGGTGCAACAACAGAAACCATCTCCTGCCTTGTTCGGTTGCGGGGCTGCACGAGCAGGACGAGCCAGAGCTCACAAAGCCTCTACCGAGAGAAACAATGGTTGTGTGCTCCATCATTCAAACCAAGGGACACTCCGACAGCTGCCTCCGCCACGCTCACACTGACAAACGGCCAGAAAAACAGATGGTTTGTGCATTCATGACCAGTTTAGTGGAAGCCCAGGAGTCACCCTCCATTCAAGGGGAGGGTTTGTGTCAGCCATTCCATGATAAAGCTTTTCAGTCTGGTAGAAAATTAGAAATGCATTTTAAAATTGTCCCTTAATTATCGAGGTCATCCCGAGCCCCGTGGAGGAGAGGGGAGGAAAGAGTCTGGGCTCTGGCTTTGTGACACATGACTGATCTGAGAAGATGGGCTGCCTCATTTCACTTTTTAAATCCTGCCAACGCATTAACATACGTTTGTCAGTTGCTTCTGAAAAAGCAGACGCGTTGAATTTCTGAAGCCAATGTAATCAACTCATCTTCTGATCAGCGCTGGCACCGGAAGACTAAACTTTACCAAAACAGAGTTACAAACACGGATTGACTTGCAAACGTACTCACACTCCTCCAAACTTGTCACATTTTTCGCATTATAATCTAAGACTTATATTTATTTCATTAGGTTTTTTTTAAAAGAAAGCCACCGTTAAACTGGTACCCTAAATGAAATAAAATCCAGACACCAGACTGGTGTGAATATATTTGTAGAGATGTTTAAAGCTTTGTTAGGTTATAAAACAACATCTCAGGCTTCAAACATCCTGAGATAAATCTGAGAAGATTCAGATGAAACCTATCAAGAAATGCTGTCTACCTGAACCAACAAGCCAGGAAAGAGGAGCGTTGATCAGAGAAGTAGATTGTTGCCCATTGTAACCCTTTCCAACGAGAATCAGTTGACAGCAATCAATATAGACGTACACAAATACGACCTTCATGATCAGAACAAAGCTTGCTGAAAGGCAGCCATCTCAAGTCCTATTTAAAATTTCCACAACTTTGGGACTCAGCAAATACTTGTGAGAAGGAGATGAGGTATATAACTGTTAAAAACTAACAGCCTCCCTTCACCTTGAACACACCACGGTGTCATGCTGTGGAGATGCTTTTCTTCAGCAGAGACGGAAAAGCTGCTCAAAGTTGATAGGGAGATAAAAGCACAGAGAAATCCTGGAAGAAAACATCTTAGAGGCTACAAACAATTGAGACTGAGATGGAGGTCAAAGTTCAAACCTATCCAACAGAAAATATGTAGCAAGACTTACTTGAACATTACAGTTTATAAACACTCCATCCAAATTTTGAAAAGAAGAACAGGCAAAAATATCAATGCTATCAGCAGGCCATTCCTTTCAGATTGTTATTTAGAAACATGCACATAAACTCTACTCTGTACTGGTTTATCCCAAAAAAAACAACAAATTCATTGACATTTGTAGTTGTAGTGTTACAAAATGTTAAAGCTTCACAGGATATGACTACATTTGCTAGGCATCATTTACTGAGGCTAAGTGTTCATTTCAACACTTATAACCTGCAAACTGTAGTCTGATCTTCTATTACTTACAGTAAAACAGCAGCATCTACATACTGAGAGCAGAATGTTAAACATCTTTTGTCTTTGTATTCCAAATATACAGCAATGGTTAATGGTGAGCTTTAATCCTTTGTCACAAGAAGGTCAAAATAAAGAATAAAAATGCTTCATATTTTTGCTTTCATGCCCTTTGTTGTTCTATAAATACTAAGCAGGCAATGTCACAAGACGTAAACAGGTATGTGAGACTAAGTCGACCACAACAATGGTGCGTGTCATGTCATTAAAAAGAGCTTAGCGATTGCTATGACTCAGTGAGGCGTGAACCATACTGGGCTTCTGAGCATCATCATCATCAAGCTGCTGGCAACACATCCCAAAAAAGTCATTTCCGATTGTAAGAGAAAGCTTGCACCAAGTTGCACTGTATCACAAGCAACACTATTTACACAAATTAGTAAAAGTGCCAGCCAAAGTGACACTGACGGAACTTTGTTCTTCCGTAATAAATTAGTTGCGAGTCTCGTGGCGCCCGAGAGACGGGGCCCTAACGGCTGAGCAGATATGAATTAAAGATAATGCCAAGCCACTGCACGTCTGTCTCTGCCTGGAAACCATCTGGACGTTCAATATTACATCCTTGTCTACACTTTTCACACTGATCAGGATCACAGTTTTTTTGTTGTTGTTGTTTTTGAAGGGCCTTCGTGACGCATCACACCCAGATGTGGTTGCTGACTGAACACATTTGTCCAAGGATCACTCTCGCTCTCTTTAGCCATCACACTGTGACCCTGAATTGTCAAAGAGAAAATGCACAGCTGGAGGAAGAGGTCCCAAATGCACCACAACGGCCAAAATCAGGATCTTGTATTAAACATTAAACAAATTCATGTCATCATTTAGAAAGTGATAGAAATTAACATAAAGCAGACAAGTCTGATATAAAAAAATAACAAACACAAGCATATCTTAAGTAGTTTGTGATCTAACATGTTGTGATCCTATTAATAATCATGGTGGCTCAGCATCATTGCATCGGACTGGTGGAGTCAAATTAACATAATTATTGCCATGATTAGCATAATCTCTGCACTAGTTTGTCTGTGTTACTTACTGTAACACACAGCACAGCAGAGACACCCAACAGCATGTTACACGCTGCAGATAATGGCAAACCAAGCCCTCTTACTGACCTGCAGGAGACCCACACCGCTTGCAGAACATAAACAAGAATGTGCACGGCTCCTCTGTGCAAACACACACAACTTCTCATGACACCGCTTCTGTTTCTGTTCCCACTTAAGCACTGCCCTCCTCTGACTGTCTGAGGTAGTGCACAGCAGAGAAGTGACTCCTGAGGCATCGCTTTTTTTTTTCACAACAAAATGACTTCCAGGTTAAGTTTACTGCTTGCCCATAGGGTGTATTAGGCAGATGACTAGACCTCTCTCCGTTCTAGCTTTTTTTTTTCCTTCTTTTTTTTCAGTACCATTTGCTGTTGCGCTGCACCCCTTTGGCACCAGACAGGAATCACTTCCTCAGAATATGATGTGGGAGGCGTTCAAAGATAGACACTGACAGAAATGTGCATCTGTTGCCAAAAGCACTGGCATTGCAATGACACAAGTGATGACTCTCAGATGGATGTGATTCGATAAGAAAAACAAAAGTGATAAATGCGTGAATTTGGGCAAGAAATAGTAACTGGATTAAAAATAAAGCACAAACCAGAAAGCGGTGTAAGCAACTTGGAAAATAAGTCAAATAATGTTGCTATGATACAAACAAAATAATTTTTCAACTATAAAAACTGTAAGAAAAAAAAAAAAAAAGAAAAGTACATCTTTGCTGCCAGGCTGGCCTTTTGGTAAGGTTTTTATTTGCGTTGTTGTAATTTTAAGCTCAACCATCTGGTTACATGATGAAAACCAGCCTCGTTTTCATCCAAATCTTTCCTAAAGAAAAGAACAAACTGCTCCTCAGCACTTAAAGGGATAGTTCACAATTTCTGAAGGGAGGTTTTGCTTAAAAATGTTAAAACCACTATCAAAACTGGTATTGCCACCATCCTTGCTTTTATTCAAATTGTTTTGTTTATAAGTTCCCTTTTGAGACAAAAAAAGGATTTCCATCTCATCTCCAGAATATTTGTCAAGGTTTTCAGACATATCTATTCATTTAAATAACAATTAGAGTGGTACTTCACAAGGATCTAATCTTTTTTGTGACCTCTGTTAAACTGTTCTGCAAAACATCTCAACTTCATGCAGATGATGCAGTTACACACACAGATAACAGAGAAGACTGCTAGCATATAACATACTAGGGAATGTATGCTTAATACCCAGGAGTGGCTCATTCATTGTCACCAGTGGCTGGATTTTAAATGCTACGCTTTACATGCTACCTTCTGAGAGTATGTTTCACACAGGTGATGCACCACCTCCCACTTCCATTTCCTGTGTTAATAATGATCAGCCTCTCTGCCAAAACCAAAGAAGACAGCAGAAATCCACTTTATTCTTGGTCGTTCATGGACCAGCCATTAGCTTCAGCCTGCTGGTCCAACCAATCTGTTGTGTTTATTCTAAATGGAGACTCCAAGTGAGTTATTGATGGTGGGTAAACCACAAAATGCGTGCAACCTTTCACCAGAACCTCAGTTCAGACACCATAAACTATCTCTACTAAGTAGAACATAATTATTAAACTCCCTGCAGGGTCTAATCAGCATTCGTGAGTGTCATCAGCACTAAGTATGATATACACTACAAAGCCTGTCAAGGTGATTTCTCACCGCTCACTATGGCTGTCCCACTTTCACAGATTTAGACACACACACGTGCACACACACACACAAAAAATTAATATCCACAAGTGAATCCGTGACCTGCAGAAGGCAGCCCCGACCTACCATCCCACAGCTTCTGGATGGATACACCCCCTGAGCACATTGCTCTGCTTGTCCTCCCTCAATCTCACACCCCTGAACACCGAACAAGGACAAAACCTTAATGAGAAGAATGAGATGAGTCGCTACTGCTATATCTTAAAATTTAAGTCAGTATTCTGATTATTTCATCAAATAAATTCATTATAAGTGGAGCTTAAATGTGTTGGTATTCCACCTTTCTCGTATTATCTAAACAAGGTTATGGATAGTATGACACTCAAGATGCTAGGATATTTAAATGCTCCAATTTTTCTCACAATAAGGATGTGTCTAGCAACGTGTTATATAATTCCTGTGCTACTGTGTATAGCAAGGGATATCAAAACTACCCTGACGAGAAGATGAGTCCTTTCATGGTACTTTTATTTTGAAGGGAGAAGGAAGTTGTTTTTGAGTTTCCCTACTGCGGACAGTCCGGACTGTCCACTACTGCTGACAGTAGCAGTGACAGCAGGTCTGTTTCAAAAATATTCTGTGACAGAGTAGCAGACTAGATCCAAACGATTTGTAAGCTCTGTACTGTGGCAGACTAATCGTTTACTCCTAACAATGCTAACGTTTGCATCTGTCACTGAGCTCAAAGCTAATGTCAAACGAAACTAATCAAACAAGATATTTCTTGGACACCTGTAAATAAAAAGAAAAATTTGACCTTCTAGTTTTTTTTTTTAACAATATTCCTTTAAATAGCATAGCAAGAATATTAAAATATAAAGACAATAAACACAAACCTCAATCATCCACGTTGTCTGCTGGAGTCACGTTTGCTTTGCATCAGGAGGACGCAGGGTTGGACAGAAGCTGGACGAAAGTAAATGAGGACACTCAAGGCCACAGGAACAATCATGGACCTTGTCTGTACAGTCACCAAATGGCTACTGCTTGGTTAGCTGTAAGCTCCATTTTGGGACCTTTGGTTCCCACATTTAATTAAAAATCCATTATCACCTCTCAGCGTTGCGAGCAGCACTTTAGCCCATAGTATTCCGATCTGAATTCCTAATTGGTCCTAAATGGCTAAATAGCCTTTTAATGCAATCAGTCTTTGAGTTTTCCAAAAGGCAGAGAGAAAAATATTCAAGTAGTTTTAATCCATGTTAAAACTAATCCTTCCCCTTGCAAAAAAAAAAAAACAAACAAAAAAACATGTCCAACATTTAACTTCTAGAGAATACCAACCCACACAGCAGAGGCAGACCTTGTGGCAGACCTTGCAGGCAAACTGTTTAGATGACAAATTAAAATTCAAAAGGTGATGCTGCCAAAGTACCTTGAGCAGATGCACACGGGCACGCCCTGATTGGCTGAATGAGTGACAAAGGAAGGAACAAACGGAGAGAATGGTTGGAACAAGAAAGACTGAGGTGAAAACAAGCGTTTCATCTAAAAGTAAAGAGAACATAAAGAAAAGGTGAAGTCCCCTTCACATCCCAGCACCACTCTCCTTTCATCATTACCTCGATGAGTGCGGCCAGGCTCCAGCTCCCCTGGCAGAAACTAAGTGGCTTGCTGGCATATGGTGTAACCTCCATTTGAGTGCTAAAAGCTGGATATTGTTTTTGTGGAGCAGATGTTGGCGGGCCTGGCAAACGGCACAGCTGACTGGGCGACACAGCTGGGAACGGTGTGTGTGTGTGTGACCCACATACAGGGGGAGCGATTGTCAACTGAGAGCAACAACCTTAATGGAGAATGACAAAACATAGCGCAACGCTAGTTCCTTCATTGTCTCTACAAGCTGTGAGCTCATCAATAAAGACTGTTTTAGGTGTTATAGCTTGGGTTCTTCTGCTTTGTTCTATGTTACAACCAGTGGCATTTTTTGATGTGAGCAAAGAGGCACGACACCCAGGGTGTCACCAGTTTAGGGGACATCATGAACATTAAATGGAAAAACAAGGTCTTGTCTCTGAATGGGTTTTGTATTACCTGTAGATTTGTTAGATAGATAGATAGATAGATAGATAGATAGATAGATAGATAGATAGATAGATAGATAGATAGATAGATAGATAGATAGATAGATAGATAGATAGATAGATAGATAGATAGATAGATAGATAGATAGATAGATAGATAGATAGATAGATAGATAGATAGATAGATAGATAGATGTTGTTCATAGTGACCCAGTGATGTATAAGGATCTGATTTTAATCTAATATTTTGTTCTTAAAATACCAAATCCGTGTTAGAGAGCCGACCCCCCCCCCGTCTGGATGGCATCCCACTTTGATCCGATTTATAGAACGATGAGGCTTTATTCCCAATGACTACTTTAATTTGCTGAGGTTTATTGGAGCTAATAACAGCAGGACTGACATGAACTCCAGTCCTGTGTCTGTGCGCCTCTCGAAAACAAAAAACCTTCATGTTTTAAATTGGAATTAAATGGGCTTTCGCGACTAAATTTGAGCTGATGAAAACGAACCGAGGACATTTAAGAGTCTTGACTGATTTTTCTAAACCCAGAAGTGCCCTGATGCCAAAAGTGGACAAATGAAGATTATGCTGAGATTATAATAAGGATGCCAAAGCCATTATCCAGTCTACTTTGACAAATGTTGTGCCTCTCTGTGAGCAGATGGGACCAAGAGTTTGGGTGGGGAAACAGGCAGAGTATCCTTCACCCAGTTGGCGAGAAAACACAGGGATAAACGGCAAGCCAAGACTCTGTCCAGAATTACCAAAATTACATGTAAGTTTATGTGCAAATATTTGTAACAATCTATGCTTGATTAAAACTTAGATTGGAATAGAACAAATATGAAGAAAGTGTAATTACCCACAGACAAAATTTGTGACACGCTAAAAACAGTGTATTTTAAATGAAAAGACATCACTAACTTCTTGATGAATTCTCTAATACCCCACTTATACCTTAACATTTGACACTTGGACTCCTTCATAATGAGAGTGTTAATGCCATATGTTGTGGGCTGAGGCAAAACAAACTGGCCAGAGGTTGCTGCGATTGTTGTTTCCCCTTGTGACTGAGGATTAGAGAGGCCTGTCACTCAGCAGGGTCATATAGAGCCCAGACACCACTTAAAAAGTCATTTAGTGAATTAAGATGTCCCCTGTTAGCCTCCAATCAGGACAAACAAACATAAACAGCATTTTATAGAAATCAATGAAAAATACTCACCAAAAGCTCTTAATCTGTTTGTCTTTAAGTTGTTCTCTACCGCGTCTTAGAAACATTAAGACCTCTTTTCAAAGTGTGAAAATAGAAAGAAACTGATTTTTTTCCCCCTCATTTTTTGGAAGATGCTTCTGCCTTTTTACGAAGACTGTTTCAGTTCTGAAAAAGAAGATACGTCTTCAAGGAAGAAGTCCAGTTGCCTTCAGCTTAAATGTCCAAGGATTATCAAGTACCAAATGACTGAGGTCCAAATATAAGTGGAGGCCTTGGACTTTTTTTATCCACAATGTTTTACAAATACTTGAACTTCACATTTTGTCTTATTGCAACCACCAATACAAACCAACAAAAAGAAAAGGTAGAAATAGTTTTCATTTTTTGTACAGCTACTGTTTTTGCTTCTCTTTTAAAATTAAAAGAAAGGAGTTCCCAGGATCTTCTGATTCCAGTGTGAGATGATGTATAACCTATAAAATGATGGCTGGGTGTCATATCTGGCCGAATACTTAATGACATAAATGATACTTTTAAATCAGCGAGGTCATACACTCACACACAGGGTGGTTATTAAGCCAAGGGAGCAATTAGTGTGTGTCCACTACAGGTTGTGTCTCAAAGAGTTTCTCCTTCAGCTGTACTGTGGGGATCAGTCCCCTTTAGGGTAGGGAGGCATGATAGGCTGAATCACGAGGGGGGAAAAAAACTGCAAGTAGGTCCACAGGGTGAGAAAAAACAAACACCATAGTGAGTGTCAACTGAAGAGGCAACAGGTTTGGATCTGACATAGAATGAATAAAAATGGAGAAGCTTTCATACGAGGGAGGGTAGTTATTGTATGGGATGAAGATACATGGCCACAAATAGGCTGCAGCTTAAAATGTCAACTCTATAGTCATTTTTTTATTGTAAAATAGCCAAGAGTGTCACTTCTTTTTTGCATTCTATAATTTCTTTCCAAATATTTTTCAGAGTTCTAAAAAAGACATTTACTCTGTGAATGCAAGGCTAACACAATAAAAACGACTTGAAGCTTTTCCACTGTGGGTGTGAATCTTTTAATTTAGTACATAACTTTAAAGGATGTTTTAAAGGCGTTAGATCACGGTTTCGCTTCACAAACCCAAGAAGAGACAAAATTCTGTGCAGGTTACAGCGATTAAATCCAGATTACTGAACACTGCCTCTCCGTGCAGCTTCTGGAAGGACAGATTGAATGATGCCGCTTTGACAGAAGTTATGAATACTGATCAGACCTCATCACTGACAGGCCTCTGATAGACGCTCAGGGCCTCTGGGACTGAGCAAATGATTTGACAGGAAGATATGAAGAGCTGCTACTGAACAGGACGGGGTGGGTAAAAACCACAAAGTAAGATAGCTGTACATTTTGTGTTTCGTGACGATTGAATGAAATTCTAAAAAATAATATGTGTGAAGATTTAGTTTAAGAACCAAAACATCTTTCAGTTTAGTTATTAAACCAGAATAAAAAACAAAAACAAATTAGCAGTCAACATCAAACACAATAATGTGTGTGCATAATTAAGGGAAAAAAAACAAAAAACATGTTGAATCTTCAACAAAAATTCAGGTGTGCAATTTTATTTTTGTTTTGGAATACATTTTGTTAAATCTTATAGAATTATATCTCCTCAGGTTTGTGTTTTTGTCTTTTGTTCATAAAACATGTGAAACTGATGCCTTTTCTGGTCCAGGGCCTAAAAGAGTTTTTGTTTTGATTTTATGAAAAGTAAAACTTATGACCACAAGCGCCTAGTGGTAGAGAAAACACAGAAACACGGGTCGAGAAGTGTTTTAATAAGAAGACTGAAGTGGGCTGAAAGACGACACAAATTCACTTTTCCGTACGTAGATGAGAGTAAGAACACAAATCGACCTGTAAATCGAAGGCTTTGTCTTTCTGCTCAGCTCTCTTCATCTCAACAACCCGGAACAACTTGGTCGTTACTCTGCAGATTGTTGTTTTTGTCAACTAACACTTTTCATGCTTGCCACTCTATTAGCCTCCATACTGTCTTCGAATGTGATCCAGAAGTTTTATCCGCAGATTCTGTGTCAGCTGATGCACGGTGGCAGCTCGTTGTGTTCAAAGTGACAGTCTGATTCCTGAGCCTGTGCATGAGTCAGTGCCACCCTTCCATCTCTGCAGCAGGCCTCAGCCCTCATGCCTCGTATCAGCCTGACTTTGATGGACACGTGCTCCAGCTGCGCTTGGCAGGACGGTCTTTTTCAGAAACTCAACCAAAACGGCAACCACGGCGATTGGGTCGACACACGCCGTTGCCCCCAGATCCACGTCTAACGAAATCGCAGACACGCTCTCGCTTGCTCAAGCATTCAGCTGATGGTTCAAAATGCAGTTTGGCAAGACACAAAAGCTGCAAGATGTCTGCACCTAAAAGTTTGAGATGGTTTTATATATTTAGTTGACACTAGTGGTGAAATTAGAAAGCTGCGTCAATCTAACCATTAAACGGCAAAACCAGAACTAAATGTCAATTTTACCCAATTTAATAATTACACCTGAATCACCTGAGTTCTTGCCAACACATCAGTCACGGTGCTAACACTCTCCACCGTCTTTATTCAGCACGGGGGCACACTTGACTGAAGCAAGGTCTACTCCTTCTCTAACAGACAAAGGGAGTCCAGCACTACGTCTATGTCAGTCTGCTCATCCCATTATATCCACTCTGCTGCTCCCAGTCGTCAGCTATGACGAGTCTTCACCTGAGTTGACAGGTGACTGTCCCGAGGCAACGCGGCACCCAACAGGGAAGCCTTAACCTGCCAACTTTCTGTCAGTCCCCCAAAACCAGCTCTGTCATGTCATCTCCCCCACGCCAATCACTGTGACACATCAAGTTTGTGTCAGGAAACAGTGTTGGAGATTACAATCTAATACAACACTGCCCCGGGCAAGCGGGAGGATTGGGCCATCGTTATAAGATGGAGATGATTGTGTAAATGTTGCAGGGTCACAGAAAAATAAAAATTTAAATAGAATGTTTTAGCTACGGGCTAAAACCTTGTAATATGATTGCTTGTGGAGTATGAATTGCCCAGGAGACGGCAGGCGATATGAAAATTGAGTCAGGAGAAGTAAATTATGCATGAAGTAAATTTAGTAAAGCATTGCAATTCAGTCAAAGTTATAAGAAAGATGATTTACATACAGTTTAGTTGGGGGGTTTTCCCCATAAGCAGTACAATAAATAGTTTACTGCTGTAATTTATACAAGGTAGTGACATCTAGTGGAACAAATGGAGAATTGCAATTAAACAAACTTTAATCCCTCACTTGCTCATTCAAACGTCACGTTATAGTCAAATAATACTGTTGTTGAAACCAAAAGTTCAGCTTTGAAAGTTTCCAGTTCTAGAGCAAATATTAATTGAACCAAAACAGGAAGAAGTTTAGCTAAATCAGCCAGTTGCTTCTCTTGTTTGCTCCCTCCCACAATAACACACCCTGAAAGAAAAGGAGACAAACTAAAATAACAAAAATAAATTCAGGGAACTCAAAAACATTTCATGTAAAATTGACTGCCAAACAACCAAAAATTCTGCAAATAAATGTATTCATACTCTTTTTTTTATTATTCAAAAACATATATTTGTATTAATTTTGCTTTATATACAACTAGATGGACAATCATTTGTGCATTGGTAGAGACTATAGTGGCATAGCACAGCAGTCACAGACATTTTAAGGTTTACTAGGGCGAGAAGCAGCCGGTGCCATATGGCCAACCATCACAATAATAAATCAATTTCAAACGACCCATCATAATTTATCTGAGATTTTTTTTTTTTTTTCCATTCAGCTGATTAGGGATAGTTACTGTGGCATTCTTGGGCCTCAGTTGAAAAGTAGCGTGAAGGTAAAGAAAGAAGAGATTCAACCTGCTGCTGCAACATTATACGGGACCAACATGAAAGCATTCACAATCAGCTGACAGATTTCCTCATATGTAAATGAGCAACCTTTAGCAGGGCGCTGGGTGGCAGAGGTGGCAGATGGGCAGTAGCCATAATGGGGTGAAGGGTGACTTGAATAAATATCCCATGTTTTGAACCTCGGCTAGTTCAGCATCACAAATAAAAGAGACAAAGTAGCGCAACTCCATGTTGAGGGCGAAGCAAGAAACAACTCCTGTGTAGGAAGACTTTGGTGGATCAATACTTTAAGATTTATGTGCACATAGATAAAGGGTTCAGGAATCAACAAAGGTTTTTCTCAGGTAGATCCCGGAGAAGTGAACAAAACGGTAAAATGTTTTTCATTTCAACTTTATGTAGGGATATTCTCAATAGCATTTGTCACAAGCATCTTATTTGCTGTGCAGGAAACCTCCTCCACTATAGTGCATAATTTCTGAACTCTACTAAAAAGATAAACTAATAATCACGCATATCTCATCTAAATTACTTTATTTGAGAGCTAATGTGCTCTGCAAGAGGAGATGGACCAGCCCTCTCTGCAAAATGTCCAGCTGTTGCTCAAAGGAAACTGTGAAAAAAAGAAATCAATCAAAACAAGTTGCTATAAAAATTTGGCTTTTATTTTTGTTGAAACTCTTTTTTTCTGTTCTTTTGCAGTGTCAAAAAAAATCTCATTCCCTCCCCACCTTTATTAACACAAGTATAAAGTCTTGTAAAATAACTATGGCAAAACCAAATTCACATTAAGTAAAAATATGTGCTAATAAGTTAAAGAAACTAAAGCAAAGAAATACCAAAAACACTGCATTTCAGCCTGGAATTGCAGCCTGGAATTACCATGACAGTGGCTTCCTCAATAACACAAAAGTGAGTGATTAGTATTATCGCTCAAATTGTAATTTGGCAGTTAATTAAACTGACCTTGGTTCCTATTGCTGCATCTGTAAATGGGCACCCAGAGTGCAGTTCTGACTCTCGGCCGTCTGTGAAGACCTTTGTCGTCCGTGCCCGCTACAGGATTAAGTCACCCCAGTGACAAAATCAAATTAAGCAGCTGCCACTGCCTACCTGCAGTTCAGAACCTAAAATGATCAACTTATGAGCAGCAGGGGAGAAGAGACGTAGCCCCGTCTCCTTCCTCCTCCTTGGTTTAAGGCTTTTCTAGTGATTAGTTTTACGACTTTTTTTTTAATCATTATTAACGAAAAGCGAGACATTATGAATGAACTACATGAAATCTTTGTCGACGCTCCATAATAACGGGTGAAAAACTGTGACAAACCATTTGAAAAGCAACCGAGTGTGTTTAGCAATTAGATTTTCGGTTGTGAGAGTGGAAAATTGTTTGTTGCGCTCCAACGTAGATTTAAGCATGCAAAACTGAGAATTTAACAAAAATGCAAGCAACTGAGATCTCTGGAGTGGAACGCTCCTTAAACATCCTCGGAGAAACGAGATGAGGTCAGTGAAGTGGGAAATGTAACATTTCATTTATAAACTTCATATGAAACCCTCTGGATGATACAAAGAAAGATGTCATACACACAGGGCATGGCTTTCGATCACTAAAATAATATTTGAAATATTACAATTTGTGCATATGATTTTTCAGTACATGTTTACACAGGAAGATCAAATCACCTTCAACCTCCACATCTTGTGCAAATAATCATCAACTTCTGTGTAATTAAGCGCTCATTGTGACAGTGGTTTAAAGGTTCATAAAGGAAGATAAACAACTTTGATTGTTTTTTGTTTTTTTTAACAGAAAAGATATGATAGCTTTAAGACTTCACCAGTCCAATTTGTTTGGAGGTTTTCTCTGGTTATTATCTTTGGACACCAACCTGGACTTATACTAAATGAAAACGTCACAAGGAGGGTTTTTTTTAATCAATCAATAAGTGTGATTGTCTGATTATGTCAATGTGATCAATTTGGACCGAAACTGAAGGAGTTTAAAAAGGAGGACCAGCTACACACTTATGAATGATTACCACCATTTTTTAATAATCGAGTTGATGGTGTCAGATTTTGTTGTTATTGTCATGTATTGTTGGCTTTTGCATTCTAAACCTCCGGTTAAGTTGTTTTCTAATGTAATCTCACGTCCTACAATGAAAAGAAATTGCAAATGATCTTATCTCTACAACAATAAACTAGTTAATTTAGGGGCACAGATGGAAATAATAATCTTAATAAAACCTCTGTATTGCCTTCTGCATACAGACTGAATCAAAGTGAAACGTTTGATTATTAAGACTGTGAGCCTGTGGGATCTGTTCATCCTCTGGGCCACGGCTTGTCTGTCTGTGCATTTCCCAGCTCCAACGATCTGAGTCAGTCATGTGACATGGGCGGCCATTTATCTGCTTTGCGAATTGTGTCAGGTAATAAACCGCGTCTCCAGAGAGTATTTAGCCTGATAGGAAAAGCTGATTGGGACAAAAGGCCTCTGAATCTAATTTCTGCTCCCTCAGCGTCAGGTGACTTCTGAGGTAAACATACTCCGGTGGTAAAGTTTGGATGCTATCATGGCAACGGTTTCTAAGTAAATGCTTGAGAAAGAAGAAAATGAGGCACGGTGGAAGATATGGTGATTGTATCCAGCAGAAAAGGATTGTGATTGCAGGTAAGTGCATGTAGGCAATTTTTGCTCAACATAAAAAAAATTATAAAACTTACAGCCAAACAATGCAGATTATGTAGATTATGACACAAACCCGATGAAAGCTCACCGGGATGCTGTCTTGTTTGGCTTTGTTTGCTTGAGCCTGAGAGAAACAGAGAGGGGAAGGCAGCATGGTCAGAGCAGGCAGCAGCTGTATCCACAGATGCTCATGTAAAAACATCCGTATTCACATGTTCCCCTCCACTTGTTTGTTTCCTGGTAATTTAGCCCTTCAGCACAAGAAAAAAAAAAAAGAAAAAGGAAAATGCCGCTTTGTTTTCATACTAACAAGGCAATTAGCAATCATTACAAATTTACACACTGGGCTGGCCTACAGGCAGATAACGGTAATGATTAACCAATGTATTTCATGTCTATTTTATGCATTTGCCTTTGTAAACTTGTACATTATTTAGACAACAATGAGATGCAGGAAAGATAAAAAAATCTTTAGTTGTAACTAAGCACATGTTTTTTGCACATTCTTTGTTGCAAAATAGATCAAGGTCAGCCTGATTGGATGGAGATCATATGTGAACATCAATGTTTAAGTTTTGCTACAGTTTCTCAATTGACCTAATCTTTCCATCGAAGCTCTGACTTAGCGTTGTCTTTTTCTGCATTTTTTGCATGATTGCCCTTTATTTACCTCCATAAACTCTGACCAGCTATCCTGGAACTGAAGAAAAGCCACTTCAAGGGATGATGCTGTCACCATATGTGTTTATTTTCTGCCATAGTCATGCATTTTGGCAAAATAATAATAATAATATAAAAAGTTCCATTTTAGTCTCATTGAACCAGAGCATTTTAGCAGTAGCTTATTTCTGGCCGACTTTCCAGCATATTTATAGAGTGAACAACTAACAGATGAGATTCTCCCATCCAATTTGTGGATCTTTGCAGGTACAAAATTACTATAGGCTCTTGCCTGCTTCTCTAATTCATGATCTCCTAATGTTTGCTGGCCTGTTAGCTTCGGTGGGCGGTCATGTCTTGGCAGATGTTTAATCCTGCTATACTCTCTCCGTGTTTGGATGATGGAATGACCAGTCCTTGACAAAATATTCAAGTTTAGAATATTGTCTGAAAAACTAACTTTCATAGGTTCCGAGTCCATGTCAGGCCAGTCTCCTGGTCAATCAAGTAGAGTGATATCAGGGTCTTGAAAGCAGGTAGTGGTACTTTTGGCAGCCACACCCTGTTGAAAAATAAAATAAACATCTCCATAAACTCGCCAAAAGAGGGAAACATGAAGTGCTCTAACATTTTATAGATGGCTTCACTGACTTTGGACTTGATAAAACACAGAGGACCAACACCGGCAGATGTCGTGGCTCCCAGAATCACCCATGAAATAAACTAACTTTATGTTTCAAATTTATAGAGCTGTGCCATATGTACCTTATTTTAATGACTGCAGTTTTAAAAGTCAACAAGCACTTGTTCTGCTATGATAAATCAACAAATGCAAAAAATTCTGCTTGTTTGCATTTAATTATTTTTGATTCCCCGTTGTCTAATTGCACTGGGACAAGGTAATTCAACGCATAAAACCATTGAGAGGATGAGATTTTATCCTAGATTACACAGGCTAAAAAACACAAATGCATTCATAAAGCAGCTCTAGGTTCTTCATTGTGAGTCTATTTTTTATGTTTTTATGTCTTGCTCCAGCAGCTTAGACAATCTGCACAGTAGGTCTGGACTGGACAGGTTGCTTTGTAATGCCGGTGGCAAATAATTTGCTCTAAAATTGGGGCAAAGTAAGTTTCCCCTGTGGCAACGGTCTTTGGTATGATAGGTTCTTACATTACTCTTCCTAAACTCAGTAGTTCAAGTGGCGAGAGATGCAACAGCTCTGTAAAACCCACTGTGCAACTGTACAGTTCCAGTAAACATTTCCCTTCTTAGCAGACACACAGCAGATGAGATGAGGGGTCTTCTACATTTTTGTCATCATGCTCATGGTTGCCAGCTCTGTGTGGCCTCATTTCATATGCAGATTCATCTGGCTCGGAGCAGCAGTGGCCCTTGCTGCAGAGTGCCCCTGATCGTCCCCAGGGTCAGGCCCTCTGTTTAGTGTCCCCATGGACCAACCTCCCCCTTCGCCCCGTTTTACCTGCTTCAGCTCATATGAGCAACTATGGCTGCCATATGTGAGGCCACAGGAAAGCAGATGCTGTTTTTCCATTTGTGAAATCAAGCTTTTGGAAAGCGTGCAGCATTTTGATGGTCCAAGAGAAGTCACTGAGAGAGTGCAAAGGGGAGAGGGCAGTAGAGAGACGGTAGTCGCATCCAATTTGGTGCCAACACTGCAAGTTCTTATCAAAACTGTGAGGATGTTGTTCTGACCAATCTGGAGCACGGATGTAGTTTTGTACGTGTGCGAACATGGATACTTACATCCATGTTAGTACTAAGACTTCCAAGACAGTCAGTGCACTAATGTCTGTCCGAGTGTGAGCAGTTCCTGCTGATACTTACAGACAATACGGGGGTGAGGGTGTGTGTCATAAAAGGAAATGCCTGAATGAAATGACAGACTCTCTTGCCATTCCTCGCAATCGTCCATCTCTCACTGTCTCCAAACGTCCACCATCATCCAGAGCAGCCGGAGGAGCTATGACAAGCCTGACACCCGTCAGTCATGCACTCAAGAGACAGGATGGGGAGGACAGCAGCAGTCATTGTTCCACATGTTACAGCAGAGTTCTTCTGCATAAATCCAGAGTCACACTGCCCCACAGAAGTATTCACACCCATTTAGTCAAGTCATCAGACTTTAAGGTTGTATCGTCATTTCCACTGCTCTGCGAGGGCCTCAGAAGCTTGCTAAAGAACGTTACTGAATAAACTGGATCATGAACATGAAGGAATGTTGGAGGCAAGAAATTTAAAGCAGGTTTATGTTATAAAACAAGGTCCCACTCTAGAGCACTGGTCAGTCTATAATCTGAACATGGAAAGAGTGTTGGACAGCTGTTAACTTACTAAAACCACTTAAACCTACAGACGAGGCCAGCAGGTTTTGGAGAGATCCTGGAATAAAACCTATTAGAGGGCAAATCAGATGGAGCTTGACCCATGTTGAACAATAAAATGGCTGATTGCCTAGAAAGTTTGTCCAACAAAGTAGTGGCTCAGGGAGGTTACACACTTTTCTTTTTTTTTTCTTCTTCTGAGAATTTTGAGAAGTTTTTGTCATTTTTTGCTTTATAATGGGACTCTGTGAATTAGCCTGGTAAAAAAATCAGCCCCTTGGACTCTGTTAAAGAATTAAATTTTACCTAATCGGTAACTTTTGTTTGTGACATATGTAATGACCTGCATTACAATGCAGGAAATGACCTGCATTGTAAACAACAATCCCCGCATGCCAAAGACAGACATACCGAGCTGAACAAGATGGCTGTTAATGTTAATTTAATATTTGGAAGAACACAGATTGAATGGCTTTGTTCACTTCCTCCGCTACCATTGATAAAACTACTATAATTCTAAAACAGAAAAGGAAATCATCGTCGTTCACAACTTTTCCTTCTGTTTGCTGATTGGCTCAGTAAAAACATTTGCTGGAGAAATCCCCTTCAATGGGAGAAATCACAGACTGAGCAGTGAAGCGAGATTTGAATCAAGAGGAATTGCATAGGAAGGCAATGGAAAATGGCCGAGTGGCCAGGCTACTCGGTGATGGTTAACCACATAGAATCTCGAATAAATCGAATAAATATGTTCAAGTTTGTGGCAAAATGTGAAATATTTTGCAAAGCACAGTAAACCATTGCTTCCCATTCAGATTTGAATCTTAAGGAACTTCAATATAACATTAGCTGTTTTATTTTACATATTTTTCAACAGTCTGAAAGCAATAGGCCATCAAGTTTTACATCGCTGAATGTTTTGATGTGGATGACATTAACGCCACAATTAAAGTTGTGCTGACTTGAAGTTTGAAAGGTTAGATTTCCCACAATTATGTGTCAAAGCATTGAACGACTTGCAGCCGCCCACTCCCTCCTGGCGACAAATTTCATTACCAAACCTGATGTATACAGCAAACGCAGCCACAGTTCAAATGGAGGACATAAATTTCAGCCTGTGGGGTACAGCAGTCACATTATAACCAATCAACTTTGCTCTCCCTGTACCCGTCGTCCATTCACACGAGTGAGGGGAGATGAAAGGGATATACAGTGTGATGTGTTATTTCTAATCAGCATAAATTACCAGCATACATCAGGTGAGGCTCAAATTAAAATCCTCATCTGACAAAGCAAGGGGAAATGTGCAACTCCAATCATGGATCTGTTGATTTAATGCAGTCACGTGAGCCCCCAAAGAAAAAGAGCCCACCCAGTGGCCCTGATGCAGATTTTTCCATTAAAAAGGGAGGGTCGCATGATGAGGGTCAGCCGAGTAGATACACAATCCTGGGATTGAAGAGAAAAGTCTTTGCATAGATTGACAAATGCAGACATTATTGATTCTGTGAGGGACATTATGTCAGTATAACATCTTTATCATGATTCACGAGAAGGAAAAAGAAGCATACAATTTTTTTTTGAAAGGTAGAGTAGCCTACTTGGTTTCATTGTATATAAAGGATGTTATTTTAAAACATCAGGAGTGTGTTTTAGAGAAGCATATTAACATGTTTTGCTGTGTATCAATGTAAAACAAAAAAAAAAACATTCAGGGTAAATCGACTGAATTTATCTCTCTCTTTTTCAGTCATACTGATCACTCAAATGGCTTTATCTCTCAATCACACTCACAAATGTACACACATTTATTCACAGATCTGTAGGACACTTGGCGTTAAGTGCCTTACCCAGAGGCATATCGACATGTGACAGGAGGAAGCTAGAATTGAACCTACAACCATTTGTGGTTGGGTTTTGGTTTTCAATGTACGTTAGGTTCTTGCCATATTGTGCTCATGTCTGTGTGTCCATTTTATGTTCTAGCTAGACTTTCCCATCCCATATTCGTTCATTCCACTGTACTGTGAGGAAGGTTAAACTATTTACTGGACTATAAGCTTGGTTTTGTATTTTTATTTTAGTTTTCCAAGCTTACGTAAGGTCAGTAAATGCAATGCTCCCCTGGAGACGTTAGTATCGCGAGATTCATAGTTTCATGTTCTGTTGGCTCTCTCCTCACTGCCTGTGACATTGCTAACTGCCGACTCTGTGTCAGAGCTGGAAGCTAAAAATGACACAGTTCTTACCTTAGAACAACTCAGTTGCCATTGTAACTCACCTGTTACTGGAAGAAGTAAAATTCATGCAAGAGACCCTTTTTTCTTGTTGTGTATCTTCACCTACCGACACCTCCATTACACCGGAAAGCAAAAGCACGACAGTACTTTGATTTTTAGTTTACTCTTTTGTTCTTTGTGAATTTAGACTTAGTTTCTTTCACTAAATGTTGTTCCTTTCCTTTTGATTTGTGCTTTCTTTGATTCTTGGATCAAGTCTTTTCCCCCAACCCGCCTGTTTGCCAACTTTCACAGCTGCTCCCAATCATCTGATTTACTCACCTGCGCCACTCTGGCACTAGGCCTCTTTTTGAGCAATATGGCTGAAAATAACATGCCCAAAATGAATTGAATGTATCTCAAGAACTACAGAGTTTATTTTAAATGTGTTGGTATCAAAACAAAGGCAAGACCCTAGAGAACATGTTACAGCTCTAAAAACCACCCTGCCTGTTACTGAGGAAAGTGAATTAATATGATAAACAGCAGAAATTAAGAAAAAAATCAATTTCCGCCTAAAAAAACACTTCAATCTATGAATGTTCCTTTCAAAGCATGCAGTGAAAGCCAAAAAAGTAGTAAACAACAGTACACAATCTGACCTTTTACTGTGCCACGTTTCATGAAAAAAAAGTTAATCATATGAGTTTTAGAGAGGTACTACTAGATAAAAATATAGGCGGACCTTCCATTTTGGCACAATTTGTGCCATTTTAACTTTCTTAGTTTTTATTTCTGTAGGTTCTGTTTCAATCATTTATTCTTTTCATTTAATAAATTATTATTTATCATAAATAAGTAATTACATCTAATAATTGTTTTGGGGGGTTCTTTTGAAAAATCCACATTGCATTCATTCATAAAAAGAGAATAAAATAGACAAATTGTAATAGACTGAAAATGGAACAGATTAACTCACAATAACACTTCAAATAGAATTATATAACAATGAAAATGCAAATAGCAATAAAAACTAAGTTGTCAAAATGATATGATCACAGGAAAAACTAATATATCTCATAATTACATTACAATAACAATGCGCTCTGTGCGTAAAACCTCCCAATTCTCCATTGAGTTTTTCAAAAGTACGCGGGCCAGTTTCTCGGGAACCCATTGGTCAATTTTGACGATTGACATGTCGTTCGAACCGTCAGAGCCAATAGCATCTGAGGGCGTTGACATTAACATGGAAACTAAAGTCATTCACCTATTACAGTGGGAAAAAGGCATGTGAAGTAAATTGACCAAGTTTTACTCGACATTTTGTGTATGTACGTAAAACACGGAAATGCCTTTGTGCCGAACCAAAAACCATGTGAGATATACTCAGGGAAAATGGATTATCGAACCAATTGGAAATATTTACTCTGCATTATGACCACGAAACGGCAAAGGTAGGACTGGAGTTTTGATTTTAACTTCGTGAAATGAGCTATTTCTTTTTTTCTTCTTTAGCTGCTGGTTCATTGAGTTTTGCACGTAGCGTGGTGACTGATATTGTTCGAAACCGCAGAGCTTCGGCTTTACTCTGATAGATAGTTTTTGTATATCGGGCCTCCTTGCTCTTTTATTGTTGCGTTTTTTACCGGGTGTGCCTCGTTAGCCTCGTTAGTGTCTAATTGCGTTTCTTTTTAGCAATCTGCTTAGTGTTCAATCTGGGTGTGGTTGAGGTAGAAAATATTGTTCCTATCATTTAGAAGAGCTTTTTTCCCTTTATGTGGATATGCAATATGCCTATATTGATAAATGTATAGCATGTGTTTTTAATTGATCTTGTTGCGGCAAGCACGAGGACCCAAATTTGGGTCCCCTAGCGACGGAGTGTCCTCCTCTAGTGTTGTTTGGAAAAGATTCATCAGCAACATTTTAGGAAAGTGTACACTATCTGTCAAGTAGTGTACACGTTTAGCCTCTTATAAAAAGAGGCTAGACGAGTCTTATTTGTGCTTTGTATGGCAACATTATGATTAATTGTCACTTAGCATTGGCCCATGAATTTGGAAGTGGTTATTCTTCCTGTGTATGAAACACAGGAAAATCGAACATGTGTTGATTTTGGTCAGTACATTCACACTGAACTTGGATTCTGAGTTAAATCAACTTTGCGTGTAAAAATCAATGAATGACATCGCTTTCCACACTTTTCTTGAAAAAGAGACCCATTTTATCTTCTTCCCCCCAAATTTAGTGCCTCATCCACTGCCAGCAAGAACTCAGTCACAACTTCCTAATCATCCGATTATCCGATCAGCTGTCCATCTGTTCAATCTGCTGCCAAAAGAAGGACAAATGTCCAGCCTTGATAGTTACCAGACAGAATGATATTACTTCCTCTTCCCCTCAATCTGGCTGCTACAGATCCTGTCCTAACTGGTTTTAATTTATAATGACATCATATCCTGTTAGTCTTTCATTATAGATACATTGACACACGGCACGCTTTTTCCACAAAATTAGCGCCCCGTTTTTGTTGCAGCAGCATGATCTCACACTGGTTTGTTTTTTTATATACATCCAGCATGAAGACCAAAACTGACACCTTTAATAAACTGGAACATGCTGGAAAATCAGTGTTGCGGACCACAGTAAAGTCAGTTTTACATGACCTTGAACTGAGAGGAAGCTGTCCAAGAAAGAGGTATCTACCCAGAACAAACACCGTCTAGCATGAATAAGGTTCAAGGCTTCCTACATGAATTAATCAGCTGTCCTCTGAAGAAAAATATCATGGCTGGAGGAGACAAAGATCAAACTGTTTGGCTATATTATAAGAAGTGTGTTTGAATGGTACAAGATGATGTTTTTAAACCTAAGATCACTGAAAGGCATAGTAGTACTCGGGTTGTTTAGGTTACAGATGGAGGCACAAGGGAAAGAACTGTCAAGACATTAGCTGAAAGCCACCAAGTCTTTTTTTGACAGCTGAACTCATTAAACTGATTGGTACAATTAATCTAATTATTAATAAAAGTGCACATATTTAACATTTGTATAATGTTTAAAAGTGGATGATTGAGAGTTCTTGCGAACGTCCCAATAAAACATGGAGGTAAAGGGAGACAATGGGACGTCCAATTATTCAAATAAGTGTGGTAATTACCTAAGTGAGAGCTGAAGGGCTGCAGTGAATGAGAGGACAGAGATTTTATTTTCCCTGAAAGTACTACTTATGATCACTTATTTTGAAGATGGGCAAGAGGCTAAATTCAGATGTTCAGTGTGAAATAAAAGTGCTTGCAGACAAATTTACAATGTTAAGGATGCTTACTGTAGGAAGAATGTAAAGAGACACATTTTTGACTTTTCAACCAATTAATAATTCATTTATTTTGTATAGTTTAGTATCGTTTCAACAGTGAAGTTGAAAAGAAAAAGAAAATAATGTTTTCATGCTCTTGCCAGCTTTAGTACATCCTCTAAATATCTCAAGCTCACTTGAATGAATAAAAACTGTCTGCATCCAACTTTTAAGTCTTGCCACAGAATTCAGGTTTGTTTTCTTGCCACACATACTGTTTTGTTTGTAAGCCAAGAAGCTCAAGTTTGGTCTCATTTGATCAGACCAACTTCTTCAGTTCATGTTAAAAATAATTGTTTTATAATTTAATCCTGCTTCAGATCTTTGAGCAGCTGTATTCCTGACTTGTTTGGCATGTTCCTTTGACTTATGTTTAAGTTTCATACACATTAATTCAACTTAGAAAAACCATCCCAGAAGTCAATTAGCTGCTCTGGATTTATGGGTATCAGAGTAAATGGGGTTGAGTGCAAATTCAAAGCACTTTGAAAAGCAGATAAACTTTTAACAATCACACACTTACCCCATCGTAATCTATTCTGTAAAGAAAATACACTGATATTGTGCATGTGATTAAGCAAGATGTGTCAAATTTTAAAGCATTTGAAAACTTTTGCATGACAGATACAACCAGAAACCCCTCTTCCTATCTTTTGCAAATGAAAAATAGTACTATTTCTGAACCTTGTGATATCGGGTTTAGAGGCAAGAAACAAATGCAATGAGGACGGTCTTGGAACCGGCTCTCGGTGCCTAGATTAGTTTTATTGAACAGATGGCATTTCAATTTTGAACTTTTGCACTGGTGCAAAAAAAAAAGCTTGGAGAGTCAGGCTGTTTTTCTCACATCACTGACAGAAGCTGCGCATCAGATGAAGGGGATGTGTGAAATAACGGTCCCAAGCATTTGTGTCTCCATGCTCAGGACACAAACACTCAGACAGAGACGGTGCGGAGGCTGGACCATGCTGCTCTATCAGATGTTAAATGGAAAAATCCATCAAAGGCAGGAAAATCAAGACAAACTTTCCTCGAATGCTGCTGCCCGTTTCATTGTCCTACGTTGTACTATTGAAGGGAAATGCTGTTATATACCGAATG
This sequence comes from Poecilia reticulata, assembly GCF_904066995.2. NCBI lineage: Eukaryota > Metazoa > Chordata > Actinopteri > Cyprinodontiformes > Poeciliidae > Poecilia > Poecilia reticulata. The sequence goes on from NC_088849.1 coordinate 15,501,551, forward strand.
TGCTGGGCTTTGTGAGGTTGTACGCAATTATGTAAATGTGTAATGAAATAAACAAAGAGAGCCAAATCATTGGGGTTCCTGTCACATCAAGAACTGATAACCAGTCGCTGATTTAATGTCTGTCCTCCACCGTCCGCTGATATTGCCCCACATTAGCGGCATCATGTTCTCAATTTTCCCCCAGCAGCATTGCCCGTCCTGGCAGCCAGCTTGCCCACGCAGGCACGAGTCGAGAGGACAACTGGAGAAAGATCACAGTTCAGGCGCAGTCAGATGGAAAATATGGAAATCAGGCGGCGGATGGACGGACCGCTGTGTGTTCCCCCTGTTTCAGCAAGCTGCCACAGTTTGACTGACAAACTGACTTTTTGAGGGTCCTGTGCCCATTCCAGTCAGAGTTTATTGAAGGTGATTTTGATCTCCTCCATGAGGCCACAGCAGTGGTGCCGCCATCTGTCACCTTGATTGCATGGCGGCCTCTCTGGGGGGAGCGCCATGGCTCCTGATCGTTTACAGATTGTGCTGCTTTCGCCTCCATAAGGGCCACATGCACAGGGCCAGATGGTGAGCATACACGCTTATTATGAGTCTTTATCTCTGTGCAGGAAGGAGTGGAACCATTAGGCCTCCCTCAGGATCTCCGCTCCTCTCTTCAGCCATGCTGTTCTTCCACAAATACAGTCCTCTTCCTCAGCTGTCACTGGCCCGCGACAATACGCGCACACGCGCGAGCAAGTGCATAACACACAGGACCACTTGTCAAAGAAAGCAAACACAGATCTACTCAGGACACGTGAGAGCCGTGTTAATCCAACAGCACACACCCAAAGCAGACACCTGTTCAAAATGCTAAATAAAGGGAGTATACGACATGTAGTGAGGCGGTGGAGGGGTGAGCGTTGGCCTCATGACACGTGTGACATGTAGGACACTTGACATATGCTGGGAATGTCACACCTCTACGTGTTACGTTATGGCATCCTGCTGGATCATCGGACACAGAAGCTGGGGTCAGGTGTGACTAAAGAGACATCGGAGTATGTCAGGAAAACAGGAAGAATGGGTGTCGCGCGACAGCCGAGATCTTACGTCAGTGTCACTGCCATGTTGACAATTTCATTTAGACACATGCAAAAAGCTGTGCAAGCCAGTTCTGTTCCAAGCATTTCAAGTCAAGCTGTGTGACCTCATGGTCAGTTGTGATGTTATTGCATAATGCAATGCTAAATAAAAAAGCGGGTGTGCTGAAACTTTCCTCAATTTCAGAAGCCTACATACATTCGCTTAGTGTTTAGTTGAATTACTTTTTGACTTGTGTTCGTTGTCAATCCAGCGGCTTCTGGCCATAGTTTGCTACAATTTGAGCCCATCCCCCGTGGCAAAACTGGTGTTAGTGGGTCACTTATGTAGGTCAATTAGTAATACAAATCTAAGCTTTGGCCACAAATTTTCAATAGGATTGAGATCATGGCTTTGTGATGTGACTTCCAAACATTGTTACATCAGAGCAATGTTTTGGAGCTAAGCTACTATAGAGTCATTGCTCGTTTAAAATATCTGTTTGTGTCCAAGCTTTACCTTCCTGTCTGATGTCTTCCGCTGCTCTTTCAATTTTCCACACACTGTTTCTTGCTCACGATGCCGTTTATTTTAAGAAGTGCACCAGTTCATCCTGCAGCAAATATGATGGCGGCAGCACCATGATGCTGCCGCCATCATATTTCACTGTTGGAACTGTGTTCCCAGGCTTATAAGCATTCAAATTTTTCCTTCAAATGTGACAATGGCCATTATGGCTAAACAATTCCATTCATTTTTATCAGACCACAGGACATGGCTCCAAATTTGAAAATATTTGTCCCTGTGTGTATTTGCAAACTGCAGTTCTCCAAAAGAGCCACCACTTTTTTGGAGCAGTGGCCTTTCAGTCCATGTTGTTGCAGAATGTTAAGGTTCTTCTGTTGATTTGGACACTTCCAACCAAAACTCATTCATCTCTGGGACACAGAATTCGTTTCCTTCCTAGGAGGTATGAGGATTGGACATATGTCTATACTTGCATATTTGGACAGATGAATGCCACGCCTTCAAGCATCTGAAAATTGTTCCCAAGAATGAACCAGACTCCAGAACTCTCTTCCGTTCTTTTCACATTCCCATCGTGTCAAAGAAGACGTGACAGGAAGCTGGAAATGAACCTGCAACCTGTAGGAATCATTCTGTATGTAAACTTCTGCTATTCAAGACATCAATAAATAAATCTATGGCGTATTATCTCTATCATTACTGTGGTATTTAGCAAATACAAGTAATTCTGGTGAGTCTACCATGTCTTGCCACTCTTTATGGTGGGCTACCTGATGTATTATTTCTGTTGGGCAATGAAGCAAATCCATCTTCCACTCTTCCATGTCTATCTCTGGAAATTTTCATCAGGCACTGAACGCACTTTGTTGTGCAACTGTGTTAGAGTGCACAAATATCCATTCATGTGTGACCGTGATTCACAAAGATCAGGCCCGGTATGAGACTCTGGCAGGAGGCTGCTGTCCCAATCCCTGACATATGTACAGCATGACCAGGAGGGTAAGAAGTATGTTCAGGATTTAAAACCGACATGTGTGACGTCAACATGCATTTGTTATGCTCCTGCAGAGACCCGAAGTTCGTATACTTTAATGGCACTCACTGTTTAGTAAACTGGGGGATTTTACTGTTACATGCTTCAATCGATGTTGTAATGAGCATTACTAACATCTTCAAATTTCAATTGCTCCAAGATAAAAAAGCATTTTAGTGCACAATGTGGCATTAAAGGCTTAACTTCTCACAGATTAGTTTCATTTCTCTCAATTACAACTAATCCAATGTTTGAAATGCCTCAGCAAAGATCCACCATTCAAGCGAAAACATGATCTAATGTGAAGAAGTACTCAGCTCCATAAAAAGCTTCTCAAAGTCTTCACAGATGCAAACAAAAAAAAAATATTCCTTTGTGTGAGAAGCAGCATTTCATTAAATAGTTGTTTGTTTATTTAACAGGGATGGACATTAACCGCGCGCTCCATTGTCCTTTGCTGTCCCTGATTTTCTTCCCTCAGGCGATACGGCAGCGTGTTGCACTTTTAGGACAACAGCCGGCTTTCTGTGAGGGTAAGCCCCCTCGTCACTCTCCTACACGCTGCACAAACTGACATACTGTTTGCCAGCCTGTGGTCATATTTTTGCTCCGAGCAAAGCAGAGATACGCTCTGCGTCCGCAGACTGCACCATGACTTTGGTCAGGCAGAGGAACGGAAACCTTAAAATATGTTAAAAGTGCAATCCTTGATTCATCATCTGGTTTATTTGATAGCGCAATCCTAAATTTAATGGTTGGTTTAATGACACCTGGACATCATTTAAATCACGCTCCATAAATATTCAGTAACGTTGAGATGAGGGTCTTTCCAGAAGCTTAATGTTAGCCTGCTTTATTCTTTTCAGAACTAGTTTTGATAAGACTTAGATCATCTTGTTTGTGTTTAAGTTTCAATCATCTCACCAAAGCTGTGATGCTCAGATGAAAGTAAGTTTGTCAGCTTATCCAAAGTCACGTCCCAAACCACCAAGGCTCAAACCAAACCTAAACCAGACGATGCTGAGACACCAAAGGGACTATCACATCAACATGAACTGAGAGGTTAGCAGCAAGGAAGAAGTGTCTGTTTTAAAATCAACACCTTTGAACTTATTTTAGATTCATACTTATGTGGTCATTTATGATCCGAGGAGACCAAGACTGATCTCCTTGACTCTGAAGAGAAGAAATATGTTGGGAAAGGTTGAGGGAAAGCCTTCAGACTTAAAAACATTGTAAAAACTCCTGATGTCGAGTATTATGGATTAGCTCCAAATTCTTCAACTTACCCTCATATCAACAAGTATCACCTTGTATGAAATTTAGTCATTCAGCAGGATATGGTGCACAAAAATAAATATGCCTGAACAGGGTGTGTATATCTACATTGAATTCTGAAAAGCTTCCATTTAATGACAACCAATGATGATGGGTGTATGCAAAATGTTTAACCCACTGGTTTATCTTATTGCATTTATCACAAAATAAGGCAAAACATAAGCTGCGCAGTTACAAAAAGCCGATAAGAGAAATGTGCATCTGATCATCAAAGAAGGTCAGCTGAGCCTTTAGGGTTGCTGGGCTGTTCTAAGCAGCACCTGAACAGGACCCAAGTGCAGATCAGTCAGGTATTGTTGGGAAGTGCCACAAGCAGTTGACCCTTGCTGTCCTATCACCCGCTGATGGTTTTAACCCAGGAAACAGCAGTTAAATTAACCTCTGCGAGCTTCGACTCAACACAGCCTGCGGCATGCCAGCAAAGTCCAACCGAGCTCTTTCTCAGTCACCGCCTGGTCCCCGGAAGCAAGGGACAAAGGGCAGCAGTCTCAAAAAAGGAATTTTCTTTGACAGTAATCAAAATTTTTCTGAATATAAAGGTTCAGCAGAAAGTTTAGCACCCAGATTTAAAAGATGATTTGATTTGGTAAACGTATAGATCGGTGCTGTTGGACTAGTCCCAATGGACTAGAAAACTCCTTCAGTGACAATGAGTCTTTGGCTTTCAAATCAAATGAAGAGTCTGTTTATTCTGAACACATAGTAATGTCATACGGATTTTAGTTAATGTAAAATTGGACAAAGAAATAAATTACAACTGATGATAATTGAACAAGGATGTTGATTATTTTCTCACGTAGGACAAAGTTGGTTTGGTTTGTTTTCTATTTCTAATGCCAACTTTTGTTTTACAATCAGTTTGGTTTAAAAGAGTAATATTGTTAGTTCAAATGCTACGTTGAGGGGTGAACATGTCCTGCACTGGGACTCAGTGGAAACAAACGTCCTCAGTGTTGAAGTAAGTTGGCAAATGAAGGTTCTCACACAAGTACCAATTGTTCTACGAGTCCGTAACAGTTGCTGTTTGGACATATTAATTGGACTCTTTAGTATACTGTGATGATTAATGTCAAAAATATGGTAAAGAAGCAACAGCAGTCAAGCAGGTAAAGGTAACTGCAGCAGCAACATTTGTTCCCTGCAGGACCTGTTAAAGTGTTTTTAGACACAAACGTCTAGTTTCAGATTGAGAGAGATCTTTTTTTTTTTTTTTTAATGATGCTACTCAAATATACTGCCTGTGTTTTTGTAGGGGATTTGGTGGCCAAACGACTATGTAACTGAGGAATCATTTTTAGACTCCAGTGAAGACATACCATTGGAGAACAGCAGATCTGAGTTGCTTAGAGAAAGCTTCCTCTTGTTTGCGTTGGCATTGGCTCAGGGAGCAAATCCACACATACACACAAATTCAGTACGCACACTTGCTCTCAGCCTTTTTCACCCCTCTGCATCAATCTGTTCCCAAGCTGTTGCCACATTTTGGTGAAATTCCCAGGCTTATTCCTTGGCAGACAGGGACACTGGGGCTGATTACTTTAGCATGAACCCACCACGACTGCCCAGTCTGCATGCTCAAAAAAAATAAAGCAGCAACCTTGAGCTTTTTAAAGCAATCTAAATGCTATGAATGCTAAATCACAAAGTACAACCTTGTTTAATTTTAGCACAGACACTTAAACACTATCGTTTCCGTGCTTCACTTTGATGCAGAAAGGCAAATTCAGACTTCACCGAGCAACAGAAATTCAAAACCTGATCTGGCACCAAATCAAATGCATATTTTCTCCCCATCTTTATGTCTCATAAATTACAGTTCTGGTGTGCTGCGCAAATATTACCAAGCTGTAAGACAGCTGTGCCCCATTAAAATGTGTTATGGTTGCTGATTTCCTACAGCACACGGTCATCTCGCCAAATCTACGGCTAGTAATTAGAGGAGATGAAATGTTTAATTGTGCCTTAATTTTGATAAAATTTGACTGTCATCCATCCTATAATCAGGCATTATGCTTGCAAATCAACTTCAGCAGATGTAGGCAGGGAGACATGTGCTGACCTGACAGACATGTCTAGATGTCACAGCCGCACTCAGACTGCGTAGACCCCTGGAAACAGGTCGGTGCATTAATACTGATTAGCACACTGAGAGGTTCTAATGATTTACAATCACAGATAACAAGACTGTTTGCTAGTCAACAGTCCTAGTTAACACTCTGATGCAATCTGATGTCGAGAAGTGTCTTGCGGGGCATTTTGTAACAATTTTATTAGATTTTATGACTATGCAAGTGCATGATTTGGAAATAGAAATCTTTCTTATAAATGATAAACTGAAAAGTGTGGCGTACATTTCTAGCCCACCCCACTATTCAGCATGTTTCTATATTTAGTTGCACCTTTTTGATCCTTCCCTGCTGAAGAAAAGTCTCCCCACAGCATGATGCTGCCACAACCATGTTTCACATCAGAGATTATGTGCGCCATAAGATGTGTGGGGTTTGTTTTCACAAGAGTTTAGCATTTAATCAAAAAAATTTAATTTGACCTTATCTGACCTTGTCCCACATGTTTGCTGTGTTCCCTGCATGACTTGTAAATTGCAAATAAGTCTTCTTACGGTTTTGTTTTGTTTTCACCACTGTTAAATAAAGGCCCAATTTTCAGAATATGCCTGCTCAGGAAAAGCAACCCCCATAGCATGATACTGTCACCGCCATGCCACATTTCATCTTGTTTTTTTCTTTTTTTTAATAAAAGGATTTGAAAAAATGTGCATCATTTCACAATTCTGCATCACCTTGCATTGGTTCGTCTCAGAAAATTGGTTTGTAAATGAAAATGAAAGAGGTTTGTATAATTCTCCAATGCGCAGATATGGGGAGCGCTAATAACCTGATTACTTCGCAGCTTTGCGAACAATCGCTGTCCAACAAGAGCGGCGCACGCGGGTGATCGTGTCAGAATCGCAGGACAACAGGGAGGAAGCATTCTCTGACAGATGGATGACAGGAGTGCAGGAGTGGGAGAAGGTCAAGATGGGAGAGACGCACACAAAGCCTTCCTCACTGACGGCCAGAGAGCGTGTGATTTCTCAGGGCGCTAAACCGCGCAGCTCTGCCAAAGCACGACGCAGGCGAACTGACAAGGGCCGCTTCGTGGGGATGAAAGGACTCAAGATGACGCGGAGGAGAAGAGCCATGATAATGGCATAATGCAACAAAAGGCTGGACTGTTGGGTCAATATCCGACTGCTCTCGAAAACACTAAGAAAGCGTGTTGGGGTTTTCTTTCATGAAAGAGTCGACCTGTGAAGGAAATTTGCATATTTATGATCAACGTCCTCTGTCGAGAGAGTCCGCCCCCTCCCCTCGAGACATTAGGGGTGATTATTGTCATCCCAGAGCAAGTCAGTTTCCCCCAACATCACAGCATAAAACATATCATTACAAAGGGCCACGACAGGAAATGAGACGAAAGGCAGGGCTCCAGGAGCAGCCCATCCTAATCGCAGCGGCCAACTGTCACCCCCCACCTCCCACCGTCCATATCGGCTCCTCTGCCACAAGCTTTAAGCGGCAAGCGTGGAAGGATTTCACTGCAAACTTCTGAGTGGATCTGCAGTGGTAGGACATCCTGCCTAACATGTGGCACCCACGATAATTACGGCAGAATTAACACAGGCGGGTTTATAGCCCTTCTGCCGCCGGGAGACGGCTGCCAGATAGACACAGGCCTCATGTTTGAGCAGCCGTACTCGGGTCCAGACGCCCACCCGTCTCCAACACTTCTCACAGCAACAACTGTTCCGCAGGAGAGGACCACTTTCAGCAGAGCTGCCTGTCACAAGCCCTCTCGTCCTCGCTGCAAAGGCTGCATAAATCGAGGGAAATGGCAAACTACAAAGTGAGAGGAGCCAAATGAATAATGTTAGTGGTAGACTTATTCTGCACATCTCAACCACCTGCTTCGATCGCTGTCAGTCCCTTACACCACTGCCATCTCAATAGTGGCCGTTTTGCTTTTAAATATGGAATAATAGTTAGTAGTTACTAACCCCATTGACAGAACATGTTGCTGGTAATATTCACTGTTCGTATTTTGTCTTTTTGACTTGAAGATTTAAACCAGTGATGTCCAAACTTTTACCATGTTGACAAAAAATATTGTGTTGAAAGTACGCAAAAATAAGTTTCTGGTGAAATGATTTTATATATATATATATATATATATATATATATATATATATATATATATATATATATGTCTGTTCAAAAATAAACTAAATAGGCAATATTTTAATAAAACATTGTCAAAATGTCCTCTATTATTTTATCTTGGGATAGAAAAATTGTCTATCCTTTTCAACAATAAAAAAATGCATAGAAATATTGTTTATTGTCCCACGGTGAGGAAACTGAGGTGTCACAGCTGCAAAGTGACAGGGAATCGAGTCATGTTGCTTCACAGGAATTTAAAAAGTGTAAATTATATATAAACAAGGAAAGGATCAGAGTCACTTCTCTATAAAAGTGCTCCATTTTGTCAAATTTAATTAAAGGGCGCCTTGAGCGAACGCTGCTATGTTATGCTCACTTAAAATGAAAGCAAAACACATGGTTAATGACAGATAATTTGCTTGTCTTGTACGGTTTTCTCTTTACTTTTAAGGATAATTTTACTTTCTAAGTGAAAATATTAACATAAATTTAAAAACAAAACTGCCCATCAAATGGCCTCACTGGTTTAAACTCACTGAGGAATTAACTCATGCAATAACTTTAATGGAATCAGATCTTCTTGTCTACAAACAGAGGAGTTTGTTTTGTAGATAACTGAACAAACTCTTGTATATATGGTGAGTGAATCGGGTTTCAGACCCTTTAAAGCCTTTGAGTCCCCCCACCACTCCGCCGGTCCATATCTGTGAAGTGCCACAAGGGATGGGACATCAATAAAAAAAAGAGGCAGACACCCTCTTGTCCTTGATTTCCTTTTTCTGTTGTTGTTCCAGGATTAAAGAAGAACATTTGCATTTTGAAATGCCATGATCAAAAACAATTACCCTCCTCCATCTGTATTTTTCTCACAGCAAATGAAGCGGATTACAAGCTTTGCGGAGCACCGGTTTCTTCCCTGCCTCTTTCTCGCCGGCGATATTTGAAGTTTCCTGCAGTAACTTCATTAGCTGTATTTTGTCCAGAATTAGTGGAGCGTGCTGAAAATTGCTAATGACAGATGTTTCTCCACACTGTCACACTCCTTGTATCATTTGATTTGGGAAGCAGCATACGGTGTTCTGCTCCATCAGTATGTCACAGACTGTCTGCAAACAGCTGGTCATAACTCAGTTCAGTGAAAACCATTACTTTCCAATGAGGAGCTGGACGGGGTCCAAATTGGGGTTCTGGCATGGCCCCGGCGGCACCCGTGACGCACTGCAGCCCTGCATATCGCAGGTATACATGAAGGAGTGGCGAAGAGGTTCTCTATGAGCGCGCTGCCTGTTCTGCAGATAACAGGGTCCCTTAGAGATGGGTTTTATGAGAGCAGCCAAAGGGGATGAAACCCAGACGAAATTTAAGATGCAAAGAGCCTTATATTTACACCTGTTGTACCTTTACACGCTTTGGTTTGCTACGACTACAGATTTCATTGTATTTTATTGAAATTGCATGTGAAAGACCAACGCAAAGCGGCAGAGGATTGGTTGGGATTGGATTTATGTTGCAAAAACACAAAATCTTGCCACGCGTTTTGCTCCAGTTTTTAGTGGACACGTCTTAGCAGACTTGAAATAAGACAAAGCTAACTTACAAGTAACTTGTCAGCAAGAAAAACAAGCTTGTTTTTAGTAAATATTAATATTGATGAAACGGTATTGGTTCCATTATTTCACTTATAACATGAGAAAAATGTCTTTTGAGTGAAATAAACCTGATCTTTAACTAGGCCATTCAACCATATTAGTATGTTTTGATCTTAACCATTCTGTTGTATTTTTGGCTTTATGTTTCAGGTTGTGTTCTTCCTCTCTCCACCAGTATCAACATTCATCTGACCAGTTTTCCTGTCCATTTAGCAAACAAATCACCTCAGTATGATGCTGCCATCACAATATTTCACCTTTGAGATGGTGTGTTAAAAGTAATGCACCGTCTTCCTAAAATAGCACCTACTATATACGTCAAAACATTTTATTTGGTCTTATCTGACCAGAGCTCTGGTAAGGTCAGAGTTTGCTGGAAAAGCAAAGTAAAACCTTGAAACTTGTGGCTCAAGATGCGTAAAATAATGTCGTAAACTCTGGTTCGTTGGAAGCAAATCCTACAAAAATGAAGGATAATCCAGTCCTTTATTTTACTGCAAAATATCCCCGAATTAATAAATGGATTTTGCTTTAAAGTCTGTTTGTTTCATATATTTGCTGTTGTGAAAATATCTCCATATTGAGTCATTCTTGACTCTTCGTCCTGAGGCTTCATTTGCAATGAAAAGTATTAAAAAGAGCATGCAACTTTTACCAAACATCATTATATTACACTCAATAGCAATATCAGACTCTTTTTATTTGCCAAAGGCAGCAATATGTGTTATTTTGCCTGGTAGAAAGTTTCACACTATTCTGAGTAAATATGCTGATGATTAATGATCACGATGAGACAATTTTCCATCTTAAGGCTTAAAATTATGTTCTTTCTAAACCAGACGGGACGTTTCCCTTTGCTTACTGTAAATCTCATTTCTTTCATCATAAAGGAAGCCTTTAAATTTCGTACATTATTTTTTTTTTTTTTACAGAAATCAAAAATGCAGAAATTGTAAAACATAAATTTTATGCAATTAATGTAAAAACTAATGTAAAGTTGCAGTATAATTTACATTTTTTTTTTATTGAGATTTTTTTATTTTTTTTTTTTTTTTTTTGTGAGGCTAAAAGCTCTGGCCACCAAGCGCGGATTGTGTGCCAGGACATCTCACAGCTCAGCTGCTGCCTGCATTCAGCAGAAGTGTCATTGACACCTCGCTCCATCTCTAAAGATAAGGCAGCTATGACGTTCAGTGTTCCCAGGCTCTGTGTGTGTGTTAGTCATTATTGGGTCCAAGTGGTAAAGAGCTCTGCAGCAAATTACCATGCTGACAGCATATGGCAAGATAATCAAAAATCATTCATTTTAGATGCAGCTTCCTCCTTTTCAAAGGATTATATTGTTAGAAAATGTGAATTAAATAGTTTCAAAAGGTCCATTAGTCAGTGATTCATTCACTACAGTGTAATGCAACCGTACTTATAGTAATTTTATTGTCATTTATTTCATAAAGCAATAGAGATCCAAATGAAAATAGCCTAACATTATTTACTAATAAAAATCTGAAAAATGGGAGTTTCTTCCTCTTCAATATTTTATAAAAAAATTAATTATCTTTATTGCCTTAAAATTGAAAATTCATCCCAGTTCAAGCTCAGTCAGGTTGGCTGGAGATAGAAACCTTGTTGAGAAATTCCAATTGGATTTAGGGATGGACTTTGACTAAGCCGCTCTAATACATGAATGCACATTAATCTAAACCATTTCTCTGTGGCTTTGGTTCTATTTTTTTAGGAGTGCTGCATGTAAATGTCTTCTGCAGCCTCAACCAGGTTTTCTTCCAAGACTGACTTGCTTCTTGTTCCCATTAGCTCTTACAAGGGCCACAGTCTTTGTAAAAACAAAGAAGAATGCCCACAGAGGGTACTACAGCGTTACTATACCCTAATATATTCATACTGAGATGCGATGACACATATGTGATCTCTATTTGATAGTTTATATAGTCCCACATTACAATAAATGTCAAAATTTCACAGAAAAAAAGTGCTCTAAACTTGTATTTCCTTTTTTTTTTTTTGATGAAAAAATAAAATCCAACCACAACATAACCCAAGAGATTATTGGTTGCTAACAACACAGAGATGTCATATTCATAGTATCGGTCAATATCAGGTTGTTTTGTCTCTTCTGTTGATGAACAAACTGACAACAAGGGAGAAGAATTGAAATATCGAAGACGAATGTGATGACTCGGTTCTATGAACGCCGTCCTTTCAGGTCCCTGTGGATTGAATCTGCGCTGCAGAAGCTGGTCCTCTCAATCACTGTAATAAGGCTGATCCCAGTCGGAGCTGTGACAGCTCAGGGAGGAGGATGTCCTCGTTCTGGTTTGCACAAAGTGATTCTGCTAACAAACTGGAATCCTTCCATTACTGCCCAGTGGACTGTATATGGACCATTTAAGGAAACAATATCATACCACTTTATGGTCCCAAGCTTTGAGGTGTTGATGATTTATTTAAAAAGAGGCAATGTAGTTCTGAATCAGAGAATCTGCCAAGAGGCTAATGGTAACCCTGGAGGAGCTGCAAAGATCCAGAGCTCAGGTCAAAGAATCTGTTGATATGTCAATTCAACAGCAACCCTAATAACTACTTTTGTAATTCTTTACAGTAAATATATTTGTGTGTTACAATGGTCCATGTAAATCCAGGCCTAAACTTCAAATCTTGTGTTTACAGATTCTCCTATTGTATGTGAAGCTTAAAATCTTTCTCCTATAAAGAAAATTAACATAGGGATTTATCAGTGGAAAAATCAAGATTCACTTTTAAGACAGAAATAATTCACAGTAAAGTGTTGGGGTAACACTTTATTTGAAGGGACGTGCATAAAACTGACAAGACAGTGTCATAAGCATTACGTATCACCTTTCATGAATGGTTTACTCTTTTGATTGACTTTTTATGCACATTTTAATAGAACTTTGCATTAAAATGATCACTATTGACCAAACAGAGCAAAGCTTTCGCTTTTAATTAACTTTTAACACAACTTCTAGAGCAAATTTGCATTAAAATTATCATTATTTACCAAGTGACACTTCACGACAACAGTCCTGAACATTCATGAACACTCCTTTATTTGTCATGTTTATGACAGTGTCATGTCAGTCTTATGCACACCCCTTCAAATAAAGTGCTACTAAAGTCTCAACTAAAATGTGAATTGCTTGTCAACTAGAGAAGCAATTGTCTAGTTGTTTCATGAGTTTCTTTCCCACAAGAAACAAAAAGCTGTTGTGTTCCCTCTTTACCTCCGGTGTGTTGTCATCGGATCACCCAGAGCACTCTGGAGGAATATCGTCCATGATGCTGCAAAGTTGTCTCTGCAAGGTTAGACTCGTTTATTTCTCACATCCGTGTCGCTTTCTGTGCAGAACAGTGAAGCGGCGCTATTTAGTCATGAACATTATTTGTGCTTTCATGGTCACATAAGCAGTGAGCGCACTTCACAATGCTTGGGATGTCCCTGCTTTTAATGGGATGTTTTCTTTTTTAAGTGAGCTGTAAAGAGGCATGTCTAATGGAGTCCCACCTCACATTCCTCTCGTTGTGGTGCAGCGATGCGGTCGGCCTCTCGTGCTTTATACAGTAGGTGTCAAATTAAGGCAAAAGTGACAGCATTAATACCTTTAACGCAACTAATTGCTGTTAATAAATGAGATATCTTACCGTTTTTCTTCGCTGATCGTTGTCTTCAGTCCCCTGACCCAAAACTGACAATTGTGTTAATTACGTCTGATGAGGTTAGGTGACACAAATTTACATTTAACTATGTTACAGTGAGAAGAAGAGGATGTCGCAGCCTCCGAGTCATCAGCTCAGTCAGCACTAATGACTTTAATGCTTCCTTGAATTTAGTATTTAACACAAATCTATTTGAGGCTCAACCCAGAAAAATAAGACTGGAGAAAATTATGTGAAAAGGACAAGATGATGATGTTTTACCATTTTTTGACCAAACATACGGTAAGTTAAAAGAGCCTAAATAAAATACTAATGAAACATGTCATAACTCCTACAGGAGAAAATACATAAATGTATCCAGAGATATTTAAATGTGTCATTTCTGATTGTATTGATAATTAATCGTGAAATATGAGATCATTTTTTTGACATTTTTAATTTATGATGCGTTCTGAAGGTGATAGTATTTGATTATTTTAAAGTTCCTTTGTCCCCACCCACTGACACTGATGGGTAAAGCATAGAAATAAATTCATGATTTGCTTCAGCACATTACCACAACGGATTCAAAAGTAATTATACTTTTTTGGGGGGTAAAAACAAACAAAAATATATTTTTTAATTTAATTTAATATCTATTTTTATTTTAATTATATATTTACCTATATTTCCCCGCACAACCCTGTAAAGATAAATGTGTACAAAGGCTGAACGGATAGACAGATAGATTTATCTATTTAATCACTGAATACATTTTGCATGTATTTATCTTCAATTTGTATTATTTACTGTCACATTAAGTGATTATTTAACTATTTATAGCAAGTGAAATAAATTTTGAACGAGCTTTATATGTATACTTTTAACATTTATCACTTAATTACATTCATAATATGTTTTCGTCTGGGTTCACAATTCATAACACATACACTGCTATGTACTCATTTATTTATTGTACATTTTTCAAAATTTATAATTTTACAGACTATATAAAACATTTATTGAATGGAAGCATCTTTATTACTTGGTGCTATGATACCTCCTTAATACATTTTGTTTTTTAATTCTAGAAAAAAATCTAATACGGTGAAAACTAAAACAAGTCTTATAGTTTTAAATGGAGACTTTTTAAATGGCATTTCCTGTTTTATTGTGTCCGTCTGTATCTCCCCGACCTCTAATACGTGTCTGTCGACGTCTCCCTTGTCGTTTCTCAGACATTGCTTCAATGAGCGGCATCTCTCAGCTCAATCCGGCATGCACTGAAGCTCCACTTCGATTTCTTCAAGAATCCCCTTCCAAACAAAAGCTCACATTTATCTCCATAATTGGTCGCAGCATTTAAGTGGATAAAGTGGTTATTACTGCATTCCTTCGTTCACTTCTTCCTCTCCACTGCTCATTTCATCCTCTCTCTGTTTATTTCTTTATTTTTTTTTTTATGAAACTGTTGAGCTGGTAAGTTCAATGCAGAGGCACGTATGCACTCTGGAAAGGTAATCTAGCAGCCAGTTGAGCCATGACAAATAGGGACAGCTGGCCTAATTGAATCATTTGAGCTAAGACAGCTCAACTTGGTTATCCCCTCTGCAGCCCGCGCTGATATTAGTGTGGGAATCATTAGCCATGAAATCATGTCTGCTCTCTTCGACTGCATCTTTTATGACATGACAGCCAGCCCGGCTTGTCTCTTTCGCTCTTGCGCCGAGAGGAGCCGTTCATCATAAACAGGCAGAGGAGAAGGCAACCGGGGCTGAGTGGGATGTCTTTTTGTCTATTTCTGGGTGCTTGTGCTTATTAGGCTGTTTCGCCAGATGACAAGAGCAGTGCATTGTAGTTAACAGCAGAGCCCGAGTGCAAGCAAATGATATTCTCCTCTCTGGCGGATTCAGATTATTGCTTTAGAAGATACTGTCTTTCTTTTTTCCGGTTAACCCTTTTTAGTCCTTTTCTGTCTGCCTTTAACAAGGCACAATTACATCAATTGAGGCCGTTTAAGAGTAATGCAATCGGGTTGAGCATGATGGGCTCCGGCGGAGGATTAGTGGGCCCCTAGGTGGAGGAAAACAGGGGTACCGCATGTTCTGAGAGCCCTCTGGTGTCACAGCCTGTTTTCTGTGCTTCTCGCTGCAGGTGCTCACAAAGCATCCTGGCGCAACGTCAGAGACGAGAGGGAGAGAAAAACCACAACACGGAGAACCAGGGTGCAAATACGTATGGAACAAATGGGAAATTATTCAACTGTTTGAATTTTATATGGATAGAGCAATGGCTTCTTATAGCGTTTGTTGCAATGAGATCAAATGTGGAAAAAGTTCACCGGCACAGTGAGATTATCCCCTCAATGGATGGTCCTTGTGCTCTACCTAATAATGGACATCCATTCCAGAGAGATCATGCCTGGTTTAATGGAGCTCATACTGGGGATACTGTGCAATGTTCAGGCCCATTTCCTTTTGACTCACATTGCAAAGGGGGTGGCATGACCCCAATGAGACGCCTGCTTTCCCCAGGTGGCAGTGAGCGATGCTCTTCTGCAGAGGAGGAGCAGGCGACCGAGGAGACCCCTCTTCACCCCGCCGGGTTGGGCTGAAGAAAGAGACGTCCACGTGGGCTTACCAAGTCTCAGCGGCACCCTTCGGCCCCCTCGGGGGTCTCCTGCCCACTTTCAAGGAAATTTTGACATCAGCAATTATTGAGCGTTAGGAAGTGACAGGTCTTGTTCTAGGTTTCAAGCAAGCGGACTGACGGCTACCACTCCAGTTAAGCCAGTCCACCGAATTCACTGAGCTGTGTGTCTGTTTTCTTCCCCTCAGGGCTTTTTAGATGAGGTTCCTTCCCCCTCCTCTCTCTCTCTCTCTCTCTCTCTCTCTCTCTCTCTCTCTCTCTCTCTCTCTCGCTCTCTCTGGATGTTTACACATCATTAGGGTCTCTGTCTCATCTCTACTCCATGTAGTCCATGGTGAAGCAAACAACAGAAAGGAAACAATGCCGCAGAGGAGGCAGCAGGAAGTGAGAAAACACTTGACTTTGTGTCGATCAGCTCGTGTGCTGTCAAAATGTTCTTGAGATAAACTGGAAGCTCCACCCTACCATTGTGATTTTAAATTATTTTATTTTGCAATTGGGAGCCGTCATGCCAGCTACTGCAAATGTCTCTACCGAGAAATCTTTCACAAACGAAAGTCTGAAAAATGCGGCTCGTGTTTGTATTCGATGAGGTCTATTACCTCCAAATAAAATCCAGCCCATCTAAATGCCTTCATAAGTCACATAATTAACAAATAGAGCCCATCTGTGGGCAATTTAATCTAAGTATGAATCCAGCTGTTCTGCGAAGGCCACAGAGCTTTGTTAGAGCACATTAGCGGTCAAATAGTTTGAAGACCAGGCAGATGGGTCAGGGATAAACTGGTGGAAATGTTTAAAGCAGTGGCAGGTTATAAAAGAATATTTCAAGCTTTGAGTTTATCACAGAGCAATGTTTAATATGCCATCCCAAAATGGCAAGGGTATTACATGATGCAAGGTTCAAGGCATGGCCGTCCATCTAAACTGGCCGGCCGCAGACAGACCTTTCAGACCCATCGTAGCTCTGGAGATGGGAGGATCTGCCTAAAACACAACCAATAGTCATGTACTCCACAAATCTCACTTTAATCAAAGTCCAAAGTACAATGACCTCAAGTAGAGTGATGCAGTTTCTTCAGCAGATACAGGACAACTTGTAAGACCTAAAAATAAAAATAAAAACTGCTGGAGGCTACAGAAGACTTAAGATTGGTCAAGGTCAAGAAAACTACCCAAAACATGCAGCTAGAGATGAAATCTGATTGTTTAGAGCAAAACGTTTTCATCCAATCTGACTGACATGCAGTTATTTAGCCAATAAAAACTAAACATTTTACGTCTCCAGAAATGTAAAGCTGGAAGAGACATTTTCCAGAAGAACTGCACCCCCTATAAAGCCGTCTCTAAAGTATTGTCTCAGGTGGACTGAATAGAAATCACTACTTTATATTTTTATAGGTAAACAGATTTTTGAATGCATTTTGAAGGGATCTTGTTTTACTTCACTACTTTGTGTCGGACAAATGTTCTTGAAGTTTGTGGCTGAAACTGCAACAAAACCAGAAGAGTTGTACATACTTTAGCAAGATGTTGTATTTCGTGAGTATCATATGAATTTCCGCTAACATTGTGTAGAAAATTTTGCATTTTATATGTTTTATTTCGAATAACCTGGGCTTCATTCTAAAGTACTTCTGCAGGTTTCTTTAGGCTTTGTCCATTTGAAAGGAAAGTCTTTCTCCTTAAAAAGAAGCTGAAGCATCTTAAAGGAAACGTGAAAATCTGACTTCTGAAAGGAAAAAAGTAGCAGCAGGAAAGTGTGTTGTGTGGCAGACACGTTAGACAACACTGGTAATGAAGCATTGGCAGAAAGCGATAATTATTTTAATTAATGATAATGATTTTAATGATTCAACATTTTGGCTAATTGATTATGATTGATTGCACATTACCAAACAAGGAAAGTGAATCAGGGAGGTAATCAGGGAGATGACAGCACGGGTCAACACTACAGCGTGACGGAACATACACTACACATGCTAATCAGACCCAGAGAGACGGAGAGAGGGAGCAGCAGAGGCGGGCAGATGGAGGCGGGGAGGATGAGTGGAGTAGGGAAGTGGATTAAGCGAACTTAAAGGTAAAAATGCCAGACAACAGGAAACATTTGAAAAACTTTCTCTCTCTCTCTCTCTCTCTCTCTCTCTCTCTCTCTCTCTCTCTTTCTTTGTCGGTTTACGTGCTCTTCAAATGCTGAAGTACATCAGTGTCGGGAAGGAGGTCCTCCATCTCCTGCTTCCTCATCACATCATACAGGACTGCTGACCTCTGACCCAGACAGTGATTAACGTTTGAGGCTGGAGTTCCTCTTCTCCGTCTCCCCTTCCTGTACTTGTCACAAGGATTTTATCGCTTCTCGGGCTTCCTACTCCACCTCCATCATCAGCTCCTATTGTCTAAACCTTTACACCTCTCTTATAGCCGGTGGAGTTTGTAACATGCAAATTTCATGCAGAGGTGGTGCATGGCACGGTGGAGTGTCCTGGCCTTTGAACTTCCACCCCCGCCCTCCCGGCACGGTTTTCTGTCCATGGGTGGACAGGGTTTGAGTTTAATTAATGAAATGTATGATAATGTGATTTCTTTAATAGAATGACAAAGTCTAATGGTGTTTTGTGATTATGATTAATATGGCTCTCTGGTGGGAGAGAGCATCAGCCAGCCGCTAAATGAGGACCTCAGCTCCCCTCGGTACCAGTGCTGGACACATTTCAGCTTCGCCTTGGATCTCTTAGCTCAGACAGTGCAGAGTGTCTTGCCGCTCAGTGCTTTCTAAAGACAGTTTAAGATTTTTGGAGAGTACCTGTTCTGATAACTCACAATACATGGATCAGTGCAAAGGTACTTTAACAGAGAGATTCCTCCTATTGGACATGTAAGGCTGGTTCATGGGCGAAGATTGTAGAGCAATGTTGAGTTTTTGTCCTGTTTTATCACCTTCACTTCTTGTTTTTTCTTGGTTCTATTAGCTTCCTGTAGGTGTGTTTGTTTTCCCTGTCGGCAGGTAGGACGTCCCCAGTCACCAGTTACCTTCACCGTTACAGTTGGTGTCTACTCCTAGCAACTTTTGTTTGATTTAAAATATAACAAAAAAAAATCAAAATCCAAACAAATCTGTAATTTTTTCATGTCACAGTTTGTGTGTTCTCTGCTGAAAAACGTAAGCTTTAGCTTTTAGCTGTGCAACCAAAAGGTAACGCGTATCTTTACCAGGTAATTAGACGTTCTTGATCAAAACGCTCGTCTTCCTGACACTTTAAATCACCACCTGTCTGAAGGTTGCTTGAAGGACTCATGTGCAGCCATTGTCTGGAGAGACAGTAGGCCTAAAGGAAGCGATTCGCCACAATCGTTTGTCACACTGATATTTGGTAAATGTGATAATTAATACTGTAATTTCGCTAAACCCACTCTGTGAGGTCCGTAATTAAAACTGATGTACCTACTTAGCGCACCAAGCATCACAGGTGGGCCCAAATTAATCTGCAAATAGAGCTAAATTGCCTGTGCTTAGCGTTTTCGTCAACATCCCTCACTTTGGGGGGAAGAATCGGTAATTAATTCTGATATAACAAAGCCATAAATTTGAGGTTAAACGCAGCCTTGACAACAGACGCGATGACAGCAAGAGACCTCATCTAGACATCCCAGATGGGATCCAAGAGTCCGCTTTCTCCCAAGAAGTTGGCTGAGGCTTCTTTTGACAACTGTTAGCTACAGTAAACACAAAGCAGACATTCAGAGGCAGAATCTCTTCTTACTTCCCTGTTCAAGTCTTTTGGGGGACATTTACATAAATTGAATTGAAAGCCACCTTTGGGGATGCAGAGTAAAAACTGAAATGATTGCGTCCGGACGGAAGCCAAATGAATGAGTGCGTTTTTAATTTCGGCATGCAGGGAAGTGAAGTTGCATTCACACAGTGGTGGAAAAAGTACATGCAGTTACAGGTTTTTCCATACTTCTGCAGTACCTCAACAATAAGCCAGAGGTTGTTTGATGAGTCAAACTCACATCCTGTTTTAGTAAAAAAAAAAAAAAACAGAAAATCACTCTTAAAGGTTTTATTTTTTTATTCAGGTTTAGAAAGAAAGTTCCCTTTTTTAATCAAAAGTTTGTCCAGCTGAAACTAGGAGATTATAGTTCAAGTATTTGATAAAAGAAAATGGAGAACAAAATGTATTTCAGGTGAGTTTCATTTTGGGGAGGTAAATTATAGAATAGTCATTGTTATGAACTAAAAGCCGGTGAAAAAGGGAACAGGTGTGAAATTATAAAAAAAAAGTGTTAATTAGAAAACATGGGCCTGATTTCATTTCATTTCATTTCATCTATCGGTTTGTAAAGGGTTACAACCAAACTTTGTATTGCTTTATGTCTCTGCTGCGTCACAGAAGGGACTGTTATGGAGAAACGGAGAAAGCAGAAGTTTGCAGAAGTTTCCAAAAAATCCCAGAAACACATCCGGCCTCACTTTCATCACTCAAAATAAGAGTTTATGATTTAGACATTGCAGACCCTGCAAAAAAAAAAAAAAAAGAGTAGTAGAAATTTCCTTCACAGTGAAATAAAAGTGCCAGTTATTGCAAATGTTTGATGAATGTTGTTTTCTGTCCAGGGTGGCAGAAGTTATTAGGCTTAGGAGGCAATTACTTATTCACATATTGCCAGGATAGTGTGGATAGATTTTTCCTTCGATAAATATTTACCCGATATTCTATATGTTTGATTATGTGAAACGTTTTAATGAGACAACAAAAGAATTGCAATTTTTTTCACATAACTGTTTTTAGTTTTGCAAATTACCCAAATAAAAATATAAACGACAAGCACAAAGTCAAACGAAAGTGAAAAACTCTCGCTATCAGAGATTTCCTTTGTTTGTTTTGGACAGAGCAGAAACTGGCTCCTGTGGGTATTGTTGAGGGAAAACGCCAAATTAAACAAAACGACAGTCAAATCAAAGAAATAATCACATATTTATGAATATTTAATGCGGTCATGGCAAATAAGGCGAGTAATTAGGACTTTCCGTGATTTAGTAAATTGTTATTTCATGTTAATGAGAGATCTTCAGCTTTTTCCCGATGAATAATTCATAAAAGAATCCCAGAAAGTTTTTTTTGTGTGTGTGTGTGTGTGCGTGCGTGCGTGTGTGTGTGTGTGTGTGGAACAAATCAGGAAGTTTTCTGTTGATCAGACGTGCACACGTGTGCAGAGATGCACGACTGCACAGCTTTTGTTTCACTTCTTATTGCTTTTGTTCAGCTTGATCCTTGATACTTCTGGAAATGGCAACATTTTTTATGTACAAGGCAGCCAGCCGGCTCTGAGTAGTTTTGGAAGAAGAGGTGATACTGGCATCACGCACAAGCGCCTGTTCATGGCCGTTTTTGCTCAACAAGTATCCAAAGAGGAATAGTTTATAAATTAAAAAAAAAAAAAAGGGGAGGGGAATAAACTGGTGAGATGGAAGACAAATGTGCCACTGGCTGTCAAATGTTTCCGGAGTGCCAGGATTGTGTTAGTGATCGGTGGACAGAGGAGATCCTGGCTGATTCGAGGGGGTCGAGGGGGGCGGGAGGGGATCTCCTTCTAAAGGGGTTAATGTGAAGGCGGGGGGGAGAGGATGTGGGTGGGGCAGGAAGGGCAGCGAGTCAGAAAACAAGAGCAAAACAAATCTGTGATCTGGAACTCTGAGAGCAGCCACTCAGGAGGGATTAATGAGAAGTAGGAGGCTGTGAAATTATGTGGCCTTTGAGTGGGGAGAATGGCCCTACCGGAGCGTGGCCCTGAAATGAGGTGAGACAAACTTCACCTGATCCACAATTAATGGCATCATGCGGATGGGTGACACTGAGGAAGGAGGAGGGGGAAGAAACGCACAGTTCACTTTGTGGAAATTATCACCCCTCGAAAAGAGGCAGCCATTGGAAACCGGGGGCTTAGCGAGGAGGAGAAAGGATTTTACGCGTTTTTTTGGGGTTTTTTTTTGTTTTTTCTAGAAATGTACACAACGACGAAAGCGTGGAAAGATTTATGCGAAACGAGGGCAGAAGATAGTTTTAAGACAAATAACAGAATGGAAAAATATAAATAAGGAGCAAAGGAGTGAGAGACAGAAGTGTGAGGGGGGGTGGGGGGGGCGGTAGAGTTGATTGCACACAGGGTGAAGAGCAATAACAGGAGCCCGAATGATTAAGTGGTGTTAGGGACCAGGAACACTTGTTTGCAAGGACAATCTTTGTGTGCTTTTGTTGTCTGCCGGCCGCCTTTATCTTTGTGTAATTCTCCGTCTGATGAAATGTGTTTAAAGAGATGAATTGGGATCGGAGGAGCCGTCCTGACATGATTATGAGGGATTCATCTGCAGCCATCTGCCACCGTTATGAAGGGAGGGTTGGTGGTGGGGGGGGGAGGCTTGTGGAGAGATAGAAAGGGAGGGAGGGAAGTGCAGACCTTCTGTTCGGGAGCCTTGCCACAGAACCACCATTACACAAGCCTCTGGCTTCCAGTTTATCATGGAGACTTCCTTTATCGTCGTATGTGAAGGTGAGCTTCAGATCAAATAATAAACAGGAAGTCCTCCATTTGTCAGTAGAGCACATTAAACCACAAGCTTTAATATAAAGATGGATTGTAGGTCCTTATATGAAATGTTGCCTTTTTGTCATATTGCATATTATAGCTGGCACTCAGTCTGCAACATGGCAGTCAAAAGGGCCCTGCAGAGGACAGTGAGGGGAGCTGACTTTAATAGTATTGTCGATACTATTATCACTGCTAACTATAAAATTAAATATCCTTCTATAATCTTATTTAATTTTGACTTGATAGATAAAAAGAGCCTTTTAGTAGATGGTCAGGGAAGCCATGATCATTAATGTTAGCATGATTCATTGTAAAACCAAACGTTGGTGCTCCCCAAAAAACTTTCAGACAGACCAGACCAGGGGAAAAAAACAAAAAACGTCTATTTATTGGGTTTTACATTTATGTCTTGATTAAACGAGATGATTCTGTGTGCCCTGGAGGCGCCATTGAAAACGAATCTTGCTTCTTTCTTTATCTTGTCATATTGTGGCCGACCACCAGAGGGCTTGATTTAAATATGGCGCTTGCCATCTCGTTGTTATCAGCTGGAGTGGAGTGTACGAGTGATGTTTTATTCTGTTATACTCTTCCACAATTGTGTATTAGTTGGATTGGATAGCATAGCATATTGGCACATCCGGTCCAGTTGCTAAATGGTAGGCAACAGGTCCCTGCAGAGGATTGTGAGGGAAACTGCGATTATTAGCTTTAGCATTAGCTTTATGGTCATAATTAGCTCAGATGAATCAAATAGTGTCCCTTTTTTTGTATTGCATATCATCTTATAGTGTTCTCCAGCTGCAACGTAACAAACAAAAGGGCCATGCAGAGGGTAGTGGGCGACTAGATATTATTAGCATAATAATTAGCATTATGGGTGCCAGTGGCGCAACTACACATTATTTAGGTGGATGCAAAAACATAGATCGGCGCCCCCCCTGCCCCCGACCGAGGGAAGGAACGTCAGGGTGGACGTTCCTTCCCTCGGTCGGGGGAAGGAACGTCAGGGTGGACGTTCCTTCCCTCGGGGGTGCTGAGTGAGCGACGCTCACTCAGCACCCCCCCCCCCCGAGGCGACGATACGTGAAGGGTAAAACTCGCTACATTTACCTCGTTATGTGCGCGAGGTGAAGGAGCGTAAGGCGCGCATTAGTGTAAGGGAAAACATCATCGGCGCGCCGCCCCCTCCAGACGGGGTTTTGGCGCCCCCTCTGGTGCTGCGCCCCTATGCGTTGCATACCCTGCATACCCACTTTTTGCGCCACTGATGGGTGCTAACCATTAAATCAGTGCATATGCACTGACAGAGTATTTTGCAGCCACTGCATCAACTGCAACATAATTAGACAGAAGGCCAGTGCCCTGCTAAAGCTATATTTCTGTAAAATTAAATGTAGGTTTTTTTTTTTCTCCATTAGTAAGGTGAGCTGAGAGGGAGCGGTCAATATGATGTATTTTATCATCTATTTATCTAAAGGTTAGTGAAGAGAAGTGCTGTGTTGTTACTGTTGTAGTACATAATAAGCAATGAAACATGGAATTGATTTGAGTCGATATTTTCCAGGTACTACTTGTATTAACTGTGTTCCACCGTGATGAAAATAGCACCTTCAGACTCAGTCCTGTTCACACACCAGTTGGAGAAGAGGGCACAGCAGATGGGTCCGTTGCTCATCACAATGTCCACTTGTTCTAAAGGGGAAAGCGGGGGCCTCAGACAGCATGTCTTAAGTTGTGTAATCGGCTCTTAGTGTCACATATAAAAATCACGCGCTTGCTTTTTTATTTTTTATTTTTCTCAGGTTGTTTCTTTTTTTCTTTGCCATCTTGTTTAAACTGAGACATTTTCTGGCACCACTGAATGTAAAAAATAAAATAAAAATTGCATTTCACAGACCAATGTGGTGTCATGAGAAAATAAATCGCTTCTTCTTACAAAGTGTTGCTGCTTTAACAGCATCTGGCTCCCAATTTGTCACAGAATCGTCTTTGTGAATTGACAGCTGTTCTGATTTTTTTTTTTCCCCTCTCCCAAAAAAAAAAAATTTAAATAAAAAAATCAAGTAGTTCTCCTGTGTTTTAACAAAGCAGCCTCATTTCACTCTCTCCCACTCTACAACTCAACCATCTCTTCATATTACAGGTCAGCGCTGCGGTGCTTAATTATGTGCCGGCTGCTTGGGGGCCTCTAATAACCTGTCATTGAGGGGAATTTGAATGTCACACCATTTTGTTGGGCCCTAATGGCAGCAGGCAGATCCACTGATGAGCCGTTTTGGGACAATTACAGAGGATATTCAAATCACAGGTCCTGGGTGTGTGGCGAAGAAACGCTCGCGCGCACAGCCTTGATCGAGGCCCAGTCCAAACCCAGTACACGCACGAACACGTGCACGTTCACACTTGTTGTATCTTGACCCTGCAATCCACATCCTTTGACACACATAGAGGCTGCCCCCCTCCCCTCACTGCCGCAGCTCAAACTGTTTCACTGTAGCCTGAAAGCTTTTATTATCCATCTAATCCAGCGATGTCATCAAGCCGGGAAGATATGCATATCATGAATTATTTTGACACTGGGACCTTTTAATTTTCACCGGCAATATTTCATCCCACCAATCAGCGCCTGGAGTGGTTGTCGCCAGGCGGACATAGTGGTGTCAGAGGACGAGACCCCCCCCACCCTCCCGCCCCACCCTTCTTCCTCCTTTCCATCACTGCTACAGAGAGGATCCAAATCATCCAGGGGACTGTAATGAGTTAGGGCCACAATTGTGTGAGTGTGTGTGTGAGTGTGTGTGCATCTCATCAAGGCCCCATGCAGACTGCAGGAGGCAATGCACAATATGAGGAATGACATGTTATGATAAAGACTCAAATACTTTGACATCATTTTAAAAAGGAAGACAGCCAAACTCGTAAGCTATTGGCTCAGGTTGCCCTTCAATATTTCAAAGTCAAACTATATCAAGTCGCTGGAAACTAAATATGCTGAGTTACAAGTCGGTGTCAGACTCTACAGACGTTTGCCGCTGCAGGGTTTTGTTATCCAGTTTTTAACGTTGAAGCTGAATTACATAAACTGAACTCTGTGAAGTTCAAAAAGGCCACTGAGTTAATCTCACAGCTTCAGTCTGTGCTGTTTGAAATCAAGTACAAAAGTTATGGTGATGAGTTAGATTTTGGCCGCTTTAGGTGCTTCTTCTGAAATCATTGTTGGGATAAAGAGGTTACTCTGAAAAAGAACAGAAAACTGGTTCATGTTTGTATTTTCAGTAGGTTTGATCATCTGATTTTTCTTGTCTCTTTAAAAAAAGTCGACCTCATCAGCAGCAGCAGATTATTCAAAATGCTGCTGCCAGAATCCTGACCAGCACCAGGACAAATTTATCAAAGCACACCGGTTCTTACATAATTTCAATAGCTTCATGTTTGTAGAAGGATGAACTTTTAAATTCTTCTATGAACCTGTAAAGCACCAAAGGTTTTTGGGTCAAAATATGTTCCAGTTTTAATTTTGGATTTCATTTACTGAAACGAAATCCGAAATCCTAATTCATTGCACTCTATCTGTATTTAACGCTAAGGTTAAGGCTATCTAGCTGTAAACTCAGAGGCATGGCATTCCCTCACCGCTGCCTGCAGTGTGAATGTGCCGAGTGCTCTGTGTAACTCACCCAGCTCCCAGTAGAGCGGGTATTATGTGAGCAAATTGGATGCTCAAACAGTCAGTCCGTGACCTTCCCTCATCCTGGATGTTGACCCCCGTATAAAGAGAGACATTACATCTCGTTACACAACAACACGGCCCCGGCGCCTTGCCGCAGATAAAGAAAAATGTCTCAATTAAATCTTCACCGGGGCCCCTCCATGGAAGAGTTATCGCCGCTCCGGCAGGGCTGATCGCTTACACTCACACATCCTCAAAAGTTATTTGACATAAATTGCAGGAGTCACATCATTTCCTGCCACAGTCTGAGCGGGATTTACGGCTGATCCCATTGACTGGGAGCTGAACCTTCAATAAACCTCCTCAGGAGACTCACCTTATCTCCTCTGCATCAGGGCCCCTTCTCCCCCCCTCGCTCTTCCCCTCGTGCAGATTAAACATGCAAATGCACGCAGGCGGGAGGGTGATACCGAAAACACGTTTATGCACACGGAGCTTTCTGCATGCAAGTGGCCTGATATGGGGTGGAGGCACAAGGCTGATTGAGTTTTATCAGCAGCAGGGAAAGTGAGGAGGAGGCTCTGCATCGCTGTTTATCCGGAGATTCGGAGAGGAGGGAAATTATATGAAGGTTTTATTTGAAGGTAAGAGGCGAGGGCTGCATGTGCCTTGTGTGAACATCGCTGGAAATCTTTAAGAGAGAATGAAGGACTGAAACAATCAAAGTGCTGGGGAGAACATTAACCGCTGAAGCACTGTGATTGAGAACAAAGTCAGAAAATGGCTACAACTTGGCAATTCTTTTAATGGAGGTTGAAAACCTATAGCCAAGCATCGGCCGTCCAGTCATGAACAAGTCCTTCTTTATACGCGATGAGTTTGGTCTGGATGGCTCACTTTCTCCTCTGCCGTCTTTCTGTCTCTCTCTAGTGGTGGAGCGCAGGAAATAAATTTCAGAAAAGTGTTTATCGAGTACACTGGTTCATTTATGCTTCATGCTAATAAATACCTTCAGGATTCTGAAGGTATTATCACTGGCACTGCTGTGTGTAAAGTCTTCTAATACATTCATCTTTTATTGCATATACTGAACATTCACATTTATTTTGAATGTAAAACGTGGCCAAATTCTTACGTTTTTGGTTGAACTTCCCAATTAAACCTAAAGTTTTAGAAACAAAAACTCCCTTCTGGAAGTCCAGAGGCGTCAGAATTGAAACTAAACAAACATCCAGATGATGCGGAAACTAAGTAAAGGCCTTCTCCACATCTTGGCACAGGATTTCATTGGAGCCTCAGCATCAGCAGCATCAGTGGCTCCAGGGCTTCCAGCTGGACTTGGCGCCTACCTCTGCCTGCCTGCCTACCAGCACCTCGGCTGTGTGGTGTGTGTGTGTGTGTGTGTGGGGGGGGAGTGGTAGGCAGGCCACAGGATTGCCCCAAGGCACCGCAATTATGCACCAGCAAAGAAAACAGAATTTTCTCCCCTCTCTCTCTCTCTCTCTCGCTGCGTGGGGAACGCTCGCCACGCTCAGCAGTATGATTTGAGACGTAGAGGACGACCGGACGGCAGCGATGTGAGGTCAAAGTACGCCAGACAAACACAACAAAAGATCAACAGCGACAACAGAAATGAAAAGCCGGCACCGTTTCTCTTATTTCAATGTTTATCATCGTTCGCATTAACAGTGTACAGGAATCTACAGCTTTTAAAATCTGCACAGGTTATATTACATCTGCCAAGTTTGTACACAAGAGGTTACATTTTCGAGGGTTTTGTCAGAGGCTCTTTCTCGATATCACTGCTGAGGCAAATGACAAAAAAAAGAAAGAAAAAAAGAAATCTGAACAAGTTTCAAGTATTTTCTTTGCAAAATGAGCTGAAATACTAAAACCAAACATGCGACAAAGATTAACTGCAACGTGGACAAATAAAGAAGAGAGTAATACTGCTGACATATGCACGTCACGCTGACGTTAGTCTGCGAGGTGTTGTTGACCTACGATGACATCAAACAGAAAAAAAATATTGCTTTTCAAAAACATGGCCACCGCCAGTTTTGCTTTTCTCTGCCGTTTTTCTCAGTTTGAACCCAACCAAACGTGACGTCTCCGTACCATGAAAGACGGAAAGTGGCTCGCTCAGCACTGGATGTAATAACTGTTAATGACACAAGTCAGAATAATTAAACCTGAGGTGAAATTCAGGAGATTAAAAAGAAACATCAGCTGCTACGAGCTCTTGTCGTAATTTGTGACCTATAATAAAAGCCAGAATTATTAAAACTAAAAGTAAGATAACAAAAAAAAAAAAAAAAAAAAAAAAGATCCTTCATGACAGGGAATGAGGCACCATTTACAAAATATACATCTCCTCCACAGCGTTTGTGTGAGTCCTTCGAATGTGAGAGTGTGCTCCAACTTGATTGCTGCTTTAAGGCTAAGCTGTCATGACAACACTGCGAAGAAATGGCAGAGGAATTCGAGGAAACGCGAGGGAATATTTACCAAGCAGGAGGCTTCATCATGCAGAGCTGTGGTGTTACCGACAGAAGATCACAGCCCAGGTTGACGTGAAGGGCGAGGCTGAGAGCAGAGGTAGCATCGTCAATGAAGGACCGCTAACAGAGGAGCTCACCTCAGAGAGGTTACCTGCAGGAGGTCACCTTGGATGGATTTAAGTTTTCTAAAGCAATCAAACACATTAAAAAGGGTGTAATGAGCGGCACCTAAACACATGAAATATCACCCAAAAGTTTAAATATTTCAGTAATTCAATTTAAAAAGTGAAGTACATTGTGTAGTATCTGGATTCGTCACACATTTTGATGATGATGGCTTACACGTAGTAAAAACCCAAAATTCAGTTTGTCTGACAATTTTTATAGCACGTAGGATCAATAAAGCATTAATTTCGATGCAGATATTAAATGCTACAACCTAAACCAGGCGAAGGCCCTCAGTCAAATGAAATAAAACTTGTCTAGAGCCACAAATATCAAATGAACTGTCGGGGGTGGGAAAAAAAGAATTTGACAAATACCTGCAATAGAAAAATGTGTTACTTTTATAAATATCAATATATATATTGATTTATATACTATTATAGATACGTTTTCTTCAGTGGGATGTTGATGTTTGTGAAAAAATTATGTAAAGCACAAAGTTTCTAACCACGTTTGTTTAAGTTGAAACAAACTTGTGCAGCTTAGCCTCATTCTGTAGTGGAAATTTAATGTGACTAATTATTACTTGAAAAAAAACCCAAAGAAGGACTGAAACCTGAATTCATTAGTTGAAACTTTACTGAGAGCCATGTAGAAGAGCCAAAGACCTAAATCGGTTGACCTAGCAGCTGTCCAGACAGACATCGACGTTCGCCACAAGCGTTCTAAATAAGCTGGTCTTCTACAGAGATCATGTTAATGGAAAGTTGAGAGGAAGGAAAACGTATGGTGGGAGACGTTGCAGGGATATCCACAGTCTGGAGAGGATTGTAAAGTAAAGCTCATTCCTTAGATTTGAAGAGTTACAAGGTCTGGACTGAAGTGGAGTCAGAATTTTACAGAGACGTATCCAGGACTTGAGCTACGACTGATAGTCGGTGATGTCACGTGCTGGTGTTGGTCCTCTGTTTCCTGAAGTCCAAAGTCAGCACAGACATCCACCAGAAATATTACAGCAGTTCATGCTTCCACTGCTTAGTTTTGTAACGTTAATTTCATTTTAAAGCAGAATTTTCATGCTGTAATTCACACAAGAACGAGCCATGACCAAACTGAGAGGCTGACATTTCCGTTTTAAAAGCTTTTTTTTAATCTTATGTAATATAATATTCCACAGAAGTGAATTTTGGGTTTTCATCAGCTGTAAGCCAGAGTCATCAAAGCTAACAGAAATAAACGTTTGAAATACAGCCGTGTGAAATGAAGCTTCACTTTTTAAAACTGAATTACTTCATTAAATTAACTCACAGACGACGTTTGGATGTATCTAGACGCCCTGCACCAATCAGTCAAAACACTCATATAAGCTGTGATTGAAAAATCACAATTCAGTCCAACGCGTGGGAGCTGGCGGCTAAATGAGCAGCGGTTTCTGCTGGTGTCTACTTTTTTTCCCCCTGTGAACTAACAGCGTTTGCTCAGAGCTCTCAAATCATTTGAGTAAAGCATGAATAAATAATTACAAACTAACTCTCAAAAACCACACAAATTATGTGTGGACGTAGGCAACGGGCGAGATTGGCACGTAGCATGCTGAACAGAACAAACAAAACGTGACTGAAAATGTGACAAATTTAAAGGACAAAGAATTAATGAAGAAACATTGGAATAGATGGAAGGAAATGAAGAACCGAACTCGCGCACAGAAAGAGATGAAACTGAACCTCCCATTGATGTACTAGTTCAACATAGCGTTACTCATTTCCAGGAAGCTATTTGGTTCTGTTGGATGCAGAGTCCTTTGGCTATGTCCTCTAGATATCTGCAGTTAGTTTATAGTTGTGAAAAGACAGCCTTGTTGTGGGATTTGTAGCCTAATATTTGCACATGTTAAAGTTATTGCATGTTCCAACTGGCAGTCCAGCACATGTGCTGTTGAGAGGGGGAACCTAAAACTAGTGACGCAGGGTGAAAACCGACACTGTGCCGAGAGTGACGCGCGGGGAAGCCGTCACCAGTAGAACGAGCGTGTCAGGAAATTGGCGGCCGTGCTGAGCCAGCCCAGGCCGTCTGTGACCGAGCCCACCCGGGTGACGGCCTTGTCCTGCTCCTGCGATGGACTCTCGTCCTCGGGTAGGTAGTCTGGGATGTCCGTGTTCTCCTCCACCAGCACCGACGCGTCCTCCTGGAATGGTACCATCAGCTGCAGCAAAGACAGAGAGCGAAACGCGTGGATCGCGGAGAGTGATTTGTTTACGATAATCAACGCAATTTACCTGAAAATAATATCAGTTCAAGTAAACAGTTGACAGCTTAATAGGGTCACAGTGAAGCCAAGAGTCCTCAAGTGTATCTACAAGACATGACTTAGGTTTGACTGACCCCTGCTGGCCACACGATGAACTGTTACAAATGTTCCCTCTGTGTGTGTTTAAACTGCAGGAACCGGCGCCAAATCAGTTTACCAGAACATTATGTCATCACTTATAATTTTAATATCAGAGTGGACAATATTAATACCATAAAGGACTAATTATAGAACAGTTTGTTGCCTATTACACTGGATAGATAGAGTCTAACTGAAGTAGATAAGGAATTAATTAATTAATCAATCAGATGAAAAGTTAAATGAGCTTAATAATTTCCATTCTGATCATTAATATTGTTTTTGAAGTGCAATTTTGTTTACAAAAACATCAATTGATTTTATTTATGGTTTCGGTTATGTGTAGTTTTTATTTCCTTTATATTGATTGCTTTTGGCTGTTGCTTTTTAGTTTGGGTATTTAAATCTGCTGTTAAATGTTCTGTACAAAATGTAAGTTTACTTAGTCTTAGGGAGGGAGAACTTGCATTGTTATGCCATTATCAATATAATTCTTGAAAATGGTCTCAAAGCAATAATTCTGGTTAACTCAATAATTTATGGGACAATTTATCGTCCAGAAACATTTGTTAGAAGCCCACTGGTGAAACTAAGTCACAAAGCGGGGTGGACAAAGCAGGCCAAAACCCATTTTTAACCCTGATCCTCAGTTTTGTTCCTTTCCGCTGTGAAGTGTAGAATCAAGATGTTTATGTAAACAGAAAACTTCTCATATTGATGCAGCAAACAGAGGAAAACTACAACAGAAACCTCCTGAACGCAACTAAAAACCGTTTTTCCAGTTCGTGGAAATAAGATTCCTGTGCCGGAAAAGAAACTCAAGTGTGAAGGTTTTATTGTTGAGAGTGTGCAAAACATTTCCTAATGGACGAATGTTCGCAGAATTGTTTCTACCCAAAGTCTAATAGAGTCAACAGTTGAGATATTCTGTTTAAATAACACATTTATTTTTATTTTTTTTTGCAAACAACTTTTAAACTCTGTCACTGATGTTAAATCCCACAGAGCTGAGCCTCTCACTCATAAACCCACACTTGGGAATGTCGATCATCCCGGTTAATTTAAAATCAATTGTTTTGAGTTGGTTTTAAAACTGTTGTAATCGCTATAAAACAACCGCAGAATAATTTTTTATTTGTCTAATTTCACTTTTCTTTTTTTTTTGTCTCATCCTGAACTCTGATGTGATCACTAATCACCCCGAATGTGAAGCAGCGATCCTCTCGCTCTCCACAGTTTTGTGGTACAAATGCACACAACCACTGCAAAAAAAAGCAAAAAAAACCAAACAAACAAAAAAACTACAAAACATAATGACACATTCAGATTTTATCTAATTCCCATAAAACACAAAAAGCTCACAGTCTGAGGAAGAGATGTGACAAATCATG
This sequence comes from Poecilia reticulata, assembly GCF_904066995.2. NCBI lineage: Eukaryota > Metazoa > Chordata > Actinopteri > Cyprinodontiformes > Poeciliidae > Poecilia > Poecilia reticulata. The sequence continues at coordinate 15,534,409 of NC_088849.1, forward strand.
TCAGCATGAATATGTTCGAGCCAAGACCAGTGAACTACATCTCCTGTCCACAGACACACACACCACATCTAACACACTGACTTGTCATCTGACTTCCTCTGTGGGGGGGGACTTTATGTAAAGCAGTTTGAGTAAACAGTGCAACTTCCCAGCTGTCCTTACCTCTCCGCCGTCCTCTGTCTTCACCACCTGCTGAGCCTTCATTACTTTGGTGGAGTTAATTGCTGTTCCCAACGCCTGAAGAAGACATTCAACATCATAAAATTAATCTATCCAATGATATTACGCAGAGAATCAGTCCCCCCCCCTCACCCTCACCCCCACATAAATCGAGGGTAAACTTGAGTTGTTATCCGTTTCAAAAAGGGAATACCTCAGCTTTAAGGTCGGAACGGATGCGGACGACGCATCGCTTCACGGCCATCTGGAAGGTGAAGCTGATGACTCCTCGTATCTTCAGCAAAGCCTCCTCACACAGGCTCCTTCGAGTCTGACGAGAAAGAAAAGACGCAGATAAAGAGAAGGTTTCACATCCCGAAGGCAGACGAAACAATCATTTTGTTTGCACGAGCTGTTAAATGTGGAAACAGCTTTCAAACGCTGCACAAACATTGAGCGTGTAGAGGTTTTGAGCCTCTGCAGCGTTGTGTGTTAGTGCGGCCCACCGGAGGCCGTCTATCTGCGGTAATGCAATCTGGCTCGATGCGCGCTTCCTGCTGAGCAACATTCAGGTTCAATCTCAGCATCCTGCTGTTCAATGGCTGACATTTACAACCTGCGCCCTTAACCTTCTTATAAGCCGCGCAGACGCACCTAGAATGATGTGGCATATCTGTGAATATGACAGCAGCAAACATGTTGATCTGAAGGGGATATTTGCACGTCGACCGACACCGGGTGTGCGTGTGTCGATGTGACAGGGGCAGGGTAAAAGTCCCGACGTGTCATATGAACGCTTACAGAGTCGTCCAGTCCGTCGATGTGCAAAACTACAGTTTTAGCCCGCTTGTTGTTGGAGCCGAGGAAGAAGTGGGCTTTACGGCGGCAGGAGGCGGCGGCTGCCTCGGCCTGCTCGGCCTCTTCTTGACCGGCCGACTGCAGAATCTCATATATCTCAGACGCCAGCAGTTTGGTCTCCCCGGGCGACGTGCTCCTTCAAGGTCAGAGAGAACAAAAGAAACGCGATTAGAAACACAGTCGTGTGAAAATGAAGTGAAATGATCGGTGCTGATCAACTGAATGGAGGTGTGGATCTATAAATATAAGAGTCAGGCTAAGTTTTTTTTTTTTTTTTTTCAAAAATAAAAACAGAATGTTAGAGGAATACAGTCAAAGTGACATGAGAACAAAGTCTTAATATTAGCAGAATAAAGTTGTAATATTAGGAAAATGAATTTTATGAGAACTCCAACATGAAAAATAAGAAATTAATTATCCTGTTTAAAATGTTTTTTTTTCCTGCTTATATTATGACTATTCTCTTGTAATGAAACAAAAAAAATCTCATTGCCAAGTCCTAACTCTCTGCCATGCAACTCATGGAAGGGATGATTGAAATAAAAGTCACATTTTGAAAATATTTCCTGTCGTTTGTAATTTCATCTTTAGAAAATAAAGCGAGGAAAAAAAAAATCAATTAAAATTGGAAATTTAATCTGGTATTTAAAAAATGTGAGATTTTTAAGTCATACTGCCCAGCCCTCGTTTTTTAAACAAATCCAGATTACAAAATTCAACCAGGCATCAAAAATTGTAAGGCAAACATTTTATTAAGTTAATATTTGGTATTTTGCTGAACTTGTCCTTAATACATCCCATTAAATCCTGACTAAATAAAGGGACTGTCACCACAAACCCTTAAATAAAGCTGTTGTTATGTCTGGCACCTCAACAGACTACACTTCCATTTAACAACAAATGACTGGCCATCTTTATACTTTTTTTATTGGTTTTTAAGAATTTTAATTGAAAAATAATTAAATTCATCTCCACATCAGTTAAAAGTGAGAAACAAGTATGTCGACTGCGTGCGCAGGCAGCGTTTTACATTACTGCCACTCCGCAGTAATTCAGCTTTAATAACACTCAGCCTGAGATGACAAGTAAAAACCAACATTGTGTCCAGAAATATTGCAGAAACTGTCCAAGCAAAAGAAAAACAAAAACAAAAATTAAAAAAAAAATCTAAGGTTTATAAAACAAAGTGCACCATAAGCATGCATTTCTGACATGCTGCAGACAGACTTACTTCTGCATGACATTCTGCAAGCTCAGCATCATGCCCAGCTCGCTCTTCAGCTTCTCCCTGTTGGCCCGACATTCTGCCAGGTACCGCACAGCCTGCAAGGGAGAAGGGCAGCTTTTATCTGTCTACTGTTAAACGTCACAGAGAAGCGTTTTAAAAGAGGCGCCCGTGGTCAGCTGCACATGCATTACCAAAAACTCTTGACTTTGTGTTCGTAATTAATAGATCTCTTACATCAAACCAACTAAACGCGTAGCAGCAGTAACATGTGGTGCCGCGCCAAAGTGTTTCAGTGAATTAAAATGCGGGGATGAGACGAAGCCTGGACTGCATTTGCATCACAACAGGCAGCAGCACAAAAAAACGAGGCTGTTTTTGTGCCAGAAATAACTTTACAGCTGCAACTAAAATCTGCTTCTATCCAGTAAAGGTGGGAAGGAACAACAACACAAAAAAAACCCCACAAACACTTCAACAGCAAATGAATGAATACACTTTATTAATACCAGAGAGAAATTCACATATTTCAGAAACCACTAGAAAACATAGTTAGGACACAATTTTGTGTAACACCATTTATGTTGCTAGTTTATTAATATAAATCGGAACAATCCCCATCTTGATATAATGGTAGAAACAAAAAAAAACCAAAAAAAAAACTTTATAGGTTTCAGGTAATGCTTACCAACAGTGCAGAGTAGACAACCTGTGGGTTAGGGTGGTCGAAAAAAAGGATGAGCCCCGGCAGGCAACCCTGGTCCTCGACTATGGCTCTTCGATTCAGGGGGTCCGCAGCGAGATCTCTCAGCTGGTTTACCACAGTCAGTGCATCCACCTCCGCACTCATGGTGCCTCCGGCTTTGATGGCACGAGCATCAAACCAACCTGTTCTCTTTACTGGAACAAGAAAAATGCGGAAACATTTAATCCAACTTTCTGAAATTAAGGTGAACGGAAAATCATATTTTTCTTGTGCCAATTATCATGTTAGGAATTGTCAAAACTGAAGTCTTAAAAACAGGTGACTTTAGCCAAGTTAAAAGACCAATTGCGTGCAAAAAAAAGTAATATTAGAAACCCCATGGTAGAAGTTTTTTTTCTAAAAAATTATATAATTTTACAACAAACTTCAGCCCAGGTGTATTAATTTTCTACTAATTATTCAAATATTTCTACAACTTAGTTGGATTAAAACGGTGGTAACTTGAACATGATTTGGAATGCAATAAACTCTTCTTAATATTAAGGTCTCACAGTGGACAGTGATTATTAGAGCACAAACCAAACACTGAACCTAAAGGAATTATCTGTGGACCTTTAAGGGCCACTTACAAAAATGCATAAAACAGATGAAGGATTAGAACTAAGGCTAACAAACGCATGTGGTTTCCATTATTTGTAAAACGTTTGGAACCATTTCTACATCTGGATAAAGAGTACTGAAACCAAATACACGTCACTTCTAGAAACACGCCAAAGAAGAATTTAGATTGTGAAATGAAATAAATAAAAATATATTGCATAAAAATAAACCTATATGTAATTTATGTTAGCAAATATACATGAACACCAAGCTACTACAGCTACTCGTGCTTTATTCTACATGACTTACAATATACAATAATAATTCACTATTAGTTATATATGTTGTGTTATACTTTCATATTAAATTAAATTACACATTGAATTAGAGCCAAAACCACCTAAAATATGTTAATAAATATACTTAGTTTGTTGTTTAAAACCTACAGATAGGTGTCTGATAGGAATTCTATGAGCCCTAATCGTTGTGATATTACACCAGCTGACAGGTCATAGATTGATTTTATTGACACACACTAAAAATACCGCAGCTGTCATATGCAACAAAATATATATTTGTATGTGGTTGGAGGAATATTTCAAAAATTAATCCTTTCACGACAGCACATTAAGGCTTACGTATTAAAGGGGTTATAACAATGAACGTAAAGGCTCGGGTTTTTTGTCCCCAGGCTCACCTTAAATCACGCCCTGTGGTACACAGCCGATTCAGCAGCGGCTAGGCTAAGCTAACAATCTGTATTCCAAAGCTAGCTTTATGTCAGTTGGTCATGAAAGTCCCAAGCCAAATCCGGATCGACTCAGCCACTACGAATACAAAATTGACACCCGAACCAATAGCTATGTTACGAAACTACCTAAAATAAATAGTAACAAAAACTATTTCACCACCCCTTGGCCTGTGTCCCCTTTCTTCCCCTGCGCTTCTTTAGCTAGCAGCTGTGCACAGTGTTTGGGTTTTGGAGCACACCGACAGGGTGCAGCTGTTTTGTTATCAAGGACATTCCAGTGACGCCGATGGGATGTCAGTAATTTTAAGTGTCATTTTTCCACCGGGATGTGCGGGAATATAAAACAAACGTTGAAAGCTTCCCTGAAATCTGATTGGACGGGGAAACCTGAGCGACTGTACATGCCGTACTATACGTCATAGCGTTAGCCATATTGTGAGTGGCATTTTCAGTTTAGGAAAATGTTTTGCTAATATTTTGTGCGATTGATTTTTATATTTAGTCGCTTCTACATATAAAATAAAGCTGGAGATGCTCCATGGATCCAAACTTGTACGGCTGACCCGAAAGGAATATGTACCTTTTGAGCTAAGGCCAGAAAGTGATTGGTTTATAAGCATCGCTTTTCATTTCAGCTGTCACTGATCATATATATATATATATATATAAAAATCCGTGCTCTGTTATTATTTTGGATAAAGTCTCATCAACATCAATATTTCCACTAAATAAGAAGTAAAAAAAGAAAAAAAAAGTAATTTGATAAATGAAAAGCCTCTCAGACTCTGAGCCCGACAGCACCAAACTATTTTTTTATATTAGACAATAATTTAATTTCACATAATTATTGCAGTAGAAGCCATTTGTTTGTTAAATACTTAATGAAACATATTTACCGTGTTTGGTGTTTGTTGTGAATGACGTATACTCACAAAGAACGAGACAATTTGTCGTTTATTGAACGTTCAGAAATTACAGCGGCTATGAGGAGCCACAGCAAAGGCAAACAAAGATAAAATAACCCGAACAGGTGATCAACTCAAAACCACTCGCACCTTTTCCGCCTCTCTTTGTCATTAAAGCACACCCGTTGCCATGGCAACCTCCTGCGCTCCACAAGCCGACCCGAGATTACGTTAAAAACATAACATTCAGTCCCTTACGATATTAGGTTTGCAGGCTTGATATTTATTTTTGCGATTATTAATAAGCGCTCCCTGAACACCGCGGTGGTTGATTAGTTCATTTTAAACTCCTGCTCTGCTGGTTATTTTGGAACCGAAAAGCACAGAATTGCGCAACACCTTGTTGAAACAATAATCACTGAGATTATTATTGTTGTTGGGTCATTTATTTGAACACGTTTTGTTAATTTTTTTGTTGTTGTTGTTCTTTAATAAAGTTACGAAAGTTTTAAGCGAGTCAGAGGAGAACGTACTGGTCTCATCATCTTGATGGCGTTCAGTTTGCCACCTATAATGCCGAGATCTACTCAAAACCTTCCGCGATCGACGTATTGCAGCCCTGCTCTAGTAAAGCACGAAGAGTTCAGAAACAATATGAAATGGGGAAGAAGTTATTTATTAACTGATTAAGTCATGTCTTAGATTGTTCTTGAAAAACTAATCACTCACGGCTGATTAGTGCGTGCACAGAGAACCCATTGATTTCTTTTTTTTTTTTCACAGCTGACAGCCGCTCCTCTCTCTTGCCGGTTGCGTAACCCCGCTAAATCTTTTAGGGGTACGCAGTACCCTACTGTACCCCCCATACTTTCACCCCTGTGAGCCACACTATCTACAGTCACAAAGCTTAAACTAAAGAACCTAATGCCACACAAAATATGGAAGTAATTTAGTAATCTAGCCATCTCACGGTAAAGTAGTGGGATGGTCTATTACTGATTGGTGAAATGGTTAGTCACTCAACACAAACAACCAATCCGTGCTCTGTAAATCCAATAATCCAATTGGTTAAGAAAGCAATCCTAAAGTTCTTCCCACATTATTTATCCCTACATTCTCGGCGTCGTGTTTGGAAGGTGCGTGAACTAGCGATAGCGGCTTTTAACTTTATACAGCTGATTTTCGGCTTTATATATAGAGGTAAAAATCAAGTGGTCAATAACACTTCCACATTTAACTTAATTAAGACTTAAGCTTAAATCTTGAGAAGCGTAAAGTTTGGATTAGCCAAGAACCGCTTCTATCGTTAGCATTAGTTAGCATTGTGACCCGCTAGTCGAAGGTCTGGGAAATTCAGCTAACTAAAGAATAATGTCATTAAAAGTATGGCTACCTGCTGTCGCCCCCTTTGAACTGAGGCATTTCTGCTCATTTTTAAAGTGGCCAAATATCGAAACAAACGTCGGTGTTGGGTAACTTTCACGATGTAGCTTTGCCCTGCGTGTTTATTTCCACGGATAAAGACAAGGTTACATTGGGAAAATTTGATACGTTCTAAGAAATGAGAAAATTGAGAAACGAGCACAAGCATCGCTATCAGAAGTATGTTTGCTGTACTTTCTTTGTTGGATCCCCCTTTTTTTTCTTTTCACAGTTTTACGACTTGCACTACTTCTTGGAAGGATTCATAAAGAAATGCTTTTTTTTATTTATAAAACTTTAATGATAACATTGGAGGACAAAACCAACATCATAGCAAGGATTGGCATAGAGTATATTGCATAAAGCATTTTCAGTTAGTGTATTCTGTTTTTCTCTCTCTCTCTTCCAGATCCTCTTTTCAGGCTCTGTGGATCCTGCTGATCTGGAGACATGTGGCCTCTGTGTTTTTGAAACTGATCAACAGAAATGAGTAAAGAACACGCAAAGATTGAAATGGACCTGGTGGGTGACTTTATTTATTTATTTATTTATTTATTTATTTATTTATTTTAGCGCTGTACAGTATGTGAAATTGCAATATCAAGAGTCTCAGTTGCAGAGACCTGATCCCTGTAGCACAGGACAAAGATTTGGAAGCGAGATTAAATTCATATTATTTTGTTAAAAAACTAAAACACTTGTTAAAAAAAAACCTGCGTATCAGAATACAATAGCAGAGTATATCCTTCAAATTTATTCAAAGAAGTTGCCTGCTTTTAACAGCATGGAAGAGATGCAATATTCAAGCTTTTGTTGCTTTTTTACACGAGTAATGACTTTACTGATCTTCTCCCCGCTAAAACTGAGATCTTCTGTGTTGTTGTCAATGTGTAGTCTAATGATTTGGTGACATGAAAGTATATCTAGAGGTGAACCAGTGCCAGTCAAAGTTTGATTTATACAGTGAATGGATATCAAAATCCACAGATATCAGGTGACAAAAACACATTTTGTACGACAATAAATTGTCCCAGACGTTATTGCGATAAATGATGACGTTGTTTCAAACCATTGTCATGTAATGGCGATGGCATAATGATGCAAGAACAAATTCTCAAATATCAATAAACTAATGAACATTTAACACTGGAACTGGAAGACATTTTAAACATCCAAAGTAACAGACAAAAATGGGCCAGTTCAGACCAAAATCACCAGACTGAAGACTTTTGTCATCCAGTGTTCAGTAGAAACAAAAAGAGAAAAACAGTAAATCATTCAAATGTAAATGATCATGCCGATAAATGATAATTGATCTATTGCGGCAAGCCTAATCATGCTTGTATTATTATTATTATTGTTGTTGTATTGGCTGATTTTGCAGACCTTATGGCCAGAGAAGGGGAAAGCTCATTAAGTGGTGATTGTGGATGAGAATAGTGGTGAGAAAAATTTGACGCCAACCAATACTGTGATTTTATTATATTGTTTTAGCAGCAGCTCTATGTTTTATTCATATCCAAACCAGGAACCGCCACCCTGTTTGTTCCAATGAACATATAAAGTGTCCTTTGATGTCAGATTGGTGGGAATAGTCATCTTGTGTCCCCTAAGTAATCAGGAGTCCCTGTCACAGACGTGTTGATGCTTGTATTTTATTTTCCCCTTGCAGGCTTTTGGTTCAGGGAAGCCTTATGGTTCTTCCAGGAGCTTGGTAAGGAGAATCGCGTCCAGTCTTCCCATTAAGCCATGCCCCCGGGTTCATTTTCAGGTAAGGTGCAACGGCCTTTTTATTTTTATACAAATCTTAACATTTCTGAGGGGATTTGAAGTTCTTTCGAGTTGTCAGTGGCGGCTTCAGCCGTGTTTTTCACCGTTTTTCCCATCCATTTCTCCAAACTAATGTCAAACCCATGTACCAGCAAAGCTCACACCCTCATCAGTGTTTGTTTGTTTTTTTCTTCTTCTTCTTTGGCTGTTTTTAACTAATGAACCATAAACAGAGAGCGTCACTGAACTCATGATCACACGTAATGAGAATGCTGACTGTTTGGATGCAAGACTTTGGAGATTTGATTGACATCTGATTTCCTTTCATTTCTGCTTCTTCCTCTTTTCAAAACTGTGCCTCTTTTTCTCCTTTCTGCAGCTGCCCTCCCTTTCTCTGAGGAATGCAGTCTGTCTGCTGTAGGTCAGTCTTGCTCTGCAACCGCCAACAACCTTGAGCTTATTGAAGACTTATTGAAGTGCAGACCTTCTTCTGCACTTTCTCTATTTAACCATAACTCGCATGTATGAGACTGAATAGCACACAAATGGACTAGGTTTTCTAATTATGGACTTCTGTATGGAATCCGTTGCACAGGTTTTTTTTTAGGGACACCAAAATAATGGAAGCTGAAAATAAATGTGTGAAACATGCCATATTAAGATTTTATTTATTTATTGAAAAGAAAGCAAAAAAAAAATAATTCCCAGTACTATATAATATCTAACAAATTCATTAAAGGTTGTGATTCTTATAAGATAAAATATGGAAAAGTTCAAGTGTTGTGAATACTTTTGATATTTGTGATTTAATCCCAGAAGCATGCTTTTAAAAATAAAGTTAAAGTTTCTCCTCTTGCTCATCACTGCTAATATTATATCTAATATAATGTTTGAAGCATTTGTGATTTTTTTAATTTTTTATTCTTGGGAGTGTGGTAGCATTTGGTGTGATTTTAATTCTTGCAGCCCAGGCCGTATTTGCTAAGCTCTGCTAACGTGTTTGTCCATGTCTGGTTGCTCTGATTTTAATAACACGGTGCAGTGGCATATAAATGCGTTGTATTTTCTAGCACATCACGCAATTTTGATGTGACAGGTTATTAAATTAGTGGCACTCTACGTAGACCTGCTTCATGAAAAGAGGCTGTGCATATTGGAGTCTGTTTTTAATTTCTGTTGTGAGGCTACAAGGCGTACCCTTTATCTAGTAATTGTTTAAGGTATGTCTTATAATCACTTTTTGAATTTAGAGTCTTTGTTTCTGTTTGCTCTAATCAGTTTTTACTGATTAGAGCAACACAGCGTCATCTTGCAGGCTCTTGATCGCCCCCTTCAGATATGCAGAGGTACTGCTTGCCTCACATTTTGCCATTCCAATGTGGCTTAATGATTCATTAACATGGTTAAATATAACATAACCAGAAAATACCTGTTCCTATGAGTGAAGAAATATACAAATGTATTGATTACACAGTGAAATGGTGATTTGGTTTGTTGCCTTTGTGCAGTGTTGGAGTTGCATTGCTTTTTTCCAAATACTTCATTTTGTTTTCATTTTTATACATGACTGTATGGATGGTCACTGCTGAGAAGTTTCCCCCCCCAGTGTTAAACGGCTTTCCTCATCCCTGCAGCTTTTCCCGTACACTGAGGAGGCTGGAGTTCTCATCAGAGCCAAGAGGCAGATCAACCCGGTCGCCTCCCTCGCCGACGTCGCCTGGATCGAAGGGGACGAAGAGCATGATGAAGGCTACTTTGGCAGATCCAGGTGAAAGCACTGAACAAAAAAGTCTTCCTATGTTTGCATATTTCCAGATACATGTAGGGGAAAGGTGGAAAAACGCTGGTCATTTTAGAAAATGCAGAGCACACCATCCCTGAAGTGGAACACGGTAGTGGCAGTGTCATGCTGTGCAGCTCTTGAGCAGGGACAGGGAAGCTTATTATTCGTGAAGACGGATGGAGATGAATGCAGGGCAGTCCTGCTAGAAGACTTCACGGTTGAAAAAGACTTGCTGTTGCAGTGAAAGTTTAATAAAGTGCATCCTAATTTGTGGCAAAATGTGAAAAAGCCGAAGGCGTGAAAAGAAGTTTGTGAAGCTCTGTATTAAAGCGTTGAAACTGCGGTCTGGTTGAAGCAGGCCAGGAGTCCCGCCGGGCTTCATGTTTCGGGCCCAGCAGCCTCATCCTCAGAGGAAGCCGGTCGCCCGCCGGCGCTCCCTGCCCACTCTGCACGAGGACACGCCTGACCCGCGTGGACCAACAGCCGCAAACGACGAGGCGATCCAGAAGATCAGCGCGCTGGAGACCGAACTTGCCAAACTCAGAGTGCAGATAGCGCAGATCGTCTTGGCTCAGGAAAGGACGGCGCAGTCGGGTAAAATGTTTATTTCTGGCCAATCTGATCGTTTGTCTTCTACTCTAATTCAGCGTTGTTTCCACTAGATGGCAGCAGACTTCTTCATGACTTAAAGCTTTTATTCTTAACTTCCCATTTCACTCCAGCTGTTGTTGCTGGGGCTCCTCCACCTTCTGGAAGCGTCCTCCCTCCTCCTCCTCCTCCTCCACCTCCACCACCTCCTCTTCCTCCTGCACCAGCACTACAGCGAACATTTTCAGCCATCGAGCTGATAAAAGAGAGAAGGGGGAAGAAGAAAGATGAGCAGACGCCTGCAGATTCAAAGCCAGCAGATATCCCCAGCATGCTGGACATCCTGAAGGACATAGACAAAGTTAAGCTGCGGTCGGTCAAAAGGTTCGTCTCACACCTTCAGGCTCAGTTTTGATGCACCGATTGTTTTATTCATTGATTCGGAATTTTTTTCTTTTTGTAACTTTTTTATAGTCGCTTAGAGAACGTTAAAGACAAAACGAAGTCCAACGAGCCGGCCGACCCTGCGGATCTCATCGCCGAAGCTCTCAAACGCAAGTTCGCCCATCGGTTTCGAAAAAACAGCGGACAAGAAGGAAGCGACATAGAAGATGTGAAGGTCGCCGACCCAGAAGACAAACCTCAAAGTGAAGCCCCTCTGGTGAGACGGATACATTTATCCATCAGATTTCCAAGAGGATTAGCGCCATTGGGAAGAAAAGAAATAAGGAAATATTCTGACTTTTATTCACAGAATTGGCTTCTTTTTTAAAAAATTAAACTCAGATGGCCCTAATCCTCTTCTGTGTGAAGGTGAACATTTTGAAGCTTTGTAGATGAGCAGAGTCCTGACCTGTCTTGTCTCCTCATCAGTTTGGGCAGCACATGCTGAAACCAACTGGAAGGAAAAAGCTGCTTTGACCAGAGGAGCCTGAACTGCTCATCCAGAGAATCTGTAGCTTCTCTCTGCTGACCTGGCTGGACCCATTTTTAATCATCTCAGTCCAAAGTTATGGATTGTTCTTTTGTTGCTGCTGTTGCACTTTTATAACTTATATCAGCTTTATATTTTAAACCATGGTTGTCATGTGACCACAAACACTAGACAATTATTATTATTATTAACCTTATTTTGTAATTATTTGTTTTAACTTGTTGCACATGGTAGAGAAGCTGGAAAAGCTCATTTAACATGGAAGGGAGAAAAAAAAGCACTTTCAGACGTTTGGTGCAGTATTGTTGAAGAACATGTGTAAATTGTAGTTTAATTTGAGTGGGTGGAGGTTATTTATATTGCAGTTCAGGTAGGTGCTGCAGTTTGTTTTTAGCAGTGAATGATGTGACGGATTCGTCCGTCGTTCGTTTCAAGGTACTCGACCAAACGTGGATGGACATTTGAAAGAATTTCGTCTTCCATCAGGTTCACCAGTTCCAGTAAAATGTGTTTTTAGTTAGTAGAATTTTGTTTTATTGTCTTCTAAAAGCCAAAGACATTCCACTGATGTCCTGCAGGATTCTGCATTGTGTTCCCGTTTTTATTAAACTGTACGGAAAGTTAATGTCTCTTTAAAATTGATGTAGTGTTCAGTTATGGTTATGCGTTCAAGAAAACAATCTTATGTTATGATTCCTGCGGTTTAAGCTGATGTTTTCGAGCCATCATAAGTCTCATCATTTCACTTCACAGCTGCTTATTTATAAGGGAAGGTGGACAAGTTGTCAGTAATGTTTTTATTGTTGGTTTTGCAGAAGAGTTCTCTAAGAAACTGTAAATCATTTTAATAAAAGTTGGTCTCGACTTTTTGGTGTTGATTCAACATTCTTTGCAAATGTTTGACCGAGAAATTAATTCCATTGAATGGTTTCTAACGGGATTAATGAATAATTAACATTTTTAATATTTTCTGTGTAGATAATTTCACATACGGGGGGTCTTGAAAAAGCTACCCTTGTATTTTTACTGTTTACAACATCAATTTGATGCATTTTAATAGGATTTCAAAGCTGCAATTTAAGTTTGTAGAAGTGATCAGGGAAATTAACTATGGAGAAAACTGGCCCATTGGATTCCCTCACTTCATCCAATCTGGCTGAGCTTCAACAATTTGTACAAATGCACCTAGATGTGGCAGTTACATGGCAAAATAAGTACTTATTTTACAACTAAGTTGAACATAAGTGTGAAAAGCTGTGCCAATAAAAATGGAGAAATGTTCCATCAGAACCATGAAGCACATCATGAAAACTGTCCACAGGACTCATGTAGTTTGGAGGTTTACATTAATTACATTTCATTTTAACCATTTTTGTCAAGGTGCGATCACAAAGTATATTTTAAAGCCGAAAGCAGGTTGCCAAGGTCATCATCTGTAAGAACACTTGTGTTTATTAAACTTAGTAAAATATCTTTGCTCACTCAACTCCCCCTGGTTTGGAAGAAGCTGCAGAATGACTGAAAAATGAGAGAATGAATGCTTCTAAAACAAAACTAAATCCTTGAGGCTAATTCCATAACATTAAAATAATTTAGACTGCTTGCAATCTTAAATCAAATTTTGATCCATTTTGTTTATGGTTTGATTGTGTAACTTTGTAACTGATACCTGCGTGTCTTTCTTGGCCAAATTTCCCTCGGAAAGGGAGTTTTCTAGTCTGGGATCTTGCTGCATAAATAAAGGTTACATAAAAACAGCTTAAAACGTCAGTAAGGGAGGACAAAAAACAAAGTTTGTTTTAAAAAAAAAAAGTTGGAGGGGTCTCCAAGAACCTCTGAGGCAGAAGTATTCAACTGAATACCCATGGAAAATTCATCAACAGGATTTATTATTCAAATCGTAACTGCAACAGGCATGTATCAAAAAGGTCAATACAGCAAAGCCTTTACAAAAATCTGGCTCGACACTGAAGTCTTCCCAAAAATGGCTGTCGCAACAAATTGTAAACAGTTGTATCAACAGTCTTACAGCACTTTACAGCAAAATACAAATCAGCTAAAGTAAGAAAAGCACCTGTTATCGTTCCAAACGTTTCAACACAAACACAACCTGTGCCACTGTACAGAATCAAAATGGACAAACCCAAACAAACAAAAAAAAAAAAAAGGAATGGAATGTTTTTGATTCACTCAACTGGTTCTGTATCCGTACAAAAAGGAAGAGGGGGGGAAAAAAAGAGAAAAAGCTGGAGTTATTCCTCACAACAGGAAAAAGAAAAGGCAAAAGGGGGTCAGACAGTGCATTCACAAACAAGCACACCATGCACTTGATGGGAACAGGAGTTGGTTTGGTCACTTAGCATAGTTTGTGCATAGTTATAAGGCATCAGTCGAGCAGTCCGTTAGGTTTCATGTGGCCGTGAGAGACATTCTGCGCCGAGGGAGTCTCCTTCGGTTTATCCAAACCAACAGGGGAAAGAAGAAAAAGAAACAACAACCCTGCATCGTCTGTAGCCGCCTCCGTCTCCCCCCCCCCCTCATTCGCTGGATAACATAAAAGACTGGTAAAAACCCTGAGCGAGTGGAGTTGCATGGAGTGGCGATCCAGGTGAGATCTGGGAGAGTCTGAGCCCTCTCCTGTAGGCAGGGGGGGGGAGGGGAGGGGGGAGAGCGGGGCCATGCAGAAACACGGTCGGTGCCTCACCTTCACCAGGAGAGGGTCAGGGAGACGACGTGCAGGAACACACGCTAGCACAGGTGGAGTTAATATGGCATCTGGTTTGTTTTGAATAAAGTTCAGCTCATGGCTTCAACAGTGGGACGACAGTTCAATCGAGTGGTTCGCTTCATTTCGTATGCCTGTGCTTCGAAGGCAAACTGTGGAGCCGACGGGAGTCGCTTCAGTTCAAAAGGAAAAAAAAAAAAAAAGTACAACAAACATGGAGATGCGTAAACAGTCTTCTCAGAGGCAGCAGAAGGACTGGGCTTGTCACATTTCTTTTTTTTTCTCTCTCCCTCTTTTTTTGTACATAAGGAAGAATCTTCAGTACAAATGCAACACGGCAAACTGAAAAAGTCTCAGGAGGGTCTCCGAACACTCCAGTTGTCCGTCAAAATTTGTATTTTTTTCAATTTTATTTTTGTTTTCAAATGGCACTTCAAAAATACCAAAAAAAAAAAGAAAAAAGAAATGAAGTTTTCAGTTTATACTGCTTTCACCTCAACGTTCCACGATAACAAAAAACAAGAGGCATATTTAGTCGTTAATGCCTCAAAAATACAGTCCTCAAATAAATAAAACAAAGCAAACAAGAGAAAATACAGCAGTTGCCAAATGAGGTATCTATGTATTGCTCTATGCCAAAAAAAATTTTTTTTTTCATTAAATAAATTAAATAAAAAGAAAAGGAAAAAAAAAAAATCAGTGGTTTATTGTGATGGGAGGCCAAAGCAACAACATATCAACAAGGTGTTCAAATTAGGCCGGGCCAGCGGTGGGAGCTCCACTTGCCCTCAGTGTGTGGATGAGGCCCCCTGGGGTCAGGAGGTCGAAGTGAAAGGGCGAACAAGGAGTGTCAGGATTCTCCGCTTCCCTGAGGTATTTCTTTGGAGCGGCTTCCTCCTGCGTCGGCGCCGGCCGCGCTCGGCTCCGTCTCCTCGGAGACGGCGGCTTGCTCCGGCTGCAGGCCGCCCCAGCTGGCCTTGTTCAGCCCCATGTGACCCAGCATGGTCTGAGACAGGCGCGTGTCCGAGAACCGGGCCCACTCTCCGAACAGCGGCTCTGCCACGTACGTCATGAAGCCTGGAGGCGACAGATCAGCAGAGGCTTTAGCTAGGACGTTTACGGACCCCCCCATTTATACGCACTCATCATCAGAACGGACATTACGGATGCATTTGACTTCTCGCCTCGTGACAGCTGGATGGATTTGAGCAGGTCCTTATTTTATGGGTGAATTATTTTAAATTTACTGCGGATTTTCTCTCATCAACACAAGCATGTAAATGATATGCTTCCAATGTTTCAGTTAGACAGCTCAGACATAAAGATGCTGACACATTCAGTTAGAATTATGCTAGAAGTTTGTAAGCTTCCCTGCAACTTGCTGAGGTACATTTGCCAAATATCCGTAGGGACGGATGCAAATCTTTGAGTCTGTTATGATATTGACTACACATCGATAAGAGAAAATTCACAAATTCAAATTTTGAGAAAGAATCTATTCAAAATGAATCATTAAAATCCCCATATTAATATGACATGCTGGTGGAGCATCGGCTGGGATAATGCTGCCAACTAATAAACGTTTTCCCTCTCCTGACAATAACTTTCTGTAAAGAGCCTTAAAATGACATTTGTTGTCAACTGACGTGACATAAATAAACTTAACTGAATTAAACATCACTCGTATCCACCACCCTTACCTATCTGGATGTTGCCGACGGTGTTCGTCTCTCTGTCGCAGAGCGGGCTGACTTGAAGTTTGTGTTTCTTCTCGATGTCTCCTGCACGAGTCAAGCAACAAGTCAAAAGTCAAACCATTTGCGTGCAAACAGTTTCAGAGTTAGAACAAAGTAAAGCTAAAAGCACAGAGCTAAAGTGGCCAAACACAACGCATGCCATGCAACAGATACCCTGTTCAAAGAACTCCTCCGTCACTTTCTCGCTCCACTGCTTGCTCAGCTCCCAGGGCCTGCAGGGGTTACAGATGTCTGCACACTTCAGAGCCATCTGCACAGGAGACGGAGAGAAAAACGGGATAAGAACTCGGCCGTCTGCCGACAGGCTGAGGTCCGACAGTGGAGACCGCGTGTGTTGTGTGCATGCGTGTATCCAACCTGCAGGACAAAGTGACGATGGCTAGCGTTGCTCAAGCACAGGCTCTCCTGGTCCAGGTGGGTGCGAAACCTGGACAGGTAATCGTTCTGTCTGCTGATGTCCGTAGCCAGGATTAAAGAGCCCAGTTCCCTCTCCATGTTCATGCTGTGGTTAAAGAGACAAACGCGCGATCAGACTCGTCTTAGCGCTACAGCCGAGAGGCCTGAGTATTTGTTGCCCAGGTTACCTGTCCTCAGGCGGCAGGTGAGAGAACAGTCCGGTCTCTCTGAGGAGACCCACTGCTGACTTCCAGTGGTGGTTTTCCAGAACCGAGGTATTCTGTTTAATCAAAAAAAAAAAAAAAAAAAAAAAAAGGAAAGTTGCAACCATTTCAGTTCTGATTTCCTGAACTAAGGCGGGTTAGTTTGTAACGTTTACGGCATCTTACTCTATAGAGTGTGGCTAAATAGTGGTCAGTCTTGATGAGGAAGGGCTGGTTGACCCCAGGATGGTCCAGGTCGTGTGTGGCGGCCGCAAGAAGTCCCAGCAGGATGTCGTATGACGTTAGAGACTTCGACAGCTGACGGGACAACGGTAACACAGGCATCTTTGTTTTGGCGTTTTCCGTAGCAAATAAAACGTGAAAGGCTTCGGCTGCTCGTCTCACCATGGGCTCCTGCAGGTAGCAGTACATGGCTTGTGTCACGTCTGCAGCATGAACAGAGTTGTGATATGGGTTGTCGTTGTGGTAGTCTTCCTGCACCAGGACCAGGAACCTCCAAAGCTTGACCATGTCCAGCTGGAAGAGGTCCACCAGGCCGTACTGGTTGAGCAGGTGCAGGGTCAGGGTGATCAGGCTGTTTCCTGTGCAGGAAGAGTCGCACTGTTAGCTTCTGGTTTTTGTGAGCACTTCAGTCTTTATTTGATTAACTGCTAGCTTTAATGTGTCTGCTAAGTAATTGGATCTCTGCATCTCCTCCAGAGTAACCACGGGCCTGTTGGCTGCTTCTCTTATTAATCCCGTCCCTGCCGAATCTGTCAGCTGAATTCCTTGGTCTTCATGATGCCGTTTGTTCACTAATATTCTTTAAGAAAACCTCTCAGACATTCACAGAACACCTGGATTCATACCGAGATTAAATTAAACGCAGTTGGAGTTTGTTTTCTCATTAGGCGACTTCTGTATGCGACACCCTTCTAATATGAAAACCATACATTTTATTGCCATTTCAAAATTATGCACTACTTTGTGTTGACCTGTCACGTTACATCCCAATAAAAACCCATCCTGCACATTATATATTATCTAGTGATTTCATTTGCGACTAGAAACTGACTGTTTATTCACTTGGGCTGATTTAATCACTCAAAGAAAGTTTACTTTAATCTACTGCTGGAAGATTACCTCTAACAAAGTTATCTGGACTAAAATAAACAACGACATGAACAAAGGAGAGATTGGATTGTTTTACAAATCTTCAAAAAAAAAAAAATTCAAAAGTTCCTGTCATAAAAATATAGCCCACAAATTATTGCTGTTAAAATTATTCTTACAATGTTAACTACAGTAAACTTTTTATCTTTTCTGGGGACATATCTCTAAATTACCTGCACACATTTGAAAGAACTGCACGTCACTGTATTTTCGGAGATGGTTTAGCAAAGTGTGAAATTTTCAGAAAAGACCAAAAAGCAAAAAGCTGTTTTGCTTAAGCCATGTAAACCTTTGCTTTAAGACCAGTGTCTAACAAATTACCTTAAAAACATTTTTTTAAATGTTTTTTATGTTCAATCTAGGACTTTAATCATATATGGAGGTTAATTTTAAAACAAGATTAATTGATAAACACAATGTCCACTAGATGGCAGCATTGGAAGTGGTTCGGGTGTAAAGCCGAGGAGTCTGTGCAGAACTTTAAGCACCAGCGCATCTTAAACAGCCTCTTTATTTTTATGCAACCTCACATCTTCTACTCACCATTTGTCAGCTTGTCAAAGAGGAAAATGTCAAAATTCCAGTTGCCAACTTTTTCCAACATGCACTGAAAGACGAGGAAGAGAAGGCATAACGTTAAAGATGCTGGGGGGAGAAAAAAAATACTTCTTTACGTTGTATTTAGTTATTCTGCTGAACGGTGGGCATCGTACTCTAGCCTGTCCGCTGTAGTCTTCGTCGAGGATGTGGAGGGGGATCTGCTGGGGGATTCCGCGCAGCAGGCGGGACGAGTGCAGGTATCGCTGGAAGCTGAGCAGCCTGTGGACCCTCTTTTCAGTACCAGAGTCAGCCGGCGAGGATCCGCAGCTCAGCCGCGCTGCACACAGAAATATTATTCAAACGATGCAACATATGAATGAAACTGTTGGTGTGTTCCCCCCCTCCCCCCAAGTCCCCCTCCCGCCGCCCCCAACCCTCCAGAAGCTCATTAGGCTTGGAGAAGCATTTGGCTGGGCACGGCCTCGGTGGGGATCCGACACCAACACAGCGATATCCAAACAGTCGCTGCTGACACAGCCGCCTACTCGTAAGCCTTTCGTCTGGGATCACACGGCAGACATGCTTTGTCAGTGGTCTCTCTCTTTTCATGCACACATAAACACACACTGCGCAGAGGCAAAGGGTCTGTGCAAACTGCGGCTGTGCTCCAGAAATACGTCAGCGGGAAGTGGGATTACTTTGGGGTCAAAATGTCAGCAGGAGAAAAATAATAAATAAATCCAAATGAATTTTAATAACTCATCTATTTGAAAAAGGTTCAACAAAAAAATTCTTCATCGCATTAAACAAAGACACACCTAACTAAGACTTCCAGAAGAGGAACCAACCGTTTTATGACGCCTCTTGTTATCAGAGCCTGGCGTGTTCAGTCAATATGCCATAATAGACCTAATGCTAGGTTATGCTTGAATGACCAGTTGAAAGGCTTGGATCATTTAAAGCAACACGCATTGAAGACATATAGGTCGGTTGGAAGTTTATACACACTAATCTAACTGATTTTGTTAGAAATGAGTTTGAATTTATCTCCTCTCATCCAAATAGGGTCAAAACTAAGCGTACTGGTTTCAATATAGACGTTCACCTCACCAACGTTTGGTTAACCACATGCTTTTTATAGAAATTAACAGGCTGCAGGCATCGTTCTGGCTCTGAATTAGACCAATCCTCTTGGCAGGAATAGTAGAGCTAATTTATGCAGATTCATTTCCAGGCAGAGAACCGGCGTTTATGTGTAGCGTATACATTTTCTGAAGTACTGAGGACGAGGCTTTAACAGAAACCCAATGTTAACCTGACGCATGTTTAGAATTATTTTTCTGCTACTGGAAAAAATCCTACAACGTCCAGGTTTCACTCATCAGACCAAAACCATCACATCAGAAGAAAAGTAATTAGAGTTGCAACTAACTATTTTAGGAATCGATTATTCTATTGATTGTTCTGACGATCAGATTTTTTTTTTTTATGGCACATTCTGCAGATATTTGACCACCAGAATCTTTTTTTATACAATATTAGAAATATGTTAAAAGATGCAAATAAACAAATAATGCAGTTTCTTTTTAAAATAAAAAATAAAAAAAACATTTTACTGCCTAGAATGCAATAACGGCATTCCTTTAGTGAACACTTCATCGTTTGTAGCAAAGGATACATCTGCAGATAAATACATACTTCTGACATCAACATGTAAAAAACCCTTTTTCACTTATCAACAGAGTGTAAGGATGACCTTTTGATCATTTTGGGGGGATTAACCAGTTAATAATTAGATAGCGAAAGGTGGTTCTTTTTATCTTTAATGTAAAATGTGAATATTTTTTACACAGTTTTGGCTAAATTACTGCTCTGAGAATGGCCTTTTTTTTTAGCCTGGATACTCCAGTTAACAGTTGACTACTAAATTATTTGGCGATTATTTTAACCATCGAGTCACCATGATTAATCTGAACAATTATTTCAGACCAAGTTATGATGTCAAACCCTCTACGAGCTGGAAACAATTGGATCACTGGCGTCATCCTCCATACAGTTTATCGAGATTTAAATCACTGTGGACTGAGAGTAGCACCTCCTCCACAACCAAAACCGTAAAGCCTGACTTGACGTTTCTGGAGAAAAAGATTGAGAAGTCAAGGTGACACTTTAAAACCTAAAAAGATTCCACCAACTGCAAGGCACGGTGGAAGTAGCATCATGTTGAGTGGATGTTTTGGACTAACTCCTTTCCCCTCCAATCAGTAGCTTGAGGAACTTGGACACAGTTGGGTGTTTAAACTGGACAGTGGTGTTTAGCACATCGATGTTGGTTTTAACACGAGTCTTTTGGTGTGACCCAAACCCGTATGCATATTTCTGACCTTCTGTGCATCAAAGGACATTAATAATTCAAACCTGTACACAAATTATTTTTTTCGCAAAAAGCGGTGAAGTTTATCGCGCATTAGTAATTCTGCCTCACAATGTTTACATTTATCACCAAAAAAAAAATCTAAAATAACTATGGCATCCATGGCGACGATGAGTGTATGTAAACTTTTGACCTGTCCTATGTGGTTTAGCTGGTTAAATGCATGGGAAACATTTTGTAGGTGTTCAGTCATGGGTTTGCATCTTGTGGGGAAAGATTTAAAGACACTGGACTGGGGTCCATACTCACTGTGAAGAGTTCGGAAGTCTATGCAAAGGTAGGGGTGGGAGCTTCGGCGTTCCGGTTCAAATCCAACCTGACTTCGTACTCTCACATCTCCTAGAAGAAATTAACACTCGTTTCCTCAAGATTCGTACCGTGCAAAAAAAAAAAAATTACATAAATAAAAGCATCATTGTTCTAAAAACAAACGAAAAAAGAACTACTTGGAAGTTATTTTTCAAGACTGATCTGATTTACATTATTTTATCCTTTTTTTTAAATTATTTTTAAGTGCCATGAGGACGGGCTTTACCACATGATGTACGGAGCAGGAGAACAAACCAAGCGCACACTAAATTTAAACGGCAAAAATCAGTGGGATGTTAAACCTTTTTATTGCCATTTAAAAGAGCTTCTGAAGGAAAGCCAAACTAAACGATTCTGGGTTTCTGGCAACATCCAAAGAAAAGCTCAGAATTGTTAAATAACTACAAATAACTATATTTGTCTGTTTTATTTGATTTTAGAATATGCACATAATGATTTACGAACACCTAAAAATAAATATCGTAACAATCCCCTCACTACTTTTGTTGCATTTTGCCAGGATAAACTCGACTCCATTTTGTTTTCCCTTTTTGAAGAGTGGCAAGAAAAACTGTGGGACGCACTGTAGTTGTGTGTACATAGCAAATTTTAAATAATCATAGTCATTGTTTTTAATTTAGAGTTTAGAAGGAACTCTAAACTCGGGTAAGATCTTTGACATTATGCCGAACTAGGCTGCAGTCTGGGGCTGCGACAATGTGTTTCATGATGAAGTTGAAATGGTGTTTTTTAAAACTGCACTCCACACATATATATATAAATCTGGAAGCTTTGTTATTCTGCAGACGTTTGCATTCAAATGTCTATTGAATGTGTCGATAAAAAGGAAAAATGTGTGAATAACTTAATTTGAAGTTTGACACATTGTTGGGGGGGGAATGCAAACAAAAAATTAATTAAGAAGTTGCCTTTTGGTTCTTGTCAGAAAATAAAGTTTTCCTTTACTTTGGAGATTTGACAGAAAACCCTTCGAATGAGAAGAAGACTTAACGCATCTGTTTATCTGGGTAGCTGCAACCAGGTCAATAATATGGTAAAACCCATCACGCTGGCATTCTCAGAAAACTAAGAAACAAGCAGAAGCTGTGATTTCAGAAAGTACGATTTGACCCAGGGCTAGCGTGTGCTATTCATATGCAGGAACAGTCACACACAAACACACACTCCCATGTCCCAGAAGAGGAAACAGACAGAGAAGTGAACAGCTGAGCATGCAGTGCCATGTCAGGACAGTCTGCTCTACTATTAGTACCCAGAGCCACTGAGGGCGACCTGGAGTCGAACTATGACCGGTTTTAGTAGTCAGGCGGAGGAGCGGGCTCCGAAGCTGGACCCCACGGACGGCGGACGGATCAGCATGTAGACTGCAGTCAGGAGCGAGATTATAGTGAGGTGACAGAACGATGCTGTGACGCTGATGCAGCAAAATGCCAGAGTGTGATTCCAGGCAAGGCTCTACAGAGCCTCCCAAAAGTATCCATGCCCCTAAACCTTTCCCCGTTTTGTCAGGTTAAAAAAAAACGACAACAAAAAAACACCAATTGAAGTTTTGTGCGATAGACCAACACAAAGAAGCACGTACTTGCAAATAAGTGCAAAAAATATATATATATTTCGATCCACCCTTTGCTGCAACAGCAGATGCAAGTGTTTTGAGGCAGATCTCTTCCAGCTTTACTCGTTTTGACACGGATCTGACTCAATTATTTGCAAAATAGCTCAGATTCAGTCAGATGGCATAAGTGTGAATACCAAGTTTCAGATCCTGCTACGAATTGGGGATAAGATCAAGTTTCAATGCATTCGATTTCCGGCTTGATCAAACGTGGATACTTGATTATCTTAATGGCCTATGAGCTAATTTTGAGAAAGAAAGAGGGTGGAAATCAGGAGCAAACTATCAATAAGGACATAAGGTCATGTGTACCACATCCTGTGCCCTCTGTGCCAAAGGAAGAGTGAGTTGAAAAGGAGCCACACCGCATGTAAGCTTAGTAAGACAGAGAGGAAATATGTCAAAATTAGAAAAATATGAGGAACTGTACACGACGTTTCAACCAGAACCTGCAGCAGTAGGCTAGCAGAGCATCAAGCTAGTGCTGTCAAATCTTCGCCTTAGCTCTGAGTCGCTGATTTTTACTGTGCGGCTCTTGAGACTCGTTAAGAAACAGGGCTTTTGCGCTCTGGAGCTAACTTTGGATTTAATATCCCACTTAAAGGTTTGTCACTGCTTTGCAGTCTATGTGGAAAAACTGACCAACTTCCTTGTCGCTTGCAGTAGAAAGCATTCCCTCAGCCTGATGGTGCCAACCCCCACGTTTCGCCATGAGGATGGTGCGCATTGAGCAGAGTCAAAGACAAGCTTTTTGCATGTAGGTCGTCATCTGACGGAGAAATCGTTTCCCACGTTTGCCGCGTCTCGTACGAGGTCAGTAGAGATCCACAAACAAGATTATTCTTATATCACTCCTCCCTCAAAAAGAAATAGCCAACAGATTCACCCACCCGAGTTTTGGATCTCTGCAACTCCTCGGGAACGACTATGGGCCTCAACTGTTCCTCTAGTTAATGTTCTCCATTTTAGGTTTGTGCCATACTTTTATCATCTTCGTACGGTTAATAAAAAGTGCTTCGGTTTAAAGCTTGACACATTGTTTTATAGAAAGGGATTAGATCCTTACTCGTAAAACCGTTTACAATCTCGCATCTCTTTTCTTCATCGTCAGTAATTCACCGGTGTGTGTTGGTCTATCACAAGAAACCCCAGTAAAAACATTGATGTTTGTGGTTGTGACTAATTGTGGAAATAGCTTAAGGGGCATTTCTTTTCACAAGGCTCTGCACATGGAAGTTAACTGATCAAGGAGCTAGACATTGAAATGTTACGTTTCCAGCATGGCACGTCAGACTGTGTCATGTGTGCATTGAAATTAAAGAGCAAAGTCGCACGCATGTGAACCCACAACCGGCACGTTACTTACTTGCAAACAGCTGTTTGAACACTACACAAGCTCCTATCAAAATACCAAAAACTAAGAATTACAATTCAAGGCATAAACAATGCTTCACAATTTGTTGAGAAGAACTTTGATCTGGGCAAAAAAAACAAAACAATGGATAACTAAAAACACAAGAGTGCATGCATTCCTGGGCACTGAGTGTGTGCTTGTATGTATAAACATCTGTCACATGTGCAGATACATGTGCTTCGGGTCAACATCGAGTGTGTGTGTGTGTGTGTGTGAGATTAGTGTGTTTTTGAGAGTCACAGAGTCCATGTTTCCCCCCCCAATGGTGCATTAGTGCCGGTACTCTGGGGTGGATGTAGGTCAAGTCATTATAACTGATGTGGCAAAAGCTCTGAGTGCTGCTATTTGAAAGCACATCAGCATTAAGTTAGCCGGCTAAAGCTGGGCACAGGCAAACACCAGTCTGCATTAGCGTGCTTCTCCTGCTCACACTCCGCTTAATCTGAAAAAATAAAAATAAAAAAAATCCTGCAGACACAGATGCTTTATGCCAATGACGTACGAGACTGCCGTCATACTTGGCCAAGGAAAATGATTAAAAAGCCCCTTCAGTCAGCTCAGCCAAAGCTCTGAGTGGCCGTTTCGTGCATGAATTATGACAGACTCACTAGGATTAAATCATCTACAGGAATGATTTTTATTTTATTCCTTTTTTTTTATAATATTTGCTTTTCAAAGAGTTTTTCACATGACCACCTAGGTTGTCAACATATACTTAGACTTTGAAATATAAATTGATATTTTATACTGAGTGAGCAGAAAACAAGCCCAAATCTAAGACTCTTTAAGGAAAATGTGACCTCGTCTCTGACTCCTGAGCTCTCTGTGCTTCTCTTTCTCATTCTTCTCGTTTTGCTTTTTGTTGCTCAACTGTGTATTTCAATAACGCGCATTCCCCACAAAAACAACAGTGACACGGCTGAGCGTCATCATCAGTAAACTCAATTGGAGGTATACAAATCTAGGGTGCACACACCAGTCCTATTTGCTCTACTTTCACCAAACACCAGTTTGTTTGTCTAGAAAGTTTGGTTCGGTTTGACCAGGCAAACTCTGGTCCACCTGCAAACCCAAATCTTGGTTCTCTGATGCCGTTCACTTCAACCGGATGTATTGCATATGTGGATGGCAGATGCACTGAATATCGTTCCAAAAGTAGAACAGACTCTATAGCGTAGGACATCATGGTTAAATACAACCTAAACAAATGTACGAGTCTAGCTCTAGCGGGAGAAATGCGGGACCAATGGACCAAAGACCATTGGTCTTTGGTCCATTGGTCTTTAGTCTTTGGTCCATTGGACCAAAGACCATTGGCCTTTTGCCAAAGACAAAAGAGAAACCTACAACCACTAAAATCCGACGCCACTCCATTTTTGTTTACATTATGTAAAGAAGGCAGTTGTGCTCAGTGTCTTCTTCAGAGGTTTTCATGTCGTTTCCTTTAGGGGTTTCTTGGTGGAGTGCCGCCACAGGCAAAAGGGAGAACCGTTTATTTGACGGTGTGAAAGGGAACCACACCAGCTGAAATTGTAACAAATGTTTCAACTTTAGTCCTGATAGAACCAAGTTTACTGTACTGTCTGGTTTTAAAACACCCTAAGAATCCACTTACAACTTGTATATTGCAGTTTTTCCCCTTTCTTGAGAGACATTCAGAGGCCCTGTCTAACATAATCTCCATTTAGATATACAACAGTCTCTGTGATTTATATCAGTTCAGCCTTTTAAACTAAAATGACACGAGCTGTGTCAAATGTTTTTACACCTTTTAATGTGTAAATTCAGTACTTTACCTGATTCTTCTTTGCCGTTTATATATATATATATATATATATAAATAATATTCTGGTCATTTGAGTAATATATTAGTATCCTTTATCTACATAGTCCACAAAGCAGAATCCCTAAAATGAGCTTCTGATTTGCTTTTTTAGGATCTAGACCAACTTAATTACAGCAACTTAAAATGATAAATCTAAATTTTGGGGACTAAAGTAAGGACTGAAGTATTCTACATTAAATGTTGATTGTCTATATGGTTTCTAAAAATAAATAAATGCCAGCAGTTTAGTGTTTTAGTGCATTTTAAAATCAAATAAATTTTGGTGCAACCTCTATTTTATGTTGTCTTGAGACCAAAAACAGTTGGGAAATTGTTGCTTTTTAGGTTTTTTTGAATGAGTGTCCAAAACCAAATACTGATGGGTGAAATGTTAAAATCAAGTTGTGATCAGATGAACCAAAGACAGGGCACATAATTGATAACCTTTTAGCCCAACATTTATGGGTTCAAACAGAGAGAGGAAGCCGGAGATCCCAGAAAAAACACCACGAAGAACAGAGAAATGCCTCGGTCAGAATTCGAAGAGCTTCCAGGTTAAAGATTGTGTAAGGGTCTCTTCCTATTAAAGGGCTGGTGAGATATTTATGTAATATTAAACATTTACAAAAGACTACTGGCAGGGTATATTTGAAGAAGCATACCTTGCCAGTACGTGCAGCTACACTGGTCGGCTAGAAGGGGGCAGAGTAAGGAGTAACACACTACAAACCACACACACACGTACACAGCTTTTCAATAGCCGTCTACGGCAGTGACCGCTGTGCAAGAAGGCGTTTGACGTACAAGGAAGTAGTTAAATCATGATGGAGCCAGAGGAGAATAAAAGTATAAAAGTATATGGATCTTATGATTAAATAAAACAGTTAAGCAGTTTTCAATGTTATCATTTCCCGGTAAGATCCTTTTACAGTTTGAACGACTCTACTCCGATTATTCCCTTGCTTCCACTCAAAAAAGTGTTTGTACTAAGTGACAGAAGCTGCCTTCACACTCCCACATCCACGATAAATAGACAGGCCGTGGTGGTATAACCAGCCTCTAATCACATCCATCCCCAATAACCTTATTGATTAGGAAGCAGCTGCTGATCCAGCTCCTTCTGAGACGCATTTCGCTCCATCTGACTGGCAGATCTATCAGTCCTCCATCCTCTCTTCCATTTTCTAAACTGCTTACTCTGGTTGGAGTCACTCAGGGCAAATGGATGGTGCTAGACACATACAGTATGTACACAAAGGCACGTGGAAAAATACCAGTTACAGCCCAGCTACACACCAGCTCTTACTCTGGCGAGGGCGGAAAGTCTGTACTTTAAATCTGATAAAACCCAAGACTCCCGGCGTTGCAAACCAAACTTTGTGTGACTGAGATAAAAACAAACGCAGGATTCGAGTTATTTAAAATATAAACTGTATAAACTAGCCATTGGGAATACACAAGGACCACTAAACATTTCTAACATCTCCAAAGTGTGCAATGTGTGTGTCTGAGGGTGAGGACAGGGAAACACTTACCTAGCATACGAATGTACAGCGCTGTCTGATCAGAGCTGTCATAGGAGATGGCCCCTCGTCTCTGCAAAGAGAGAGATGTAATCAACAGCAGTTCATGATAAAAAAAAAGATAATACTTTGCTTGTTTTCTCCATTAGAAATGACTTCATGACCCTTTTCAAACTGACTCGTATCAGCGTCACATTGTCTGCTGCTTTTTGAGATATTTTAGCCTACTTCGTGCTGTCAGACATGTTCTATTAAAGTGACTTCTAGCCTTGTGGCTAAGCGAAACTGCTTTATTACTGTTCATGGCATCATTTTAAAACTAATTAGTTTTTACATCAAAATTTTTAATGATTTGAAGTTATTTAAAATGAGGGAAAACACAGAATAAACGTAAAGCACTTTTTCAGAGAACGACACAGGCATCATTTTCAGATGAATGTACTTAGTATCTGCTCCGTTTGCTGCTAATCTGTGTGCAGATGAGCGTGCGCATACATCACTGCTACACTGATAAACATGTTCCTGCTTCGTATCACCAGCCTGATACGGCGCTGCTATCAGTCATGCAAAAAACACATGTGCAACGAGGAAATGCGCGCACACACACACAAACACACGTATAAATGCAACCACAAACAGGCGGTGTTGTACAAGAAAGTAATTATAAACACCGGTCCCAATTGGACCCCACCCAGGAGGCTTGGATTTACTTCCCTTTGAAAGCCCGTCAAAAAGCTCTGCTGCAAATGCACAGATGGTAACGTGTAGATTAAAAAGGGAATAAATAAATAACTCTTCCCTTTTCTGACGTCAACCGGTGACGCGAGATAGTCAGGAAAATTAGCCTCTGGCTACAATCTTGTGTATTTACATTTACATCGTTCCTCAGCACACAGGCCTTTCCTGTTTTAATATAAATGGCACTGAAATTAATAGTTAAATGCATCCAAGCTCGTTTACATTGAGTCAACGCTAATAACCAATAGGACATTAAATAGTTTTAATGATTTAAACATTGTAAATATCCATCGAATGTGACCAAATGTTAATTGTTAACTAAGATATATAAAAAGCTAGTCTAAATCTATCGTAGCTTTAGACTTTTTTAGCACATTTGTCCCAATCCTGTTCAAGGCCCTGATAATGTGTTGGCCACACAAAGTCAGGCAGTCAGTGTTAGCCAGGCAGCTATAGCGTTAGCCAACCCAACTATCATTTTTCCAATCTTTACCATGACACAGACCAGGAAAAAGACTGTAATAGTTGCTGCAACTTTCTTTCAGTGTACGCATGATCTGCTCTGCGTGCTGAGAGCTGAAATATTGCTCCAGGACTTATGGAGATGGGGTCAGGAAATCAGTCGCTAACATCTCTGCAGATCCCACACATCCTGGACACAAGTTGTTCAGACCTTTGCCTGAGAGTTGGTGCTGCTTGCAAAAAACAGTCCCAACACCTTACAGAGTGCTCGGCTAATCTGTGTTTACATGTGCAATATTCTAGCATGTCTTGGAAAAAACGACTGAATGAACGCAGTGAGCATATGAAACCAAAGTTAAATTCCCTGTTTTTGCACAAAAACAAAATGGATTCTGACAATTTAACAGCATTCAAAACAAAGCATTTCATTTTAGATGAATTACTGGACATGAAGTGAAATGCAATGCAAGCTACATTATCAACCAGACTTGATCAAAACAGAGTTTGCAGCGTTAGTCTTCTGCAAACTAATCCAGATGAAAATAAAGTCAGTGGGAGAAAGACATGAGTGAACTGACAACTGCAGAGCTCTGTGTGGCGAGTCTTATCTTTAGAAACAAGCAATTAAGACTGTACGGGTTTTAGGTGACAGTTTTCTTTACCTCACTAACCTCAATAGCAGCTTATTAAAGCTGAGATGCAGAAACTGCTGGTGTGATAAATTCTCTTTCGCTTTTAAAGAAAAAAAAAAACACACTGGCTACGTACAGAGCTATGGGGCGTTTTACCCTGAACACATAATAAAAATAACACAAAATGGTACATTTGCAAGCATGGAAATGGAAGCTTGTGTTCTACCTTTCTCAGTCTAATTTCATTTAGATTATTTAAAAAGATTTTTGTATTTTCTTCAAAACTACCAAGAGAAATGCTCATAATGGTGCAAAGTTTCTTTGTTAATTTGAAATGCTAACGTTTGAAATTGCTGTATTTTCTTAGTTAAACATTAAACAAATAAAAGAAACAGTTTTTAGGTCGTATCTCAGTTTTTAAAATGAACATTGAAACTGAATCTCATTGCCGCGCTTCACAACTAAAACTCCAGATTCGTTTGATTTTCTGTCAAGATAAAGAAATGTCAGTTCAACTAGAAATGCTGCATCCGTGTTGTGGACTTTATAAATGTGCAGGAAATGTTTGGATGATGCACGTCATTGCTTCATGCTAAAGTTATCCTCTTCATCTAGCAGCTTCAAAGCTACTGGGTGGCCAGTAAAAGTCATTAAACTTTTGGTTAGAGGTAATCTGCCTTCAGAATAGTTTTCTTGGCTCAAGTTGTTTCCAGCCTTGTATCAGAGTGGCTGCTTGTACTTGTTTACAAAAAAAATAGTAATGATAATAATAATGAGGCCTTCTGCTCTAAGAAGTTCAATAAGAGTCTGTTTTATAGCATCAATGACAGATGAACTGATAAAACCTCCCTCAAGTCTTCACAATAAAAGTTTTCACCACACATACTGTGCTCTGAACTTCATTTAAGCTGGCAGTGAGAGTTGTAATAATAATATTTATACTGAAGATAAACTGACAACTGGGAAGGATTTTTGCACGATAAACAGAAGATTTCCATCCCGATACATCCTTCTCTTGAAAAAGCAGAATTTTAATATCTTGTCGTTTCCCTTTTGAGCGAGCTAAAACTGCACGGCAAAGCCGTTTAAAATCTGTCCCCTTTTGTGCTGAATGCACTGTTATGTCTTTTCATGATGAACTAAAATTTGTGATTTAAAAAACTTGGATCTTACAGCCACATTTCCCAGCCTTACTCTTTATCTAAACCAGTATATAGAGCCAGCTGGTCCTTCCAGGCCAGAGGCATCTGCAGCAGGAGAGTCACAATCAGAGTGGGAGCCGTGGCTGGCTTCACTGCTCTAAATGTATATTTGCTCTGTCGACAACCAGCTGCTTGGAGCTGCACTGAGGTGTTGGCTCACCTCATTTTGCACTCTGCATACGCTGGCGCCCCTCCAGGCCGCCACTTTGCTCTTCTTTCTGGGGCGTCCCTTGCATACAGTTAAGAGGAATGACACGTTTAATGGATGGCTGAGTTAATGGATGTTTGAGTGAGCAACGAGAGTCCGGCTGGACACGCAGCTCTTAGAAAAGGTCTGCTAACTTCAAAGCAAAGTTAGCTTTGAACTTGTGTTTTTGCTAAAAGTAAAAGGAAAGTAACTTTTAAGAAAAAAAAAAAAAGCGATAAAACCCGACAGCACAGTGACATCTTGTTCATTCCGTCTGTTTACTATGATAATTTGAAGACAACTGTCTGGTCAAACCTCAAACACAGACAAACACAAATAATCCTGCTCGTATGCTCATGACTTCATATCCTTGGGCTTAACCGTGGATCCACTTCACACACACACACACACACACACACCTAACAGCGCCTGTCCGATGAGCTCATGACAGCCGCCAATCCAAAGCTAATATTTTACCAGCTAGCAAACACCTCGAGTCAGGGTGTGCAAAGCTGTATTTTAGTGTCAACAAGACTCTGTATTTACACACAGTGCAAGTGTTTAGTTTTGGCATTATATATTGTGTGCATGTATGCATGGATTCGTGTGCGCATGAATGCAAGACGGCGGTAAACGTAAAGTGTGGGAACGACACGATGCAGTCTCCGGGGATTGGAGTCGAGAACGGCCTGTGTGGAAAACCAAAGGTTTTCGTCAGAATTTGAACGGAAACAAAAAATCTAAACAATGGGTATGGGCAGTCACGGTGTTGCGAACAGATTTATGTCCTGAACAAACAGAAAAGTTTAGGTTTACTGTCAAAGTGGCAGAAAGCAGACACCCCTTTCTTTCACCCGCCCATCACGCTGTCTGGGTTCAGCAGGAAATAGTGCTGATTTGTAGGAGCGGCACATTAGAGCGGAAGGTTTCATGTTGGTCAGCTAAAGACAAAGGAAACTTCTTCACAGCTCCTATTTGGGGCCCACTGCTGTGCACATTTCAGCTGAAATGATGCAGATATCGCATACGCGTGCAATGCATGACATGTTTACACCGAGTGCAGCAACAGGCACATTTAACGAGGAGGACAATGTGTTCCGAGTCATCAGAATCACGAATAATTTAAATGTTTTACATTCGAAAGTTTTGTTGGCGTCTTTAAAATGAATTTTTTATTTAAATGAAGCAGTAGTAGTGACACATTTGTAGGGCTGCAGCCAACCTCAGCCTTAAACTATGATTGTGAAGCAAAGAGTTTGTAGTAGATTCAGTAAAACTTCCATTTCCGTGATCTGTACATTTTTGATTACATCTCATGATTGAAGAGAACGTACCCAGCAAAGATCAGAGGTTTGAAGAGTTTTTTTTTCAAAAGAAATTTACACTTTACACAGCTAGTACCTGGAAAAGCCATCCATTGCCAACATCAGATATGTAATGTTTTCACTACGAAGCAACTAGAATGTTTTCATTTCATAACCGCTTTCTCTTAAAGCACAGTCTTCTTCCTCAGGCTTGTTGCCTTAGGAGGAAATATGGGTGCTACAGTACATATATCTCGGCGTTTGATCAGTGACGCTAACCGGAGTGTCACAGCACAGCTAATCTGCCGGCTGATCACAGGCTGAAAAACAAAAACGGATAGGGGCTTTCTGTTAACTTATATTTCACCACAACCTTTGTTAGTCAATTAGCCACAGGAGCAAACAAAGACAGGGCTCGACTCACTGAAGAAATGGAAACGTAAAAATATCCGGTGTTTTTAGCACTGGTTCTATTACACTTGGTTGGATTAAGGAGATCATCGGAGAAAGAGTCAAGAGATAGACCAGCAGAGAGCAACACAAAACAAATGTGGCAGGCAAAATATGTGGATGCTGTTGCGGTTTTTAAGAATAAAGTCACAAGAAAGCACGAAAGATGTAGGAAGCCATTTTGAAACAAAAGTGTTTTCTACAGAGTGATAATTAAAGGTGCAGCGCAATTTAATGACAGTTTTCTAAATGCATTACATCTAAAGATGCTAAAAAAAAAGTTTTACTACTGAATACTATAAAAGAAAAAAAACAAACTTAGTCAGCTGGAGTTGGAGTAGGTAAGACTAGGTGGAAAACTGGAATTTAAACAAGAGAAATTAGTAAAAATATCATATCATTTTAGTAATATTAACATTTTCAGGGACTCCAACCAGAATTCAAACATGGATCAGACAGAAATCCGCAGAGCGAGCTAAGGATAACACTCATTCATACGTGCAGAAAGCTAAACAAATACAAAGAGCTACATCACTGCTTTTATATCCCAAATAATGAACGTGTAGTATAAAAGGTAAAACTGATGTTTAACTACACACCAGATATTTCAAAACTGTAACTTCAAACACTGAAGCCTCGTTGTTATAAAATAACCACCAGGAAATCAGCGCATCTGTTTATTTGAAACGAGTGTGAGCGTTCACAGACAACACGGGAAAACAAAAGACTAAATAGTTACCGATCTGCATTTAATACTTCCCGTTGCGGTCGTCGGGTTCAGCATTTTTGATACGTCAAACCTCCCGGGTACATTTATTATGTAGTTAAATTAGCTGACTGGACCGCTTTTTTTATGTCGTTTTGACAAATGGCATCAAATGCCGACTCTGACCTAAAGAAATGCAAAGCTTTTCTAAAGTGTAAAAGTATTTATGTGCAATCAAATGACTCATGTACACAGTTTATGAATGCCAAATTAAAACTGATTGTTTGAAATTTGCACTAAAGCTGTGTCTCCAGATTACCTAGTTCACCTTTGTGGACAAAGTGCTTTAACAAACGTCATGTGATCTGATCACAGGTCTGGTTTCCTTTTTCTCCACTTTCCCTAAGAATTTCAGTGAAACCACAAATCTCCGCAGCTGCAGAGTTCAAAACAGCTCGTAATATCAACAATGTTCTCATGTGAGCAGAAGACTGAATTCAGGCCGGACCTGCACGAACATGCAGCTGTGGGAGCTGAAATGGGTCCTGCGTACATCCATCTGTAAGCAGGAAAAATAACGCCAGCTCCTGCTTTTGAGTGCATTTTCCCTTGCAGCCCTCGGCGTTCTCCGCGTTTGATTCGTCTGGCCCCCAGAGTTGCACTTAGCTGGTGTTCACCCCGCAGCACTTTGAACACAAACTAAACAACGCTTTGTTTGGAGTGTGCTGCGAGCGTAACAGTCTACTCATTGTGCTCTGCAATTCCATGTAAGCTCGTTTACATACGTCTACGCTCCTTATCTCGGCTTAGTCCAACAGCCTGAGGTCAGAACGCTCAGGTTTCTGAGGTCAGGACCTAGTGTCAAAAATTCCTGATAGAGTAAGCAGCCCGGGGCTTCGGTGTCTGTCATTTTCTGACTCCTATAGTCCCAGAGATAGTAGAGGAGAAAAAAAAAAAAAGGCACAAAAGGTTCATGTATATGAACTCAAATTGACCTTACAGGCATTTGGTGAGATTTTAACAGTTTTATTTCAGAAAGAGAAAAAAAAAAAAACACTGGAGGGGGTTTAAACTAAAACGAAGACAAAAAAAACGTGTAGCTTAGCTTTGTGTTTGATCTCCTGTTTCAGTCCACCGCCTTTCAAATGATATCAGAGCCATACAGCTTCCTTGTATCAAAGATGGGTGTAAAACCTGCTTTTATGGCGTTATCACACTTTAAACATGGGGTGTAACCGAGGGTGGAATGGCTACAGACAGCCAGCGGAGGCTAAGCAAATGAGCCCCAGAACTAACCTCATAAACCGACATATCACAAACAAAGGAAAAACACACACACACACACACACACACACATGCAACTACCCCCTCTGAGATAAAAGCAACAGACTCGATGCCGTTTCATGAACTAAACGTTTCCTTCCGAGTTATGACCCGGCGCAGAACTTTGCTGTGTGGGACAGCACATTCCAGCAACCGAGTGCTAAGCCATAAACACGGGCAGACTTGGAGAGACGGTGTGTGACTCCATCTGTGTGCGTGAGCTTCAGCAGCTACATGCACAAGAAGTCCTCCACGGAGTCTACCTGGTGGAGGAGTGGCTTAAGAGCGCCGCGATCAGCCTGACACACTTCAGCTGCTGTGAATTTTAAGAGCAGGCTGCTGGATTGATGAAGGGGGGAACTGACCCTCGATATCTCAGCAAACTAAGTGACAATCAGCACGACAAAGCTGCACACTCGTAAGGCAACTTATATATATTTTTTTTTACTGGCAGGGAAAGTGCCATAAAATAATTCAGACCTCTTTATACTTTACACAGAGTGCTCCAACTGCTCTTTGTGTACCTGGGCTTTTAGCATTGCTGTATGAAACGAGCAGAGTAACGAGGCGGTGCTTCAGATTCTCTCCGGCCGTCTAACACTGTGCAGGAATTTCATTCATTTAAATGCCATCCCCCGACTCCAATTGCCTCTCGGGGTCAACTAACTGCCCCCTCTTTTTTTTACCTTCAGGGCAAACAAAACCGTAGGTGAAAGCTGCAACAATAAAACCTACGATCAACAACACATTGTCCGTCTTCCTTCTTTGGATCCAATGTTTCAAGTATATGTTTGCAGATACCGGAGAAATATGGGTAATATTTACATTTGTGCCATTTTATTTTATAAAAAATAAATCAAGCCTGAATGCAGCTGCTGTTTTGACAAATGAACAACCTTGCTGCATTGCAATACAGTTTCTTGTTGATTTTACCAAAACATCTGCATGCCCCCCTAAAAAAAAAAAACTTTCACAATACATATACACTTTACTAGTAGCATTCCACAACCCTCTAATGGCTGCTGTTTGTGCACTTTTCCACCACATTTTCTTTCCTTCCACCAAACTTTTCATTTATTTGCGCTCTGAATAGCAAGCCTATTAAGCCTTGTGGAGGACGGGTCAGCAGTGTGTTCCATTATCGTATAAAGCACATTTCATTTTTGTTTTAAAAATATTTTCTTAGTTAAATTTTTGTGGAAGAGTGAATTTTGAGTTTACATCAGTAAAAAAAAACAAAAAAAAAAACACTTGAAATGTATCACTGTGTGTGCATTTAATCTGTAAAGGTTTGCTTTTATGAACCGAACTACTGAAATAAAACAAATTTTCAATTATATCTTAATTTAACGCATATTTTTGTGCATCAATTATGTGGCTACAAGCAATTTTATTATAATGTGTCTCACTGGAGCTACTTGTGTAAAGTTGTTGCTTTTACTCAAGAATTGTGAAACATTTTCTAAGTCACATGTTAATGCTTCAGCTATTTAAGAAAATTATATTTTATCAGTGTGGACTAGATTAAGAATCAAATCTAAAAGTGGCATGCACCTTTTGATACATTGTGATAAGTGCAAGTTATTTTTAGAGCCAATGACAAAAGGGATGTAAAAACAAAATTGAGGGTTAAAAATCAAACCAATAGTTTTTTAAAAAGCTACAAAAACTTTAAAGATGTGCATTACACATTAGTCAGCCTGAGTAGTTCTTGTGTGTCTGAAAGTGTGTCAATGTGTAAAACCACTTTTTCATGGTTGATTGCACTCGACGTTGCAGCACAAAAACATCGCGGTCACGTGACATCAGTCACCCCCCCCCCCTTCCTCACAGACAGAGATGAACGTGATGCGAATCATAAAAAGTGTCTCGGTGAAAACAGGATGTTGTCCATTTACCACAAAATAAACATTCTGAAAAGCCCTCCAGGTCATTTCTGCAAAGCTGGTTTAAAACCTATGTTTTGGTGCAGCGGGGGTTAAAAGTTTGCGAAAGATTGTGAAATGCCCGGCTCAGAGTCTGAGCAGCTCCTCTAGCATTCTTACCACATCCTGAAACGACGTCAATCTGACGGCAGTTTGAATCAACAAAGTAACTCCCAGAAGAAGAAACCGCTGCCTCGTGTTCCCTTATCAAATCTGTGCAGAGACGAATCTACGCTGCGTGGAACAAACACACCCATCTCTTACCCTCATGCACAAGCTTATCGTCTCCCTAAGCATCTCATATTTGAAGGGGGTTATCTGCAATCAGATGACAAAACAATCTTGACGGCCCGTCTGACGGTGACGTAACAGACCGAGTAGATCACGGCGTACAGCCCCGAGCTGCTTTCCTCCCATTATCACGCAAAACAACGTGACAACACAGAACAAATCAATGCCATTTGTTTACCAGTGTTTTCACCAGAATTGTTGGTATGTGGATGTGAATGAATGCAGCTATTGGAAACTGGGGAGCAAAATGTCTTTTCATCAAGTTGCTGGATTTAGATTTTACAATTTTGTCGTGAAAAAGTACTCATATGGCTTAAACGTTTAACATTCGGTCATGAATTTATTCACATTTTATACGAGTGTAACAATAAGCATATAGCTGCGGATATCACAGTGGCCTCCTGGTGTTCCTGGAAGACAGAGACCACAGCTGCTAATGAAAAACTAAAAATCCACAGAAACTTTAGACTCCCTATAAAAATGCTTATAAACTGTCTATTTTAATAGCTCAAACTCCAAACACAGCTTAATGCATATTAATTCGCCCACTGGAAACCGTCTTAGCTCTACTGCAGAAGTTAGCATCTACGGTTTCCTTATCTCTGCTCTTAGGCATACAGCCAATCAGCACCAAGGAAAATAAATGGCACTCCTGGATTGGCTACAGCCAGCAGCATATAAAATAGCAGCTAGCTATTGCAGCTTCCACAAACTGCATTTCCTTTCAACTATTTTAGAAAAAAAAAATCTGCAAAACAAATTTAGCACAAATAACTTGGAACTAAATTCCACAGCAAAAATACACAAATTGAAATTTTCTTTCTTCAGCCTCGTAAAAAAAAAAAGTCCGATATGGGAAGAAAAAAAAAATTGGAATTGTGTCGCCTGCTGTGTGAGCGTTGCCAAAGCACTACTTATATTCGTAAAAAAAGAAATTGTATACTTTGTTTTTACACATTACTTGCTACTTTGAATTGGTAGGTAGCATAAAATCCAAATAATACACTCAAGTTTTTTGGATACATTTCGACAAAATTGCAAAAAAAAGTTCTACGTTCTGAAAACTTTTTCAAGTCACTGTCGGTAAAAATGTGTGCAGCAATGCCAAGCAAAGCAGAGGCATCAGTGTTTCATAGTTTATACGAGAACCACATGACCTGTTCCAGCGTCCTTCTCCCTGCATGTCGCTTCTAGACTTTCCAATTTGAACCAATTTAATTAGTCGCTGGCTCATGTTTACCTGTCGCTTTTCTTCAAAGAAAGAATATGTCAGGGAAACCAGCTTTCCTGAATGCATTCCGGCAAAAACCTCACTTTATCTTTCAACAATTCAGGACTCTAACATGTGTCACATGCATACAAAGACAACAGAAGAAGAAAAATCCATTCATTGGTGAAGGTTCCCCCCCGGACCAAATCATAAGCATTCCACAGCCACTAAGGGAGATATCCTTCTGAGACAGAGTTGTGTCTTCAGCCCAACTCTTTTGTCCACTGTTTACAAGAGGAAATGTCTTCATCTGCAAGGGAAGGGGTGGCGGGAGGGGGTAGAGGAGGAAGAAAGAGAGGGAGCTTGTGAGTGAGCGGTACAAGATAGCCGGAGAAAGAAGAGAGACTGAGACTCCGGCCATCTGTGAATGTGGAAGCGAGCCAAACCACTGCCCACAGAGCACAGGCACATGCCTAACTGCCTCTTTCTGCCATGGCAGTCCTGCCCTGCTTCCACAAACAACAGGCTTGTTGAACCACACACAAAAACACAGCAGCCACCAAGGACAAACGCACCCTTATGGTCATAAATAAGGCCTAAACATAATATTTGTGGAAGTGTAATTGATCTGTAGCAACACCGTTGCATGCATACATGCAGGTTCACCCATTTTTGTTAATGTTTGCAAGAGGAGAGGTGAAGCATTTCAGCTGCAGGTCTTAATGTTTCTAATTTAATTGTTTTTTGTTGTTTTTTTTTACTTTTTATGGCAAAAAGAAATTGGTAAAATGCCAGAACTGCATCAGAAACAACCTAGAAAGAGGGAAAAAAAAAAAAAACTTGCAATGTATCTCATACTGGAAGGATAGTGTTGAAACTTGTGTTTGTTAGCAGATGAGCAACACAGAAATCGAACCACAGTGTCAACTCGGAGGCATCGCGACCTTTCCAGGGAATTCTCCCTGGTTTTGGTCCGAGATCCAAGTTCCAAGAATCACCGTGAAAAAAAGCCATTTAAGGTCTAATAGCTGCTGGAGGCAGAGTGTTGAGACAGAGCAAAGGGAGAATTTTACTGCACTGACCGAAACCATTTCACCAGAAACCCTTTGAGATCTACTAAACGTCTGACATCAAGATAAATGCATCCAAAACAGCTCAAGAACAGTAACCGACCTTTTCACTTGCATGTTGTTTAAATTCTCCTAAAGAGATTAAACCTTTTAGCTTTTAGTGGACTCTGAAGGTTACTCTGTGACCAAGGTGTTAAACTAAAGTTCTCCAAGTTCAGAAAAAAATCTGGGTACAGCAAGGAAAAGCAAACCCAAGAAACCAGAAATCCTGCAACGTGTCTGAAGGTGTTAAATGTTCTTAAATAAGAGAGAAGTTTACCCAATACAGGTTTGTGCAAACAAAGCATACCAGTGCGGTTGTCTCGTTTGGCTCAGTTACAGCTTAGATTATACAGTACAACAGTGGAAATCTACACAACGGAATCAGATGTGAAAGTTAAAAAGGAGCGTTACACTGAATCTAATCTGAAGGTGCTGGGAAATAAATCAAATCTATTCAATTTGTCACAATGTTGTTCCATGTGACATCCAAAATGGAAACCATTTTCAATTCGTGGAAACTCAATTTCTTATTCCTGAATGCATCTTCACCGCCATCTCCTGAAACAAATTATTGACCAGATCAGATGGGTTTGTGGGAAAAGCAAAAGAGTTAAAGAGTTTTCAGTAGATGTTGAATTAATAGACTTTCTTTGAAATGGAAAGCACACTATGGCTCAATTACTGGTTTTGAGGAAGAAATGGTAAATAAAGTCAGACATTTTACACCGCCAACCTTTCCGCAGAAGAGAGACTGCAGCTTGAAGACATCAGAATTGCTTAGATTTTGTGAAAGCTACACTTTGGCTGATAATCCTTCGAAACACAGAAGGAAATTTTGAAAACCAAGCAGACTGTAGCTGAAAGACTCATGGAGGCATACAGAACAGACTATCACTGTGCAGATAACAAATATTTAGCATAGCTAAAATGTATCCTGTAGTGACAGTTTTCTCTAATAGACCAAAGTTTAAGTTCACAGGCCGTTTCGTCATTCCTTACTAAACTTAGCTCTAGTGTATTGTTGCTTGGTTTTTTCTATGCCATATTTTTGTCAGATATTATGATGTTAATTTTTCCTCTAGTCAGTATTTAGGGTCTGTGTGACATTATTACCATTAGTCAGACAGGTATGCAGTTTTTCCTCATATTATAACCCTCCTAAAGTAATGGCCCAACTCA
The DNA here is from genome assembly GCF_904066995.2 of Poecilia reticulata. Taxonomy (NCBI): domain Eukaryota; kingdom Metazoa; phylum Chordata; class Actinopteri; order Cyprinodontiformes; family Poeciliidae; genus Poecilia; species Poecilia reticulata. The sequence goes on from NC_088849.1 coordinate 15,574,766, forward strand.
TTTTTTTTTTTGCAAAGAAATGAAATAAATCACTGACAAAAATGACTTGGGCCATTATTTTAGGAAGATGACGACATGATGTACTATGGCTTGTTTTTGCAGAATTGTTCACACATCTCACCAACAGTTTTTACACTTAGCAACCAAATTGTTCCTCAACTAAACTGGTAAAAAAAAATTCCTTCTACTTTTGGATTGTGTGGAAGGACAGCTGGTTGCAGCAGCACAAACATAAATAACGTCACCATAGTTATCAATAATGAAAAATATAGATAAACTATATTTAACCCTATTTCGATAAAATCCTACAAGCTTTTTCATATAAGGTTGTCGTCCAGGTAAAAATCTAATTATGTATAAATAATGGAGTTTTTTTCCTTGATACACATCAGCATTTTCTGAAATATGAAAGTATGGTGTCATCTGCATAAAGGTGCATGTCACCTACTGACATGGTCTTCTAACGGTTTTTCTTTCATAACTGAAACTAAAATATGACGGCTGAACTGTTCTTAAAGTGCTGTTAAACCAATGTTTACGTCATTTCACAACATCAGCCGGTAGATGTAATTACAGACATGAATACAAGCTTAATTTCTCAACACCATAGATTGGGTCTTGACACCCTGTGAGCATGAATTAAAAAAAAGTTATCAGTAGGAACCGCTGCATATAACTTAAATAGATATCCATCTAAAATGGTCACATGTACTACACAGTAGAGGTCTGCACAAAAGCTAGAAGTCAAAAATGACAGAGAAAACTTGAAATGCAATTGTAAGATGACAAGAAAACCAACAAAATCAAGAAAAATCAAAAAATCCTCAGCAGGGAGTATTAAAAAAAAGGTAAAAGCATATAAATACCTGATGACTTGTCTCTAAAACATCTTTCCTGAGCACACAGGGAATACCTAGCACCCATTATTCTTCTGCACAAAGAACTAATGGGCGTCACGTCAAAGACAAACGCTTCAAATGACTCAGTACAAGCTAACGCAAGGAAGACATCATAAAAGGCAGAAATGTGACCTTACAACATGAAGACGGTCGTTTCTGCTTACACTTTTTATCTTTACCCACACAGCAGGTGAAATAAATAGAGATATGCAAACCAGAGGGATATTTTCAATGCGCTACAAGAAAAAAAAAAAAAGGAAGTTCACGTCTTACTCGAAAATTTATGCTATGTCAATGTGTCAGTGTATGATAACATAAATAACAGAGTGGCACGTTCCTTCTGATAAATCCCAGGAGGAAACTCAAGCATCGTGTTAGCACCCGCTGAAAGAGGGGCCTTTTATCTGAGGTCAACATGCACAAATACAAAGTTGGGAGACAGCTTCTTGTCTGTTGTAAAAGGTCCAACTGATAAGAACATGGTGAGGACTTCTGTGCAACTGAATGCTCATTTTATGTGTTTGCATTTGTATGTGTGTGTAATGAACTGCTAAACGCTTGAAACTGTTAAACTATAGTTTGAGATCTGGTATCTTCAGTTTTTCACAGCTTTTAATGCCTAAACTTTTACATTTTAACTACATTTAACACACATTTAATGCACGGGTTAATGGTAAGAAGTGACAAGTTGTAGCCCATACAACTTGTTAATGTCAATTTAATGTTCTAGTAGGAACAGAAATACAAACTTTTGTGTGTTCAAAAACGTTAACACCCAACCACCACCTGCAAGATTTTTGCCGATTATGCATTCTGTGGAAAGATGTTTGTTAGGGGCCAGTGTGTGCACAAACATGACCATACAGTTGTCATAGAAGATATTTAGATTAACTGTGACACCTGTCATGGGTCTGGGGCCCCAATACGTTGCCTGGAGGCTTTAATATAAACATTCAACAAACAATATTTTCTTTTTTAACAAGATTCTGGCATACGTTTGGACATATACATGGCCTCTCCTCTATAGGCAGACTGTCTAGAGCTTATTAGATTCCACCGACAGACTCCGTTTTTAGGCATTAACCAAACATTTGAGATTTGATTTGGGTAAGGGCCCTTTCAGAAGCTTAATATTTGTGATATCTGATCTGCCCACTTTTGTGTTTGGGATGGACACACCCAGTCGTGTCCACTTTTCAAGCACCTAGCTGTTGTGACACCAACTCTCTGGCAGTGAAACAAACCTTCAGCATGATGCTGCCACCACCATGCTTGACGGGTAGAACATGTCTGAAAGCTTCCCATCTGCACACTAAAAAATTGGATTCAGCTAAATGTCCTTATAAGGATGGAGATACCAATTAGTTTGTGTGTGTGTGCAGAAACCTCTAACAACCACCTGCACGATTCCTGCAAATTATTAATGCACTTGCTGTGAAATTCCTCATTGCAGACTAGTGCATGCCCTACTGTAAAAGTAAAATTGAAAATATATAAACATATATATATATATATATATATATATATTTTTTTTTTTTTTTTTTTTTTTACCTGTGACAGCTGTCTTGGATCAGGAGCCCCGAAGAGGGAAGAGCTGGAGCTGAAACTAATGGCTCCCCTCCGGCTGAGGACATGCTTAGGAACCGGCCTGTCTAGAGGCAAAACCGGCAACTGATAACATACTTCCATTGAACAGTCAGGGCTGGTTCCGGATCAAAAATATAAAAGAAAAAAATATATAAAACATGCAATGTAAAAAAACAAAACAAAAAAGAGAGAGAGAAATGACTGATGAATTGGAAAAAATTTCCAAAAAAAAGGCGAAAGGAAATAGCTTTCAGTATGGTGAAAACGATCTGACACGAAGCTGTGAAGTGTTTCTGTTCATTATGAGCGACTCAAAACTTGTCCAGATCGCCTTCATCGATGCTGCGTCTCGTCTACCTCCGCCGTTTTACATCCCTCGGTGTCATTCTGTGAGAAACTATTCATGCCGTCGCTGTTGCGTTCGCCCCTTTCTTTCTCATTTTGCTCAAATCCGGGCCCACGGACGACGAGACCTTCTTGCCATTTTCTGGGTCTTTATGAAATCGCTTCCTCATTTTTCAAAGCAGAGCAAAAACGTCCGCTCGCCCGGGCTCCGTGGCGTCCCCGCGGATCCGCATATCGCAAACCCCGAGATGAAAACAAAAGGCACGACCGCTTCCAGAAAATATCATCAACATATCATTTTCTGGTGCCAACACCGGCGGGCGAAGGAGAACAGAGGCAGCTCCGGGAATGGGGGGGATCCTGACGGCGGCCGCGGTCGTGAAGGACTCCTCTCTCATTCAGGACTCGGCCGGTGGTGAGATATATTCAACATGTAGGGGCTTTTCCGTCTTTTCTCTGAAGCTGCGTGATGAAGGAGCTGTTGCCTAATTCGCCGCTGGTTGTAAAAACACCAAGTGTCTGGCTCAGAGAGAGGAGAGAGGGGAACCCCGACGTTCCTCTCATTCACCGCCGCTCCGCTGGGGTCCGCATCGACTTCAATGGCACAAACATAAACGCGTAAAACAAAAACAAAAAAAGAACAAAAAAATAACCTAAAGAGAGCTTAATTCTCTACAACTACCTGCCTATCGTCCTAAAAATTATCCTGCTGTGTGGTTTTAAAGCGCACAACACCTGCCAGAGATGGTGCTGTTGGAGCGAGCACCCCAAAAAAACGCCCTTGTTTACGGTTAGCCAATAGCGTGAAGGCAGTGTTTGTAAAACAGACGGTGATTGGATAATGCTTTCATGGCTGTATGAAACAACACACGTGAGTGGCTGCGGAGCCAGGGCGATCCCTAGAATTATATGAGCAGTCATTTGCAGACGGCGTGGACTTTCTCAAGGGTATTCCTCCACAACGGGGCTTGCCCTGCAGCGGTCCACATTATTGCCTGTGATTACCTTTCTCATGAGTCATACTACTTGGGAGCTGAAATACAGCTTAGCAAACGTTTCAAAATGTTGCATCTCTGTTGAGCTATGGCAATTTTGCTGCATGGGTGTGCTGACTAAAAATGTCAAATTTAACCAAAGAGACACATTTAGAAGGAAGAATATCATCAAAAAGTTCACTACCTTTTCAATAAATCAAACCTCACATATTGTATGCATTCATTCCACATAGAGTGCAACATTTCAAGCCTTAATATTTGGAAATGTTAATCATTATGGCTTACAGAAAATAAATACCTCAAATTCAGTGTCTCTAAAAATATGAATAAAACATAGGATACATTTTTAAAAGGATATTTTAAACTGAAATGTCAGGCTTCCTAACAGCATGTTCATTTCTATGCGCTAAATACTTTCCCTTTGGAAAATTATTGCGTTAATGCAGCATGCCATGGAGGCTATCAGCCTGTGGTTCTGCTGAGATATGATGGAAGCCCAGATTTTTTTAATGGTGGCCTTCAGGTCATCTGCACTTTTAGATCTGGTGTTTCTTCTCTTCTTCTCCAATACCTTCTAGGTTCTGTGTGGGGTGTATATCAGGCGGGTTTGCTCAGTAACACCATGGTCATTGAACCAGCTTTGGCAGTGTGCGAAGGTGCCAAGTCCTGCTGGAAAGTTAAATCAACCCCTCCATAAATTTTGTCTGCAGAGGAAAGACGGCTGCTCTGACTGTGGACTCCAGTAGATGACATGGCACCCGAATCATCACTGATTGTGGAAACTTCACACAGGACTTCAAGCAATGTGAATTGCTTCACTCTTTCTCCAGACTACATAGTTTTCCCAATTAAGTGCAAACTTTACTTTCATCTTGAAAGAGGACTTTGGATCACTGAGCAACAGGTCAGTTCTTTTTCTCCTCAAGCCAGATAAGAAGCGTCTGACGTCTCTGGTTCAGGATTGTAGCTCTTCATGCGCTGACTCTGGCCTCCGCCCACTCCTTGTGAAGCTTCTTAAATTGATTTTGCTTGACAATCCTCTCAAGGCTGCAGTTCTCTCTGTTGCTAATGCAGGATTGCCTACCAAACTTTTTCCTTCCACTCGACTTTTTTCAAATATTCGCGGATACGGCATTCTGTGAACAACCAGTCTCTTTAGCAATTACTTTTTGTGGCTTACTCTCCTTGTTGATGGTGTCAATGAGACATCTCTACAGCCTAAAGCAGTCTTCCCCAGGATATGTGATCTTCTGACCCAGAATGAGAAACTATTTGGAGGCTCAGGAAAGCGTCGCAGATGTTTAGAGATTATTAGCTTATTAGTATGTGATACTTGGAGATGTCAATATTTAACTTTTTAGGATTCTCTAATGTTCTGAGACTCTAAATGTAAGCCATAAAATATTTAACTGAATGTGTAATTGCTCTATGTTCACTTTCTGAAATAAGAGACATAAAAAATGTGTTTTTTATGTCTCTGGTAAACATTACAATGTTTTCGATAAATAAAATGATCCTACATTGTTTTCAGGACACTGATGGTATTACACTACCTATCACTCTTGTTGAAGTAATTATGTTTTAAAAATGCAGCTTGAATGCTATGAGTCTTTGGTCTTTTTTTCATTAGGAGCTGCCACTCAGCTGCCTAATACACTTTTCCTTTACTTAAATGAAAAACATGTTTTACTGTTTGTAAATAACTCCAGTCAACAACAAAAAAACTGAAACTGAAGAAAACCACATAATCAAATCATATTAAGCACTTTTTTTGTTTAAAATTGTTGTGTAAATGCCTTGATATTGTACTATTTTTACTCAAGGTTATCATACTGTTTTAATTTTATACCTACCTATACTTTTTTACACCCTTTTGATTTAAATAATTATCTGTTTCACCAGAGAAATAGCTGTCTTCCTGTACTATCCAAGTGTCACCAGTATTGCATTAGTCATGCAGAATATGACCATTTTCACTCAAGGTTTCTCCTGCCATATCCATGTGTTTTGGGACAATGAATGCACCATGGCAACAGCCATCCAGGGCCAATGTCAGCACAAGCATAAGCCTCATGCTCCCTATTTTCATGGCCCTGAACATGGCTGTCGGCCATCATCCTCCCAAGTGAATTGTACTCCACATTTCAGGGCAAGTAATGTAAAATAATGTATTTGTCCATTCTTGCATGATTTTATTTATAGAGTATCTTGTCCTTACAACATCCAACAACAATTACTTCAATAAAGTTTTTTTTGTTGTTGTTTCTTTTGTTTTTTGAGACTTTTACCTTTAGGTAAAACATGTGTCTTGCTAAAAGACAAATAAATGATCTTCATTTTAAAAATGAAATCATTTATCTAGGTTAAAAAGATAAATAAGGTAAAGTAAAATACTCAATTTACTCAAATACTTGAACATGCTGATCATTTTCCTTTCTTTTGAGCTAACATTTGGGTAAAATGCATGAAAGGTTGGTGTATTCAATAAACCCAGGCTGAAATGGTGTTTCTGGAACCTCCTCAGATACTCTAAAAGTCTATGATCCATGTCTAAAAGCCGAGTTTGATCTAGAAAACCAGGCAATTTAGGTGAAGTCCAAGACCTGGCTGACGGCTACACAAAAACGTGTGGCTTCTCTGCAACTTGATGAGGAACATTTACGAAAAATATTATGATGATTAGGAATAATATTTTTGAACAAATAAAAATAAAAAAATAAAGTTGAATGCAAATTAAGGTTGCTGCAGTGGAAAAAGAGAGGGTTAAGCACATCTTTAAAGCTCAAATATGCACAAAATTTATTCTGATGATGATCTGTTTTCTTTTTCATTAAAAAGAAGATTTTCAATTTCTAAAACTTGACCTAAAACATTTTCTCGTCATAAGAGAAAAATAAGTTTTTATTTGTATTGGATGAATAAATAGTACTACAATAAAGAAGTATATATGGAAGTAACGAAGGATTAAGCATGCCTAACTGTTTATTTACTGCATACCCCGTAAAAGTGGAATAGCCTTGAATTGTTTAAATGGAATAAATTTTTTTAAAAAGGAACACTTAGTTACCAAGCAGAGATCAGGGGTTTTCACTCAGACAGCACTTTATTAATTCTTTTAATATGGAGAATAACAAGCAGTATTTGTTCAGTCTGTCTGTTCTAACTAGACAGAGAGTCACTACCTTGTTGAGGTTTCTCACAGGGAGTCTGGGAATCAGCCTTTCTGGCTCCGATCAGCAGCAGCATAACTCTTAGGATGTTGACAAGACCTTCAAAACCTTGAAAACAGAGGAGCGCTTCGCTCTTATCTCTAAACCCTCCCTAAGTTCCAGCAGAGTGAAAATACAGTAAATACTTCTTTTCAGGTTATACAAACAGTTAAGAAGAAGCTTTTTTCAAAATTCCTGGAAAAAAAATCATGAGATCCTTAAATCTAATGTTAACAAGGCTAATCTGAAGTTGCACTTTCAGATATCTGTTGTATCCTGCTGCCGAGAATCTGCAATCCGGTTGTTGCGTGACGACAGGTTTAATCAGTATTACGCCTGTCTCTGTGTGTGCACACAGCACAGTGTATATTTTACACCATCTACATCAAGTTCTCATGGGGGAAATTGTTTAGGAAACCGCTGAGTTAATTAATTTACCCCACAGTCTGTTTTTGCCATTCACAGTAGTGCAAACACACAGAACATGCCAAGGGGAACACATTTGCAGCAGGTATGATGAACTCCTAATGGTCTCCAGAGCTTAAATACAGGTGAGCTGCTAATTTCCTTCACAGGTTCAGTACCTGCTTGCATTGCTCCCCAGTGCAATCCTCACATTGGCTCTACTTCTACTTACAAGTAATTGATTTATGTTAAGGTTATTCACAAAACTATAGTTCTCCCATAATTCCAATATTTTTCATGGAGAAGCATATATTTGTTCTTTAAATCATGTCACATCATTTTAGGAATCTATATTTGCATTATTGTCAGGTCTTACTTCGTTACTGTACTTAAGTACAATTTTCGTGTATCTGTACTTTACTTAAGTAGATTTAATAATGGACACTTTCTACTTTTACTCCACTACATTTTACAATAAGTATCTGTACTTTCTACTTCACTACATTTCTACAAAAGTGTCGCGTTACTCGTTACATCCAAGTCGCATTGTGGGTTTTTTTTTCGTTAAAATGTGAAGCTCAGGGACTTAAGGTGGCGCCATAAAATCCCAGCAATAACGTGACTTACGTGTCTGTTGTCACCCATCGCCCCCCCCCCCCCCTTTACTCGCACGCGGAGCTCCAAGTTATGCACAGTGGTTTCCTCTGAGAGTCAGTAATATAATAGCACTGCATAAATCGATATGGCGACATGTAAAATCAGCAGCGCTTTGCTTTCACAGACGGCCTTCTTCCAACTTTTAGCTTCACTTCGAAGGAAAACTTAAAGAAAGGTAAGTTCCGTGGACGTGATGCTAGCAAAGCTAGCTGTACAGAGACACATGTTGCATCTTCAATGAAAAAATGTTGTCACTCATGCACTGAATTATTGTGTGGAGGTGTTGACTGACATGTCGCAGATATGGGACAACGCTGTGACCAAAGTGCATGATTTAGGTCACGTTCCTGAATGTCGTTCCTATGACATTCAGGAACGATCCGATTCTTCTGGACGGATCTTGACTAATTCCGATAGGACTGAAGCCTCACAGAGAGCCGTTCTTTGTTCTTGTAATGCTCTGCGTACACTGCAGTAGCTATTTTATTTCATTAAAATATCTTTATATTTAATTGGCGAATAAATAAAACAAGAACGTAAGAACGCAGAGCATGCTCATTGCTCTTTGTTTTCGTCACCTGTCATGGTGGCAGAAGTTGCGGCAGGAGGGAGGATGAGAACAGTCACCTCCTCCTGCTTGGTTACTTCTTGCTTATTGGGCCTTGGACAGTGTTCATAGTTGAGCGTTGTTAATTGCTATGTTTAACGGTGCAGACAATTATTATTTCTGACATTGGCAATATGGGCAACCGCCCAGGGCGTTATATTTTTTAGGGATGGCAGGAGACCTCTGTGTATTGTGGCACAGAGATGAAAGCAAAACAGAATGAAGAAGAGTTTGAATTGATACTGGTTAAATTTATTTAAGCTCTAAGTATTTAATTTCTAGATGTTTTTATGGGAAAGTGGATCTTTCAGATCAGTCTGAGAAGCAATTTTGATCGGTGCACTTAATTTTATTGTCATGTAGCACGGAGTGCTGGTATTGATATGGTCTTGGGTTCGGTGGTCCAGGCTACAACTCTGCTACATGGCTCCTTGGTTCCATGAGCTCCTCTGTCAGTTGGATTTCTTTCAAAATAAATGTGTGGCAAAAAAATTGAAGTTCATGCTGTTAGAACAGGAGGCGAGATGTTTCCATCCCTGAAATTATGATGCAAAGAATCATATATCTAAGTCTAAACTATGTTACAGAGAGTGTTTTTATTATAAAACATGCTTTATCTGTGGCATTGTTCATTAAAATGACACATTTCTGATGTATTAAAATTAAATATGATCGGTTCACTTAATGATATTAGTGATTAGGCATTATTCAGCAAGTACTTTTACTTTTAATACTTAAGTATTTTTAAAAGCCAGTACTTTTTTACTTTTACTTAAGTAAAATGTTAATGTGGTACTTTTACTTTTACTTGAGTACATTTTTGTCTGTGTATTTGTACTTTTACTTAAGTAGATTTTTTGAGTACTTTCTCCACCACTGCTTATTTGAAGCAAAGAAGAAGAAAAAGAGAACATGGTTACTCTTTGCTTGCAGAGCCATCTTCTGGAAAAAAGGTGCAATTACAATAGCAGTCTCTGTTATACTTATGCCATGGGTGTCAAGCTAATATTCATTTTGGGCCACATCAAAGTCATGAAGTCAGTCATCATTGGGCTGCTCTTTTTGCATTATTAATAAGTTTTTAATTTTTAATTTGGCGTGTGCCTCAAGTTACTGTTGTTACCATTTTTTTTAATAATCTGTATGTCCCATAAAAATGATTGAAAGCAAACTTTGATTTTGACTAGATCTTAATTTTGACAAGCAACCCCTCAGCATGAGTCTGCCAGCGCCGTGTGTCACCATGGCGAGGTTGTATTTTGTGGCAAACAGCAGTTGGGATTTCCTAAAACAGTTTTTAAATAATAGCTTTCTTCTTTCCACTCTTCAATTAAGGACAGATTAGCTATGTGCGTGACTTATAGTAGTGTCAGCAGATTTTCCCACCTGAGCTGCCAATGTGTGCTCCCTTGACAGCACCCGGGTTCACGTTCTTCCTTCCCAGAGGTTGGATTTATTCCGCTACCTAAGGGACCCACCTGGATCCTCACCTGCTTTCCTGGCCCTCTGAGGACACCAACCACCTGTAAGGTTGGATCTGAGCTGTAGAGCTGCTTGCTCCTTCAAGTAGACCTACCTGGATTCTTTCATGGTTCCCCTTCACACCTCCTTTTTCCTTACCCAACACTATTTTGCTTGTTCTCCGATGCGAACCTGCACCCACGTTTGGAGTAATACACTGGGGGACCTCAACCAGCTCCATGCAGTCTTCCAGCACCACGGAGAGACAACCAGGACTCCCCTCATGACGTAAGATTAACCAGCCTATTTCAACCCAAACCTGTGGATGACAAATTAAAAAAAAATAAAATAAAATAAAAAACAGGACGATAGTAAAGAGGTGAAAACTGCCATAAAGTCAGTATAAAGTTGTGGCCTTGCTTGAAAAAGCTTGCTCTTTTTCTGCCTCTAGATGGCATCCTTTTTCCATGTTAAAACCTTATTAGGTTTTATGTATGTTTGTCCTGCCTAATAATTTTAATCTTCTGCAAAGCCAGGAGTTTATTTCTTGAATAACTTTTAACTGAGAATTATCTTACAAATTTTCTAATTAATTTCGCTTTATTGCAGATATCTGATCATCTGGAGCCGTTCTTTGTTAGGAAAAGGAAACAAATCACTTCCTACCAGCATCCTGATTTTCTGCAGGTTGCTGCATTTAAAATAGTGAAATACAGCATTACAGTGTAGTACTCTTATTGCAAGAGGGCCCTGCAGAGGATGGTGAAGGGAGCTGAGAAGGTGATTAGACTATCCCAACCCTCTATTCAAATTTAAAGTCAAATTCAAAAACACTTGACTAATCCCAAAGGGAAATTAAATACATTTAAATTCAAGGTCTGTTTCAAAGTTGCTGCAGAAACGAGATTCTGCACATAAAAAAACATCTGGAAAGTTTGATGTGTGTTTGTATTCAGTCCCATTTACTCTGATAACGCTAAATAAAATTCAGTACAACAATTTGCTTTCAGAGGTAAACGGAGCCCACATGAGTGTAATTTAATTTTACTGTAGCTGTTCTGTGAACTGCAGCCATCCTGTTAACTGTACCTTCAGCCTATTGGAAGCAAGTATCCGGCTGCATAGTGATAATAAAATCCCTCTATCACTTTCCTGTGAAGTAAAGGACCAAATATCTAGTGGTTTAAATGAAAATAAGTTTAAGATGATCTGCTGAGTGCATCTCGGTTTTCTCCCAGGAGTTGCACTGGTGCCCCTTACGGCAGAATGACGTCTTTTTTTACGTCACCTCACAGACGACGATGTTACATAAACGTCCATGTAGAAGTTCAACTTTGTTATAGTCAAGTTTTCATATGTTAAATATGATGTTGGCTATCTAACATAACTCAGGGTTCATATATTATTCATAGTACAACTCAATCTGCATATCCGTCTGTTAAGCTGAATTAAATCTGAGGAAGTCTGCTGGATTCTCACACCACTCTGGGAAACAGAACTGCTGGATTTGCATTTTGCTGTTAGGAAAGTCTGATGTTTTCTCAATATATATATATATATATATATATATATATATATATATATATATATATATATATATATATATATATATATATATATATATATATACACACTTAAACAACACAATATAACTGCTGCATAAATCAAACTTCTGTGAAATCAAACTGTCCACTTAGGAAGCAACACTGATTGACCCGATGAGTGAGGGTCCCCGTTGTCAATCATTTACTTGGAGTTATATTGTGTTGTTTAAGTGTTCCCTTTATTTTTTTGAGCAGTGTGTATATATATATATATATATATATATATATATATATATATATATATATATATATATATATATATATATATATATATATATATATATATATATATATATATATATATGTGTGTGTGTGTGTGTGTGTGTGTAATTGGTTTAATATAGTATAAAACAACAAGAATAAAATAGTAGTGGTAATCATAGTTTAGTGGACTGCACTTTTTAGTAAGCAAACTTTTTATTTGTATTTTGCTTTAATTGCTGTTTTATCCACTCAATTTCTTAATATTTTAAATATGAACACAAAACTATTCAATATACTTTTTTTTCAGACTTATCCAGATCTCAAAAATGCATAAATCAAATTCTATTTTGTATAAGAAACATAGTTCAGGTGGGATAATCTGTTGACATGACAACAAGTATTCATGTGCTTCACTTGTTGAACCTTTATGTAAGAGTGGCAAGAAGAAATTTATTCTTGAAGACACACTAAGTTCTGTTTATAGTTTGTTGCATTGTGTCTCTGCGAACCAAGAGGGAGGGAGATACTCCTCTTAAATGTGACCACATTTAACTTTTTACAGTGGTAAAAAGGGAAACAAACATCTCACATCGCCCTGAACACATCATCCCCAATGTGAAACTGGAAGAAACCCTGTCAGTATCCAGAGGACTTAAAAGTGGAGCGGAGGATCACCTCCCAGCAGGACAGTGAACCTAACCACTGATGTCATACATGTTACACACAAGTGGATTCTACTTATTCATTTTGAAGGGAATTTAATTTTGGGGGTATTCAAATAATTAAAAAAAAGGCTACATACAACCGGTTCAAGCATAAAATACACACAAGTTAAAACCAGCTCCCATCCTATCATCTCTAATATCTGTGAGGAAAACATGTAGAGATCCAGGTTTAATTCAAAGCCAATTTCCAGAACCGAAACTGAGCTTCTGCAAATTCGGACAGAAAGATCCTGTTTCTCTCTGTCTCTTGTACAGAGACTTTTTAAATTGCTTGCCATCTGACTTCCTCTTAACTGAAATATTCATACAAGAGAACAGATGGCACCCTTTGCTTTTGCTTCCTTTTCTCGTCCCGTGTGCACTTTTATGTTGTGAGCGAGCGTCTTGTGCGCCGCTACACGTGTGTAACCTCCACTCGTGTAACTTGGAAGTGCCTGCAGACCCTTTTGCTATGCATCCTCAAATTACCGCTGAGCAAGGAGTTTCACACTGCGCTCTTTAAAGCGGCATCTTTCAGCTTCAAAGGCACCAGTGTCTGGCTTTTATATTAGCCTTTCATCTTTTAAAGAAATCTCCATACTGCTCTTAATTTGTCAATCTTTATTGGAGTTTTACCAGCCGGCGCTGCAATATTATGAGTCAGTCAGTAATGGCTTTAGAGTTATGAATTCACTTTAGTCACACAAACACAACCCAGAACATCTCCCTAATTGATCTCATCTGAATTCACTTTTAGGCGTCAGCTAAATGGCGAGGACCGGAGCAGTCCTCGCTCGTTAATGAATACGTAATCAGACCAGTTCAGGCTTTTTAAAGATTAATGATTAGAACTGAATAAACTGGCGTTCCCACAGCTTCACAAAAGTAACACAAAAAGAAACTTAATGTGTAATCGTGCATCATAAGAGAAGCACTCAAGCTGAAGAGAGGACTTGGATGACATGGCAAACATTAAGAAGACAGCTTAAAAAAAACAAAAAACAAACAAAAAAAAAAACATTTCAATAGATTTACAGATCAGACGAGGCAGTGCTAGCTTTTTATGCTCAAGAGCCGCACGTAAAAGTGGTGTTTTTTCAGTTTTTCTGTCTTTTCCCACCTTTAAGGCATTAACATGCTCGGAGCTGTGGTTCCACACCTGCATTCTGGTGTCCCTGGATGAATTCATGCAAACAAAGGGAAAGAAATTAGAGGGAGTGAGAGAGAGAGGGGGGTGGAAAGACGTTCATTATTTTCAACAACATCTGTCTAAAATGGTTAAACATGATTCACTGACTCTGATGCGTCTGTGTGAAAAGCACTACATGCATTTCCATGCGGCCTTACTATAAAGGGAACAGAGGTGCAACATGCGGATGTCGTATTATATTAGTCAGAGAAAAATGGCATATTAGGTATGCACCGGTGGGTCAAAAACAGGTGAATAAAATCAGCCTTTCCTGTAAGGCGATTAACCTTTGATATAAAAGATTAAAAAAACAATATCTGACATGAATTGCTGAACAAAGGTTAACAAAAAAATAGCTAAAAACACTTAAAATATATATTTTGAATTGTTGTTTCCAAACTTTAGGTGTTTATTTTTAAATATATCTCATGGGGAAAAACACAAACTGAAATATATCTGTAATATTTTCCTCATCTAGCAAAACTAATGCATCTACAGAAGCAAGAGTTTCAGGATATGTATCTACTTGCTTTGCAGATCTGATGAAATTATAGCAAATTCCTCCATACAAAATAGCTTAGGTTCAATCATCTAGACCAAAGAGGATCAGTAAACATACATAATTAAAATGATCGAGAATTTGTCATGAATTCTCAAATTCATGACAAAGTCAGGACTTTAATTAGGCAACTCTAACAACTGTATTTGGTTTGATCTACAAACATATGACATATGGGTACACTTCAGTCATTAAATTAAAGTATAGGTGTACTACTTTTAAGCACTCACTTACAATTCTGAATATGTATCTACACAGAGTACATAATAGGTGACAGAGAAATGATAAATAACAATAAGCATAGTACAAAAAAACCCCCTCCAAACAACTGTAATGCACGCTACTGTCCTCTCCACAACTGATAATTATCACCACTGAGTCATCCATCAAATAATGATAATGTTTGTTGTCAGCACAAGTAGCAAGCAAATCAGGCAACAACTGTCGTTAAATTAGATTTTCGTAGGGGTGCTTACAGCAGGGATCATTTGTCAGTTAACATGCTGATCAACAATGCAGAACATGTTGCATCCCCTTACTGAGATGAGCCATGCTGTAATTATCCAGGCTAGTGTTTGCAATAAAAGTTGGTTTGGAGATTAAAACTGTTTACTTTGCTCCCTTCCTAAAATCTGAGGGGTTGGAATGTGCATTATTGCAAGGTTTAAAAAGATTTGCACTGCGAAATCGGCTGGTTTGAGTAACAGTTATTGTGTGAAGACACCCTGTAATCCATATAAATGTGAGAAAATAATGGAAGTCAAATATATGACAGAAAAGTTTTTGTGTTTATTTTTTAGATGAGTCCTGGACTAGGAAATGTCTTTTAGAAATCTCATCCTTAAAAACGGGTCAACTCCTCTGCAGGAAATATATACTGCATTTTATTAGCATTGCTAACCGTGCCTGGACTATTGTTGGGGGTCTGAGAAATAAATCATGAATTTTCTTACAACACTGCTAAAACACTGGCATCAAACTAATTAAAAATAAAGTTTGGCTTCACGGTAAACATCAAATACGCTAATCTGAAATGTTAAATGTTGACAAATAAAAGAAAGTCCTCTCCTTCGAGCCGGATTCGAACCAGCGACCTAAGGATTCCCGTGAAACCACTACAGTCCTCCGCTCTACCAACTGAGCTATCGAAGGGAGATACAGAAGCTAAAAAAATTTAGAATATTGAGAGTGGGAAAGGGTGGTGGTCGCTGTGAGTTATATGATTCCTGAGTTCGGTTAGCTTTATCGTTCCCATAATACATTTCAAAGAGAAAATTACGGACTTCCGAGTTGAAATTGTCAGTGCGCTTTTGCTAACCAGTCTTCTGTGTCGCTAACATAAATTAGCATAAGCTAATTCGCTAATTCTTCACGAATCCCGCGGACAACTAACACAGTTCCTTTAAGGATTATTGTCAGGAAAATGTTCACATTTAAACAGATCGAAATGCCTATTTGATTATTTTATTCATAAAGGAAAACAGCTATATCTAGCTTTTGCTGCTTTGTCAACCGCTGTATTGTAAATAAAGTTTTTTTTTCTTTAAATGGAAGACCTCTCGTTTAGTATGTGAGAGGTAGCGGAATCGATGCCCGCATTCTGCAAGCCTTTCTTTATTATTAATCTAAATTCTATGTTCATGGCGACTTTAAATGTAAGAATAACAGCTAAGAAACGTTTTAGACTTTAACTGGATGCTTAACTTAAATTGCCAACTTTTAGGTCATCTTAATCTAGCGTCTAAAGACCAGTCATGCCATTCCTTAAATGTTCCATGCTGCAAGAAATATTTTTATTCAGACTTTTATTCATACTCTAACAAAATATTTTAAATGTGTTAACTTATTTCACAGTTTAAATAGCTTTTTGTAACAGTTGTACCAATTTAACCTCCCTTTTCATTTGTTCAGAACGCCTAGTCATATCTGTGAAAACATGTAATTTAGCATCCTTTTATTTTGCCCTCTGACTGAACCAAGCATATAAAGACAATAACTAAAAATATCAGCAGTGGAATTACTTTTACTATTGTCTTCATCTGCTCCAACTTCTTCTTTTGAGATATACTGTTTTTGTGAAAACTAGTCATCTGGTATAAACCTTGTATATTGTTTTTCTCTTCTTTTTAAACTTTCCCAGTTTCTGAGCAAGACTTGGCCGATCCTTCTTGTTTTCTACTCTGAGATTTGCAACTAATTCATCTGAATTAATCTGTTTTCTGAAAAACCTGTTTCTCCAACACAACCGATCATCTTGTGTGACCTCAATTTTCTCTGTCTGTTTATTTATATGCTCCAGTATTCACAACCAAAGTTCTTGTTTAAACAAAAATAAAGATATATGGAGATCAAATCTTGAATTGTGAGCTTAGAGATGGGACAAAGTTATTCTATAATGAAGAAAGTTAACTTCAGCATCATTTTGTCACCCTCTATTGGGCGTGTTTAGAAGCTGTTACACAGCTGTTGAATACTGACCTGCTCTGTTTCAAATATGGGCAAGGTAAAAATGGCAAGCTGAACTAAAAAAAGAACTGACACCAACTGGGTTGGACCAAACACCCTCTTCTCTTGACCGTGTGACTCAGCGTCTGACCGTGTTTTTCTTTGTTGCGCAAACCTTTACCAAAGCTGTGGTTTGATTGAGTTTAGGTGCAGTTTAAAATTGTTTCCCCAAGGCTAGTGTCATGGACAACTTGGAGAAGCAGCTGATATGTCCCATATGCTTGGAAATGTTTACAAAGCCTGTGGTCATCCTACCCTGCCAGCATAACCTGTGCAGAAAATGTGCCAATGATGTTTTTCAGGTAAGCAAACAAATAAAATCAACTTATTTTCGCTTGAAATCGGAGTAAAAGACAGCTATGGAGCATTGTTATTTATGTCTGCCATTTGAATATTAATACTTTAAAGTTCTTTCCTAAACATTTTAAGATGTTAGCAGTTGAACAAGCTACTGTTTAAATGACAAATTAACTGCCAGATTAGAAACACTTAAATATTTACGTATATGCGTTGTTGGAACATTATTAATGTAATAAATGAAAGGTACAAGTTCTTTAAAGTTGTTCCAAAGTATTATTTGTTTGCATTTACTCTTCTCAAAATGTATGAACGAATTAGCAGTTTTACACAGCATGGATTCCACATTGGTATTGCTTTCCTGTTAATCTCCTAGATTAACATTTCATAACTGTTTATTAAATATATCTATTTATTCATCACAGCCCTGTTAAAACAATAAAAATAATATGCTTTTGCTTTCAGGCTGCAAACCCATATCTCCCAACCAGAAGTGGCTCGCTGACGTCTGGAGGCCGTTTCCGATGCCCGTCCTGCAGACACGAGGTGGTTCTGGACAGGCATGGTGTGTACGGCCTGCAGAGAAACCTGCTGGTTGAGAATATTATTGATATGTTCAAGCAGGAGTCAAGCAGGTGAGTCCAAGCAGATACAGGGCCTGTTGTCATTCAACAACCACAAATCTGAGTGTGTTTTATTGCGATTTTATGGTAGATTTACACAAGTTTGCACTCAGTGGCGCAAAAAGTGGGTATGCACTGTATGCAACGCATAGGGGCGCTGCACTAGAGGGGGCGCAAAAAACAATGAGGGGAATTTTTTTCTCGTCAGCATTTTATGTACTTAACAGCTGTTAGTGTATGAAATGATCAATAACAGAGGAACAGCACTGATTAGGCGCCCCTCCCCTCCTGCCAGCCGCTCTCCCCTCCCATACAGATAGCTTGGTTCTCCCTTCGAGAACGCGCTGAGGATAGGGATAACTACCGCTGCTCTGTCAGTGACTAGCTGTCTTTCTATCAACTTTTTTTTTTGAAGAATCGCATTAGAAGAGGTTGGTAGAAACAGCAAAATAAAAAAAAAACTCAATTTTTTTGTTTGTGCTAGTTTGCAACCTCTATATCTTGTTTATTACATCCATGTAATACATCCATGTGTATCGTCAAACTCTGTTGATATCAGGCTCTGTGTTTAATTCACATTTTCCTTTTAGTTTCTTTTTTGCAACATTTCAAAAGTTTGCTTAAAATTTGCTACTGAATAGCCAAAAGGTGTATGTGTCCCTACAAAACTAAAACTCATAGATTCCAGATGCTTCATTTAAGACAAAGTAAAGAGATTGTGCCCTAATTTTAGAAAATCAAATCGTTGAATCATCAGAAGAACGAGCTTTCTTATTACATACTTTAATTCATAGTGAGTAGAAACCCTATCACATCCACTCCTGTGCACTGATCAGCATCCAGCTATATCGATTACCTTGTTGACATTGCATGTGTTAACCAAAAAAAAAAAAAGTGGCTGACGGCTCGTCGATAATCTGCCGAGGTGTGTAACAGTGACATTATCAAAGCAACGTCACATGTCAGATCAGTATGCAGTGAAATGACAGAAAGGTGTTGCTGTTTTCCTCACACCTCAACAGCAGCACCAGGCCAGCACAGGAGAGGAAGGAAGAAACGCCCATGTGCGACGTTCACGAGGACGAAAAGATCAACATTTACTGTGTAACCCACGGCGTGCCCACGTGTTCGATGTGTAAGGTGTTCGGAGCCCACAAGGACTGCGAGGTGGCGCCCCTCGGCACTGTCTACGAGACAAAGAGGGTGAGAGCTTGGAGGTTTGAGATAACGGTCTTCCTTCATCAGAGTAATTGTTATGAGTTCAGTTGGAACACGCTATAAAGTTACATAAAATATTTAGATATGTATTCCTTTCTTCAAATTCTGAAGATTACGTCGCCTCAGTATTTGCTAAAATTACCTGTAATACTTGGGTGAAAGTAATACAGAACTCTGTGAACCACATTGCTCTGGTCACACCTGGTTGCTCCAAAACATTAACTTTGTTGTTCTAGGTTACTTTCTAACTAATTCGGAGCAATATTTAGGGTCACCGTCCATTTTGAGGACTCATTTGCTCACAAGTTTGACTGAGACAAAGACGAATCTTCAATATTTCCAAAGAATTACCTTACCTCGTGATATTTATTTTATGAAGTGGAACAGTCTCTCTTTCAGTAAAACACTCTTTGACCATGATGTTGCCGCCGGCGTGCTTCTAATTTGGGATAGTGTTGTTAGGCTTGTGGCCTTCCCCCCATTTTCTTCAAATGTAACATTAGTCAGTAGAGCCAAATTTTAGTTTTATGATTATAGGACCAAAAGGCGAGTCTCCAAACATGTTCTTCCAGATAGCATTTTGAAATTTTTATCTGATTTTTTTATGCATCTTCATTGCCGAGCGGCCTTTCAGAGAGTGTCGGGACAAGACACAGTTTTCTCTGGATGATGTCTGTCTCACCAACTTTCAGGCAGCAACTCGCTCTTGTCCTGGGGTTGATGCAGACATTGTACACAAAACACACATTGATCCCTGAGACACAGTCTGTTACTCCTTACCTGAAACCTTTTATTGTTGGACAATTCTATGATTGCACACAACTGTTGGAACTGATAGACGAGGAACGTTTCAGGGGTTTGGATTTTATCAACGATGAACCAGGCTTCTGAAGGTTCACGGTTCTTTTGACACCTAGATTGGTTACTTTTGACTTTTTCGTGATGTTATATACAGGGTAGGAGAGTCACAGGTGTGCCTCCACTTAACTTCAGCTTTAGGAAATTATTTAAAGGCATATTAACCCTATTTTTTGTAAGAGTCATTTTATGCTGCGTTTATCGGCACCTGGTTTCAAGTGTCCCTGATTTCAACCGACAATCCCTCCCATCTTGTCTTTGTGTCCAGTCCGAGCTGAGTGACGGGATAGCCATGATGGTTGGGAACAACGACAGGATCCAAGGCATCATTAGTCAGCTCGATGAAGCCTGCCGTGTCATAGAGGTCAGTGTTGAGCGACTGCAGCGTCCAGCTGCTCACAGTGGGCTTCAACCTGTGCATGCACTAACCCACCTGTAGAGACTTACAAACTGGTGTAATGTGCCCTTGTCACTGGCACTCTTTTCACCTTTTCCAGCATGCCTCTGTGGGCTTTACACAAAAGGAGAGAGAGGAAAATTGGTATTTTCGGTGCCACTGTGTTCTGTTCCATCCCTCCCTCCCTCCATTAATTCATTTTCCTTTTTTTCCCCCCTTGCCTCAAACACCTGATTTCTGGTCTGCTCCTGTAGCATGTACAACAAAACAAGCAGGGTCATAGATGGGGAGGAGGACAGGCAGCTTTCCTTTGGTTTATACGTGACAGTCAGATTTAGCTCAGAGAAAGCTGGATTGGTTCCAGTTTCCCATGTGTCGTCTTTTGCGTTCAGATAGCGCGTAAGGAAGGAGGTTTACTGTATTTTCAGTGCCTTACAAAACTAATCGCACTGCTTAAACCCTTCCACAACCTTCATTATGTTTTACTGGTATTTTATGTAATAAACCATAGTAAACTTCTGGTTAAGCTAATAAAAGTCTGAAATGCATGATGTGCATTTGTATTCAGCCCATTTCACTCTAATATGATGAAGTCAAAGCCAGTAGAGCCTATTACTTTCAGGTTGTTGGCAACTATGAATCAATACAAAGAGTGGTAGTCTTCCATTCATAAACTTGTCAGCTTAAATTTCAGCGTTCTCGTCTGCAACATGCTGATGTGCCCCTTGGCAAGGCGCTTAACCTCAAATTGCCTTTTACTGTGGAGATTTGGCTGTACTAAAAAAGTGCTTTGAGGGGTTAGTCTGAGTTCAAAAGCACAGTCTGGATTCATTCCATCTACCATTCAGAAATATACATGATGAGGACAAAAGAGTCCACCTGTTAATAATTTGTTATTTGTACAAATACATATGTTCCTTAAAGGCTTTAGATATGTGTTAGAGAACGTTAGTGAACGTGTCATTGAGTAATATTCAATCCATCATTCAAAAATAGAAAGACTATTACACAACGACAAACTTACCAAGACATGGAGAAATTCAAAGTTGTGTCATTAAATACATGTTATTAGGAATACAACATGTAAGAAAATATAAAATAAGGCATAAAATTGTGTATTTTGAACACATTTAATGAGCCAAATGTGTTCATAATGTTAAAAGTTCTGCAGTTAGTGCAAAAATAACAAACTGTTATTTTGGTGGCATTGCTAAGCTATCACATTTGTTTTAAAATGTATGTTTAAAATAAAACCATGAAACTGAATTTAGCCAACAAACTCACTCAGGTAACATCCAAATTACTGCAAAAAAGAAACTAATAAACTCTTCCTGTAGATCCTGTAGATCGAGTCTGCTTCCTGTAGACTCGATCTACAGGACGCAACATTTTAGTTGCTAGACATGTAAAAAAAAAATTAAAATAAATAAATAAAACATTAATGTTGAACAAACTATAACAAGGTTGAAAGAGAATAAATACTTTTGCAAGGTAATGTAAATAAAAAAAAACACAAAATAACATTTAAAATAAAGCTAGCTGCAAGCATCTTTGATTTTCAATATTTAAAGCTGTTTTCTCCCACAAATTACATTTGCATACACTCACTCAGCTAACCTGAATTATTAATGTGGATTGAATTTCCCATCTTTCCCACACATGCTCCTATATCTCTTTTTTTTTCTCCCCTCACCCCCATCTCCCTCTCCTAACCCCAGGAGAACGGTCGGAGGCAGAAGACGAAGGTGTGCGAGAAGTTTGACCACCTCTACTCCGTGCTGGAGGAGAAGAAGAGGCAGATGAGTCAGAAAGTGACGGCCGAGCAGGAAGAGAAGGTGAACTACATCCAGGGCCTCACAAAGAAGTACGGAGACCATCTTGAGGAGAGCTGCAAGGTCGTGGAGAGGGGGATTCAGACCATGGAGGAGACAGAAATGGCTCTTTTCCTTCAGGTCAGGACAATAAGTTGACTTTAAACTTTGCCAGTTTAAAATAAACTCTGCCTTTATCATCTAACAATGTGAATTATTGTCTCTTCCAGAATGTAAGGGATCTCCTTAAAAAGTGAGTACTTGCTTACATCCACATTGTTATACAACTGCAAGGCCAACAACTTTGTTTCGTTTCGTTTCATGCTCCTGTGGTTTTAAAACTTTTTCATTGATTTCCTCGTGAATGATTCACCACATCTGCTCTTGCACCCAAACGCAGCTTAATCCACACCTTCTTTCTGATGTGAAAAATAATTCTGCGAAATGTTGCAAATCACTATCTAGAGCTGAGGCGTCCTGAAATAATCCGCAGGAAGGCGCCGGAAATCACAAATGTATAAATACACTTCGAGACATGTTACTTTGAGCGTTTGATGCTGGAGTCTCGTCAATGGGTGTGCTACTTTAAATAACTGCCCTCAGAATCGAAGACGCTTCCAGCACAGCGCACTTGGACAAGGTTGAGCGCGGCTACGAGAAAATGGATCACTACAAAGTCGACTTCAGAAGAGAACGCAAGGCTCTCGACAGCCTCGACTTCATCCGAGGTGAAGGGATGTAGATTATTTACGAGGTGCGTCTGTTTGTTTTTTCTCTACTTACCTGCGATTTGTCTGAACGCTGCTCACTTTGTTTTCGCAGACGATGACGACGAGAATGAAGACGAAGGAGACGGAGAGGCGGGAGAGGGTGCGCGGACTGTTTCTGGAGGGGCTGCGGTTTCAGCCCCCCCTGCACAGCCCAGTGCCCCCCAGCAAATAAACCCCTCCCTGAGCCCAACCAGTAGCTCTCCTTCCACCTAACTGGTACAAAACATGCATCTTAACGAGCAGCTGGAGAGCTGCTGCTGCTGCTGCTGCTGCTGCTCAATGTTGATTTCTGATCAGTTGTGATCGGGCAAATAAATGCAAGAGAAATTCTAGATCTGTAAGAAAGGAAACGTCTGAACCGTCAGGAAAATCAGTCTTATTTCTTTGCATCATATTTATATGTTTTAATTCCTCTGTTCCGCTCATTTTTGATAGGCCTCGTGTTGCTATTGGCTACGTCCAGAAATGAGATACATTTTTAAAGCCGCTGTCCTTTAACAGCTCAATGTTAAAGTACGTAATTAGACCCAAGAGGAAAATTGGTTCGCTCTCTTTTTTGCTCCTTCCGTGTTGTTTCTATGGCAGATATAACTTTATATGGGCAGCAGAAAAGTGCAGAAAAATATCAGTGACATTTCAGTGTTTTATTGCCCGTTTGTTCTTTTTTTTTTGTCACATAGCACATGGATATTTTAATATATTTAATGTCATTTTGCCATTTTGTTATACATAAATTGTGAGATTAAAATGTATGCAACACTTTACTGCTGACACTGTACAATATCTCATTGTAACATTTACATGTGCATCTAATTATATTAGAATATACTTTCGTAAATCACTTCAAAACAAATTTGCACTCATTACACACAGAGTAATATATTTCAAGTAATTTGTGTCAATTTTCATGACTGTAGCTTTCAGCAAAAAATAAAAATAAAAAATCTGTCTTAAGACCAAAAGAGAAAATTATTACATATACATATATATAATTGTTGTTATGGTTTACTGAAGAATGAGGCTGTTCAGAGTCTTGCTTCCAAAGAAATTAACGGGAAACTGAGTGGAAGGAAAAAGTGAGGGAGAAAAAGTTGCATAAGCAACAAGAATAACTGCAGTTTTAAACTGTGAAGAAAAGCTTCCACTCAGACGTACCCATGATATGAGCTGCAGCTGTTACAATTTATTTGTTAAGCCCCCCCAGAAAGAAATCAGGGTCCAAGAGTTTTACGGAAGAGTAAAGCGTCACAAAATCTAAATTGCTTGAGGTTCAGTGTGACGTTTCCACAATCAGGGATGATTTGGTGTGCTGATGGTGTTAGTTTGTTTTGTTGAGTTCACGTTTTCCTCTGCTGATAAGCTATATGTAGATGCTGATTTAATTTTCCAGCAGGATTTGAACCTGCAGGTACCAGCTGGCTCAGCTGACCTTCACCCCCAATTCACGCTAATGCAGACACCACCAGATATTGACGGTTTATAATGTGCAGCACACGGGTTTACTTTCAGCAGGCCAACATTTATGTTAAAAATCCTTCATTTGTTCCAATTTTGACATTTTCCAATTTTACGAGATTCGAAACTTTGGGTTTTAAGCCTCAATAAACAATTTAGCAAAAAAATAAACACTTTTTTTTTTTTTACATTTTGCTCTTCATAATAACTTAAACTTCTTGAATTGCAATATTAAAAATAACTTTTTCACGACGTTCTGCTTTACTGACCTACACCTGCATTTCTTATTTGATTGTTTTTGTCCCTCTCTGCGTAAGTTCGTTCAGCTGGAGCTTCTGTCTGAATTCTCTCGTTTCCCACCTTGTGCTCACGTCTCAAGACCGCAAATGCTCTTCGTGGTCTCACCTTGACGCGGCTTCGCTTCCGAGATGGTCCATCACTGAGTCCCATCTAATCGCTGCACAGCATCAGTCAGTCAGTGAGTTGGATCCTTTACAAATGGGCCCAGTGCAGCACTACGGGCTCTTAGTGGACACGTGAGCTATAAGGGATGAGTCACTCAGTGTCCAGATCTTGTCCAGTGTATCTTTAAGGTCAGAGATCAACACAGAGGCTCACATATTGTGCTTAGCATTCATCAGTGGTACATATCTGAGCTAAGGTTGCTTCTTGATGGTGTAATGAGAAGTGCCTCTTGAGGTTGCAGAGGGAATTGCTCTACTGTTTCCACCTGCAGGAGCTCCCACGCGTCCGGAAATTGTTGCCTTTTGTTTGTGTTTTTGGTTGTAACTATTTAATCCGTATCATTTAGATTTATCATTCGAGCTACACGTGTCTTAAAAAAAATCTTGAAAATAGATTTGGCTCCCACATTTGGTTGGAGCTTCGGTTTACTCCTGCAAGGATATCGACAGAGAAGTGTAAGCTTTGCATTTGTTTATTTTTTATTTAAAAAATATAAATATAAGACGTGTCGTTGCACAACAGAAAAAAAAAAATGTCTGGTTGCACGTAAGTTTATTAACAAACATAAATATCATAAATACAGCGGTTCATAATCTAAAACAAAATACAAATTTATGTTTGAACGAAAAGAAAAGTGCGTCTTCTGAAACTCTACAAATTCGACACCAACATCAAAATGGCAAGGTATAACCGGACCGGTCCAGCCCGTTTACGCTCCATCATTTTTAGGTTAAAGCTATAAATTATAGAGTGATAAAGCAGCACTATATTGCACACAGCATGTTTTTGTGCTAATAAATGCAGAACAAAAAAACAAAATAAAATAAAAGATAAACAGAGGGAACTGAGATCTTTGGCGGGCTGGAGAGATGGTTTCATTTCCCAAACAGCTCCATCATCCTTCTGTTGTTCTGCGCCTGCTGGGCCAGCTGTTCCGCCTTGGACATCTCCATCATCTCCCGCAGCAGGTGGAAGGTCAGGTCCAGGGATATCGGTGGGTCTTCGGACCTCCTCCCCCTCTCCATCGACTCGTCCCCGCGGTCGGCGAAGCCACCTATGAGCGCTCGGATGTTGCCAACTTTCCCCTGCAAGAGGCGCCGCGTCAGCTGGAGCTGCTGCGCTCTGTTGAAGATGGATGGGGATCCGCCGGGATAGTACAAGGATGGGAAAGAGTTAGAGTCCCCGTTTCCCAGCCGGATGAAGTACTCCTCTCCGAGGCGCTCCAGAATGGGACCAGACTGCTGCTGCTGCTGCTCCTGCTGCTGCCTCTGCTGCTGTTCGGAGTTTTGGCTTTGGAGAGCGGGGATGCGCAGGGGACCGCCTGGGCTCTCAATAGCCCGACATTCGTAGCGCGGTAAGAAGGCAACGAGCAGAATAATGGTGGTGCCGAATAAATTGAGCTTCATGTCAGGATTTCAGCTGGAAACCTGGGAAGAGGAGGAAGGTGGGAAAAAAAACCAGCACTTAGGATTCATGTTTGCTGCGTAAAGAGACAATTACGCACGGAAAACACACCTGAAAACAGCCAGTGGTGTTCCAAATAATGTACCTATCATTTCTGAATAAATTATATCTAAATAATAATAACACCTTCTCATGTTAGAGTAAATAAAAATGATCAACTATTTAAAAAAAAAAAAATCTGTGCGTAACCTCGAATGATTGGTTAACATTTTCTACTGAGATGTTAAGAATTCAAAAAGAACCAAACAAAATCAGCAGTAATGAGTTGATAGGCATCTTTCTTTGTTTTAAATGAGAATACAAAACATACCAAGTTAAGTATTAAGCAAAAAGGAAAATAAAAACTAAGGAAGAATTTCCTTACCTTCAGTACAGGTAGTCCAGAAGTCTACAGCCGCGTAGGTTGCCAGGTACAGTTGGCGAGATGCCGCCCTCCTTCACTTCTCCGAAGAGACAAGTATATAGTTACTTAAAGGGAGAAGAGATGCTGAATGGACTTATATATAGCCGCCGTCACTACAAGCGCGTTGCTGCGAGCCCCAGATTGATTCTGCGCGTCCTCGCAGGGGTTGAACGTGAATGGACGCCTCTGACAAAGTGCTTTAGTTCGGATGGGATGAGTCATACGTGAGCATGCGCGCGCGCGCACGAGCGCCTACCTCCCCCCTCTGCGCCTGAAGATCAGGCCTAAATAGGTGCCACACCTACAGGCATTTTTCACTGGAAAGGGATAGTTGGAAATTCTAAGAGCACTTTGCTTAGAAGTTAATGGAAATGTTGGATCAATAGAAGCTCTAAATTGTGCGTGTGTGTGTTTGTGTGTGCTTTTTTTAATAACCATCTTATCAATTCAACGTTTAGTTAGCTGGTTGCTGCTTTTTATTTTTGCATGGATAGAAATATTCTGAAAACGAACACCTGCTACATAAACAGGTGCATTCAAATTGAGTTATTTCTGCATGTTGCACTAAAATAATGACTCTAAAGCAGTTCCTCAATTGACCTGAGCTGCAATTAATGAATGTGCATTTGCAAACACCTCAGGCTCACAGAGAGACATTGGCTCCAGTGATTCATTGCTGCTGCACATATGTACGTCACCATTTCTCCACCTTACTGATTCGGCCACTTTGTTTGAGAGGGGGGGGTGGGAGTGGGCCCTGCCACCAAAACTCGCTTTCAAGATGTGGAGCTTCGTCTTGAATGTTAAATAATTTCAATCTGAGGTGTTGCTGTTTCATTCTTCTTCTTCTTCTCGATTGTGTTGTAATACCTACTGCTGATTCGACCCGGTTGCTAATGGTGAAGCGTGAGGCTGCGAAAGAGTTGCAAAAAGTTGGCCCTTTTTCACCTCAGCAAAAAGTAATCCTTTTAGTAAGTCACCTTAACAATGTCACATAACTTTTCCCATTATTCGTAAAGAAAAACCCAGACATTTTGATCAGGAAAATTATGTTCCAGACATATATGCAGGGATTAAAGTGATTCAATGGATTCTGTGCTTTCAAGGAGGAGCAGCCAATCTGTGACAAAATTGTGGAGGAAATATGATTTTTTTTTTCTTTGTACGTGTTGCACAAGACAAGATTTTTATGTGACAGATCAACACAAAGTACTGCATAATTTTGCAAATCAGGCCTTTATGAAAGAGTGTCAGTAAGAGTTAGGAGACCAATTTACAGTTTACTGATAATTCACTGAGCATGTGGTATGTGGTACAGAACGACCTGCTTGGCTCCACCTGGAACTCTCCAACCTTACAGCTAAACATGGTGGAGGCGGCATTATGCTGTGGAGACGGTTAGAGTTGATGGGAAGCTGAAATAGGCTTAATACAGGGAAATAACGGAGGCTTCAGATTAAAGTTTGTTCATTGATTTGAATGGCCTAGTCAAAGTGAATACAGGGTGTGGGCGTCTTTTAGGAGCTTCATGAACCACAGTTGCTGGGAATTATGGGGAAAATAAAGAAGTCTTCAGTGTTGCTATCACAGCTAATGCACGTACTGATTGTACAGAAATCATTCTGCGCCATCCGTCGTTTTCTTATTGCTCTGTTTCGTTGGCGCCGTTCCAGAATTAGAAATATCGCATCATTAAACCTTCATTGAATCAGCTGCTTTTGACCTTCAAAATGGGTTTGCAATTGTAATAACAGTTTCCCTTCCTGGGTTTGTGATTGTTTCTGTCCAATAGGAGCAATGGTGGTTACCTGTGTGGCTTTGTTTACAGATTACAGATAAAATCACAATGCGAAAGGATAAAGGGCACTTTCAGTCCAGACCAAAAAAGTGGACCAAAAAAAGGTCTGGTCCACTTTGTACAAAACTTTAAAACAGATTTTTACTGATGTTGTTTCATCCAATCTGACTGAGCATGAGCTTTAAAAGGAGGAATGTGCGTAAATGTTGGTCTCTAGTTGTGCAGCGCTGGTAAAAGACATGCAACGATGAGATTTGATTGCACAACATATTTACTTGCAGGGGTTGAATTCATATTCGCTTTACATTTTTCAAACTTTTTCCCAATCACACCCCACAAGCAGGTACTAATGTAACTAATAATAATCTCCTGGCTGGTTTACTGGGACGTTAACTCCTTCTGATATCTTACAAGTTTCCTGATCGTGAATAATGTTTCTCTTCATGAAGTGACACATTTGGAATTGTTTAGAAACTGGCTTTCCGTGTTGCAGAGATTGACGGAGAGCTCGTCTATCTTTGCTTGTCTATTGTCGCTCCTGCTGTTTTTCCTTGTTAGACTTGTTTACTCAGACCTCTGTGCTTCGGTCCGGCAAATAGACAAAACTCTTGCCTTTATGTAAAGCTGTTTTTCATACAGTTTCCTCACTTTGTCAATCTACGTGCTCAAGGGGTTGTTGTCAAGTCCCATCAGGACAAAAAACACATGTTCCCTGACACAAATAAAACACCGGCAGAGGAGGGAGGGGCTGCTTGTGGACATCTCATGTCACCTCATTTTCAAATCACTGTCCATGGACCGATCGCTGCGACAAAAATCCTCTCCTGTGACACCCTGTGCCGGAAAGTCAGGATTAAATTTTTATCCCTTTGTTTCCTCAGTTAGAGGGAGTCTCTTAGGTGATTGTGTTAGAAAAAAATGCTTTAGTGAATTCTGGGAGGAATCCTGGAAAATAGAGATGTTTTTTGTTTTTTTTTAGCTTAATTTATTCCTAACCCAATCAAGTTACTTGTTTGGGTTTAATCAAATTTGCTAAGAAAAATCTCCAAATTCAGTTTCCCAAAGCGACTGGTTTATTAATCGGTCATTTGCCTTTCTGTGTCTGATTTAATGCAAGAACAAGTGCTTTTTCGCTTTGAAAGCATTCCCGCCTGAATTCAGACGAGTTTCACAGAATATTCCCAACGCTGTGCTCGACTTTTTCTAACAAAACTTTAATTAACCAGTCGCTCTTCGTGCTGAAGTGCGTGTGGCGACTGTGACAGCAGCGTTGATGCTTGACACCACCTGACCTGAGGCCTTTAGCGCAGGTGTCCCTCTGGTTTACAGGCCAGTCATATAACTTTTAGCAAAACACTTGACCTTTTTTATTACACACAAAAACACACATGGAGCATTTTCCAGAAATAAAATGTACTGTTATAAACCTGGTTATAAACCAAACCCCTAACCTGCCACATACAAACAGCTTTAGACTCATTTAATTAATTTTAAACTACGGTGATTCTAGTGAAGAATGAACTAATCACTGGCGATTAAATATTTAACCAGTCTCGTAATCTGTCAATAAAGACTTTAATTGATTAATATAAGTTCTTGACCTTCCCAGGATGTTTAGCAAAACATTCAATAAGCAGACGTGGTTTCCTATAATCTTCAAAACAAACAGAAATCTGAGGAAAATTAACAATTTACTAAAAATTAAATGAAACAAAATCCCACGCTATGCTAGTCTACATCTACTCGTTCCTAATTGACCAAATTAAGGAAAATACATTAATAGACAAGGTCAAACAAAGCGAAGTGAGCTTGGGAGTGGGAGAAAGGAAGGGACTCAGTCGTTGAGAAATCACCCTGAAACACTGCGCGAACAGTAAAAAGTTAGTGCCTACCTAACTTGTGGTAGGCACTAACTTGTAAGTGGTTATTTTCTAGGAACCACTTGCATTCCTGATTTATAGTTCTTATGGTTCTTCCTCCTCAGTCAGTCTTTGTTCAGCTCCAAAGACTGTTCAGCTCATAGTCTTTGGAGCCGACTGTGAGCTCCAAAGGCTCACAGTCGGCTAAACAAACCTGCTTGAAAACAGCAAATGTGTTCTTTTCTTTACACACCAGAAGCTTTAAGGGAATACAAAAAAAAAAAAAACATTTTAAAGGAACCTCATCCCAAAATTAGATTGAGGTTGAATATGATAAGTAGCGAAAGATGCTAGTTGATGCTTTATTAATTAAATTCTTGATCTCAGTATTGACTGACTGCTTGTCTGTGTTGAATAAACTTTGTGATACTTCTAAATAAATTCTAATTCAGACTAATATCTCGATTCTTCTTTCAGTAATGATAATAATAATATTACAAAAAGTCGTCCTTAACACTGATTTTGACGGTTTATTAAACTGATGGATTTTTTTTTTAACATAATATATTGTTACAGAGTGCAAAGAGGATTTCAAACTAAAATAGTTCTGCAGCAGCGCGTTTTGTTTTGCTCTTCTTGTAAATTTGCACACAGCTCGGCAGTTGGTGCACATCCCTTATCAGAACCAGAACTGTCCATGGCGAGTCAATATTACTGCAGGCTGTCCAGCCTCTATCATGTAGGTCAGATGTCTGAGGTTTCCTTGACATTTTGCCAAGAATACCAATTGCCTATCCTGTCACACAAAGGTTGTAAAAATAAAATAATGCCCGGAAAAAACAATACTTGTTTCCACTTAAAACCAGCAGTTTATAGTCTAATTATAAGCTTTTGAATTATTTCACATGAATACCCAGAGGAGGCGTTGAGCTAAAAAAAGAAAAAAAAGAAAAAAAAAGTTTTTCTTTTTTAAATGAAAGGAGCGCAAGAATTGTTTCCTTTTAGAATCTAAATGAAAGTTATTTAAAAGTAAACATCAATTTTCAGTTGAAATAAAAGGGATTTTTTTTTTTAAAGGAGAGATTGTAAAGGAGAGTACACTCATTCTCATTTTTCAGAGTCTTTTTTAAAATGAAAACCAAACAAAGCCGAGATGCCTTTTGTCTTTACTTTACCATTTTTGCTGCATGTGTTTTGGTGTTTTCCGCCTTCCGGCTCCCAAAAAGACAACAATCAATTTTTTTATTTTATTTTGTTTTTAAAGCCTTAAACCGGTGGTTTTTATTTTATAAAGGTTGCAGTCATTTTAAGACCATATGTGTCGGTTTTATAAAAGGTTACTGACAAAGGATTAAGTGTTGTAGTCTTTCGGGACCAGTTTTATTGTGTACAGCGCGAGGATGGTGTCTGTGGTAAATGTGGTCGCTTTAACAAGGGAACATGTTGCACAGAGAAACAGTGTATCCTCGTCTTGTGGAGGTAATTTCCTCCACCAGAGCTATACAGGTATTGGATACAGGTACATCTAAAAAATGTACTTCAGAGTTAAAGTAATAGGTTTCAAGTCTTCTGTTTTGATCATTTTCCCTGGCAGCCGATGAAAACCCCTAATTCAGTTTTTAGGAACAATATGCAAGATGAATGATAGATACTTTACATAGAAGTGTGATGGTAAAGCCTTTAAAATCACGTGGAAGACTCAAGACAGACAAACAAAGTCATTGTTTGTTATGAGAGCTGTTTATGTTAAAGGAATGTTGAGTGGATGGAAAAACTCTGAAAAAGGCGAAAAATTCACAGCTTTTAGGAGAATCTCTCAGCAAAGCGCATTTAGAAATTCCTTGTATGAAACCGCTTCTGAACACCATCTGACACATCTGAGGAGCAAACAGACGGGACTGTTTGTCAGTGGTCCAAAATTCTCTTTTTAGATGAATGTGAATTTACCGTTTCAATTGGAAATTGAGATCCCAGAATCTGCAGGAAGCGAGGAGAGACACAGAATCCCCACAGCTAACGCGTGACATTTCCACAGTTAATGGAGCCCTGACTTATCAGCCAAAGTTTTGAGCGTTTCATGCTTTCCTCTACTAACGACTTTAATGACAACCTGAAAACCCGATTTTAATTTTCCATCAGGAGCCAGCACCAACCCGTATTAATAACCGTGGGGCACCCAGTTTGTTACCGAGCATCGTTAAGAGGACGTTCAGAAACATCGGGCCCGATGACCCACATGACGTCCTGAAACGAGCCAGGCTTCACCTCCTCTCTCAAAGATGAGTCGAGTTTCAAAATGAAGTTTTTTTTTCTTATTCTGTACTGCCGTAATGCAGCCTAACAATGTCAAATCAGATTTGCATGATCACAGTTTTGTGTGCTGGATCTTTAATGAACTCCATTTTTGCTCTAATAAAAGGAGAGAATGTGAAAATTTTGCTCACAGTGTGCAAAAGTCCTTTTCCTCTGCTAGATCCTTTTAAACTGGATTCTTATGAATCAAAAATTACCACATGTTCCATGCATGATTTTGTTAGAAATATATCATAACTTCTAGGAAATATATTAGTGAGATGTCTTATGTTTTTTTGTTTTTAAACTGGTTTAGTGTGTGTGGGGGGGGAATCAGTCTACATAGAAATCTAGGCCAAAGCCATTCTACCAAAAACTGTAACCTAGTTTTCTTCTTTATAAAAACCATAACTGTATAATTCTGGATGCCTAAATAGCCTTCATGGCTTCCCCTCTTTATATCATTATCCTTATTCATAGTGAATAATTCAATCAAATGTATCCAGCCGTACAGAGAGAAAAAGAGGAAGAAAGAAAGGAAAAACTTTTGTTCTCCTTTCAAAATTAAAGAGAAAACATATTTATCGACAGGGACAGGACCATGTGGTTCAAAATGACAGAAAATTGCCAGAGAACAAGAAATCTTTTCAAACAACTTCGTGCTAAACTTAGCTTTCTCCGAGCATCGGTGACCTTAAAGACGTTGGCTTCCCTTCAACACGCCGATCCTCGTTCACGTAACAGACGTGTGAAGGCTGTAATGACTGAGTGGGTTTTCTCCTGTCTTTGTGAATGTTTGTCACACTGATCTGTCTTACAGCAATCTGCGGCCCGCTCAGAAGGAGAAGTTACGTAAGGGCAAACAAGATCAGCAGACAAGACGCGGCCGCGTCTGCAATTAGTACTTTTCTTTAGTCAAATTTAAGTTTCCACGGCAATGGTGGCATTTTTAAGATTCATTTATTCTTGGGAAATAGAGGATTTATGTAATTCTACCAAGTGTAAGAGGAAAATCTGAACATAATGTTGCAGGTTTGACACTTTTAAGTTACATTAGCATGAGGATGTAGCTAACGATATAAACCCATAACCCGGGTCAGCATTAGCACCGCATCACAGCTACTGTCTCAGTTTGTATCATATGATTAGCGGTCATCTTCAAAGACCAGCATCCATTATTGTGTAGCATTATTATAAATAAAAATAACAGACTCTCTGTTTTGTTTTACATCAAAACGTGTGTTAGCGCTACAGCACAGCTAGCTTATGCAGGAAGCTAGAAAAGTCACAAATTATTGCCACCACGAGACTTTATTAATTTATCAATTGTTAATGACTTGTGACTGGTTTTAGCCGCATGCACATCATTTGGCAAATAATTATTATAGTCATTGTATTCAGTAGTCTTTCACGACGACATACGGCTTTGATATCAATCATTTTTAGCTGCCATTCTAAATGTTTTTTTTTATAGAAGTATGATTGTGTGTTTAAAGAGGAAGCTAAGCACTAAGAAATCTAAGAAAAACATTCTTTTCCCTGCCTGTGTGGATTCATTCACCTTTTTACTAAACCATATATTCTTTCTGATTTTTCGCAGTTAGCTTTCTGGTTTAGATGGAATCAGACGTCGAGAAACGCACGTATCTCCCAAAACATTGACTAGTTTGGTCAAAACATTAAAAAAACGAGAACAACCAAGTCAAAGTAATCTTAATAACCTTAGGAACTGACTGAAAGCTTACACGCTTCTCATTCAATGCGTGTGCGTGAGCAGAAGGGTTCGCTTCCTCGTTTTTATGTCATGTGCACCAAACATTAAGACTTCCAGGACGACCTCGGTGGGCGTCTGCCTCATCGCCTTTTAAATGAATGCATGTCCATCGCAGTGTAACACAGGACGCAGCCCAGTGAAGATGCACTGGCCTCTGCAATAACTGTGATGGATTAGATGCACTCTGGTTTTTGTATTTTTACAATAGCATAATGAGGATGAAACCACGGAGCGGCGGACTAGGTTGAAAGTCATTTTTTTTGAGAGCTGAAGTACAGATAATACACTCTTTATTTTGCCATTTATGACATTAGGGGGTAATTGGGATGGCGCCTGTCCAATGAAGAGACGCTGTACATAACTAACCTCCTCGTCTATGCATGTTTCAATCATGAGTAAAGCGAGTGACTCACACTTTGCCAGCTTTTTTTTTTGTTTTTGGTCTGTTTATCTGGTTGAGATCAGATGATGGGTGAGAGTCTTCTACTGTAAGCTGAGAAGTATATTTCTCTTCTATAATTGCTTGTGTAGGTGTCATTCTTCCCGCTTTGGTTTGTCTCTGATCCTACATAAGGTGCTAGCAGGCACTGATCGCACAACAGCAGTGGGCCAAAATCAAAGATGAGAAGATTGCACTTGACAAGCAGCAGTCTGAGGCGGTTCTTTTACAGAAACCACGCAAAGCACCATCAAAACTCTGAAATACTCTAAAGGAATTATTGCCAGGAAACACGATTTACGGCGAAATCAAAATGCGCTTTAAATAATCTTGTGCAACAAATATGTTTTTTTTTATATAAACATACTCAGGTGCTGAGAGCATTAACTGCGTTTGGAGCGTCATCGCTGGAGCGCACCTTGTTCTTTGTGATTAATTCAATTGAGTGGCTGTAATTTAAAAGCTCTTAGGGCTCTGCGTCAATCTACCGAACCAGCTGAATGAAACTAATGTAATGAATCAATCATCGGAGATACACACATTAATCTAAGGGTTGTCTCTGTCAGAAACCGTTAAGCGACAGGTTAAGCCCTCCAGGGGGTCGGTGGTGTGTGGATGCAGCGAGGGGCCGTGTGATTCGAGGCAGAAAAGACGCAGGAAGACATCAAACCGGTGCAGGAAGTTCGTCAGGGGAAGGGATTGGCTGACTGAGGAGTGACATCGTTTATAGGGATGAGCAGATGCAGCTACCACATATAGGTGATGTGCCAGGAGCTCCAGCGTCCTTCACTTCCCCCACCTTCGTCAAGCAGCGATGAAAGGTCGTCCAAGCATTTAGCAGTACAGCACATCCGATGTGTTTGTAGCACCAGTAATGTAGACAGAAGGCACAACCTGATGTCGTCAGGAGGCAGAAACGAGACCAATTGAAAGGAAACGGGCATTTTAAGCAAATATTTAGAAACATTCTTAACAGCAGATGTTTGAGATTTTGGCATCATCAGGGATCAAATCAGTCATCTGCCTTTTGGGGAACACATCTCCACTTTTACACAATTCCCAGTGCGGTGCCGTTAAACATTTTTCCAATGTGGAAAATAAGTTTATATGTTACAAAAGGCATAAATCTGCTGAAAGACTTTTTCTTCTACCCATGAACCCATTTGCAGTTAACTAAGAACAATCTGCTCCCCTCTATTTCCAGCCCTTATGCACTTCTTGTTTATTGTTCACTCCACAAGTCTGGTGTTTATAGAAGAGGGCTTTTAGGAGAGGAAAGGTATTACTGAACGAAAGCCCAGAAGTCCTGTTAATAGTTTTCCTCAAGCATAGCATAGCAAAGACGGAGGAAGAAGGCGTTCTTGTAAGGTGAGAGGTGAACTTAACTTTTTGACCTAGAGGCAAAAATGTAATGTGTGGCAAAAAAAACAAAAAAAAAACAACTAAAACATTCCCCTCTGTTCAGTGAAACATGGTGGTGGCAGCATCATGCTGGAAGAAAAAGAAAGGTTTGCAGACACATACTGCAAAGAGACATGGGTGAAAGCATCAATCTGTTGGGTAAAAGGTATTATTAGAGATGTACAACAAGTTCTTGCAGCTGTAGTTACTTCTTGACTCGGGGAATGAAATGTTTTAAACTTTGCATACTTTCCCTTTGACTGCATGTTTGTAGCATGAGCTGCTTTGGTTTAATTCCCAATTAAATACACTGGATTTTGCAATGTGATTTTTTTTTCTTTTCTTTTTAATTAATGAGGCATGAATTATTTTTGAAACCTCTTGCAACAGCATAAGGCAAAGCTCTTTCATCACTCTACAAATAAAATATATCCATATGAATAAGTGTTTTTGGAGAGCGGTTGCTTTTTAAACTGAGAAATACTGTTACTAGGCAGAGAGAATATTTTTAAAAGATGTAAAAAAAAAAAAAAACAAACCGACGTGAAAGTGTTGCGAACTTAAACGACGGTCTTCAGCTTAACGAAGCTCTGCTCTCCACATCCTGTCTCCACGCCGTCACTTCTTCTCTGCTTCAGCTGCGTTTTGCAGACGCGGTGACGTCACGCCGGTGACGCGCCAATGTTTTTCTGCATACATTAGCTCCTCTGCAGCCCTGCATCTTTCTGCTAAGTCGGTCTATTTTTATATCTACTCACCCTATACTTTTGGCTCTTCTTGGTCGAGTTTTGCGCTTTTGAATCACATGCTGAATAAGTTAAGTAACCACGAACCTCTTCGTTTAACAGTTTCACTTAGCTTGCGAACACTGACCTCTGTGTGCGACATAAGCTGCTTAGCGCATCCTGCCTCAACATCTAAATCTGCTTTTTGTTGTAAGATCCAAAATCTACAACATTCCTAATCTTTGAAAATGCCTCTTCGGTTTCTCTGCAGTAAGTTTTCTTGTAATATTAAAAAAAAAATTATAATAATAATAAATTCCTCTCACCAGTACATCTTTAAGTGTCTTTAACTTTAATTCAGGATATTTTTCTATTAATATTGATGTCAATTTGGAAAGTAAAATTAAGTTTTGTTGCCACTTTTTCTATTTTAATGGCAATTTTTGCACTCTTGACAGGCAGAGACGTCGTCTGCCTCATTAGTTCTTTTGAAAATAAAAATGGAAATAATATATGTCAGATGGGCTAAAGGTTGCCTTTGTTGTCTCGCCCCTTTGAGACAGCAACTTACATTACCTTTCATGAGTCCCTGCAATTAAAATTACAGTGCTGCTTTGAAAAAGCGCTCTAAGTGCTCGACTATGGGAGATTTTATTTTCTCATGCTAGATCCTCTTGAAAAAAAAACATTAAATTAATATTGGACCATTATATTAGAGTACCTGCTAATTATTGTTCCAACTCACTAATGCTCTGTTAATTATGTTTTAAAACTTCTAACATATATATATACTTGTGCTTTTAGAAAATGATTGTTTTAATTGCTACTTAAATTGGTCAAGATGCAGCAAGCAAATATTCAGTGATCAACAGTGGAAGTTTTTATTAAAAACAAAAACAAAAAAGAACCTTATAATTTGATTACTGAGCTGCTCCCTGACCAGCGTTTTGTAATTAGATTGTTTTTTTCCCCCTTTCAGTCCCTCCTGATGTGTTTGGCTCACTGGGCCGAACACATCACTCCCACACAGGCGACGGTCCACTCAGATGGGCTTCCCCAAGCTCCTTGACCCCTTTCAGCATCACAGAGCATGAATTTCATTACCTGCACTTATGTAAATGTTAATTAGTTGAGGGAATTGGAAACTGGCAACACACCAATTTTTTTATCCCTCAACAAGCTGGAAGTCGTCATCCCCTCTGTGATTTTCAAGTTTTTGCAAACCGCACAAGAGTCGGGAGGAAAGAAACCTCTTTCATTTAATTCTCGCTGAAAAGTGCATCCCAACAATGCATTACATGTTAGGCGCGTTTTTTTCTTTCTTTCATTAGTACAATGGCTTTGGAAAAAAGTATATAGCTGGATCCTTCTCACATTTTATCATTCACACCCACAACGCTCACTAAATTTTACTGGGGTTTTATGTAGCATACCAACACAAAGTGGTTCGAAATTGCAGTGTAGAAAAAAAAATAGACATATGGTTTTAAACTAACAAAAAAAAAACAACTGAAAATTATGGTGTGGATGTATGTTCAGCCTATTTTTCTTTTACTCTAATATCCTTAACTTGCAATCAGTTTGCCTCCATCGAACCAATCTGATTAATAAACAGGGCATTTGTATTTAATCTCAGTATAAACGTATAATTGAGTTATTTTGCAAATATAAATTGGTATAAATTTCACACTCTGAATGTGAAAACATGTCCTCAGAGACTTTTCCCTACAAATACGTTTCCTTTTGTTTGTCTGTTTTGTTTTAGATATTGACTTTGGTGGGTTGGATGCAAATTTTTATTTAGACAATTGTTTCAAATCATCTTTCTTTTACTTTTGCTGTGCTGCTTAGTGTTGGTCTATCACCCAAAATACAGAAAAAGAGAATGAAAGACTGCAAATTATACTACAACTAAAGATGTAATTCCCAACATGAGTTGCACAAAAGTTAGTTTTCTATGATTTCTCTGCATTGAAAATAATAACCAAATAGCTTTTTAAAGCATATTGCAAGAGCCAGCCATCCATAACGAAATCGGTGTGAATTTTGTATCAGTAAATGCACCACTGGTGCAGAGCAATTTGTTCACATATGCTGCCACCCAGATCGTTATTTACGCACAACACGTTAGCATTGCTAAAGAATCCCAGGGTGAAAACATCTCGTCCCATGAAACAGAAATATTCAAACCCTCCCTATACGCTACCCGGGATACTTTTTAGATCAATATTTTCCCTCCTTCTTGTACAAAGATCTCTTTCTCTGCGAGGGCTCCTTCAAAAACACAAACAAATCAATACAGCACAAGCAGGAAGCCTTCGCATCGACATGCTACGGCTGGTTAAGCAGTCCGGGTTTAAAGATTATCCCAAAACAAGTGCTGCTCGTGTTTCCTTTGACACCATTTACCAGTTCCAGTCAGTCGTTGTCTTTTTTTCAGCCCACTTTTTTACAGGAACCAGAGACACAGTCGGTGTTTATGTCAATGTTTTGCAGGCGTATTCACAACCCCTGGAACTGGGTCACATTTTTTGCCACGTTACAACCACAAACCTCACTGAGTGCTTTATTGGGATTCTAAGTGGTTTTGGTGCATGATTGTGAAGTGGAGGGAACCGGAGACACGGTTTTCAAAATGAGTACAAATCTGAAAAGTGTGGCATGCTTTGCATTTACCTCCTGAAGGGTCAACGTTGCTTAGAGTAAAAGGACAAAAAGGAGTGTCTTTACTTTTCTTTTGGTTTCTTTGCTACCAAAGGGGGAAAAAACAGACTATTTGCTTGATTATATATATTTAATTTTAATAATACTTTTGACTTGACGATTTGGCCCACGCTCCAAAACGTTTGGACACTAAATTGCTCCACTTCATCTCTATGCAAATGTTTTGAGGCTGCTTTCCCTCTGGAAGATGGACTGAAGTCCTCCGCAGCATCAAACACACACAAATGGTGTTTTGATTGTTGGCCAAAAAGCTGAATTGGTGGTTTTATCTGTCCAGGTGTTGCAACTCTTGCACCAACAAAAAAAAAAGGGCCACAATTTTGGGGGGTTTTTTGTGTTGGTTTTAACTCCTAAAATCCAACTAGAATTACGTCAAAGTTTGCAGTAAACACACAGCAAACATTTTCAAGTGATCTGAATACTTTTTGCAAAGCTCAGTCTGCCCGACTGAGCTTTGCAGCACAACAAACAGCCGCGGGGCGGACAGTGTTCACTTTAACCTGGTTAGGCAATGACTTCCAAACAACGCAGAGCGAGCAGGAGCCCAACCGACCACAAGTAGCGACTGTAGCCTGAGGTCGTTTCACACAACCGCATCAGGAAGCTGCTTCGTTGCGCTCCTTCTCCCTGCATGGCTGCAGCAAAACGGAAAGAATCATGAAACGATCCGCTGCAAGTTTGAAATCATGTGAAACTGACTCGTCTTGTTTTATTTTTGAAGCAGCCGTGGGTTTTCGCTCCACATAACTTCTCTGCCGAGAGAGAAAATGAAACAGAGGTGTAAATTACACCCCCCCCCCTCCCCTCCCTCCAAAATCTGCGCTCAGTGGAGAGATTCCCCCCAAAAATAACTCAGAGAATTAACACAAGCGTTTTGACTTTTGCTCTATTTGTTGAAACGCTTATTTAAAGTAAACCTTGGATTGTCGGTGCGATCAAAGTCGAGCTTTGTGACTTTTCCTCACTTCTTCCTGGTGAATCCGAAGTGGGAGCAGAACAGCAGGAGAGCCACCTTCTGAAACCTGGAAGATGCGCGCAGAATGAGACCCAATAAAACCGAGAGTGCTTTCTTAAAAAAAAAAAAAAAGACTCGAGCCTTTTTGAGATGCTGTATCAGTTTGAAATTGTGTTATCCGCTGGAAGAAATGCTGCCTTTGAAGGGTGAGGGTGTTGGAAATCTGCTTTGCGCGCCGAGATCCAAAGCTCCAAAAGAAAGGTCTGTTGACGGCCACTGCTTGGAGGGCCGAGTTTGAGCTTCTTAGCGCCTGGTTTCTCTCCTTTGTCCACAGCTTTAGACATGCTTCCTGAAAGACCTCGCTCCTATACATCGGATCTTTGAGCGTGAGAAGGTCACAACCCGCATTTCTCTTGAGAATGACTGACAAGAGAAGCGCAGGATCCGCTTAGCGATTTCACACAAGTCAGCATATTCGAGGCACACGACCACTTATCTTTAATAGGTTTTTTTTTTTCCCCTCTGCTAATGCACCTTATTCATGCAGGTCACTTGCTATTGTGATTTGTTGAGACACCTGGCAGAGCAAAGCATAAATCGCAATTTTTAACAGCAGAGACGCTTAAACCTTAAAGTCCCGACGGGATTTAAAGGAACATTGAGTGTTTTTCCACCTGAATTCTTTTATAAGACTCCAGTGCACGCTAGGGAACAGCGAGGAGACGAGATCTGCACATCAAAGCAGCCACTCTCACACCCGAGGGCCTGCGGCTCAGATGAATGTGACCCATATTATGTAGCTATATATCGTTGGAGCGTCCCCTGTGAGATCAAGACGCCGTTCGGCCTCTGTCAAGCTACGAGTGAGGGACAAGTGGGAGGAACGCCGCTTGCAATTTACAAGCTGCTGCGGGGAGTCGAGGCGTGCGGGGCGAGCGGTGCGTGAGCAACATTTAATCAGAAACATTTTATGGAGAACAAAGCAAATAGTCTGTCAAAGATCTCTTTGAGGGGACGCATGAAGAAGAGTTCGCATCGTCCTCATTGCGGACTCCCCCCCCCCGTGAGTCGGATCATCCGGGGACGCTTAGCATGCCGGGGCGACACCAGCGCGCTGCGAGAAATGTGTGACAGTGCATGGCCCTGAGGGCGAGTGGAGCAAGGTGACTTCTGCCCTTTAGCTAATGAGCAGCTTTCGTCTGCCTCGTTCAGCTCCCGCGTTGACTGATCTGTGAGTTGTTCTGCTGAATGGCAGGGGAACAAAGTTACTCTCTCCCCCCCTCCCCCTTCCCCCCTCGTGGATCTCTTCGCAATCTATTCAGGGTGCGTGAAGTGCTCTGCATCAGATGGAACACGGCGCTTCAGTGAATGAAAGCCAAACAGTGCGAAAGCACTTCCTGCTGGAGACGTAGAAAGACGGCAAGTGTAATAGTGTGTAATCAGTTAAGCTATTTTCTCATCTGAGTGATGGGAAATATATATATATATATATATATATATATATATATATATATATATATATATATATATATATATATATATATACTTTTTTTTTTTTACAGTACTTTGTACCACCTTTTACTGCAATCAGCTGCAAGTCTTCTGGGATCTGTCTCTTCTAGATCGGCTCATCTGCAGACTGCATTTTTCTTCTTCTTCTTCTTTGCAGAGTAGCTCAAGCTCAGTCAGTTTGGTTGGGGATCATCTGTGAATTCATTTTTTTTTTAGCATTGGCACAGATTCCCAGCTAAGTTTAGGTCTGGAGTTTGAGTTTCCCAACAGACTTTTTTCCTCACATGTCCAAATTTTAAAGTTCAAGGTGCTCCTGGGTTGTAAACTAAAGAACGCACAGCTAAATTTATTGTATGTCGTTTACTTTTACCTGTTCAACAAGTAATGGATACTTTTCAAAGTTCAATAGACAAGTAAATTAAGGTTTTTGTATGACCTTTTTTCCAGATTCCCTGCAGTTTAATTGATGTCTACAGAGACTAAAAGCACTCGGTGATAAAACTTATCACAGATAGCTGATCGAAGCTGCTTTGTTTAAATTAAGTGTC
Organism: Poecilia reticulata; assembly: GCF_904066995.2. Taxonomy (NCBI): domain Eukaryota; kingdom Metazoa; phylum Chordata; class Actinopteri; order Cyprinodontiformes; family Poeciliidae; genus Poecilia; species Poecilia reticulata. The sequence continues at coordinate 15,617,484 of NC_088849.1, forward strand.
TTCACAAGCTCTGATTGGCTCTCAATAAGCTTCAGGTAAAACAAAACAAACAAAAAAAAAAGATTTACCTAATACTGAATAAATCCTTAAGCACATTATGTTGTTTCCCCTCTCTCAAATATTCTTTAAAGGGAATCCCACATCCTTCCTGAAGGGAAATTTCACTCATGGGATTAGTGACTCTCCACTTTCATTAAGCTGCTGCTTGGTCTCATTACGCACCAATGTGCATCTACAGACTAATTAACAGCAGATCAATAGGGGCCCTGGATGCTCCTCGCACAAGGGGCCCAGTGCTCAGACAAACCAGCCCTCATTATTGGAGGCTTCAAAGAGGATTTCTCAGGATCTACCGGAGGGACCGGATGACACATCAGCCTGCAGGCTTGGCGAAAGTTTGAGAGTTTCCCTGTTCTTCTTGTCGTTCTCTCTCTGTGTGCACATGGAGGGCTGATGATTGTATAAGGAAAACAAATATTTATTCCGAGTAAAGTCCTAACAAGATCAATACTATTTATGCATGTGTTCTGATAACATCTGTTGCAAATGTACCAGTATTTCAGAAAACCACATGACGCCGTTGGCCATCAGGTGGCTGTGCGATGGTCTGGGTCCACGTTGCCTCTCCAGAACCTGGATCACTTGGCATAATTGATTGAACCATTTTATCGTGCTCTCTATCAGGAAATCCTAAAGATGAATGTCCGGCCGTCGGCTCACGACCTCAAGCTGATGCGAGCTCGGGTTTTGCAGAAGGACAAGAATCCAAAGCACACAGGAAGGCCACAAAGTGAAAATTTTGGAGTGGCGTAGTCAAAGTTCGGACCTAAATCCGAGTAAGCTGTTGTGGTGAAACCCTAAAACATGCAGTTCATGCGTAGAAAACCTCCAGTGTGGCTGAATTACAACAGTTATCAGAAGAAAACAGGACAACGTTCCTGCTTAGATAGAAAAGACTCGTTGCAACTATCACAAACACCCAATGGCAACCATTGCTGCCAAGAGTTGCCGAACTAGTTAGGTTCACTTTTGTTGCACACAGAGACAGGCTGGTTTGGAAAAGTTTTTCCTGTCACTAAATCAAATCATTGGAAAGCTATTTGAAAGTTATTTGTTTTTGTTTTATTATGTTTTTAGTTTTTATCAATCAAAATTCCTTTGATCTGTAATATGGAAGTGACAACAAAGGATGTAGGTCAAACCTGGTATTATTATTGTTATTATTTTTCTTTGAGTTTGCAGTATTTAAATGCTGAAGCACTAAAACTGATGTCTCTATTTGTGCCCTGTATGTTCCTGAACTTTGATAATGCCTGCACATCATTTTATTTATTTATTTATTTATTTTCTCCAGGTTCCGGAGCTGCGATAAACTTTATAACCGGATTGCTGTAGGTGTCGTTATGAGAGATTAAATTCCCTGAATTATTAATATCCCCACCCCCCCTGCCACACATCTTGTATTGTGCATGGGTTTCTCCCAAAGATCCGGCGCCATAATGACTCTATTTTTATCCCCGTCTTCTCTAATTTGGAGGAGGAAGGGGCAGCGACGTGAGGCGGTGGGGCTCTACAACAATTGGTCTGCATGGCGACGGGTGGCTCGGAGACGCCGATGTTATTATTTTGGGGCTCCAATAATCACATTCATCGCCACCCTTGCCATGTGAATGCTAACACTCTGCCGGACACAGAGATAAGGTCACGACTGATGCTTCGGCTTAGAGATGCGAGGAGGATACGCGTAATTAGTGGCCCAAAGCCTCGGGTGTGATTAAGTGAGGTCTATAAGGTCCTCGGTGACGTGGACAGATGTCGTCTGAAATCACCCAATTTAAACATGGTCCTCTTGTTAGCCAGCCGCCCTCGTCTGGTGGTGTCATCTTCTCCCTGGCTTTTTTATCTGGGGCTGAATTCAGCTAAGCAGGATTAGTTCTCCGTGGTTTTTCTTGTCGGAACGGATGCACGGCAACACCCCCGAAGGATGAAGTTTTGTGCGAGCCGTGACCGTGGAGTGACGACGTTCTCCAGAGCTTTAGAGGATAAGGCTCAGAACGAGTCCCTTTCTGTGATGTTTTGCGGCTTTCGGCGAACAAGCACGCGCAGCTGTTAGATTAGTTCGATTCAGCGCGAGGAGTTCAAACCTATTTAGTTCAAACCTAAATTTTTTGTATCGTTTTTTTTTTTTTTACTTAAAAGTAGATCATTTGAACTGAAGACACAGTTTTCAGTGCAGTAAAAGAAAGATGTTAGTGTCTTGCGAAAGCTCTCACGTCACCAGTTGCGACTGTAAGTCTCGACGTATTTTAATGCTATTTTATGTTATATGACATCAAAAAGGAGCGTAGCTTTCTAAAGTGGAAGGAAAATTATACATCTTTCAAAACCATTCAGAAAAATCAGAGAGGTGCATGTCCATATGTGGCCTTGTAGTCTTGAATTGTAGAACCGCTTTGCGCTTCTACTTTTTGTTTGTTTCTACCAGGCTTGCAGATCTCAAGACTGACGTTTTTATCCATTCTGATTTGCAAAATTGCTCTTTCGGAGTCAGACCGGATTGAGTTTGCCATAGGTTGTCAATTGTACTCTGACGTTTCTTATATTTCTTAAACCAAATGATTCAGTTGTTGCTCTGGTTGGTTCTTTTCATTGTCCTGCTGGAAGGCAAACTTCCACCCCAGGCTCCACTCTTTAGCAGTTTCTAACAGGGTTTTTTCCCCCCATAATAGTCCTATATCACCTCCTCTCATTCCTTCTACTAACTCTGACCAGCTTCCCTGCATCATCTTCCAAAGAGATGCATCCCTACAAACAGGGATGCATCTCCTGGTCTGTGTTTTCCACGCAGACCAGGGAGTTCATTTTTGGTCTTATTTGACCAGAGCTCCTTCTATTTGTCTGCATCGTCTATGACTTGTGGTAAAGAATTTGTGACACACTGCAAACTGAGCTTCTTTCTTTTACATTTGTGGACTGCATGACTAATACTTGTCCCATATTCTCCGCCTTGGCTGCTTCTCTGACTCATTCTCTCCAGTTTTGGCCGGACAACCGTGTCCAGTTACGTTTGGATACTCTTTTCCATTGTCAGATGATGGGTTGAAAGTGTCCAAAAAACATGAGAAACCCTGGTTCAAAACTTCTTAACAACTTGACACGTCTTGCCGTTTTCCCTGTTCTTCGTGTTGCTGTTATTCGCTAATGTTCTCTAATAAACCTTGAAGGCCTTCACAGAACAGCGTGTACTGTATGTGGACTCTATTTACTAATTAGGTGACATCTGAACGCAGTTAGTGGAATGGAAAAAAAAACAGAAATAAAGAGACCGAAAGAAGAAAGGAAACCTGAACAATAAACAGAAATGCTAATTTAATGAAGCGAATCCAAAACACAAACAATCAGAGGCACTGAACCAACACAAGGAGTAAACTAAAATGGCAAGAAATAAGGGGGAAAAAAAACATCAAAGAAATGATCAAAGGAGATAACGCCTTTGACAACATGACTTTTTAACAAAAGATCATGATAAAAATGGGGAAAAGTTCAAGGTGCATGCATAGTTTTGCAAGGCTGTGAAGTTGTCATATTTTTAATACTGAGAGGTAGAAAAGGAAAATCCTTGTTACATTTGGCAAGTAAAGCATGGAAAGAGTTTTAGCGAGCAAGTGCTTCGTTGTCCTTTACTGTAAAATTGAAGTTTGGCTCACAAGTAAATGTACTTTTTCCTTTTTCCACCAACTATAATTGGAAATTGGGAACATATTCTTTGACTGTAGGAGCTTTGGGAACCTCACATAGTTGAGAAGTGTGAGGCTGCTGGAAAGCATCTTGTTCACAGACAAAGGCTGTTCGTTTTAGTTTTAGTGTGCTTTTATTTTGAAGACCACTGAATAAAGTTTATTTCGTTGAATATTTAATGTTGGGTTGCCTTCTGACTGACTGACAACCTGTCCAGGATGTACCCAGGTAGTGATGAGTAAAAAAAAAAAAAAAAAATCAAACTTGGGCCGGAGGAGAATCAGGAAAACAGAGACAGATCAAGATCTGGCTCTCAGAGGGCTGACAGGAGGCCAGGACAGACAGAGGAACGAGGAGGATCTGGCATGCTGCAAGTGAAAAGCAGAATAATTACCAAAGTAATGAATGACAAACACAGGACAGGTGTAACGATTAGCAAGCAAGGACCTGCAGCACGGAGGGAGGGGAGCAAAAGACAAAACTAACAAAAAGGAAATCCGGGACCAGATTAGGGAATCAAGAGAAAAGCAGAAAAACGGGCAGCACTCATCATGAATAATGATTACACAAAAACTTACAAACAGTTCACAGTTCAACGTCTTTCCCCTGTTTTTGACAGCTCTCAGGCAGATAATCGTTAGAGGCTGCAGAGCCGAAAGGCACATTAATCTTATTATGTGTTTTTCCCTTCAGTTGTCTTTTTTTTTTCTTCTGGGTTTCAAATGTCATTTTCCCGTTTTGAAAGAAGCTTAGCATCTTTTCAAAAATGTTTAGCCTTAGCCAAATTCGTTTATTTACCACCTTGGGTTCTTGTCTGGGCTCTCATGTTGTGCTTTTCTCGTCTCGTCTGTCACTTCCATGTGTTCACAGCTCAAAAACAGCACCTGTGATATTTATACAAACTCTGACTACAGAATTATAAATGGGGAAGGCATTCACACATCTAAAGATGCATCCCTCCACGCAGCGAAAGGATAACCTGAAGCAAGTGGAATCTAGGAAGCGGGACTTGATCGTTATCGTCCATTGCGAAAGGCTTTCTGCCGCGTAGAACGACTGAGATATAAATAAAGACGCTAAGCGGCTTTGCACGTTTATGGTTTTTATGAATGAATGCAACCGGTGAATGGTTCACCAAGCAGGGGCAAACCCCTAACAGGATCAGTGGTTTTGCTATATTCAGAGGTTCTGCAGAGCCCGTTCCGGCTACACCTTGTGGCACGTTACATCAAAAACATAAACAGATAAAAAAAATATATAAAATTTTTCCACTTTCGTGTCATGTCTTTGATTTGGTTTTGAAGACACAATGCCTGTTGTTTGCAAAACAAAATGTGAGTGCTGCTACGGTAGTTACCGGGCAGATAACAGGATTCTCGTTTTACATGGGTGGAAAAATAAAAGAAATGCAGCCATGCAAAAACTAGCTTGAGGCTCCAAACTTTCTTCCCCGTTTCCAAAAGTTGACCTGTTAGCATCAAAGAGGAGCTGAGAGCGCCGCGGGCCCACACACAGAGGAGCAAAATAATCTCATCAGCACCATCCTGGCATAAATCAGACATGATTAGCTGCTGACAGTTTGCTTGTGTATTTTTAGTTGTTCCCTTATTACATAAAATTGTTTGACCTACTTGGCTGGAGGACAGAGAACGTATTTTTATGCATTTTGTCAAGAGGAATACATTTCATGTCTCCTGTCTTCACAAACACTTTGTGTGATTGGAAGCTATATTTGAGTTAACATGTCGCAGATGCATGATGATTGCTTAAAAGGAAAATTTTATGGACTTTTGAAAGCGTTGTGGGGGAAAACGTTTGTAAAACTAGAATTAAATGCCCCGTGGATCTACATTTTAGCGACAACACTTGGCAGCAGGAGGAAATTTGCTTTACTTCACCGTCTGCCCGTCTGTCTGACGATAATTTAAGTGAGCAGAGGCATGGATTGTATCAGAGCAGGTAGGTGGGAATGATGGGTGAGAATACTGTCTAATCTGTAGGATCAAGAATTGATTTAAATTCAACCTGTCTGACAACCTAAAACCATGTTTGTGAAAACCACCAGACAACCTAACCAACATATTTTGATATTGTTCAAAGAAAATGATTTATAGACGGGCATTTTGACCAACCTGCTTCTCCCAGATACACTAATATTTTTTTATTGTGTCTCATAAATTCTTGCTTTCTAAAGTTTTTGATATTTTCTGAGATGAGTGGGCCAAAATGAATTTACAGTGATGTTTAATACTCACTGCCAGTATTTGTAAACACTTAATGGCAGTAGTTGCCATTTTCACATTTTTTAAACATTCAAGACTAAAGAAAGAGCACACCATAAATAAAATGGCTAAGAAGTCAAATGTTTTTTTTTAGCAGCACTTTAGATGTATATCACAGCAAAAGCCAGTTTTGTTCTTCCTGCCTCTGCTTCCTGTTCCCAGGGGGTGGTATAGGGGGTGGAAAGTGATGACAATTCTAGGGGCCCTGACCAACAGGGGGCCCTCCACAATTTATTTATTTATTTATTGTTAATAGAAATAAATAAAAAATTGGGCCCTGTCAATTACAAAATTAATCATATTGTATTTCCAAAGATTGTTTTTAGCTGTAAAAATTTAATTTTCCCACTCCCAGACCAAAACACACACATCCATAATTGCCCTGAACCCCACTATCTGCGATAAATGGTTCGTTCCTGCTTAGAGCACTTCAGAGTGACGCAGTTAGCGGCAGCCAGTGGAAGACACGAACGATTGTGGCTGTTACTATGCTGCTAAGAAAAGTTATAAAATCAGGTTTTCAAAAAGAATAGAGCGAGGGAGAGAGAGAAAAAGGCAAGAGTGTTAATTTATAACCCAGTTTTTCTCCGAGAGGTGGGTAGACTGTGAGATTATCAACCATTTGGCATAGTTAGCTTAGCTACAAACTACTGTTTGCCTCCATTTCACTAGGATTTAATGAATTAAGGAAAGAAATTACCAACATATTCATATATTTAACTTGTCCCTTTCACCTTTTACCACTTAATGAGTCAGTCAGCAGCAGCTCTAACCCACATCCATTCTGACCTCCCTCTTCTAAGTGAAATTAAACCTGCAGTATGTAGCTTATAAAAAGATATTTTTTTCCACATATTTGTTAAAACTGTCATTATGTTGTGACAGTATGGTATGAGAGGTAACCTGTGAAAAATCTATTTCCTCTGCCTTCACCCACTGCTCTCTAGAAACAATCAATCAGAGGCAGGAGAGTTTTAGTGCTGTCAATCACAGTCTCATGTGGCTCATCCTTCCTCCCCCTTACTTTGTTCTATTCTGCAGCTAGCATAGCCTGTTGTAAATGCTTTGTCTACCAAGCATAGCTACTAGTGATGGCAGATAAACAATTTTCCTGCACAACAATAAGTTTCTCCACCATTAGCACATTTAGCAGTGAGGGAATGAGGCTAATTGACAGCGCTAAGAGTGTCCTACTAGTTCTGATTTGTTGTTTTTGGCCAGAACGTTGCATTACTTTAGCTAACAACAGAAATTCAGGAAGGAGGTGGAGGAGACTGATTGTTTTCACAGATTATCTGTTTCATAACAAACTGTCACAACATGGTGACAGCTTTAACAAATATGGAGAAAGTATATTTTTTTATTAAAGTTACATACTGCAGCATGAATAAAATGCAACTACATCGCATTTTTGAGAAGTCTGGATTGTTTTATGTATATTTTGCATGTTGCCTATGACTGTTGCTCGTGGGGAGAGACATTTCAGTATCTAAAACTAATAGAAAAAATGTAAGCAACCTACTTGCATACTGAATGCAGACTGTATGCATACTGAATTTTATTCTTGCATGTAAAATTCATGAGCAGTAAATATTGTACTAGTTATCAGTATTGGACCAAAGAAAGCAAGGCAAGCTTTTGAAATTGTGACGCTGCTTTTGATGGGTCAGATAGACTCAAGAAATTGTAACAGCAGCTGCGTGGGGGGGCAATTAAATTTTTTGTCAGGGGGCCCAAGATTCCTGGCAGCGCCCCTGCCTGTTCCCATACCACTCAGTGTCCCGTCGTGATCAGAGTTTAGTTGGCTGACAGTTGAGGTCAGAGCCTTTATTGATCTGAAGTTGGGACAGAAATTTCGTTTGGCAAAGAGCAGCACCTCACAGATACCTGCTGCTCCCACTCTGACAGATCAGAGAATTAACTTGATCGTCCGCTTTGAAGGGAACACTTGTCAACAATGGCTTCTCCTTTCATTTAAAACTCAAAAAAGAGGCTAAAATGTAAACCTGCATCCCTTGTCGTGACCAAGCGTTACCCAAGTCTTGTGAAGCCAGGAGACGGCAGGGGTAATGTTTGCAGATGAGCAAGAAACAGAGCCTCAGTCTCCTGGAAGCGCCGCCCTTCTCCGTCCAGTTCAGTCCAACCCCCAAAAACCTGGCCGGCTGCCTGGACCCGGCATGGCACGGAGAGTCCTTGAGATATCATTCCAACAACATTATGTCCAAGTGTATGTGTGTGTGCGTGGGTATGCAGGAGAGAGGGGGTCTGACCATGCAAGCAGAAGTGTTGCATGCGTGTTGGTGCGAGGGAGTGCTGAAGTGGCTCCATGCTGGACGCTGGACGCAGGCAGAGCTCGGTCAAGCTTGGCGATATGGGAAGTTGCAGAGGTCGTCCCTCAGTTTGGTAATCTGCAGCACAGTGGAGGCTTTTTTACATTGATGTCATCACTTACACCCTATGATCTTTTGAGTCACGGTCTCCACCAAGCCGCAGTAGGTCACAGTTTTGTCAAAAAAACAAAAAACAAATGATGAGTATATGATTAACAAAGCTTTTATCCTCCTCCTCAGAGTTTCCGCTTGAGGTCCTCTAAGGCCTTACTCATTTTGTAAAGTGTGGTGTTAGTTAGAAAGTGTGTGATAATTTGAAGTTGGATTCACATGACTTGTCTGTCTTTCAAACTCATCAATGCAAATTTGTACCTCTTAAACGTTTCCACTGTCACATCCAACAACTTCAATGTTATTATTAGGATTTTATGAGACAGGCATAAATAAAGTAGAGCCTATTGTTAAATGGAAAGAAACTTAAAGATTGACCGATGAGCTTATTCAGAAATCAGGGGGGTAGAATAAAATGTTCAGAACAAAAAATACAACCAAGTCAATTAAAATACCCTAAATAACAAGGGAAATAAACTAGCACAAAGTGGTTAAATAAAGGCACTCAAAAAGCTTGGTTAATAGGTAATCTGTGGAAATGGTTATGGGTAATTTCACATTGGCCCATAAGACGGTATGTAATTCTTAAGGAATTCCTAAAGTGAGTTATTTGCTTTCTCAGAGTTGTTAGGATAAAATTATCACACACAAAAAAACTGATTTTTTTTCTAAAAGAATACATTTCTTGAAAAGGTCGTAATTGGTGAGCAGCAGTCTCATATCAGAAAGAACTGTGCAAGACAACCTGCTCCAAAAAAGAATCACTCCAATAAATCCACAAAATGTGAGGCATCATGCTTGTCCAGCATGATGCTGGAGAACTTGTCCAGACGGTTCTCGTCCAGACCACTCAGCGGCTGCTTAGTATCGTTGCAGCTGCTCCAGCTCCTTGGGTGTCTTGGCTTCTTCTCTGATTAATGTTCTCTAGTTTAGGTGGACAATCATGTCTTGCAGTTGATTGGATTGATACTTATTCAAACTACTCTCTCCAGATAAGTACTGAAATTAAAGTTGTTTTTTTTTCCAAACCTGGACTAGTAAAGCTATGAAAAAGTTTTTGTATATCCCGACTTTACTCCATAGGAATCTGTCAGTCTTGCAGTCACTTCAAGCTTTTGACAAGGCGAAACGTGTTGTGGTAAGCGAATATATTCGTCAGCGCAGACTGAGCATCTGCATAGATTATATACTGATTCTCGAAGTTCTAATGCCAGTGTCTCAGAATCTTACAATGTTTTCTCAAAAATCTATGGGTTGGCCATTTGAGCTTGGCTCCTACCTTTTATGGAGATCAAATTATATGGGCAACAAAAGCATGAAAAGACTAAGCTGAGATATTGCTTACTTAACGCTACACAATGCAAATCATCTGTCAGGCTCCGAGATCTACAGCATAACCTTTACAATCCGAAGAGCCATGCAGGTTCCTTATTCACAGCCTGTCAAAATATCTGCCATAAATTCATAATAGAAACATGCATTTATCGTTATGAGCTAAGGAAATGTATTTAACCTTTGGACATTTTTGTTTAGAATATGAAAGATTAAGATCCTGTATTTGGCTACCTTTATGACATTCTGTGCTCTAAGGATGAAAACCCCTTTTTCCAGTTTTTCTAAAGTTCCCAACCAAAACCCAACTCTGTCCAATTCAAGTAAATAAATATGTTTGGGTAAAAAAAAAAAGGTTTGACCCATAAAAAAAACACCCAAACCTTTTGGCTCTAACTGTGTCATGCGGTGACACGGCATTGGGCTGATTAGGCTCTCAGGATTTCCACAACCCAACGCGCTGCCTGAAGACATCCTGTGAAGATGATGCACTTCTGCCGCTGCTGCTCTGCAAAAGTGCTGTGCCACCTTCTGTGTTTGCCGTCATTGCGCCACCAAAGTAGATTTTCGCGCCTAATAATAGAACAGCTTTTTCTTCCTCTCTGTTTCGTCTTGTTCTTCTTTATTTGTTGTGTGGTTTAAATAAAAATTATTTCGTGGGTTAATAATCTTCAGACAAAATTAATGACGAATCGCTTCCTTTATGGAGATGTTACAAAAATACGGATTGGATTTTTACAAAAAAAATAATCTAGACTGGGTTTAAATTCAGAAAAAAAAATTATCTTGTGGTCTAAATAGTTTGCTTTCCACTCTTACAACTAGAAAAAAAAATATTTTTAAATCTTGCTATGGGCAATAACTGTAAGCTTTCTGACAACATCCCAATGTTTTTTGTCACTACAAGCGTTGCTGCTCTATAATTTGCTCCCTACTTCCCAAAGGAGCCAAAACAACCACTTATCTTTAACATAATTAAGATTTGGTCTCAGTTTGAAAACAATACAGTAGAGAGAAAGCTTCATTCCACACATCAATCCTAGACAATGACTTTCTGCAAACTAATCTTTGTTTTTTGTTTTTTTGACGATTCTATTTTCCTTCCCTTTTCATCCCTTTCAGCTTAACAGCTTTTGGGAGTTGTCATCTCAAATCACTACTTCAGTGACATCCACAGCCTGATGTGCTGCTCCTCCATATGTTGCCAGTGCTTCAAAAAGCTCCTTGCGTCAACAGACAAAGCCATGAGAATATAAATGAACTTACACCAGGCAGTGCAGCGGCAAGTATCTTTAAAAGGCTGGTTATAAACCGATTGATTATTTTATGCAGCCTGTTTATCATTCCATTGCAATTAGCAACACAGTTTATATCAAGAGTCACTGAGTTTAAGCCCTTTTTTGAAGTAAATCCTGTCACCTTGCAGATGAATTACCACCTGTTTAATTCAGGAAATTATGTGTCGAAGGTGATGTGAAGGAGTAATTCTTCTATATTTTTTTGGTTTTACATATATCTCTAATTTATTTATCTCAAATAAATTAGAGATAAAGTTTATCTCTAATTTATTTGACCAGAGCAACTTGTTTCATGTGTTCAGTGTGTCTTCTACAGGGTAAAGGCTGAACTTTACAGCGATTCTGATCTCCAGTCCTTAGGTGTCCCGCATGTTTTAGATGTGAATCTGCTTCAACACGCCCAAATTTTAAAAAATGGTTATTAACTTTTCCTTCCATTCTTTAGTCCTTTATTTGCTTCAATCTTGAGTGAATAAAGATTGGGCTTCCTTTGTTTGTTCGTTCCTTCCCTAATTTTTCCCTTCTTTCGTCCATCTCTTCTCTCATCCTTCTTCCCTTCTTCATTCCCTCATCCTTCTCTTATTTCCATTCTACCCTCACTCCATTCTTCTTTCATTCTGCTCTTCTTTCATTTCTTACCTTGTTCTTTTTCTCCTGTCCTTCCTCAGTCATTCAGTCATTTCCTTCCTCTGATCCCAGTCTCTTTCCTCCTTTTTTGCCACATTCCTCCAATCCTCTATTTCTTCAATAATTAATTTGTTCCCTCTTTCTAAACTCCTTCCCTCTTCTTACTTCCATTCTTTAACATTTTTCCTCTCTCTTTCACTCCATTCTGCCATTCATTCTTCCATTCCCCTTCATATCGCCGTCATGCAATCCTTTCTTCCCTCTTACATCCTCTTGTCAATCTTTTTTCCTACAATCTTTCATTATTTTCTTCCATCCCTCCTTCCTACTCAGTTATTTCCATGTTACATACTCAAAACACGGAAACGCAGAACTCTTGTATTTATGTTTAAATGTGCTCAACAGGACAGAGAACTCTAAAACATTTGATTAAACACTGCCACCTTGTGGCCATAATAGGAACACTCTCCGTCCACACATGACCCGGAAATAAACGCTCGTGTTTTCTCCTGCTCCGCACGTGTTCCACTGTGAGCCGACCAACATGGCTGCGTGCAGTGTGGAGGAGCTGTTGGCCAAAGCTGAACAGGAGGAGGCCGAAAAGCTGAAGAGCATCTCCGTCCAGAAGGAACTGGACCTGGAGTTTGACGTCGGGAATCTCCTGGCTTGCGACAAAAACCGCATCGAGCCCCGTGACTTAAGGGAGAAGAAGAGAGACGACTTCCTCCGAGCATTAGCTCGGGACAACACACAGCTTCTCATCAACGAGATATGGAAGCTACCCACGGAGAGGGTCGAAGAGGTTATCGTGGCCAAACTACCGGAGCAGACCACCCGGCTGCCCAGAGAGAAGCCCCCGCCGAAGCCCAAACCCCCGACCAAGTGGGAGCAGTTCGCCAAGCTCAAAGGCATCCAGAAAAAGAAGAAGACTAATTTGGTTTGGGATGAAACAGCGAAGGAGTGGAGGAGGCGCTGGGGCTACAAGCGGGCCAACGATGACACCAAGGACTGGCTGATCGAGGTCCCGGAAACCGCGGACCCCAACGAGGACCAGTTCGCCAAACGGAACAAGGCCAAGAAGGAGCGGGTGGCCAAAAACGAGTTGAACCGCCTCAGGAACATCGCCAGAGCGCAGAAAGTCAAAACCCCTGGAGAGGGACTGCTGCCTAAAGCCCAGCAGTCCAAAGACGAGCTGGCCAAAGCCGTGAGCGTGGCCAAGACCTCCACAGCGTCCGTGGGGAGGTTCCAGGACCGCCTGCCCAAAGAGAAACCCCCCAAGAACTCCGGCAAGAAGAGGAAGTTCGAGCCCCTGATCGGGGACTTCTCCAGCGAGAAGCAGAAACAGCTGGAGCTGCTGAAGCTCATGGGCAGTAAGACCCCCAAGCTGGACATCACCAAGGCGGTGAACACACAGATGAGGGAGGAGGACAGAGAGGAGGCCGCGGCTCGGCGGAGGAAGGGCGCCGGGGGGAAGGGGCGCAAGGGCAACACGGCAGGGAGAGGCAAAGGAAAAGGGAAGGGGCCGAAAGGAAAAGGAGGAAAAGCTGGAGGAGGAGGAGGTGGTGGAGGAGGGAAGAGAAGAGGAAAACCAGGGAAGCACTGAGGACTTTGATTCCCTGCTTCATCTGGAGTTATTCTGGACTTTTAAGCAGCAGAATGAACTGATTTACTGATGTTGATGAGTAAATCTTAACCTGATCGAAGCATTCTTGTATGCTTGTTGACAAAACTTGTAATCTGAATATGATTCTGAATGTAAACATACCAAGATATTGCAGATTCAATTCATATGGACTATGTTTTCTTCAGAATATGCTCAAACCACCGCAGAGACTTGATGTGAAAACGTTTATGATATAATAATATTGCAGCTAAGTAATTGGATTTATTCATTTCAGGTGTTTGATTTATTTCGAGAAAGATAATTGTCCCATGTTGCAAAAGAGGAGGTTACTATCACAACTGAGTGTTGATTAAACGAACATTTGACATATTGATCTGTGTCACTTTGACAATACACTTTAAACTGCAGAACCAATCAGATTCAATACAGCTGAATTATTCAAGTTTCTATACCGTTACACACTGGCTTAGACCATGACGCCACCACTGATTAAATATTTATAACATTAATCTAAGATAGTTGTAGTTCTGCAAAAAAAAAAAGAGAAATTTGAGTTATTTCATGTAAATCAGTATATCGGACTTTGTAACGTGCATCATTTTACATTTTTTATGCATTTCTTTTTTAAGATCAAGAGTTGAACAAACCAAAAGCACAGATTTTCTTCCTGCCTGACCTCTTCTCTTTAAATAATCTGTTCAGCTGAAGTAATCAGATTACTACTGCCTGTAGTCTGTCCCAGTTTGTATGTAACAGACACTGAGAACTGATAAAATTACACGTTTTTATTAATATTGCAGTAAATTATTGGATTTGTGCTTTTTTTATTCGATAAATGAATTTATTAGCATCACAGCTACAAGGAAAAAAAGCTGTGTCTTCTATTATGACTATAAAGTTTTATTTGCTACTACACAGAGTCGCACTTTTGTTTCAGGCAGATGTTTATTTTTAATTGAACCTATTAAAAATGATTCTGGTTCTGGTGAGAACACTGGGCCACAGCTGCACATCAAACAATATTAGCTCATTTAAAATAAAGGTCTCAGCCATGTAAACTAACTAATGGAATAGGAAAGATACTTTATTTCATTAAAATGGTAAATAAAAATCTAGCATTTTGAAGTAAACGAGTTAGAATAATTCTAAAATTTCTACAATTTAACGTTTTTAACCACTGAGAATGAAGAATCGGTCTTCGGAGTGCCATCTAGTGGTGATCGGTGGCTCCTGCAATGATGCAGCAAACGTTTCACGGCATAAATGTGACTGAACAGCATTTACTCAATAGGAAATATACATGTGGACTCAACTATATAGAAAAACATTTACATAATTACATTTAACTTTAATAAATTCAAAACTAAAACACAACCTGTGCCCAAACAAAATCCTAAACATCTCCCCTCTCAAAACAATGTGGATTTTCCCAGTGAGGCAGGCTGATTGAAAACACCAGGTCCTTGTCAGCACTGCTCATGGGGTGCGTTTCCATGGCAACACATGACCCGTTGACCTCAAAGAGAAGGAGAGAATGATTAGAACGAAACAAAAACAATACATCTACCACCTTAATTAGTTAGGATATATAAAGTGCAAAATACATCACCTGTTAGTGAGGAGGTCAATCCCTCAGTAAGGAAAGAGAAATAATCTCACAACCAGAGATTAAGATGTGCGTTGATACCAGGGGGGGGGGGGTATAGAACGCTAGAGAGGGAATACCTCAACATACTTTTACTCAAGTAAAAGTCAAAAATAGCTATTTATTACAACTATTATGTGCTTGGGTGACCCAGATAAAGTCCATAACTTAATAAAATTGAGAATCTGTGACAAAAATCTGAAAACGGATATTTTGCAGAGGACTCTCAATCCAATCTGACGGAGTTTAAGGCGTTTAGCAAAAAAATAAATGAGTGAAAAATCCAGTTTCTAAATGTGTAAAGCTGATAAGAGACTGACTCTTAGAGATTACAATTGCAGCCACATGTAGTTTTACTTTAAATGCACACCCTGCTTTGTAAAATGTTGAAACCTGTCTCTAATTTCCCCGACATTTCACATTTACACGCCACTCTCTGTCGGTGCAGCGGATAAAATCCTAATAAACCACAGGGGAGTTTGTGGTTGTAATGTGACACCAGCTCAGCTAACCACATTTAATGTAAAATTAACTGAGCTTCACAAAGTACCAAAGTTTAAATGATTAAACCGCTTTCTTTTTCCTGGAAGTGATCATCGGGGAGATTTTTCCTATGAAAGGCTTAGCTGTGGTTTTATTTAGAGGCTTGGCTTCGGGTTTAGTGCTTGGATTGGGAACATCATCCTGAATTAGGAGCAGTGAGGAAAGTGAGTGACAGCTCACCAAGCCAGGATTTGTACTTTTGGCATTTGCGGACTACATAAACCAATAAGCAACCCCTGAATGAGAGCAGCGCTGAAGTTTTTGTTGTGATTTTTGTTGCCCTTACTTCACGTATGATCGTCTGGCGGAGTGGCTGCTCCAGTGTGTGATTGATGGATGGTTTTTAGTCGCTGACACAAGCACAGGGGAGCAGGAGGAGCAGGAGGAGGAGCAGGAGGAGGAGGAGGAGGGGGGTTTCCATCCCCATCTGTTGAGCAGCCCACCACCAGGCAGCCGCTGCTCTTTGTTCCTGCTCAGCCATGCCACAGGAAAGCGGGACGCCGTCGATAACTCTCAATCAGTCGAGCTCTGATTTGATGAAATGATTCATGATCGGTCTCTGCTCTGCACCTGCAATGTGACGCTCAAAGAGAAACAAATCCCTAAAGCATCATTAAAACCTTCTGGTTAGGATCTGCTGCCCAATATCACTGAGCTCCTTCCTTCCTTCCTTCCTTCCTTCCTTCCTTCCTTCCTTCCTTCCTTCCTTCCTTCCTTCCTTCCTTCCTTCCTTCCTTCCTTCCTTCCTTCCTTCCTTCCTTCCTTCCTTCCTTCCTTCCTTCCTTCCTTCCTTCCTTCCTTCCTTCCTTCCTTCCTTCCTTCCTTCCTTCCCTTTTTACTTCTTTATTTCCTTCTTTATTTCCTTCCTTCCTTTTTGTTCCTTCTGTTCTCCCTTCATTCCTTCTCTCTTTCTTTCCTTCCTTCTGTTTTTCTTTCTTCTTTCTTTTTTCTTAAGTCTTTCCATATTTATTTATATTGTTTTCTTCCTTCTTTCCTTCCTTCTTTGCTCCCATCATCCTTTCTTCCTTCTGTCCTTCCTTCCTTCCTACTTTCCATCCTTCCTTCCTACTTTCCATCCTTCCTTCCTTCCTTCCTTCCTTCCTTCCTTCCTTCCTTCCTTCCTTCCTTCCTTCCTTCCTTCCTTCCTTCCTTCCTTCCTTCCTTCCTTCCTTCCTTCCTTCCTTGTTCTCTTTCATCTTTCCTTCATCTTTCTCTCTTACTTCTCTGTGTCCTACTTTTCCTTTTCTTACTCCCAAAGTTGTTTGTGTCCTTCCTGGTGCCTTTCTTTCTTTCTTTCTTTCTTTCTTTCTTTCTTTCTTTCTTTCTTTCTTTCTTTCTTTCTTTCTTTCTTTCTTTCTTTCTTTCTTTCTTTCTTTCTTTCTTTCTTTCTTTCTTTCTTTCTTTCTTTCTTTACTTTTATTCGGCTTTTCTTCTTGTGTAGTTTCTGATGAACGTTCAAAGCCTGTTCACTGTAGAACTTCATCTAATGCATTCATTTAAAACATGCTTGTTATATTTTAAAAATGGACCTGAAGGCATTAGAAGTCTAGAAAAATGAAAAGTGCATTTTCACATGAAAAACTCGGTAAGGTCTTAATTGTGCTCTGCATGTTTCAGTGAAACTCACTGAAACTGCTGGAAACAAGGAAGGTAGGAAGGAAGGAAGCTCAAGGCGGTGCTGCAGTGGATTAGTCAGCTGCATTTATTTAGAGAGCAGGAGCAGTCGGGGTCAGATCTGCAAGATGCAGCACATCTACATGCAGAGCAATGAACACTTTGAGGTGTTCACCACCGTCCTTGCTCCACAAGGTGAGTGGAAGCACATCTGCACTGAAGTTTGGTTTAGCGTGACATTATTTAGTGTTATTGTTATTAGATCAGAGTCGGCTCTTCTCTTCTGGTTGACTTGATCAACTGAAGGATGCAGCTGCAGGGATGCCGCCACACCTGCATTGGTGGTGACTTTTTGTTATGCATTCTTGATTAAACTAATGTTCTTCTTTCCTTTTTTTTTTTTTTGCTGATTCATCTCCACTCTCACTGGACTACAGGGAGATATAGATACAAAGCTGAAGCTGAAAAGGCAAGTTTATGTTTTTCTTTACACAAACAGCCCTAAATTAAAATGATTGCATGTTGACTCAATCGACATCTCTGCATATGAATGATCCACACTGTGTCGTAACCCCTAGACTGAAGGTTTCTATTTTACTGCACAGCAGTTAATCTCTGAGCTTTGACTCTTAATCTTCTCCATTCACACGGTCCTGCCTGTGAACCTGCACGCATTAACGTTACGATCACGAAACATCGGGTTTCACTTTCAGCAGCGAAACCCGATGTTTTTATTTATTTGGCGGAAAAAAAGAAGAAAAAAGAAAAAAAATCCAGAATTTTCTCTCCTATTTAAAAGCTGTAGTTCTCTCTGTGTCCGCTAGATGGTGGTGGTGCGCAGCTACAGACCCCACTGGCCAGACGAGCTGGCCCTGTCTCCGGGTGACGTCATCCTGGTTCTGTCCAAGCACGAGGAGGGGAGGTGGTTCGGGCGGCTGCAGCAGGGCCAGTGGGGCTACTTCCCCGCCTCGTGCGTGATGGAGCTGAGCCAGGTTGGTGGATGTGTTCAGTAACGCTGCAAAAGAGAGCTGCTCATGTTCACGTCTTTACAGTTAGCTACGAACAAACTGGTACTTATCCCCCCGTAGACCGTAGTCTTTAATAACTATTCGATGTAATTTTAGCTGCTTTCAGCTCCAGAGGTTGAAATATTTGACCAGTGTTTATGATAAAATAGATGAAGTTTAATCAGACTGAATAGACTTTTTGAACATGGATTTCTTTTTTTTAAGCCTTACTTCAACTGTCTTTATGTCTGGACTTTGACTGGACCATTCTAATTCTATTCTTGAATATGCTTTGATATAGACAGGGTGCTAAACCTTTTTAGATGCAATCCTTTCTCCAACTCATCTGAATCAAATAAATGGCTCGTTACCAGGCCTCTGTAGAGCTCAGTGAGAGCTGGTGAGGGAATGCAAGCATTTGATTCAGGTTTGTTGGAGCAAAGATGCAAACAAAACACGGGAAGATTTTAAAAAGTTCAAAATGCGGATGCTTTTGTCAGAATCTGTGGCTATTTAATCATATACTATACAACATGGGCCCACTTTTGTGTTCCTGCAACAAGAAAAATCCTCAGAGCAAAACAAAACAGAGTTTGAACTGAAGCATAGATGCCTGTGGGGTCTTGAGATTAACTTAAAAAAAATTATCAAGATGCAACTAAATATGCCTAAATTTGTCATCCTGTGCTTTGTTTCAGTCTAATCTGCCAAATAAAGGCTTGCAGAGAAGCTCATCTCTGAGAGTCAACACCGAACGCTGCAGGTATGGGATGAAAGAATAAACACGTGAAGCAACTGCGTAAACAATTTCACGCATCCCCCAACCTTCAGCCAGTCCGCACACCGCGCTTCACGCTCCGTATCCAGCAGATGTTCCTCACACCCCCCCCCCCTCCATGTCCAGATCCGATCCCGCTGCTCTCCTCTCAGCGCCCCCTGAACAGGTGGCCCCTCTCTCCTCTCATTAGATAACAAAGCCCAATGATTGCCAAGCCCCCCAAACACACACACAACAACACACACACACATGCACAGAAGCCAATCTCCTCTTATTTGAGGAGTGAGAGAGAAATGTTTGTTTCTTCTTCAAACCTTTTAAATCACAGATATCAATATACTAAAGAATGAGTAAAAGCTGCTCTGCGCAAACTCCTGCAAATCCAGACTCGAGTCCTCTGCTCGGCTTCTTGTAACCTCTTGTCTGCTACGGCAGCTTAATTTAGGTCACAGGGAATAAACAGGGCCTTTGTGTTTGTTATTTCCTCTTTGTCCCCCAGTGGACACATTCTGCAGGCGCCGAGGAGGGGGAGCGGCAGAGGAGGGCTGGATGCGAGCCAGGTTAAGCACGACGGCCCCTTCCCGGTGCGGAGGCCCCAAAGTCCTCCGCAGGAGCCCATGGCCCCCCAAGCTCAGCTGCACAGATCTCCAAGTTTGCTCCACAGGATCTTGTCCAAGTGCCGGAAAAAGAGCGAATGCCACGGAGCCACCAATGGGGCCTTCGAGGGTGACTGAGGGGAGAAACCTTTCTGTGTCCATGGTAACTGAGAGGAGTTGACTTTGTAGGCGGTGGTTTTTTTTTTAGATTAAGTGGGTTTCAGAAACTTTCTTTCTTTTTTGGTAAAAAAAAAAAAAAAAGGTCTGAACCTCTTTGTTCTGTGCCTGAAGTCGACTGTTCTTGTCTTTGCTAAATTTCAACAAGCAAGAAGCTGTAATGAATGCTGCCGTCACGCTGCACACCATGGAGAACGTTGTGACACAAAAGCAGCAGCCAAGTCAAGAGGAGTCCACTTGGCTACACTAAAATATTCATTCTCCTTGGTTCTGCCAGCTTTGCACATCTAGCAAATGACTGGACCATTATTACACAGATTTTCATTGATCGAAACCAAGGCTGCTCTATAACTGAGGATGACACGTGTCGCTGAATATTGTTTATCAGTTGAGAGTAATCCACAATTTTCAGAGTTTTTTCCATTCCCTGTCCTTGGGGAATGCTGTCTGTAGGTAAGCTTATTTTCTCAGCAAAGGCTCTGGTAGTAAAATGTCTCATCTCCTGTTTATTTATACTTATATATAACCCAGAAATAAACTAAGTTGGCTTATCTTGTTCCTGCTGATTTGTGCCAGCTGAGTCTGTAGGCAGAGCAGAGATTTTCTGATATATTTTTTTTATAATGTAACTGTAATTACAGTGGCAGCAATTAAATATTTGTAGCTGTAAGAAACGTATACCCGTCATGCTATGCTTTGTATGTATGTATGCACATATACTCTTTGCTTATCGCATAAGCCATTACGATGACAATAAAAACACATGACGACTCCCCGGTTTAATCTTCATGAAACATTTTTTTTTTTTTTGCACATCTCTGTTCATTTTGCTTCAAACGCCGTGAACCTCCATTTTCTTTGCGATGCAAAATAAAAGCCAGCAGCGAAGGGAAGTGTGAGCAAGTTTTGCCGAAAAGCCTCGCCAGTGGAGCAGGAACGGTGCCCGTTGTCCCGGCAACACAAAAGCAGCTCTCGGGAGGCTGCTGCGTGTCTTCTTCTGTGGTGCTTCTTAAGAACGGCCCTGCGGCTGTTGATCGCACCTCCTTTCAGTGGAAGCAAACTGCAAACTCAACCCCAACTTTGGCCTTGACATCCATGCAGGAAACTCCTCCGCCCTCCCCTCCGCGTTGTTGTTTGATCTTCTCTGTTGTATAATCTTTTGTCGTAGGAGGCGGTGGGAGGCGGGCGCTCTGTGGACAGAGTGGGGAGGCACGTTTTGCACAGGACTAAAGGTGTAAAAGTTGCAAAGAGAGACGACCACTCCGGTCATCCGAAGCCAAATCTGAGGGGATTTCTGTGGCTTCTTTACGTAGCAATGAGAAAATCTCGCGACGCCTTACAAGTGAAGTCATGCTCATTGATTTCTTTCACATTTTGTCTACAAAGCACAAACCTCAAGATGGTGTGTAATTACTAAGTGGAAGGAAATATTGCCTGCTTTTTTTTTTTTTTTTTGTCAAATCTTATTACAAGTGAAAATCTGAAAAGTGTGGCTTGCATTTATATGCATCTCAGTCAGTACGTTGGAGCTTTGCTGAAGTTACAGCTGCAGATCTTTTTAGGGGAAAGGGAGGGGAGAAGGCCTCTGCCACTTTTAGACTGTTTTCTTTTGGAAATAGGTGAAGCTCGGTCAGATTAGACGGGCGTAGCTTGGTTTGAACACTGGTTTTCAGGTCTTCACACACGCTTCTACAAATTTTCCGTCTAAACACGCTCTGATCTGAACCAGTTTATGGTTGTTGTGCTGCAGGAAGGTGAGCCTTTGCCCCAGTTCCAGGTCTCTTTCTGGAACTGCGGCGAGATAGTTTCGTCCGTACACTAAAACTGAAAATAGTTCCAACGCTGCCAAAACTGCACTTCAAACCTGTTCAACAGTGCATTTTGGAGATGTAAGCAGCATTTGTTTCCCAACACGCACGCCGCGTTGCATGTCGACCAAAATTTCATATATGGTTTCATCAGACCGGAGCGTCTTCTTCCACTTTTGCTGAGTCCTATGTGGTTTGTGACAGTCTGCAAACAGCACTTCAGCCTAATCTCTGATGAAACTATTAACTGACCAGCTGATTTCTGAAGGCCACTGGATTTTATTTCTAAGAGAAACTGGATACAAAAGCACATCACACTTTTCAGATGTATATTTGTAATAAAACAAACAAACAAACAAAAAATCCTAAAATAAAAACCATAAAATTTTTTACTTTTACCTTAGAAAATAAACTTGTGCCTGGATCTTTCTCACAGGGACTTGCACGTACGCAAGCAGTGGAAACGGTGACCTAATTTGGCCTGCAAACGCCACAGTCCAATTTTAAAACACACACTTCGGAGGGGCTGCGGAGTCTCCCGCCTAAAAGGCCGTCCTCTCCCCGCTGCGTTGTGTTGGGTGTCTGCCGGGGGAAGGGGCGGAGGAGGGGGAACGGGTTGCCTGCCAGATGACTGCGCCGTCATCCTTATAATGGGCTCCCATCTGCTGTCTCGCACACACATAAAGCCAAAGTGTGTTTCTGGGAGTTTGTGCACATGCCTACAAGTGTGTGTGTGTGTGGGGGAAATATTCCTCTGAGGCTCTCTGTCATTTCCTCAGTGCAAAAAGCATTTCTAAGTTGAATTAAAAAAAAAAAAAGAAGAAGGGCTGTGGAGTCATTCACTGATCGAGATTTCAGTCGTATTGAATGTTTCCCTAAAAATTAATCCACCTGTGATTCAGATTGATGTAAAAATGCTTCCCTTTAGAGCAAGGCTCTATTAAAAAGGTACGAAACCAGCCAGTTATCTACTGCCGGTTAGATGTTGACTGCTTATAAGCGTTTAATAAAACCGAAGGAACTCTGAATTATCTCTAGTTCTGCATAAAACTTGAGGTTGAAGGATTGCTGGACATCTCCGGTTAGGACCAGGGAGGTGTCTGTGTGTCGACTGTTCACATGAGCGCGTGCTGCTGCTGCAGAACAGAACAGGTTGGCATGTTGTCTGGCTCACGCCATTCGTGGGAGGAAGGTGGGGGGGGGGTGACCGAGTGAATGGGCCTGTAAAACCAACAGCCTAAAGGACAAAGGACCCTGGGGGCATTAAGTCATGGGTGAGTGGGCCCCTTTAGGGCCAGCAGCTGACCCTGTGGAGAGGCGTCTTGTTCTGGTGGAGGGGGCTCGTGTCGCTGGACCTTCAAGCCAAGATGACAACATGCCCAAACATGTATTCTCCCTGAAGAGTGAGCCATCTTTAACCACTTTATTTATGCTCAAACCCAGTTTCCTCTGAAGTAGACTTTCAGCTTCAATTAGGGAACAATACTTGAATTAATCACAAAAGGAGTTTCGCAGTTGCAAGTCTCTCCTCTCTTGCTTTTGGCAAAAGCTCCGGATGTTTTCCACCCCTGCTGTGACCGTGTCAGAAACCCTAAAGGATCATAACAAATCTTTATCACAATGGGGGGAACCACCGAAGAATTTGGACTTGGCAGAGAAAGAAAGACACAAAAAGTGATGCAACAAGACAAGAAGCATTTATTTTTCACAAATAAAGTACAAGGTTACAAAAAGAGAGCTGGCAGGACATCTAAGGTAACTTGGTTATGACAGTTACTGAAATTGCTACATTAAACAGCACGTTTTATAAAAGCGATTCATCCAGCATCTTGTGTTTATTGCTCATGCAGAACTACAGTAGTAAACAGAGCTGCTAGCATCCTGTGCTTGTACTTAATTCCCTCAACACCTATAGTATTTGTCAAGAACTGTTAACTTCAAAACAAATGAACTTGGATTCAATGGATGCAGTGTACAACGACGAGTCAAACCGACCCGCAGGAACAGATCACACACATATGAACAGATTAGACACATCCAAGTAGAAATCGCTTATAAAGATGTTAGTCTACCGTCTGTACCAAACTCTCCTGATCTTTCCTCTCGATCTCCCTGACAAGATTTCCTTCTTACTCTCACTCAGAGGTCTAAATGGAGGATAATCCAGATTAGAGGCAATGCTAGATCCACTAAACGCTGACAACACAAGATTCACAGCTGTAGTGCAGATTACAGGAAGTCTCAGTAAGAATACAAATAATCACGAGTCGGGCTACTAAAATGGAAGACAAGACTTGTTCAGCACTTATTAAATGTAGTCAGATTTTGCTGTATTGCTCTTACTTACAATCCAGAGTGTATAAAGTGCAGGATCTGTAGTTGTCATTTAGGGGTTTCTTCAGTCAACTGAGCTCGGGTCAGTCCCAGCAGTGTTTCTTTTTCTCATCAAAACGACTTTAAATTGAAAGAATGCTTTAAAAATAAAAAAATAAAATGTAAATTTGAAATTGGATCTGGTATGAAAAAGATCAGGAGATTTAATTTTTAAGCCACATTGCCCAGCATCCGTTATTGTCCAATACTAATAATAGTTTTCACCATAATTGACTTTTGGAGCAAATAAAACCCAGCATGAAACATAAATAACAATTACAGATCAGCAAAAAAAAAACAAAAAAAAAACAAAAACAAGAGTGTGGAAGTTAGGATTTGATCAGGGAATGTCAGCATCATACAAGGACACAACTGCCTACAAAAACGGCTTATTGCAAGTTTTTTTTTTATTTTATTTTTTTTTTAGTGTAGTTAAAGTACACACGTCTGCAGCCAAACAGGAGAAACAAAAGGTGAAAAATCAAGCAGCAGATCCTTCATGTCAGCATTCATCACAAACTAACCCACACACCCAAACAAAGAGCTACATCATGATAATAAACAAACAAAAGTTTAAATTTATACATATAAAAAGTGCAGTTTGTCTATGATTAGATTTCAGAGATAGAGTCCTACTACCTAATTGCAAAACAAATTTGATTTAAGGGGAGGGGGAAATCCTAGATCTAAATGTTACAAGGTCATGCAAACATCTATAAAATGATCATTTTCTAAGATCTTGCCGAATTATTTCATAGAAGCTTAAAGTCAGGGGCAGTGCATGTTGTTTTTTACCTTGGTGATAATAAACTGAATGGCAGCCCGGTCCTGTTTTCTTTCAGTTTTTTTTCTTCTTTTTTTTTTTTTTAAAGAGAAAAGATAATAAAATTCTTCAATAGTTTCTCTTAAAGGTTTCCTTTTCAAAGAAATAAATAAATTAGTAGACTTTAAATAAATAAGAATCTACAGCCTTCACATAAAAACGCGGTCCTTCTCAGCCAAATGTTTGACGTTTGTGATGTGAAACCGTGTCAGTATTGACCGTCACAATGAAACATCTGACAAAGGGGATTTTGTTTTGTTTATTTAAACAGTGACATGCTTAGAGCAAATATGATTTTTAGGCTGTTATTGTCAGCAAACTTAAAAAAAAAAAAAAAAGCGAAAACGTCATGACTTCATGGTGTCCAATTTATATTAACATCTAAGTCTCAGAAGAGTCAGAAAATAAATAAAATAATTAGAGATAAACAATAAAAGGTACCCTTCCACGTTTGAGGTTCTTTCACATGTACATTGCAATGAAATACATTCAACTGATGTCTCCACGGACTCCGTGGTCTCGGATCGGAAACGCTGTGTTGTAAGACAGACACCATCTCAAGTGCTATCCAGTTTGCCCTTTTAAAATAAAATAAAATAAAATAAAATAAAATAAATAAAATAAAACTGAAGAAACACACTGCTCCTTTCTCAGCAGCAAAACTCCTCTCAGTAGTGCAATTTTGACTGACAGCTTCTCATTCTCTTCCTCAAAACCTCACACCAGCTTGGACTAAGCGTCTCAAATGATTGCTATTTACAAAAACACACAGCTGCATTTTGTTTGTTTTAGCTTAAAGTAAAGGGAATTTTATTGTTGGGCGTCTTGTTAAAAACCTGTAGTGTGATTTTAAAGTTCGTGTTAAGCCGGAAAAAAGCTAGAGATGTGGCATGTGCGTGATTTTTATCAAATAACAGCAATCGGACTAGGTTAGCAAAAGAAGCTGACGGAGATACATCGTGACATGTGTTTCCTGGCATTTAAAATTATATATTAAGAATATATCGCTCAGAAGCAGCCACCGCTAGTAGTACAGACTATATTTGTATAGTTTCTATTGTAGGCAAAGATGTAGGTAAGTAAAAAAGACTAGGTGACCTAGGAATGTGTTATAAACTGTACCGGCAGTCAGGGCCTTGGCAGTGTTGATGATCTGCGTCACTAGATTGTCTCCTTCAGGACTCAGTGGACAGTTTCAGGTGCTGGACGGACGTAGTGCTGCTTGCTTGGGAGTGGGGGACGGCTTTAAAGGACGAGAGCCCTTGAGGTAGAGCCGGACGACGGGTAGGGAGTCAGATACTGTCGAGCCTGTTCTGTCATAATGAGCTGGTCCTCTGTCTTCCCATAAACCACTGCTTCCCAGTCGCTCACCTGCAGGGACGCGGGACCGGAGGTTAGTTTGGCCATCGGCAATCGGTTTCTATGCTCCGCTGATCTGTAACAAACTTACAGAAAACGCACACTATGCAACCTGGAACACTTTTTTTCTCCAGAACCTTCAATGTTTGTCCATTTGCATAAATACTGCGGCAGTCCGATCTGCGTTACATTGAAAAGCCATCACTTATAGTAAGGAAGCTAGAACTGATTTTTCTTGTACAGCGGTTACTTTTTATAATTTTAGTAAAGCGAGAACAACCCTACATCTGTATGCACATGTCTGTTTTTATTGATTGTGGCTATATGGCTTTTAATTCCAAAAATAAATGTAAAACCTGCGGATATTATTGGTTTAAATCCATAAAAATGACTATTATACTGTTTAGACCACAGAGTGCACAGATTACTAAGGTTAGTTGATTTTTATTAATGTGCTTTAATACAAGAAGCGCAATTTACAGCTGAACAGCAAATAAAGAGCCGGAAAGGGAAGATGTCTGCCACAAAATGCAGGAAATATTCAAAAGCAAGCTGCATCGTGCAGGCAGGTTGGTTTCACATACCTGTGCAGGAGATGATTTTGGTTCTTTGTGTGAGGAGAGACCGTTTTTTGCTTCAGGCCTGGAGAAGCAGTGGGTGTGATCACGGACTCCTAACGAGGACTTGTCTTTCTCAGAGGCTGGCTGCCTGCCCTCGTCTTCCTCAGTGACCGGGGTGACCAGCGAAGAGTTTGCCATCAGACTTTCTTCTGAAATCTTAAATATGATGAGAGGTAAATGCTGTTGTTGAAAACAGGGTTTCTCTCAGGGGGTTTTGAAAGAGAACAGTCTCAGCCTTCCTTACAGTCCTCCATACTGCATGTTAGACAAACCAGGCTCAACGTCGAGCCTTGATGAAAGAAGAAGTCAGACTGACTCACCTGTGCATTGTTGAGCTGCTCCTGGAAGACGTCAAGGCTGTCTTCAACCCAGGGGTCTAATACAAGAGACTTGCGCACTTTTCTCGCTGGACCATCCATCTAAATGTACAAGTCAAACATTTATTTGTCACTTTTTCTTTATCGGAGAACATAAAACAGCCATATCAAACATTTTCTATAACAAACAAAGCAGCTAAAGAGGTCAGTGTGGCATACGTTATGAAAGTCTGTTTTGTTGAAGATGTCTCTTCCTGTCTCCTGCTTCAGGACTTCTAGGATGTCCTCTTCTAGGAACGCCAGAGGCTGCGGCTACAAAACGCAGCAAGAAGAAGAATATGAATGACAGCCCTTGCAGAGTAAAAATAACAATCAGCCTCATGATCAGCGCCTCACCTCCATCCTCAATGGGCCGTGCATTTTTTCCTGGGCGGCCAAAGCTTTTTTAAATGGAGTCGGGGTTCTTGGGGTTTGGACTGCAGCATTTTTAACTAATTTAGGGGTCCTGGAACTGAAAAAAAAAAAAAAAAAAAGTGTCACTATATTTTGTCCTGAAATAATGACATTTTGAAATGTATTCGGCACACTTTATTTACCCATCGTTCTCTTTCTGGTGTTTGGGTGTGTTTTCCTTGAGGAGAGGCGTACTGAGGAGGCATCTCTGACCGCACACGGGAGTCGAGGTCAAGGCGGGATCCTCCAGGTTCAGAAGCTCCGTCGCTGATATGTTGCAGAACTGACGCGACAAAACACGACAGTCAAAACAAACGCCTAAAGCAACATCTCTGTATTAACTGTAAGAGGACAAAAAGGCAGCAAGGCAAACATCTTACTGCTGACGTGGCGCATGAGTGCAACTTTGTGGGCGTCTTCTTGGGAGAGTTTGACATGTTTTCCAAGAACGAAGAGCAAGTCCTGTCACACAGAGGCTGTCTTCTGTCTCTCCTTTTCTTCCTCCCGCTGGAATCCTTGCCGGGTTTCAGTGAGTTGATGATGGGCGACTGGGAGGCGATGGCGACCAAGCCAAACGACAGGCCATTGTGGCCTGGCATGGCGGTGTGATTGTTGACGGTGTAGCCCACCGGCTCATAAACTGTCCTCTCCTGCAGCAGATTGGTGAAGTCTGCGTGGCTGTGCCTGGGTGGCGTCGCTGCGTTCGACACGTCAAAACTGGCCACGTTGTTCCAGGTTCCAGGCTCCTGCCAGGAGGAAGAAACATTCTGTAGATAAATCCATTATATCTGATCATAACTATTCCGCTGTTGCTCTTGTAACTCACCGAATCGAGCAGCTCCATGGTTTCTGCGAACTCTGGGATGGTCTGAAGGCTGGAGAGCACAGCGCTAGCCTCTGCGGTCAGGAACTTGCTCGGAGAGACTTGAGGGGGTGGCGCTGGGATGTCCGGCCCTCTCCAGGGCCCCCTCTCCACCTGCTCCTCCAGGCTGCTGCTGGTGGTCATCGAGTCTTCAGACAGACTGTCTGACCAGGCCGGGAACGGCTCGACGCTCTGAGGGTCAGGAAAAAAACGGGAAAGCTATGAAAAAAGATTTCATGTTGCAGAACAAAGGCGCTGGCAAAAGATTTAAATCACAAAAACGTGAATCATTATATGCACATAACGTACTGCAAAAGTATTCATACCACTTGAACTTTTTTTTTCTCCCTTTTTCTTGAAATTTTTCATGTTGTAAAATTACAAACTTAAATCTAAATTAAGATTTTATGTGATGCAACGTGTAATAATAATAATTTTTTAAAAATCACTTACAGTTGTTTTAAATTGTTTATACACAAAAATCTGAAAAGTGTGGCATGTATTTGTATTCAGGCTGCCGGTGTCAATACCGTTCAGAACCACATTCTGCTGTATTGCAAGTTTTTTTTTTTTTGAAACGTTTCTTCCAATTCTGTTGAAAGAGAAATCTGACCCAAGATTTGTTTTCTTTTAGATCTTTTAGGAATTTGACAGGGTCAATTTTAATACCTAGTGGTTGCTGGAGTTGTCCAGCTGGAAGGTGGAAGTCCGGACCAGTCTCAAACATTTCCAGCAGGATTGTCCTGCATTTAGCTCCACCCAATAATCCTCCGGTAAACTCCAACTGCATCCCCATGGCATGATGCTGCCTCCACCATGCTTCCACGAGGATGATATGTTCAGGGTTAGTCTTACATTTCTGAAAGCAATATTTCCTCTTGGATTGCATGTAGAGGAATCATATACATGACACACTTTTACGATTGTTTTGTGTAAAGAAATATTAATTCCACTTCACAAATCTATGCTACTTTTGTGTTGGGCTATCACATAAAATCCCTTTTTAGTCAGGGGGTTTGAATACTTTTGTGCACATAAATGCTATAAATAGACGCGGAGGTTCAGTTTTGACAGTAGAGACTAAAGGGGCGTTAAAAACAAGTGCTTGACAGATGAGGGGTGGATGGAGCAGCTTCAAGGGTGCAACTGTAGTGAGGCGACTACCAAGCGCAGCTTCAGCCTAATCCAGAGGAAAATATGAGATGGAATATGTTTTAATACAGCAGGACTACAGGCACGCATAAATGTGCTCAAATCTTGTGCTATACACAGAAATAAAAGCTCATTCAGAAATGTCAAACCACTAGACGTGATTTATCAGACAATATAAAAATGATCAAGTTTTATATTTCATTGTTCATTCAATTTTGAACTATTGTTTTAAAATGAGCTTTTCTTCAGCGTATGACAGCTGCAAAAACCCACACAGGATGCTAGCTAAGTCTGCTAAAACACACACACACGGAGTGTGTTCTTACACGTGAACCTCTGCACTGCACGTGTCGCTGGACTTCGCTCTCTGCTGACATAAGCAGCAGCTCAAGCTCCTTAATTCTCTGTTCTCTGTCAGGATCATCCAGGCAGGATGGCTGCAGTGTACGAACATGAGGGAGGAGAGTTCGACAAGAAGAGAGGAAGGGGAAAGAGTTATAAGAGTTAAGATAATCAAAGAGAGGGGACAAAACATAACAAATTCACAAACATTGATTATTCAGGGTTAGATGAGGAAAAAAAACAAAAACAAAAAACGGGACAGTCAAGTGTTTGATTGGCTTGATTTGTCCAAAGTTAGCAAACAACAAGCAAGTGTAACAATCAAGGTAAGAAAATAAAGAGAAATGTTAAATTTTTTATGTGCATTAACTTAAACAAAGACTCACTGATACAAAGCTGGAGTTTTCAGGAAGGCCGTCGATAATGTGTCCGCTGGCAGGATCGTAGGAAAAACTCCCCACCTGCAACACACAGCACCAAGCTGAAAGGAGCTCAAGTGAAAGACTTTAGATGAATTGCGACGCGGAGGCTGAAATGAACCTGGCTGGAAGCCGTCACAGGCAGAGGACTGAGACCACAGCGCTGGGGGTCGGTCGGAGTCAGAGGACAGGATCTGCTGTTCCGTCTTTTCCCGTTTCCGGAGGAGGTGAAAGACTTGCCGCCATCCTGCAGGTAGCCCTCGTGCTCCACTTTCCTCCTCATGGTGGAATTCCAGTGGTTCTTGATGGAGTTGTCTGTGCTGTGAGGGAAATGACTGACGGCATTAAACATCTGGACGCCGGCTAGAAGAAGGAACACGTATTTGAGGCAACGTTACCGGCCAGGAAGCAGCTTTGAAATCTCCGCCCAGCGGTTGCCGAGCCGCTTGTGGGCTTCATAGATGATCCGATCCTCCTCCTGCGTCCACGACGACTTCTTCACCTCCGGGTTCAGGTGGTTGTGCCAACGCTCGCGGCACTGTTTTCCAATCCTCCCTTGCAGGTGCTTTGCGATCACTGACCAGCGCTTTGGGCCGTACTTGTGGACCAGGTCGATCACCTGCACAAACACCCCAAAACAGGAAACATGGAGACATTTTATAGAAAAATACAGAAAATGCAAAGAGACTATGCATTGCTAAACAGCAGAATCCTCATGCGGCTGTTCTGGCAGAACTAAGCAATGCTGTGATGTCACAGCTGGCAGGTCAAGTTTAAGCAACAGCTCTGATTAGATGTAGCTGGTTTGTAATGTTTGGATTCAGTCAGGCGTGATTCATGGTTATTTTTAGCAACAATGATTTGCAAAGTGATACAAGAAGGTGATAAAGCAAGAAAGCACCGGACGACACAAGTACTGATTTCAAAGGGGCTTTATGTGATTGACCTGCATTAATGTTTGGTTCTAAGACTGTTGGAAAAAGTAATTAATCAATTGATCACATGATCAATTAAAATGAGCTCGATAATTTCCATTCTGACGATGATTAATGTTTATTTAAGGGCAATTTTGTTTCATTTACATAATCAATTTTACGTATGGTTTAGATTGTGTGCCGTTCTTATTTCCTTTATATTTATTGTTTTTGGTTGCTGTGCTTTATTTTGGACACTTAAAACGTCTTCCAGTTCCACTAAGTTTATTCGTCTTTGAGAGGGTGTACTTAAGTTATTATGCCTTTAAGATGATATTACTTGAAAATAGACTCAACACAATTATATTATTGTTTGTTGCAATAATTTCTGGGAACTGTTTAATGTGTGCAGAGCGTAATTAGCCTGAAGGTAAATAACAGTTTGCACATGGTGGTATTTGTGTTTGTGCCGTGTTCTTTCACACCCTTCCTATTTCTCCCATATAATCTTCAGCAACTCCCAGCTCTACTTACCTTTTGATCCTCTTCTTTTGTCCAGGGTCCTTTTACCAGCGCTGGGTTGAGGACCTTCTGCCAGCGGTGCTGACACTGACCATCTGTCCTCCCCTGTGGCAGCAGACACAGAAAGTTCAAAACCTGAACCAGCTGCTAAACTGTGGCCCTGAAAACTGCAACTCACTGGGACTTCCCAGCCACACGAGTGTCCTAATGCAATTGGTAAACAACTTTGGCAGGCAAAGAGTGAATAAAATGTTGTTTTGTGATAACACTTACTGGAAAGAAGGTAGCTATCGATTTCCAGGATTCGGTTCCATGCTGCTCCACAAGTTTTTTAAGTTTTTCATCCTTAAAAAAATTAGAAGAAAGAAAAAAAAAATTAAATACTCAATATGTTTTTGCCTCTCTTAGTTTTCTTTTGACTTTTTTCCCTCTTTCACTTCAATGTTTTAGATTCTTAAAAAAAAAAAGAAGTTAATATTAGACAGAGCATGTATTCAGACCTGCCACTTTTTGTCCGCTTTAAAAGAACCAGAGTTTATTTTCCCATTGGTCCAGACCTTTTGTTCAGGTGCGAATACAATATAGTACAAGTTTAGCATGTTTGTTTTCTGTCTGGGTTTGTGCTCTGCCACATGCCACCAATAGAAGCAAAGATCGTTACCCGCTTGGTTTTACTTAAAAATCATTGTCCGCTTGCAAAAAAGCTCAATATGAAATCAAACGACCCAAATAAAAAAAGAATAAAGTCCTCTTTAGGTCTGGACCAAACAAACTTTAATAGTGTGAATACACCCTGAGATAATTTCATTAAATAAAAACAAAAAAATGGCAATTGATTTTGTTCATTTAGGGAACAAAAAGCTATTCAAACCAATCTGCCTGTTCCCACGTGAAAAAGCAATTGCTAAACAAAACTCTTAGAACACTGTAGGGATTTGATCCCATGTTTCTTTGCAGAACTGTTTTATTTCAATGATGGCGAATGGTTTTTAGTGTTGAATGGTTGGTCCAAGGTTACATCACAGCATCTGGATGCCATTTTTGCCCATTTTATCTCTTTCTTATAGCTGAATAACATACATTGACCATAACTGTAGCAAGTGAGATCTGCGGAGCTTTATATGTTGTTCTGGATTATTTTACGACATCCTGGATGAGCCACTCCTGGAAAGGTTCAGTGCTGTTCCAATATTTGCGCATCTGTGGAAAACGTCTCTCTGTGGTTTGCTGGAGACTCAGACCTATATAGAGATTACTTTGGTACCCTGATAGATGCCAAAGACTTTGTCTCTCATCTGTTCTTAAGCCTTTAGCTGGAGCTTTTTACAATCTTATATATTACTTCATGTGGCCAGAGAGGCCATATATCTTGATCAGATGGGTCAGGCAGTAACTGGGCCTGAAATCAGCAAATTTGTTTACTAACAGTTCATTAATTATTTAACAAAAGGGTAATTACTTTTTCCACACAGTCAGGTTGGTTTTGATTTCAAAACTCCATATGATATCTACTCTTATTATTTTTGCCCATATTTAAAATCTGTTAGATGACCAGAAACATGCAAAAATCAGCAGACAAACACCAACTCCACTTTTTAAGCATGCTACAATTTGCAACAGGTCACTATGCAAACATTAAGAAGTCAGTTTCAGTCTCTTCTCAGGCCACACCCTACATGCTAACGACCATCACGCTCTTACCTCATCTCGGGACCATTTCACTTTACACAGCAGCTTCTTGTCTTTGCTCTTCTCTTTACTCTCTGGGTCTGTGGAGTGGAGCTCTTCATCCTCATCAAGGCTAGAAATACTGCAATAATAAAAACAGGAAGATTGTAATACAAAGACCCCAGAAATGAAAATGACATAAAAATCCCATATAATCCCATATAACCTCTCCTGATTAGTACCACTTTTTGCTTTTCTTGTTGGCTCCCAAGTTCTAAATCCAAAACAGATGGAATATTTTTATTTATCTAGTTTATGTTTTGGCTTTAACTATATTGAATATTTGAATTTACAAACAAATCCAGTTGTTACTTTCAACATGCCTTCATTTATTGTTGAAATAACCACAGATGTTGTGTACAAGTAAATACAAGTCTAGTTTGACCTTTCTCATAACTTTTTTTTTCTCCAAGTGACAAACTGTTACGATTAATATTAGCATGTTAGCTGGAATGACAGCAGGCCAAATGCTAGAGAGCTTATATTGGCAGTGAGTTTTCAAATTGCTAAATTTTCAGAGTCTCTAATAGGGAGATTTCATTATTAGTCAAATTTTAGAATAGATTATTCCTTTTGTTTTGAGTTTAAAAATACTTTTAATTTGATTATGCATTTATTCATTTTAACATAACTCGCAGGAATTTTAGCATTTTAGCCATTTTTCGGCCTGTACTGCTTTGCACTCTTGTTTGACTATCTTATTCATTTATGTGGAATTATTCACTATATATTTATTTTTTCTATCAGCATTAATTGCAGGTTAATAACTTGTATTTTTATTTTTAATGTATCGTATAAAAGGTTCTACAGAAATACAGTATGAATTCATGGCATTATTCAGAAGGTTCGTGTCTTCAACACAACACAAGGTTAAAGATTTTCTGAGTTGGTAGAAAACCTTATTGTGTGCTTAAGGGCTGGACTGACTTTTGACTAATTACAACATCATACAACATATGGCAAATGGTAAGCATTTATAAATTACTATAAAAAGTGTACTTAAAATATGCCTTTGCGACAAATAGGTTATTACACAACTATTACTAGTGCTCTTTAACAATAGCCATTTTATGACGCTAGGCCAAAAGAAGGTCCTTCCTTACAGGTGTATTTATATAATTATGGGGGGGGGGTCTGCAATTATGTAATGCTTATTTTCTTTGGGGCGGCTATTTTATCTACATTCAACCAGAATATAAGATTTGTATCTATTTCTGCTTGTAAATGTATGTTTTCTATAACTTACGTATTTATTGCAAAGTATAGCTAGTGATGTTTACTACCTATTTATTGCACCCTAGACCTTCTATGTGCAGGTGCACCATAATAAGTTGAAGCCCTCTCTTACAGGACAATGACACAAAACCTATCTACGGCAGATGGCAGGCGAACCAAACAGTGACATGACTCTACTATGGAGACTGATGGCACCTACCTGCGTGTTTTCGCGTTGTCCATGACAGCGGGTGGGACGGTTGAACCTCTTCAAAGACAAACCTGTGTTTGGCAACGCTCTCAAACCCCGCAGTAATAACTGTCTATCCATAGAAACCACTTTCAGTCATCAGCGAGAGGTTGTTGCATTCAGTTGGTAGAGTATGGCTAGCCAGCGAGCTAACTGGAGGCAATGTTACATCAAATTTGCAGGGTAGCAAAAAGCGCTGTTCACCTTCGATAACATCGTTGCTATGAAAAATGCGTCACTCTATTTTCTTCTGGTTCTTGTCGCTTATAATGCGACGTCGCAACGTAAAGAGCTAGTCTGCAGACGGAGGACCTAACAGGGCTTTCCTCGCTCTCACTCAGAGATGTTTCTAGCAGAGTCTCTCCTCCGTCTGTACCTCTGTGTAGCGCTATAATTTTTGTCCATCCCGCCGATTCTCGCGCCCAGCCCTCTGTGCAGGCGGCCTCACCGCTGATTGGACAAAGTGGCCGAGCGCTGTAAACTAACAGGTCACCGTTGTGGAAGTGCTCATCGCTCATTGGCTGGATCCTCCACAGGCTTTTCTTTCATTGGTTGAGGATTTGAAGAGGCGGGTATTCAATTAGACCACTGTACTGTCAACTTCTACAGCAGAATGGACCTTTTCATTAAGAGTGTGGGGGCTCAAAGTGGGGTGGGCAGGGGCCCTTTTCAGGGAAGAGGATGTTTGTCAGGGCAAGGGTTTCTAGCAGCAAGTTTTTACTACGGTTGATCCATTTCTGTAAATTATAATATCATTGAAAAGACCATTTACTTCAGCAACTGATCTCTAAAAGGGAAACTTTTGAATTGATTCCTTATACTGATTCACCAATAAAAAAAAAACCCACATATTTAAAAATACAATTAACCCTAAATTCTAAACAAAATATGCGATGCATTGATCATGCATACTTTAGGTAAAGATCTACGCTAGTCTGACTAAAATTCTGAGTTAATAAAAAAAATTTACTTCTGGAATTCAGGGATCAATTTTCTAATGCTTAAAAGCTAATGTATTCATTTTGTGTAAAACAGTGCAAAATGTCAGTGTTTTGCTATGGTTGCTATTAAAGCATTTGTTAGCAAGGCAGCCATGTTGGATTTTCATGTCAGGGGTGTGAGAAATATCAGTCTTTTCAACTCACAATTACAGTGTCCAGAAACCTAAGTTAATTTTTCCGAATTTGAACTTGGTAATTTCAGCTTCTGAGTAAAAAGGAACGCATAATTCCAACTGATCCTTCAAACAAGATGCAATTACTTACTAATGTCTGTCAGTTGGGTGGTGCTTGGAAACGTGGTATTTACTGAGGTGGTACATGTTAGAAAAAAGTTTGAGAACCATTAGTCCCTCAATGAATGTTCTGCGGTGTCAGTCTTGCAACTTGTGTTTTGCTGCCATCGTGTGGACACATGCTTAGAGTTTGGATATTCTGGATGTTTGTTTCCTGACGACAATTTTCTCTTTAAAACACTTTTGCTGTTGTTGTTTTTATTTTGTTCACAGTTTTATAAACAGCATAAATAATTTTAAAAATAGATAACGTATTAAATAAGTAGTTAACAATTTAACAACAAAAAGTCAGCTGAACAATTGATTTTGTGTTGCAGTGAGCCTAAAGATTATAATGTTGTAAGCGATGTTCGAATGAAATTAACTCTTCTATATAAATATATCATATATTGCATAATTATTTTTAGTTCATAGTCCATTAATTAATCTTACTCATCGTTTTTGTTTAAATAAATTGTTAGACATTAAAATCTGTACGTTTATTATTATTATTATTATTATTATACATTTTATTTATTTATTTATTTATTAGTTTACTTATTCTATTTTTAAAAAATTATAGCATGTCATGCCACCTTTCTGCCTGTAGGTGACACTATTCGTTCCTGCAAAACTTCTGCCAATGTTGCGCTTCTTAGAAGTGGAGAGCGGAAATTAACTAACATGGGAGCCGAAAATAAAACTTTAAGTTATTTCCGTCCACTGAAAATGTACTAAAGTAAGAAACGGGAAGAAGCAAATCGATGTGCAAAAGTTATTTGTCATTGAAATCTTACTTAAAATAATATATGAGACTCGGTCTCATACATATATAGGATACATACACTTCTTTCAAAGACGGTACACGAATGATTCGAGGTTCCCGAAACAGAAAGCTGAATGGGTGCTAAAACACTTTGCACCAATCTGATGATTACCTAAATAACAGATTAAAAACAATAAATATCGTTGCTGTTTAGCTCATTTATCCAATAATTCAGCACCAAAAGAAGTTTTATTAAAAATTGGAAATTTAGCTTATTTTGTCGATATTTAGTTTTTGGTTAAAATGCAATTAAGTGCGATTAATAATACAGACAGTTAACTCGATTTAAATTTTTAATCAGATCCCACTTCTAGTTTTTAATAGTTATACCTGTCTAAGTTTGTTAGTAAATTTCTTGAAGCAGGAATACATTTGAACGTAGATATTTAAATATGGAGAAGGCACAAAAGTAACTCGAGAAAGAATTCCTGATTTTATTTTGAAAAACCTCACCGGATGTCCAGTCGCTGCCTGTTTGTAGTAGAGGCTGTCGTTGCGCGCTCCCGTGACTAATTTCATTGGAACTTTCTGCTGCAGGAAAAGCCCGATGTTTCCTGCTTCTCTCATTTGTGAGGCGTTCATGGACAACCACCAAAACACACCTTTGGTTTAAGAGTCCTTCGAGGAGCTTTAGCCTCTTGTCTCACGGACAAATGTCACCTGTTCGGACATTTTAAAGGCTTCAGTTCTAAACATCACCATTGACAAAAAAAAAGGAGAAACGGACGCAGCATCAAAATACTGTAAGGTACGTGATGTTCACGTTCAACAGTTACCTTGCTCTAGTTTTCAGAGCTTAGTTTCGGCTAACTCTTGTGAGGTAACAGTGTTTACTGCTACTTTATGTAATCGTACAGCTTCGAAATATTACATTACATGACAAAACTGAGTATTTTAACGGACTCAAACAATGGAAAAGCGGCCGAATTAGCTGCTTTTTTTGTCTAGCTTTGACAGCCCTCCGTGGATCATGAGATTTTTTCTGAATGGGTTGTTATACACACGAAATCTTACTGCAGCCTGTTGAATCTCTCATCTACTGCATGTCTTCGTTTTCTCTGTCCGTCTTTCTGTGTGTGGTCAGCTCCTCCCTTCGCTGGCTCATTTTCCCTCCCCTGATTTCTGCTGGAGAGACTTTTTCCTCTAATACACGTGATGTGTGTTTAGATTTAAAATTAAGCACTAGGAACAAGTGAAAGATACTACGGCCCTGCCAAACAAGTCTCTTACAATAAAGCTGGAGTAGCTGATTGCTTTAGAAATGTGCCACATCCTCTGACTGTGCAGATTGTGTTTTAGATGTATAAACCAGCAACATGGCTCCCTGCTAAGAATGTTGATGCAGCTGTGTCAGCCTTGTAAAACTATTCACAGCTCTTTTGTTTACCTTTATAACCACAAACCAGAATACTCTAGATTGGGAAATTACCTACACAAAGGTCCGTTCAAGCACAGGTGGATGGATGACTCCTGCAAACATCCATAATTTGCCTGTATTTAGTTGATCAATTTTTCCCTCCAGGTAATGACGTGCCCATCATCACATTATCTATGCAGAAGGTGTGTGCAGGAGGGTATGCAGTGCTGTTTTAGTGAAAGCTCAGTATTTGTGTATTCAGACCACAGCACCTCCCCTTTAAATACTTACACGTCAGGTGAAAATACTCTTCCTCTGATTATCTGTCCCTTTACACCTGCAATTTCTCTGTCGTTTCATTTTCGTTTACTTGTTATTAGAAATCTGCCCTCTTTGTTTTTCAAGTTTTTATGGATCCTCACTCCTTATTCCTTGATTTTAACAGATGGTTGCAAAACAGGAAGAGTTGCCACAATTTCAATTAATCCAAGTTGAGGTCTGATTAGAAGAAAGAAAAAAAAAAGTGACCCAATTCTATCAGTAAATAAAATCAATAAACCACTGTGATTTGCTCTGAGAAAAGTGGATGTGGTTATTGATCCATCTCAGAAGTATAAATCAATATTTGAATGAACTCAATTCAATATTTCAACCCAATGTTCAGATGTAAAATATATATATAAAAAAAACAAAAATCAATTTTGATAAAGGTTTTTTTTAATCAGTATTTGTGAATCTAAGCTATATTTTAATTAAATGAAAAAACAAAAATCGACACGTGATGTAGTTCCAGACGCCCATTAACAGATACATTTGTACATCTACAACTATTTACTGTTTTCTATCTTTTATTTAAGTGCATCAGAATAAAGGGGGCTGAATACTAATATACCATGCTCTGCCATATTTTTTCTGTTAATTTTGATTTGTCAAATTATTCAAATTCCAGTAGAAAACACAGTAGTTTGTGGTTGAAACCTCACAAATGGGGTGAAAAGTTCGAGGCATATGAATAATTTTGCACACCGTTAAATAATTACAAACTAGCTGCGCTGAGGAGAAGTTAAATTATCTCCCTGGAACCTGATTTCTGTTTCGGATCTTTGATTGCCGGCGCACAAAGCGAGCCGTCATCACCTGGCGCAGCCTGTTGGTATTTACCGAGGCGTAGCTTCAGGTTCAGGATCGACGTTAATGGAGAGGATGGCTGCTTGCATCACGGTTGACCGAGTTCATGCCAGGCAAGCCGCCCAGCTGCACTTCCTCTAACAGAGATCTGTCTCTGCTGCATTTTAATTAGATTCTAACACGAGAACGTAGTAATAATTGTCATCCCTTAAACACGAAGGCTTTTTAACCCAGCCAGTCGGCTTTGGGTTCTTGTCAATGACGGTTTGAAAAATAAAAAAACGTTAAGTGGTAATCCTTTGTTTATTTTCTGAAACAGGTTTTCATCCTGAACATGCAACAGGTTCCTCCCTCAATTCTGCTCAGCTTGCTCGCTCGCTGCTTTGTTTATCCGAAGCCACATGCCTCGCCGAGCATTCATGTCAGGCCTCCAACCCTACTGTCTCCTCGGCTTCGGTTTTGTGGCTCAAATTCCTCGACATGTGCGATACAGAAAATACCTTTAACGTCTCCGCGGGGTATTCACTGGTGCTATTTCTGATTCTCTGTTGTAGCCTGTTGAGCCTGTCACCACAACTTAACTCATGGAGAGCTTGAAGAAATGTGGTTCGAACAACCTGATCCGTTTCCTTGTTTGCCGTCATTTACCCTCTGAGAATTTGTTTTCAGTAGTTTGGGAGTGTTTGTGCCGATGGATCAAATTTATATAAGTTACACAGGGCACAATCTCAGGTTATCTGAGACGGTAGGATTTCTGGAATGTTAAAAAGCGGGTCCTACCCATGTGTTCAGAGCCATTTCACCATGAAAACGGGAGCAGATGTGAACCAGTCCAGTGAAGTGCCAACCTTTTTATGTTTTTTTTTTTTGCGTTACCAGCCTCTGTTGCATAAACTTAAAGGGTTTCATAACACAAAACAGCGTCGGCTTGCCCGCTTCAGCTGAATCTCTGTCCTGTGTAGAAGCTCAGCGTTCAAGGGAAAGATACTTAAAATATCACACATCTGTTTTGTGTACACAAACGTGAGTCAAAGTGAAACTAAAAGCCAGGGTTTAGCAGTTCTGGATGGAGAGGCAGTGGACTGGGACCGTTTAAAGACATTTACCTTCAGGATGTGTTCAGGAACGTTCTGAGAGAGGGAGAGAACGTAAACACAAAGACTTTCCGTGTGTTCTGGGCAATCAGCAGGGAGGTTTTTTTTTTTCCTTGGACAAAAACTACTAAACAAACTGGGGCTGACCTCACTGACATCAAACAATGGACAAGTCAGAGCTGTTGACAAAAGGCTTTGTTGCGGCGTAGACGTTATATAACTCGGAGGATGTTCTTCTTTGGTTAGATTGCACAGTGCTAGGAGTCTACAGTACGGCCAAAATCTAATTAGACATGTCCTGTCATTATGCAGAGCTGCTTTTCCTCCTGTGTGTTTTTTTTTCTTTTTCTTTTTTTTCTGGAGACTAATTATTCACACCACTCTGGAGTTAGGCTAGTTAGACGTAATATCAATGTTTTGCATCGGCTCATCCGTTGTTTTGGCATTTTTAGAAAGATGCCCATCTCATTGAAACAAACTTCTTGGTATGAATAACGTTGGGAGGCCTAACTGTAACAATTCAGGACTCAAAAGTTTATTACACATCCACAATGAGCTTTATAGTGCTTGGCAAATGTATTCATACATTTCACATTTTATGTCAGGAACACACCCAAACGTATTTAAGTTAGATTTTACGTGCTAACTGC
Source organism: Poecilia reticulata (assembly GCF_904066995.2). Taxonomy (NCBI): domain Eukaryota; kingdom Metazoa; phylum Chordata; class Actinopteri; order Cyprinodontiformes; family Poeciliidae; genus Poecilia; species Poecilia reticulata. The sequence goes on from NC_088849.1 coordinate 15,658,671, forward strand.
TGAGCCGTGTTGAAACTAGGTATAAATGTGGAGTAGAAATAACTGACAAACTATTCCTGTTCATCTCCACAGCATGATCCTGCCATTAACATGCTTAACAGTGGTCAGGTCTTCAGAGATCCGTGCGTTTTTGACTGCAGTCTCTGTTTAACAAATAGATGGCCGCTAATCTCAGTGAGATTTGATTTTACTGGAATCGCATTGAAAGGGGTTGTAGCGAGAAACGGTGCGAAAAAGTTCAAGGGTTCAAAGGGTTTAACGAGGCATTGTATTTAACAGATGAGTGTATCAGAGGCCACATGTGTGAGAGGCGTGTGGGCGACAGCGTGGGATGAGTGAGTGACAGTGGAGGGAGGTTTTCAGAAATGGACTCTGACCTCTCTGCCATATGCAAAGAGGACAACAAAATAAACTACAATTATACATTAGCTGTGAAAACGTGGAGGGAACTATAGGCTTTAGCTGAGGAAGGAGTGGGTTAAACATTCGTCTGCCATAACGAGCTCAGCGACTCATTTGTTGCCACCAGTGTGGGGCTCATGTTGTTCTTCCTCAAGAAACTGAAAGGACCGCTGGCCCAGGCTGTTTCTAATACGGGCTAAACGTTAAGCAAGCAGTAGATAAATTGCATTTTTAACAGCTGAAAAACTGAAAATGCTCACAATCTGACCTTAAAATATCTCAAACTTATCTCTACCATAATTTCTAAAGTATTTCACTGTACGTAGTGGCGCTTTAGTTGTGGTAAATTCAATTCAATTGCACGTACACTCCAATTGATCCAAGTCATCAAATAGTACAAGCAGCTCATTTATTATTATTATTATTATTATTATTATTATTGGCTCAAAGAGTGTCTGTGTAAAGAAGGCCAGCAGATTACTTTGAGTCTTTGACTTATGAGCAGGCAAAAACTCAGAGCGCCTATTTGACTAACAGGAAAAGAAATGCATAAATGAGATGGTCATCTAAAAAAGGATTGCTGAGATGACCTGAAGATTAGTAAAAAATGCAATATTAAAAATTAAATAGGACTTTTATTGTGATTATCTTTAAAAAAATCCCTCAAGCATAAGCAGTATACCAAAACCGTAAAAAAAACAAAACATTATTTTTATTGGGATTTTTATGTGGCTCACACATTACAAAGTAGAGCATAACTGTAAAGTGAAGAGAGCTGCAATGAAATATCCGTCTATTTGAACGGCCTAGTTAAAGTCCAGACCTAAATCCAACTCAGAGTCAGTGGCAAGACTAGGAAACTGCTGTTTACAAATGTTCACAATTTTGAATGGAAAAACCTCAGTTTCTTCAATGAAAGATGCCGACGTTTGTCATTTTAAAAGTACAAAATGTTGAATGTTTTTTTTTCCTTTAATTTTGTACATAAGGGATCTTTTGCTGTTTAAAACAAAATCTAAAATCTAACAGGGCAAGCATGCACATGCACAGGAGACATACCTAACAACAGCAGCAGCAAGATGATGACTGAATGAAAAATCAAACTGATTTCAGTTTCCAAAGCCTTCTTTCGACCAACTGGGACTCAGCAGACGCAACATGCTGACATGTTTAGAGATCAGATGAACACAGGTTTCACTTCCTGAATTTCAGAGTGGTCTATTCTCTTTTCTTCTATGCAGCAAAGTCTCAGCATGAGGGTTGGCCACTTGCACACTTGAAGTCTTACCCAGGAGAGCTCATTACTTTACGACTCGGTGCCTCTGAATGCTGACAGACCCCAAGATGGAGGAGCAGCCCAATTTCCCCAATGTCAGCATTCCCTGCCACAATGAGCAGAGGGACAAGAAGAAGCGCTACACAGTGCGTTGTTTCCATGTTTCCATTCACACACACACACACACACACACACACACACACACACACACACACACATATATATATATATATATATATATATATATATATATATATATATATAGTTTTTAATTGGAAATGTCAAAGTGGATCTTTGTGGTTTAGGGTCTGCCATTTGTTCATCTGAAAATCTTTTCCGTTTTTTTTTTTTTTTCAGGTTTACAAAGTGATGGTGTCTGTTGGAAGACATGAGTGGTTTGTCTTCAGGCGATACGCAGAGTTTGATAAACTATATAACACAGTGAGTCTAATTTTCTCCAAAAATAAATGTGATACTCCGTAAATTGGAGTCTTTGATTGAATTGTTTGCATTTTGTGACGATAGCAGCGATGCTAACTGTAGACTGTTTATGTTTTTCTTTCCAACTCAGTTAAGAAAACAGTTTCCATCTATGAACCTGAAAATACCAGCAAAAAGGATATTTGGGGACAATTTTGACCCAGGTGAGTGAGTGCTAATAAATGAAATCTCTAATAATAATCAGATTGATGCATTTTGTGTGTATTTTGCTGTTTCTGTTCAAACATGCATCCTTACTTACAGAATTCATCAAGCAAAGAAGAGCGGGGCTGCATGAGTTCATCAAGCGGATTGTCACAAATCCTCAGCTTTCCAGCCAGTAAGTGCTGCAAATATATTGGAGAAAATAATAATTTGATGACAACATTTTTTAAATGGTGGATATATTGTGATGTGGAGAGATGGAGTACCAGGCAAAACTCCAGATCAAACCTAAAATTGAGTTTTACAATTACAGATTCTCCTGACCTTTAATTCATGTAAAGCACAAATAAGTTTCTTTCATTCCATCTTCTCCTCCAACTTGGACAAGACTAAACACTTGTCAAACAGTAGCTACTCCTGTGGATGGAAATGCTCAATCTTTTTCATTGGAGTCAGGTTGATCATTAGAAAGGAAGTGGATCAACTCAGCTGAGCTGAAGCTCCTTCTTCCTGTCTGTTTTACTTTACAGATAATTAAATTTTTACTTTTGAAGGCGTTTTCTTTTTGTGGTTCATATTTTCTATTGACATTTGTTGAAATGTTTTTTTTTTCTTTATGAAAACGAAAACAACAATGTTTGCAATCGTTTTGACCAATTAGGAGACATCTTACTGGTTTCCCGATATTTTACGTAAATATGTATTGCACTAAATGATGTGCAAATTATTTTCTAACACTGGATTGGATTTTTGCTTGATATGATCGCTGCTCATTTAAAATGAATCTACAGTCTATTCAAATTAAATATTTATTTTCTCCTGTGTACACTGCTAACATTTATATATATATATATATATATATATATATATATATTTTTTTTTTAACTCTGATATAAAATTTATTGAACCAACATTTAGTATTACAGTTTTATTATTCAGTTCTGCTTTGTCTAGAGATTCTTACTGATGTTTTATTAATTTCTTTGTTCCAAACTAAACACGACAGTCCAGATGTAAGGAGCTTTCTTCTAATGGACAGGAAGCACCACCTTTCAGATGCCTCCGAGGACGAGGATGATAAAGTAAGCGAAGACTCCTGTGAACAGATGTATGAAATGTTTGCTTCTAAAACATCCTGGTTTAGCCTGATTGAATCTCAACATGTTTGTTAAAAGTGTGTGGGTTCTGTTGCAGCTCTCCTCCTTGGTTAGTTATGTCCTGGTAGTTAATGTAGATAATGTTTGTCTGGTGTTTAACAGAACAGCTCTACCTCCAGAAATATTAACCTGGGACCCTCTGGAAATCCACAGTGAGTGTCCTTCTTTGGCTGATTTTTGTGTGAAACATTTGTTCCCTTTGGTCCTCCATGCAGTAGTGACAAACATTAATGTTGTATCTTTGTCTTCCAGGGCAAAGCCTACAGACTTCGACTTTTTAAAAGTTATAGGAAAGGGGAGTTTTGGAAAGGTAGGAGAACCCTGCGATATTGGGACATATGCAATCCTTTCAAAAGTGTTCGTACACTTTTAACTTTTTTACATTTTGTCACGTGAAACCAAAATCTTCAGCGAAACGTATCCTACTATTATGTATTGACTCCCCTTTAAAATCTAGGAATGTGTATTGCCTGAAAAGTTACCTAATTAGTAAATGTTAAATTGTGTGTGTGGCATCTTTTAGTCTGATACCACCAAGTATAATCCAGTGCTAGAAATGCCTCTCATTGTTCAGAGTTAGTGAACAGAAGGACCTCTGAAGGCGATGGGTTGAACTGGAGTTTATTTAGAGGTATCAGAGTCAAGGGGGCTGAATGCAAAGCATGCCACAATTTTTAGATTTATGTTTTATAAGAATATGTCAAAAACAGTTTTCTTTCACTTCACTACTTAGACAGTGCTTTGCTTTGGACTACTTTATGATCCCAATAAAATACCCTGAAATGTTAGACTACATGTTGAGTGACACGTTTTGTTTTTTTTAGTACTATTTTGAGGCACCTATGTGTTAAAGTTTATTTAAATGAAAATTGTTTCAGTTTTGTGCTGAGGAACAACTAAGTTTTAGTTCTGCATCTGTTGGCCTTTCCATTCAGGAAGTGAGAATCAGTTCGGGAATTACTATGGTTACCTCTGAGTGCAACATCTAACTTGCTTTGTTTCCTTGCGACACAGGTTTTCCTTGCGAAACGGAGACATGATGGAAAATATTATGCAGTCAAAGTTTTACAAAAAAAGGTCATTCTCAATAGGAAAGAGGTAACGTTTCAAATCGCCGACGATCTCATGAGCGCGTTGGTGGTGTCGTGTTGTAACCCTCCCTCTGAATTATCCTTCCAATCAGCAAAAACACATCATGGCAGAGCGCAACGTCCTGCTGAAGAATGTGAAACACCCCTTTCTGGTCGGGCTTCACTATTCCTTTCAGACCACAGACAAGTTGTACTTCGTCTTGGATTTCGTCAATGGAGGAGAAGTGAGTTGTTTCAGTTTAGGAGGGAATGAGGCACGCGCACAAGACTGACTCTCATGATTCAGCCGTGGAATGAAGTAATACAGGATAGAACCACTGAGCAGCTTTGATTGGAATAACCTTGGAGCGGTTATTTTCTGGCTCAAACATCTGCATGTTTGAAATTCTTCTCAGAAATTACGGCATTACTCAAAAAAATGACTTTTTGACTTTTTGAGTGTGACGTCCTCCGGAGATAGATGTCAAGTGTGATTCGCAGTCTTTTTTTTTTAAGTTGCGATTTGTGACTGTGAGAATGACTAACGGCAGCCTGCATCTCTGCAGGCACACCATCTTTTCAGATGTTGTGTTAAATCACTGCATTTTCAATCTGAATTTAAATTTAAAACAAAAAAAACACCTGTATGTTGCTGTGTTCCCGGGAACATTCACTGGAACGTTCTCGTTTCAGCTTTTCTTTCATCTTCAAAGAGAACGGACATTTCCAGAGTCCAGAGCGAAGTTCTACATTGCCGAAATGGCAAGTGCGCTCGGATATCTGCATTCTCTCTACATTGTTTACAGGTATGCCGAACCAGGCTTTGTCTAGGGTTAAGGTTTTTGTGACATTTTGTAAATGTACTAAAACAATATTGTCAATTGACTTACTCAGTTGTTTTGTTGCGAGTTTATGTGAAAGACCAACACAAGTTAAGGCATAGCTGAAGAGCAGAAGACATGAAATGGGATTTCCTAATGAAAATATGAAAGGTCTAGCATGCAATGGCATTTAGTCCCTATTACTTATAAGCTTTTAAATAAAATATAGACAACCAGTTGACTGTCAGTGTAAATACAGCTGTTCTGCGACGCTTTAGAGCTTTTTTTAGAGAACAAACAGCATCTTAAAGACCAAGAAGGGCAGCCGACATGTCAAAGATAAAGTCCTGGCTAATCCGAAATGCAAAGATGTTGATAAACCTACCGAGAGCTTGTCGTCGATCTAAACCAGTCAGGCTAGAAAAGGAAAGAAGCAGCCAAGGAGCTCCACTTCTGAAGGAGCTGCAGAGAGCCACTGCTCAGGATGGGTAAATCTGTTTACACCACAATTGGTTGCACATTCTTCAAATCTGGCTTTCATGGAAGAGTAGCAAGAATAACTCACTATCCCCCACCTTAAAGCAAGGTCTTGGAGGCATCATGCTCTGGGGATGCTATTGTTCAGCAGAAACAGGGGAGTTAATCATGTTTAATTGGAAGAAGCATGAAGCTAAAGACGAGGCAGTTCTGGCTGAAGACTGGGACAAACGTTCACTTTTCACCAGGACAACGACCCTAAACATACAGCCAGGATGATTTTATATTAAAATGCATCCATGTTGTTCAGTTTAGACCTAATTTAATTGAGAATCTGCTGCAATGCTTAAATGTTGATGTTTACCAATGCTCTCCATTCACCGTAACAGAACTTGAGCTACTTTGAGAAGAACGATTCAGTTTCAGACAAACTCAGTTGAACTGAATTTAAAATCAAAAGACGACTTTTGTGTTGGTTCATTGTGCAAAATCCCGATAAAATACATTGGAGTTTGTGTTTTTAACATGACAAAATGTGGAATAGGTCAAGAGGTATGAATGCTTTTACTCTAGTTAAGTTATAAACTATTTCTGTTGAGTTAATTGATGTAAAGAGATGATTATTTGAATGAACTAAGTCCACTATCCCAATATGAACAGCTATGTAAACGGTTTTAATGTTGGCAGGTGACACCATTCATCTATTAGCATATTTTGTGCATCGTCATGTTGTATGTGGCACATGAAGTTTATTCTGGTTGGTCTATATCTTCTTATTTCTCTTCTGTTCTCACAACGAAGGCATTTTAATTAAAAAATAACACATGTACTCCCTTTATTATTATCTCAAAAAGATGCAAAATCAGCTCTCAGATGTGTAGATAACAGCCTGACCTGGTGCCCAGACAGAAGACAGCTAGCGCTCAAGTGTTTTTCGAGTCCATATTCCAACTTTAGACCGTGTTTAGCAGACCAAGCTTGATTTAAAAATATTTACATTTCAAGCAGACATTTGATTTCTAATAAGAATTATTTGTTATTATTATTATTATTATTATTTTTCCTCCAGAGACTTAAAGCCAGAAAATATCCTGCTTGACCATGAGGTGAGTGTTTCTGTTTTAACTTTTCATTTATGCCCTGCATGTCGTTCTATTGGACAGGTTTTTTTTGTTGTTTTTTTTTAACATGCTCAGCGTTCGTACTCCAGTTTTCTAGGAATTTGTGCACCCTGTCTTGTAATTTCCAGCTGGAGGTGATGCATGTGATTGGATTAGGTCTTACTGTGTCCTGCGAGGAAACGGTGAATGGGACTGACGGGGTTACTTTACTGGCAGCATTCCTGGCAACAATGGAGACCTCAGTGTCTGGGGATAATGAGGTGCTTGTTTGGCACGTTGTCTAAAAGTGTCCGCGTCTTATCTTTGAAGGGACATATCGTGCTGACTGACTTTGGATTGTGCAAAGAGGGCATTTCCCAGACAGATACCACCTCTACATTTTGTGGAACTCCTGAGGTAGCGTGAATGTTTGCTACATATCCTGCAACCTTGACAGAAGCTTTGGATTGAACACATAAGAATGATTTACTTAAGTTGCTTTTTGACAGGGAAAATGGATAGCATCCGCACAAACATTGTCAACTAAAACAAAATATCAAATTAAATGTCATATTTGTGTTTTTGCTCTTCAGTATTTGGCTCCAGAAGTCCTGAGGAAGCAGCCGTACGACAACACCGTGGACTGGTGGTGTCTGGGATCTGTGCTGTATGAAATGCTCTTTGGTTTAGTGAGTTTCTCCTCTGTTGTTTCGATCATTCACACGGGAAAATTTATATTCACGGTCTTCACAAACTGTTGAATCATCACAATGAGTCAGGCATGCTAACGCTGTTCATTTGTTTTTTGGGGGTTTTTTTATGCTCTAGCCTCCATTTTACAGCAGGGACACACATGAGATGTATGACAACATTCTCCACAAACCGCTAGCAATGCGCCCTGGAGCTTCCAGCACAGCCTGGTCTCTCCTTCAGAGTCTGCTGGAGAAAGATCGCACACAGAGACTGGGCTCCAGAGACGACTTTGTGAGTGTTGATTCACATTTTCTTTTTACCTAAACTTTTTCAGATTTCCATCCTATGACCACAAACGTCAACGTATGATATTGCATTGTGTGCTTTGGTATTTTATGTGAAATACCAACAGAATTGGCGTATAAATATTTTTAAAAGTTTTGTTTTTCACAAATAAAAATCTGAAAAATAGGACGTGCTGTTGGATTCAGCTTCCTTAAATCTGATACCTCTAAATAAAATCCAGGACAACCAATTACCTTCAGAAAATGCCTGTATAGGAACCACCAAGCAGGTCACAGGTCAACTTGTGGAGAAACTAAAGCAGATTTTGTTAAAGATGAGCTATTAGCACAAGTGTGAACCTACCAACACATGATGACCCCTCACCGTAACTGACAGGCCCAATATAAACTCTGAAGTTTGTTGCTGCAATGAGACAAAACCTACAAAGCAATTAAAGGGGTATGAATGATTTTTTTTTAAGCCAGTTTTTTGTTTTAGTTCTTAGCTCCCTCTGCTGGCTGATCTGGGAACAGAGTTTCTGCACATTTTGGAAAAGGATAGAATTTGATTTAAATTATTCCCAGAGAGTTTGGGGGGGGAGTATGGAAATATTTCTATTTCTTTTCCTGTTGTCTAAAAGCTGTCTTTCTATCCATTTTTCAACCATCCATCCAAATGCTTGCCTTCCTTTTTTGTTTCGTTGTTTTCTTTTTTTCAGTCCTCCATTCCTACCTTTGTTCTCATCTTCCTTCTGTCCTTCAGTTCCTTTGTTCCTTCAATCCTTGCATCCTTCCATCCATCGTCCGTCCCTTATAAGCCTTCCTATTTAGACAAGAAAAAGAGGCAGGTCTAAAAATGTGAGTTTGGAAAAGTATGAAATGTCAACCTCACAAATGTGTAGGAACCCTCTGACCAATAGAAAGTCATGATCTGGTTTATGTCTTTTTTTTTCTTTTCAGAATGAGATCAAAACACACGGTTTCTTCTTATCAATAAACTGGAAGGATCTTGAAGAGAAAAAGATCCCACCTCCATTTACACCTAATGTGGTAAATATGTTATTTACATTTGCCTTGACTGTCTTGTCAATTTTATGCAACTTTGGCAATCCCATGTAAGGATTACATTTTTAGAACAATATGTTTTCAGTATAGAAGTAATCAATATCATATGCTTACTTAAAATTAGTTGAGCAAAAAGTTCCTATGCTCAGGCAGAGTTGTGCATTTCATAATGCAATGCATCTTACAGGACACATTTTTCCATCATTGCATTTAAAATGTAACTTAACATTTCTGAGACACTTTTTTCCACTGTCTGTCATTACACCTACTGCATGTATTTTGTTGTTTTGAGCCATGCAATTTTCTGAATGTTTTGACAGAGCTGTTCCAGCGATATCGCAAACTTTGATCCCGAGTTCACGGAGGAGATGGTTCCCAACTCCATCTGCTGGACTAAAGAACACTCCATTGTCAACGCCAGCGTTATGGAGGCTGACGATGCCTTTTTGGGCTTTTCTTACGCCCCGCCTTCTGATGATTCATTCCAGTGAAACGTCCCCAGAGGGGTTCCTCATTTGCCTTAACAATTGTAATTTTTCTTCTTTGTTTTTTGACTAAAGGGAAAAAAGTTAGAACAAAGAGGTTTATTTGTCCTGTGAAGCCAAAGCAACCAACAGAGAATAACCTGCATTTAAAACAGATTTTGATTGGAAGAAAGCCTTTATATTTTACCTGTTTTGTATTTATATGAATATATATAACAGATGCTATATTTTAGAATTCAGCTAATGTCCTCATTTGGTAATGTGATTTCAGGTCTTTTCTAAAAATGAGCCTTAAAATGATCCCTGAAATAAAATCAATAAGCAGGCGTTTGAAAACTTGAACAGTTCACTGTACTTACAAAGAAAGATCCTATCGAGTTTGTCCATATTCTTATATAATAATAAACAAATGCTTGTTGTATGGAGGTTCTACTTGGGGAACAAATGGATTGTAAGCATGTTTGGTTTTTGTCATGCTAGTTCAGTTGCCTAACAGTTTCCTTTTTTTTTCTTTTCTACTGGAATGTTTTTTATTTCCTTCAACACATCTGTTCATATAATTAGAAATTCACAATACTTCAGCTGACCTGTACTTCTGCAGTAATGATTAAAAAAACCAAAGGCAAAAGTTTATATTGTGTGTTGATTAGTATTTTTAGCTGCTGATGTAATATTATTTAGTGTATATGTTCATTTACAAATGTGACTGAAAATAAGACACGGTCGATTAAAAAGGGGATCTTGAAACAAATTTGTGAAAAGGAAACGGAAATATTGATACTGAAACAACTCGCAGATTTTAGAAGTATTTACTGCAGAATTGAGAAAAATCACATTTGGGATTCCTCAGGGTGCCAACCAGGAGTCCCTTCTATTTAATATCTAAGATAAGTAGCTATGCAGGGGACACACAACTCTACATTAGTGCCACCAAGGGACTATCAACCTATTCAAGCAATGAGTTCAGACATGAGCACAAGCATTTCAAACAAGTCAGTTAAAATTGGTACAGACATTAAAATGAACATAACTATCTAGTAGGCCAAAATGTTGGTTTTATTTATTTTCCAATCTTTTTTGTTTCTCTTTTTACAACATCACTAAACTCAATATGCTTTCTCATAATTATTATTGATATTAGGTTAATTTCTGAAGAGGCCTTTATGACCCCAAGCGGGTTCCCGACCCCAACTTTGGACTCAGTGGAAGCCGCGAATCGGAAGCTAACTTCGTCGTCGTGTTGAACAAAAATTTTATCTAGATTTTCTTTCTATTATTTTTATTTGAAACAAATGGCTGACATTTTATCATTGAAAGAATCAGTTCTGGTTTATTTAGACAGAAGTGGTGGTCTTCAGAAACTTGAGGACGACTGCAGACCTCTAAACGGTAATAATTTAGCTGTAGGCTACATAAAGCTATATTTACCGTTGCTAACTAAGTTTTGCTCCCCCTGATCAGACCCCCAGCAGACCGAGGCAGTCTACAGGTTCAGGGTTCTTGTAAATCCTTCAGATTTAATAGAAATGGATCCTAGACTAGGGGACTGTGTCCTGCATGATCCCCTCAGAGCGACCGGTCTGTTTCAGTCAGTAAGTGAAAACTTCAAGATGACCTAGCTAAAGTGAGAGTAAACCCGAGCAAGTAAGGCTAACTTTATGCTTTTATTCCTTCATTCAGGTGTGTTTTTTGGCTATAAAAACACTTTCATTTACTGACAAAATACATTCAGCGAGTCAGGTATGAAGACAATGTTCTTATGTCTCATTGATAACCAAACTGTAATCACCACTACAGCTTACTGGAAATGTATTATTACTATTTTGACTTGTTTACCTTTTGTCTGATTATTACCACAAATCGTATTGGATTTTCTTTTTCTTCGATAGGCCAAATAAGAGCCTATTTTTTATAAATAAAAATCTGAAAATAAGACTGGATATCTAGTCACCCTCAGTACTCTAATGCCGGTAAATAAAATAAAATAATTCAATTAACCTTAGAAGTCACTGTCTGTATCCAGTTAATTTAATCTCAGAGCCTAGATACATTTATTTGAAGGCCTCAGAGTTAGGGTTTGAGAGCGTTTGTGAAGAAACAATATAATGAAGTCCAAGGGATGTTAGTTTATGAAACAATATCCTAAATCAGTGCTTTTCTAAGTGAAAAACACAGATTTTTTTCCCCTGGGGGAACCCAGGCCTCAGAAAGTTGGAGGGAAGACGAGAAAAAAATGCCAAATAAAAAAAAAATGTAATACGTTTTTTTAATAAGTCAAATTTGTATTTTTTTTATACAATGTAATCTGTTTTTCAGTCATTATTATAAAATATAAGTTAAAATAACTTTTTGAAATTTTATTTGGCATGCTTATCTTTCTTATTGGCCTATTGTGAAATTTATCAAGCTGCTTTGAACTTCACTTTGCGAAGTTGACAACTTTCCTTCTAGAAAAAGACAGAAGGAACGATTCAGCATTTAAGCTAAACAATGTAACAATTAATTACACAGAAACTGCAGAATTTAAGGTAACTAAATATGTGAATGTCCAAGGGATATAAATATTTTTAACAAAGTGCTGTGAATAAAGTAAAAGTGCTTTAAGTCAGACTTTATTTTTCTTGTTATTTTCATTCGAGGTGAACGTTTCTCTGAATTTTACACATCTTCCTCCATTCCCCGAGTACACGTTGGACCTCAGCGGTTTTCACCAAGTGTACGGTCCCATGAGGCCCGTCTCCATGGAGGGGGCAGTCATTGCCATAACGAGGGTCACCAAATACACCCAGGGGGCAAGATTCCTCTGTACTGATGATGACTGCCCTGGCTCTACAGGTAACCTTCAGAAAGAAATGATGAACAAATGCTTCTGTGTATCTTTGTCCTAATTAGTACTTTTAAAAGTTTTAGCCCACTCTTCAGTTTTTGCCAGACTTCTTCATCTTTATTTTTATTCAAGTTCCTATCGTGTCATGTTTCCTCTGATGTTTTATGGTTTCTAATGAGCATAAAAAAACGCTAGATGCCAGATCTAAACCTATTCTGTGACACCCAAAGAGCCAGATCAGGAGAAAGTTTTAATCAGTTGTCTTTGGCATCTAATAGAGTTCAGGACGTGTGACAGAAATAATGTGATCGTAGCAACTACCGACTCTCAAGCTTCTCTGAGCTGTACAAACTCACCTTCAATTTGGTGTTTTATGGCACAACTCTCCTCTGACGAGGGGTATCAATACACTTTTAGTTTGTATTCGTTGTCTGTGTTCTTTCTTTCACAGGGTTCCACCACATCCGAGTCCACGCACCTGGAGCCACCGAGTCAGCCACGGTGAGAAATGACTTCAGCTGCATGATCTGCAGCTCCCCGCTGAAGGAGGATGTGAAGTTTAGAGTGTTAGGAGGTGAGGCACTTTCTTACCAGCGTCAGACGATTTATAGAATATGTCGTCGTGTTTAATCTAATCAGTTTTCTGGAAACAGACAAACAGCTGGTGGAGCTGATCCATGTCGAAGCGTTGGATGTCCTGAGAGGCCGACAGCAGAGCTCTTTCAGATACCAATCTGTCACGCTGTTTCTCAGAGGCAAGTCTTTAGCGACCTGGCTGTTTACCGAACGATGCATACGTGTCTTTACAGAAGTATTCACACCGCTAAATCTGTCCACATTTCATAGTGTTGCTGCCACAGGGAATGAAAGCAATCAGCGTTACATCAAGTCAAGCAGATTTTAGTCACTCAAATTATGTTTCTTTGATCGCCTGTCAAAGAGTTTACTGGTTAGCTCAGGTAGCTGTTAAGAGATACAGCTCTGACCCAGACCATTGGACTAGTGACATACTGTATAATCAAGGGTCCATAATTTGAATGCCAAAAAGCTGCTCAGCTCCATCTCCATGTACAAGATATTAGCTAAAAAAAAAACTAGATGAAATCATTCTGCAGCACAACAGTAGAGTGAGTTCATGTAAATAGGTTTTTGTGCCGCTAACCGTCCCACGCTGTGATATTAAGTGTTTCTGCCCCTTCTAATAACATCGTCCTGCCAGAACCCATGAGAGCTCAGCAGATCTCAGCAGCGGGATTAACATATTCTGTCGACCCAGTCATGTGGAGGAACCCAATACAGGCGGTTCCTGTTACTAAACACATATAAGAGCATATAACACTCATTAGCTAGCTGCGCTGGTCGCTCACAGAGAAATCTTTGTCCTGAGCGCCTCGCTTTGATCTCTTGGCGGGGGTTGTTATTAGTGCGCCATGTCTTTTTAATGGAGACCCCGTTGAGGGTTATTGCTTTGTTTTCCCTCTCCTCACGCAGATGAACTGTGCCACTCGATGACAATTGGTCAACTCTACAGGGTGGTAGGCATCCCTGTGCTTGTGCGTCAGTGGCCGAGCATCACCTGGAGCGTGGAGGCAAACAGCGTTCAGCCGTGGGAGCCGCAACGTAAGGCAGAAAGAATCTCAAAAATCAACACCTGAGTTAAAGCTCGGACCCGTAGATAACAGAGACATGATCAGAGGAATCTTCGCACACGTTGAGCAGGATTAGCATAAATCCGTTGAACCTTTTTTTTTTGTCATGATTCAAACAGAGGTGGGCAGCAACTGTGCTTAACATGAGTTTCTTCTGCCTTATTTTGTGCTTTATTCGCATTAGTTCATAGTTTAGTTTTTAAATGTCAGAATTGGAATAATTTTCTTTTATTTTCATTATTTGGATAGCAATTTTTTTTACTTATACTTGTGTAAAACTACAGGTATGCTACTCTGCCCACCTCTGTACAACCCCAACCTTCCACAACATGTTAAGTTCTTCAAGTCGTTCTTTGTTCCTTACTGTTCGTATTTGAGATCACTCGTGGTTTTCTTCCTGCTCCTCTTCCATGAAGGCCTAATTGGTGCAGTTGATGTTTATAGTTATTGACTTAACAGATTATCCAACCTCAGCTGCTGGCAGGACGTTAAAAAGTTCACGGGGTCAGAGTATCGCACCGTTTCTCTATATTTGTCACGTTTCACAGCTCTGCCTCCAGGCTGCCGTAAAGAGTCCCCCAGATTCCTGGAGCTGTCGGAGCGCGTGGCTCCTTCTCCCTGGGGGTTCCCCGCCATCGTCGCTCACTGCTTTGGGCTGGACCTGACTCCTCCCGGCTTGTACAACACACTTAAACTGTGTCTGCTGCTCAGCTTGGTGCAGACCAGAACCGATGCAGACGATCCCGGTTTGGATCTCCTGGTGGTCACGGCTGACACACTCGTGTTAGACAGGTGAAACGATGTCGGTGAGCGACCGTGATGTCATCAAACGTAAGCAAAGCTTGACTCCGATGATCCTCCCCTCCTTTTCGTGCTAGACTAATGGCGTACAGTTTGAGTCTGGCGTGTCGCGGGGTCAGACATCAGGCCTCCGCTGAGATGTTTGCCTCTCTGTCCCGAGACGAACATGGAGCAGGAACCGCCAACATCCACGCTGGCTCTGCACTTCTCGCCTCTGGGGGCATTTGCATGCTGGGAGATCTTGGCTTTTACAGAAAGGACAAGCTGGACCACATACAGTCAGGTTTGCCCCTTCCTCCTCCTGGTTCGGTAAGAGCAGCATTTTTTGTGATGAAGGTTTAGGAGTGCATGTCTTTATTTTGTCAGTTCTGGAGAGCCGCTGTGTGTCTGTGTTCATCCCTGGGAAGAAGTACGGAGAGGAAGCTGACCAGCAGCTTTCCTTTCCAGTCCAGTGCAACTTCTGGGCTCTCACAGACTCCTCTCAGCGCTGTGGGAGGGCGGACTCAGCTGTACTGGGAACTGCAGTGAGTGCTGTCGCAACATAATATCACGCAACAAGATGTCTGGACAACATAATTTCTTTGGAGTTTTACTGAATTCAGAGGTTTTTTTCCATGATGTGATGGCATAAAAGGAAACTTGAGCAGCTTAGTTATCTTAAAAAGTGAAGACTGGAAAAATATGGAAGCCACATTTATCATTTTCTAGGTTTAAGTATGGAGAATATTTTGAGTTTCAAGACTTTTTTTCTTATTCTATTAAATGAAAGGCAAAACTCAATTTCTTAAAAAATCCCTCGATTTTTTCCTACATGTACTTATTTTGCCTTTGATTTTACCACTGTGGTTTAACATTTTATTCATTAGCATTTTGCTGTACACTGAATTACTGGGAACTCATGAATAAAAAGGCCATTTCATATCTAAATAAATATATATTAGAGTTTTAATCCATATCTGTGATTCTTACCTTGGGTTTTGCATAAATCCTCACAAAAGATCTGAAAAAAAGAAATCTTTTTTTTCTTACAAATGGATGAAAAATATTATGATCATCAACGTGCTTTAGATACCGATTAGTCTATTTTAATTAATAAATCTAAGTGATTAAAAATGTAGATTTTTAAATTGAGCTATTCTTATTTGGTACAGACGTACAAAAAGTTATAATATCGCTTTTATTAAACTTATAAATAAGAAGCTGACTTGTTTTATGATTTGTAGAAGATGCAAATAACAGAAAATGACTATTCTAAACTTTTTATTCCAAACTTTAAAACAAATTGAAAAGTTGAGTCAGAGGAAAAGTAATCTTAAAAAGTACGTCTGACAATTAAGATGTGACCAAATAAACAAAATGTGCAAATTTCAGAGATAGCTTTAAGTTTAAGAGATAATTTCTTCGCCTACAGATAAATGGTTAGTGATAATCACGTTTTGACAGCAGCGCCGTTGAGATCTGATTCCGTTTTATTTTTATTGCGAGCAGGAAACGGGTCCTGTGCAAGCCCAGCTAGCGGAAACCTTTGGCCTCGTCATTCAGTGTGGGGATAGGGTGGGAGAGCGGGGCGCGGTCACCCAGGCGCTCCACACCCTCCAGCAAGCTGTGCAGCCTGGAAGTCACCCTCGCCCAGCCTGCTGGGAGTTTTCCACTGAAGACTACCAGGAGGTTTGCAAACAAGTTCTGCCGCAATGCTCTTTTCATTGATTTATTTCATCTTTATTTTCTAAGCGTTTGGTTTTTTTGTTTTTTCAGCTGGTGGCTCGTTCTCGCGGCTTGCAAGTGGAGCTCAGCCCCGAAGCAAAGAAGCTGATCCACGGTTACTACATGGCGAGCCGTCGAGCTCGCACTCGGAGTCAGGGAGTCAAGATTTCTTTGGCCTCCATCAAACTGCTGTAAGCACTCTCCTGCAAAAACACGCATCAAGAGTAAAGCGTTGCTTTACTCTTGATGCCACATTTTCCCCTCCACACCAAGTAACGGTGCTTTCCAGTGTAATTTTGCCATCTTCCACTAGATGGCATCCAAGTTCAAACCTTTGCCCCTCCATTTTTCACTGGATTATGACATCTGTTTACAAATCTCCTCCACTGTGGTGACACTTTTATGTGGAGCTAAAACTTATGAAAACAAATCTGTTTTCAGTAAGTAGAGGGGAGAAGCAAGCCACACTCCTAATCTGAACATATTTGTTGCTCACACCCTCTATCAGCTTTGATTCATTCATTTAAATCCTAAGCTATACACTTTTCATTTCAAAACGTCACCAAGCATAAATGTTGTCATGTAGCAGGTCTCATTCCTCGCTGTTGTTTGGTCACAGGATCTCTTTGGCCGAGGCTCACTGCAAGCTCTGCCTCAGGACTAAAGTGCTGGAGGAAGACGCGGTGATCGCTGTGCTGCTGTGTGAAAACTCAGTCACTCTCAAGCATGGTAGTAGTTTTTTTTATTTGCAGTTTCATATTTACATCATCATGTAGGAGTGAGTTATACCAGCTGATGGATTAGATTCAATGCACACACACTGCATTTGTTTCTGGTAATTGATACGATTGTGGCTTACAGCTAAAAATGAATAAATGATGACAAAAATACTGATAAAAGCATTACATAAACAGATATGTTGGGATGCAGTGCATCATATAGTCGGGGTTGCTTTAATAGCATCCCTCAGATCTTCTACATCTTACTTGCGACTGACAAATTGATTTACTGTCGGGTTTAGTTTGCTGGCCAATCAAGCTCCTTGATATCACTGGTAATTTTTACAATGTCAAAAGCATAACCTGCCTTAAAAATTGCTCGGCTGCTTTGACATTCAACAAAATGTAATAACACTTAAAACTTCTGACTTGATCTTAAGGAAGATTCTGTGCCTCTCCACTGTTCCTCCATAAACTGAAACCTTGATTTTTCCATCTGAAAAAGAAAAAAGGACGTTTAACCACTTAGCTACTCCTGGTTCAGGAGGGGCATAAGGGCCTTAAGTCTTCGGTTTTCCCTGTAGCCTGTGCACCTTTTACCAATAGAGGCACGCGTTTTTGTAAAAGTAGAATATTCCTAACCAATGACAATCTGCCATGTGGAAAAAAATGACTCCTTTGTGTTTCTGAGAGCTGAGTCAGAGGGCACAGAGACAGGAAGAAATGGCAACAGGATGACCTCTGGAACGCTGCACCAATTCCATCATTTCGTTTATTCATTGATATCTTTAATCCTTTAGAAAGACAGGGTTTTTTTTTTTATTACTTAGAATTTGGTTGTGGAATAAAAAAAAGGCAAATTACTGAGCCGAGCCTTGAACACATCCAGAGTCTTCCTGGAGAGACAACCTTGAGGTTTTGTCCAGTAAACGTGCAGAGATTCTCGGTCCAGTGAGCCGAGGACCCGGTCCGATTAACTGAGAGGTGACAGGATGTCTTATCAGGACGTTTTCAGATATCAGAACCCGTTTGGCCTTACTCTGGTGAACTTTTTTTTTCTTAACCATCCTCAAAGCTAGCTCGGGTATTTAGAAATCACCATTATGAACAAAAATCTAATTTACATTTTCAGATACCACTAGGTACCTTTAAATCTTTCATTATCTAAATAAAGCCTGAACCTTTATTCTCTGAATTGCCTTTAAATATCATGTACTGTATGTTTATCTTTGCAGTCGATAACATTTAATTACTAATAGTTTATTCTGACTAGATGCAACTTCACCACTAACACCATTAATATATATCTGTATGTTTAAGACAGACTTCAATCCTTTAAATGTAGGCTCCCTGAAAAATAATCACCCTTCAGATGGACTTTTTTTTTTTTTTTTTGAAGATTTGAGACAAAAATATTTTGAGACTGATGACTTATTGCACCATGATACATTATTATTTTACATTTAGTCTTTCTCCTGTACTGGTGTCTCCTCCAGGGGCCTCTGCCCTCGTTATCCCCCCTGATGCAGTTTTTCCTTGCGACTTGGAAGATGTGGACAGTCTACAAAGGAGAGACGCCGCTCTGGACCAGCTCCACCAGATTATCTTGCGCTTTGTCTATACATTCGCGCCAGGAGCCAATGCGTATATTACAGAGGAGTAACGTCTCTCAAAATGTTCAGTAAGGTAGGAAGGCAACACAATTCACAAGTCACACATTCTGCAGCAATTTAAATTTAGAAAGTGTATTACTTATAACAGAAATGAGTTAAAAGACAAAAAAAAAAGCATTTTAGAAATAGAAATGTACTTTATTGTCCTGCAGCAGCAAAGTGAAAAGCAAATAGAAGCATGCATTTTCACACAAGCTATAAAATAAGAAATAACTTGAGTATCAATTTAACAGCAGCCTTAACTTAAACTTACAGAGTTGTAATACACTATATTGCCAAAACTATTGGCTCACCTGTCTCGACTCACATATGAGTTTAAGTGACATCCCATTCCTAATCCATAGGATTCAATGACTGTCCTCCCATTGCAGCTAAAACAGCTTCACCTCTTTTGGGAGGTGAAGCTCTATGAGTGCGTTTATGGGAATTTTTGACCGTTACTCCAGAAGCACATTTGGACGAGAAGGTCTGGTGCTCGGTCTCTGCTCTAATTCATCCCAAAGGTGTTCTATCGGGTTGAGGTCAGGACTCTGTGCAGGGCAGTCAAGTTCATCCACACCACCCTCTGCCAACCACTGATGGACTGATGAACAGTCATGGTAGAAGAGGAAGGGGCCAGCTCCCAACAAAGTCGGAAGCGTGGAAATGTCCAAAATGTCTTGGTACGCTGAAGCATTCAGAGTTGCCGTCATTCCCAAACGCTTCCATTTTCTTACAACACGGCTGGCAGTTGACTGCGTAATATTTAGGAGCGAGGAAATTTCACGACTGGATTTGTTGCACCGGTGGCATCCTATCACAGTTCCACGCTGGAATTCACCGAGCTCCCGACAGCGACCCATTCTTTCACAAATGTGCACTCGCTCAATCGTTCCAGACACCTGCCAAAAATAATCAGAAAATGAGTTAAAAATGAAAGCAATGGTTTTAAGTAAAAGGTACAGCTCTAGTTCAGTTTGTCACATTTCAGCACTCCGTTTAAGTCTGATGGGTAAACGGCGAAAAGGTGGAACTCATCATTACAACTCGAACTGTAAGCCTGCCGGATAAATACAATATTGACTTACCAGGATTTACAAAAAGCTGCAACCCATCACCTGCAAAAATGTAGAGAATATTGGAAAAAGTAAGCAACACAAATATTTGTCTTTTTCCAAATAAGACACGGAAGGAAGATTACAGGTGAAACCAAGGCTGGAAATTCAGTCGTCACCATCTCACCACTCTGAAGTCTGACGGGTAAACGGCGATAAGGTGAATTCATCACTGTTCCAGTTTAGACTTATACTACTTTTTAAACTTTTCCTACTTTACAAAGCAGACCTCAACATTTCTGACCTCAATATTGTAAGTTAGCCTGGTATATTTAATTAGTACTTGTGTAACTACATAAGATTACTCACCTCAATCTGGAAGCAGATAAATGGTTGCGTCTCTGATCACCAACATGACAAATCTAAATTATTGGGGAAAAATTAAACAGTAATTATCTTTCTTTATAAATAAAAATGCACACTCACCAGAAATGGCTTTTTATTATTCTGGCGTTTCAGTTTGTCACATTATCACCATTTCATTGTCTGATGGGTAAACGGCGAAAAGGTGGAACTCATCATTACAACTTGAAATATAAGCAAGCCGAATAAATACAATGTGGACTTACCAGCATTTAGGGATGTTCTTTAAAAATAAAAAAAAAGCTGCAATCCATCACCTGCAGAATTTAGAGAATATTTGAATAGGAAAAACAAAATTATTTGTCTTTTTCCAAATAAGACACTGAAGAAAGACTGCAGGTGAAACTGAGGCTGGAAATTCAGTCGTCACCATCTCACCACTCTAAAGTCTGATGGGTAAACGGCGAAAAGGTGAATTCATCACTGTTCCAGTTGTGAATTATACTACTTTTTAAACTTTTCCTACTTTGCAAAGCAAACCTCAACATTTCTGACCTCAATATGTTGCTTTGTAAGTTAGCCTGGTATTTTTAATTAATACTTGTGTAATTATCAAAGGAAATTACATAAGATTACTCACCTCAATCTGGAAGCAGATAAATGGTTGCATCTCTGATCATCAACATGACAAATCTGAATTATTGGGGGAAAATTAAACAGTAATTATCTTTCTTTATAAACGAAAATGCACCCTCATCAGAAATGGCTTTTTATTATGCTGGCGTTTCAGTTCGTCACATTATCACCATTTTATTGTCTGATGGGTAAACGGCAAAAGGTGAACTCATCACTACAGCAACAGTAGTCACAACAACAATAGGGAGATGATATAAACTCACCTTATGGCCACATGGTGAAGATTGATGGGATCTGAAATAACACCAGAATGGAGAAGGTTAGTGCACAAAGTTTTCCATTTTGCAAGAGTTATCCTTGTCAGGCGCATCATGTGCTTGGATGAATGAAATCTACTGAATGAGGAGGCACTAGAGTGAGGATGGATGACTGATCACCTGAAGGTCAGAGGGTACAGCCGGCCACAGCTTGGGAGCACAGCTAACATGGCTAATCTGAGGACAGGTTCAACAGCAGGTCATAACCTTTAAAATGACCTTACCTCCTCTGTTATGACTTTCTGACCAGTGGATCTCTGCTCTAATTAAGATATGGACAACAGGGGACATGTTAACTCCTTTCAGGTGTCGAAAAGGATGATTTATTGTTGTCCTTAAGGGAAAGCCCTAGTTCTCTTATCAGGGCGCATGGACACGCTGGGAGGGAGTGGTGGTTCACCCATTACTGCCACAGGCGTAGTTTTCAACAAAAATATTCACACTTGACTTGATTTTAATGTGCAGGATTGTCT
The DNA here is from genome assembly GCF_904066995.2 of Poecilia reticulata. NCBI lineage: Eukaryota > Metazoa > Chordata > Actinopteri > Cyprinodontiformes > Poeciliidae > Poecilia > Poecilia reticulata. The sequence continues at coordinate 15,680,342 of NC_088849.1, forward strand.
GATCCAAAATAGCATTTTTGTTTAAGTCCACATTCACGTCTTACACAAACCACATGGACTTTGCAATCCAGACTTCTTAAAAAAAAGAAAAAAAGGGTAAATCGTACAGGATTGCTGAAATAATCCAAGTTATCACATTTTTGTTTTAGATGGAAACAAGAACATCGATTTTTTTTACGAGTAGATGTCAAAGCAAAGAGGGAAAACGACCCTTTACCACGTGTATGACGTGCTATCTATGCTAACTACACATTCAGGGGCTAACAGCCACATAATAAACGACACCAGTTACTACATTTGAAACAAATAAAGACAGGCACACACATAAACTCACTTCTGCTTACCTAAACGGATCAGTATTAGTACAAATAAACGGCGGTCTGCTGGTAGCAACGCTTCGGTGAACTTCTCGGCGCTGAGTGGGACTTCTTCCGCTCTGTCTGTTCCTTCCTGCGCGTCAGAGCTGCGCACTGCATCCAGACGCGCAGCAGAAGGGACAGCCGCGGACTGTAAACGCTGAACATTTTAAAGCGCTATAATAAATGCATAAAATACAGCCGCAGTTCATATTTGGTACGAATAAATTGTGAAGCAAGTAAACCCAAGTTGTGTATTTAAGCGGTAAAACGTGTTTCTGTCATTTTAGCTTAACGTTATACACATCTGAAAACATCATTGTGCAAAACAATTAAACAATGGTTCATGCATGTTTTTAAAAAAAGACATTGGCATCATCATAGTCGATTCTTGCATCAAAAAGTGCCGTAAGATTAATAATAATAATAATAAAAAAAATAAAATTCAGACATTTGTTGCAATTATCTCCAATATTGTGGTTTTCCAAAGTTTTTAAATTGCGATTTCAGAACAAATATACTAGACAGCTTATTCTGTTTGTTAATGTTTTAAACTCCAGCATAATAATTTATGCTCAATATCAATGGGGTTCTCTTCATACCCTTGGTGTTTAAAGCATTTCAACTGTAGATGTTCGGGATAAAATGGTTTTATTTTACATTTTCCTTTTAATCTATTTCTGCTATTAATTACTGACGCTACTCGAAACATGGTTATACTTACCTAAGCATGGCAGGATATATTTTCTGACATATCACCAAAGCTGTTTTAGACTATTAAATAATATAATTACCTATGCTGTAAAAAGAGCATTTGTAAAAAAAAAAAGAAAAAAAAAGATTAATCGTACAAGTTAACATAAATTATGGATCAAATTAGTCAACTGTGCTTTTCTTAAATTCTTCGACGTCTTTTCTTCTTGCATTCTTTTGTAGTTTATTCACAAAAACACACATTTACAGCCATGCATGTAAAAAGAAGAAACATGAGATAAAGAGCCTCCATTGTCGGCCCTCTGACAGACCACTTCACATGACAGATGCTAAGTTATTCACACATGCATTTAGTGCAAATGTCTCAAGTCAAAGTGCACGCTCCAGCATGACGGGCTCCACGGAATTTCTGCAGAGATCAAGACAGGGGACATGCGTGGAGCTGCATGGTGCACACATAAACTAACAACAAGAAAATACATGCGTATTTTGTTCGACAGTTATATACAGTAAAATTCACGCAATATATTAATTTACATCGTCTTCGAACTGCAGTGAAAGGACAGTTTTTTTTTTTTTTGGAGCTCATGCAAATTTCATGTCGCTTTCATGGCTACAACTCATGTAGGCCTATTGAGAGGAGGAGGACGACGGGCCTTGATTCTCTGAGTCGGAAGGATTGTTCAGGAACTGTCCAGATGCTCCGACGTACAATCTGGATCGCATTGGCCATTTCTGGAAAAGCAATTTTAATCTAATATAAGTTTTAAGTTTTAACAACAAAAAATAGTAATAATAATAATAATAATAGCAACTGATATACTACTGTTCACCAATTTTGACAAAAACATCAGAGTTATGTTCCAGCTTTATGATGATGATTAATAACACTGACCTTTACAGGGTGCAGGTATCCTTCACCTTTCAGCGAGTGTAACGCTTCTGTTTGTTTTGTGCTCTCCCCTTCATCTGCGCCTTCCTCCTGCAGTGTTCGAGTCAAATGGGCAATATAGGTGGTGGCTAGTATCAACACGTCGAGTTTGGACAGCTTGGTATCCGGCGGCACCGACGGTAAAGTCCTCTGGAGCTCCAAGAACGCGGTCCTCAGTGTCTGCACCCGGCTCCTCTCCCGCGCCGCGTTGGCCGCCGCCGGGCGTCCTCTGCCGCCGAGCGCGCCGGTCTGCAGCGCCCTGGGCCGGTGCAGCTCACCGCGACGGCGGCCGTCCGGACTGGGGCTGGAGCTGGGACTGGAAACCGGGCTGTCATCCACATCCACCACCGAGCTGGAGCAATTACCACCGTCCATTTGAAGCGCCTCACTTCCAACCATATGGGTATTACAAATCTGTAGATTGAATAGTAGACAAATAATAGTATTTATTGATGCAATGCACAACTTGGTTTATTTATTCGAACTATTTATTATTTCTCGCGACTGTTAAGGTTGAGATTCTCCAATGAACTAACTTAAAATGGTGTTTACATGTTTCACCGATTTTGTTTGTGCAAATATTAAAGCAAATTAAATGGACAAACCTGACAAATGAAATAGACATTTTTACAGACATCCAAATATTCTCCGATTACTTTTTGATCCCTTTTTGTCAGCATGATTTTTTTTTTGACCTGTATGTCAGTAGGTGGATTTTTACCTCTGGTATTTATCCAAAACGCTGTTTTGATAAACGTCATGAATACAGTCCGAAATTGTCTTCTGATTGCGCAGTCCTTCCTCGAGCTGTATCCTCAAAATGCGCGCATCCAACTCCTCACCTCTGTGCGTAAAAATCTCCGGCGCTCCTAATTTATTGGAAACACGCGGCACAAGTTCTCTCTCCGGCGTAATTAATCACTCTGCCCATAGCCTGTAGCTCCCCCTCACAGCGGAGAAGCCCTGCTCTTCGCCGAACTTTTTTTTTTCTCTGTCTGGGGGTCTTGTTTTCGCCGCCAGAGGCAGGGTTCTCCTTTGCTTTTAACTCGGACAGCCGTAACCCTCTGTAATTGGCTGCGAACTTGACGCTGTGGTTTACTTTCTGCTGGGGGGAGCCTATCAAAAAGTTGCATCGGGAAGAAATTTAGACCGTCATTCCAACGACAAATAAAAAAAAAAAAGAAGAAGAAGAAGAAGCTCCTCTTAGACAGATTTAAATGCAAGTAAATTGCTGTTTGCAACTGTTCAGGAAAACAAACAGACAAGTGTAAGATGATATAAAATAAAGCTGCTTTTTTTTTTTTTTGACGAATTGCCAGGCTGTCTTGAGTTGCAAGCTCATTGGAACGACTAATAAATAAAGTCCGGCGCTGCAATCAACAGGCGGGCCTTTAGGAAATTCTTGCAAGACTCATAAATTAATCACTCGGATTTCCCGGGCTCCAAACGGAGATGTCGGCGAATTAATGAAAGGAATTATTCATATTATGTATATTCTCAGACTGGCCTCAATAAACGTTGTTTTTATAAGGATGGGGTAACAGCGCTGCTCCGGGCCACTAATTATGAGTTGGACTTTTAAAAGGTTAAGTAAGCTTGTTCCCCTAATTACCCCGCATCTTACAGGGGTTACCCGGCCACGTGGCTCCTAAAACGCCGTTCAGATGACAATAAATACATCCTCATTGTTTCAGATCATTCATCAGACTTGTTTGAATAGAAGCATGTGTTGTTAGCTTAGGACTTGTAATAATAGGGCAGGCGGATCATTTAGATTGTGCCACATTTCATCCAATGGCTCACTCATTTAACTAAAAAGCATTTTGAAGAGAGAGAGAGAGCGAGAGAAGAAAAAAAATACACGCAATGCAAGAAACAGCGTGAGTTGCAAATGATTTATTTGTACAGAAACTAAAAATCTAGAAGATAAAACTGCTGTTTTACTCATTACTCTTTCCCAGGTCATTAATTCAGTCAGCTGGTGAAATCAAATCGTTAGAGGATATACCATGAAGTTCATCCACTTCAGCTACAGAATATCTGGCTTAAAGATGAAAGGTGATTAGACAAAACAGGGCCGCGCCGTGTTGGAATCTGAAGATAGCAGGGATTCTCAGGACTTCAGACTGATGACCTCAGAAAATGGACTTATAGGCTGGCTTTCAACCGGCATAAAGGACCGATGAGGCTCCTGTAGCTCCCCGCTGTACATGTCGTCGGGCCGGTGGAACCGAAGAGGATGTGAACTCTGACTTGACTCTGACTCTGCGACCTCAAAGCCGTCTGCAACACAAACAAGCTCACATGCACTGGAGAAATTCTGACGTGTCCGAACACATGCAGGATAAAGAAAGTAAAGATGACTCAGAGGGTCTAATGTGCAACTTTCATTTGGGTTTCTCTGTTTTCTGAATCGTAAAGAACGTGAACAGTGTGGATTAGGGAGATTGCTTTGGATTGGAACCACAAAAGAAAAAAAATTTTTTACATCAAAATCTGACAAAAAATAAAAAAATCAGACTGATTAAACCCCTAACCCCCCAGAAATCCAATACAATAGTAATTGATTCAATAAGATAAGGCGGGACTCACTTGTGGGAGGATGAACATCCACGGCCCAACTCAACATTTTATTCTTTTTTGTTCTCTTTTTGCTTTCTTTTGCTGCTTTCCAGTTAACAAGGAATTGCCTGGTTATATCGTTAATGTCTTTACCATCAAGAGTGCCTGTGCAAACAAACATATAATTGAAAAAGAAAGCATTTACCATTTTTTGTACGTCTGATTTTTTAAAAAATATTAAAACAGCTAGACTAAAGCATTTAAGTGTATTTCTGTTGCTCAAGAGGACAATTAATAACACTTACCGAGTTTTTGGCACGCAACTATAAGGCGATCTCTGTACTTTCGTTGTTTACACACAGGATTTCCACTCAAATCCAATATGAGCAGCTTCGACCAGAGCTCGAACACGTCCTCCAGCTCCTTCAAAGCAGAAAAAATATCAAATTAAGGTGCTTTGTTTTAATCACTCCTGATTCAAATGGGAGTATCGGCGTCTTTACTGTGACGCCTGGAAACTAAAGAGGAAATCGTTTCGACTTTACTTTGAACAAATTAACGCTTTGTCTGCAGCAGGATGGCAAATCAGAGACAAACGCATGATTAAGCGCCAAAGAAGCGGTAAGAGTGAAGGTTAGTGTGAGGTACAAGGGCCAATAGAAAAAGGCATAAACAACACATCAGTCTGTTTTAATAAACAGTGTCGCCGGTGTCATGTAACTCCAAGTTTTCTCCTGGGGGCGATGCAAGGCTGGCTCCTCCAGCGACTTGCCTGCAGTTGTATGTTTATCTAAAGGCACATTAATCCAAGCCTGGAAATATGAATACTCTCTGGACACGCTCTGATTGTTCATTGCCTTCCTGTCTTGGCCAAAGCGCTTCCACTTTTCCAGCCCGTGCTGCAATCAGTTCAGAGGGGACCCCTTGAGCACCGTGCGCTCCCAGGTTTTGATAAATGATCGTGTCAGGGCCGTCACTCAGAAGGTCCTCGCTGAAGAGGAGCCCAGCGCCAAATTGCCCCCCAGCGCGGGGGCGTGTGGAGCAACGCAGGCTGGAGACTCGCTAAGCTTGACGGGCCCAGTTATGAACCCGGCGTTTGACCAGCACTTCGATTCCTCTGTCCTCTCTGCCCCGCGCGCGGCTAACAGCCTCCGAAGAGGCTCCCCATTTGTCACCCCGGCTGACTGGCTGTCATAATCTATTTTTAAAAAATCCATAATGTTTCCTCGGGATTTTCACCAAATGTTGCAGAAAAAGAAATTGATCCTTTAGAGAGCTGTCTTTGCAGGATCAATAGAAGATAGACGGGTTGCATAAATTATAGGAAATATCTGCTGGGAGTGACACGTACACTAGAGTTACCTGCGTCGATGGTCAAAAACAGGAGCTTATTTGCATTAAAGAAGGATAAGTCGGTTATAAAATGCCTGCAAAGTGCTGTCAGAATTGTGGAGTTTTTAAATCGGCCTCTTTGGTTTGCAAATCAATTCTGGGTTTCACCGTATTAGACAAATCTTCATTAAGTGATTCTCTCTGAGTTCAGGATATCAAACACTGGATCCTCGGGGTTGGGAAGAAGAAAATAAAAACCCCAGCCTTTCAAGGAAAGAGAGAAACTTGTGCTTGTTAAAAGCTGTCAGTGAGAAAAGTCTCCGGGGAGCAGCTTGCTGATTTGCTGCATAATTTTGATCCTTTGCGCGTCGAGCAGGCTGGAAACCTCTGGTAGGGTTTTTGCAGGATTTGGTTCCCTACATCCCTGCTCTCCATATCATTTCACACACCGCTGCAGAAAGCTGCCGAGCAATAACAGAGTCAATTTCGTCAGCTAATGAATGTGATTTTAATACACGTCGTCTGCATACTTTCCTATCATGTCATGCAAAGGATTTTACACCCCAACGTGCTACGTGCTATAGATTTTATGTGACAGGCGGTGACGGTTTGCATGAAGGTGGCTCCCTTCCCTCTGATTCCCCTATATAAAATTCAGAGCAAGCACTTGCATTCAAAAGAAGAAAAAAAAAACAGAATCTCCTTGTGATTAAGATAGTATGAATCCAGCTGCTTTGTGAGTACTTGAAGATTTGAAGCCATTTTTGCAAGAAAGTCATAAGTAGCTGTGTTGAAAGTTTGCCAAATGCTATGTAGAGGATATAATCTTAAACACACAATCCCCAGAGTGAATCACGGTGTGGGCAGCATCATGCTATGGGGATGTTTTTCTCTAGAAGGAGCAAGGAATCTGGACAGAGGTTATCTGAAGATGTGAGGAAAAACGAAATGAAGGAGGCAACTTGACCATTTGAATCAGATGTGTTAAAATTAGGATTAGTTTGGGACATTCCCGCGTTATGAGTGGATACAGGATGTCCGCTTGTTGGAATGGCCTAATCAAATCCAATTTCTATTCCGTGAGTCTGTGTTCTCCATTCAGTTTGGTTTACCTGGAGGTTTTTTGTTTTTTTTTTAAAAGAAGATTGAGCAAAAATGTCTCTACGAAGATGTAAAATAAATAAAATTAAATCATGAACTTTTCTTACACTTCACATTCACGCCTCTCTCGGCTTTGGTCTACCAGATAATCTCCCAACAGTTGAGGTGACAGAATGAACAATCGAAGACTTACGTCGATATGAAGCAGCTTGTTCTTAGTGGCGGAAAAATGCTCGAGTTCCTTCAGCACCGACAGGTCTTTGATGTCCTCAATGTTATTGTTATTAATATTCAGCACACAAAGAGATTCCTGCGCAAAGAAATCTTGTCAGTGGGGAGAGAGGAGTTCATATTACTGATGCATTAAAACACGTTCGAAGTTAAATCATCCTGCAGTTATATATAAGTCAGAAAGATTGAAAGTGACATGCAATTAAAGCTTTTCTTAAAAGAAACACATTGGAAGGTTACTGTATGTGTTGGAAAATCACATAGATTCGTGACAATAAGTTTTCTGAAGCATCTAGATTTGTTGCCATTTATATATCAGAACTACTGCTGGTGCTAAATATGTATTAGTATTAGCTTCCAGAGTTTGCAGAGACTCACAGTTATTTATTTAAGATGTCTAAACAACCAGGATTAACAGAAACCTCTTTGGTATCAATGTTAAAAAAAGACACTCATTAAAAAAGGAGCAAACTTTGTGGCTATTTCTGCACCGCGCAATGTGAAATGCAGGTCATACAGCAAGAGCGAGGATACTCATAGGGTCAAAGAGCAACTGGTCCCCTGATTCCAGCTGCTGATTCTCCAAATGAAGCTCTTTGAGTCCGCTGAGCTCCTCCAAACCCTCCACCACTGAGATTCTGTTCCTACTCAGATACCTGGAAAAATAATACGAGCAGGAAAATCCCCTACATTGCCTTCAAGCTCAAACTGAGAACACGACACAGAATGTAAATCCATGTAATAGCGTCTGCGCTCACAGTTTGGAGAGTTTCTTCAGGTTGGAGAGATTATCCATGTGAGTGATGTTGTTGTTCTGCAGGTACAGATGGGTGAGGTTGGAGGCAAAGTCCAGGCTGCAAATCTTTGTTAGGCGATTCTCAAACAGGTAAAGCACGGTGAGGTTCCTGCACATGGACAGATCTCCCTAAAAGAAAATTCAAAAGTAACTTAAAACGAATAGCTGGGGAAACAAACAGAAGCGGAGGATTAGTGATGGCGTCGGCTATACTCACAATCTCCTCAATGTTCCTGTTGGAAAAGTGGAGATGGGTGAGGGTCTTCAGGTAATGCAGAAGAGAGATGCCTCTTCTCTTTTTGAAGTGTTTTCCAGATTTTGCGATGAGATCTACGGTCAGACATGCCATGTTGTCTTGGCTTCAGAAAGGGTCCTTCTTCAGTCAATCGCAGAGCCCACAGCGCTGACCTGAGCTGTTTATAAGAAAAACACAGATTAGCTGAAATAACAAACAAATTCCTCGTAAAAACTGTCTATTAGTTATAAATAGCTTCAGTATTTACATAAAAAAAAAAATCAGATATCTAAATATCTATTTTTGTTGCAAATTTATAATTAAAAGTAACTTGTGAGAAAAAAAAAACACTTCACCATACTCAAAGAGGCAAACGTTTTCTAAGAGGGCAAATGCTTTGGTGACCCCTTAGTTTGTGTTGTAACCATAGTGACCCCCCTCTATGTGCAGTCTGAACTGCTTCCTCTGCTTCCTTGTGTTCGGATCCCAAGGGACTTTTTATGAGCTTGACCTTACACCAAGGTATTAAATTTTGCACTTTGATTTTACATTGCTTGTGGAATAGGTTTTACTATATATCACCTCTCCACCTGCTAAATAAACAGCTGTCAGCATGTGTGGCTACTGACAGATTGCTACACTGGCCTTTAGGCACACGCCCGAGGGCCCAAAAAGTGCAGGGAGGTCCTGGTGATATCAGAGACATATGATATACTAAAAATCTAATAATTGTAAACAAATATAATTTGATTTAAAAAGGGATGTGAAAGAGATTAAATAAATAAAAAAAAATCTTAAGATATAAGGAGAAGTTGCACATAACCCACTTTAAGACAACATACAAATTAACAAATGAAAACAATTGACAATATTAAGAACGTTAACGCAACACAAAATGCATTCTACGGTAACAAATAAGGGACAAAATGAAACCAAATAACATTAAATTCTTGAAAATATCTGAAACACATTTCATCTCAAAAGTCCATGGAATAAATTTTGGAAATATAAATATTTTTCTGTATACCTTCTCTTTCCGTTCTTGTCCAATTCTGGACAAATCCTTAAATCAATCAAATATAACAGCCAACTAGACAAGTTACCGAATCGAAAAAACACAGCGAGAGCTTTTATTTCTCGCCTTTCTCATAAATGACGTGCAAAACTCATAGCTTACCTTTAAATAAGGTAAGGTGAGGTGAAATTTTAATTTAAAGCTGCATTAAAAGCGCACCACGACACGTTTAGTATGAATTGAATTGAATAACAAAAACATTTAAAGCAATGCCTCCTCACAAAAAGGAGTAAAAAACTAACAAATTTCTCCTTCCGGTCGAGGTCAGCAAATACCTTGAGATTTATGGAAATGAAGCAGCTTCGGAGAAGTTAGAAAGTCCGTCGCAAACAAAGTTTGTTTGCTACTAGCACGTGGTTGCTATGGAAACAACGCAACAATAGCAACCGGAATCTACAGAATACGGCGGAAATGGTTGCTTTTTTTTCTTTTTTTTTAATTTTAAGACTTTAATTGGAAATAAGCCCTTAAATACAAAGCTACATCATTTAAACATTTTGTTACGTTAATTTGTATTATTAAGATCAAAAGGCATTTTAGATGAAAAGCTGAAAAAGTTGCGTGCAATTCACTTCCCTGTACTTTGTATAACTTCTTAGCTTCAAGTCTATTAGGCATCATATCCTTATAGACATCTAAACACTTGTTTTTACTCATTCTTCTCTGCAAAAAAAGCTTAGACCGATTGATTGGAGTGTCTGTGAATAGCAACTTCTAAGTTATTGATTTGCCAATAGGATTCAGGTTTGGACTTTACCTGAGCTATTGATTTCAAATTATATCAGTATATCTGGGGTCCTACTGGAAACTCCACTCCAGTCTGAAGCGATCTTTGCGTCCTCTTACAGGTGTTCTTCCAATGAGAGGTCAATACTTATAGCTCCATCTATCTTTCTACCAAATCTGACCAGCTTCCCTGACCCTGCTGTAGAAAAGCCCTCCCACAGCATGACAGCCACACGATGTGGCATATATAATAGAGGCTCAGTTCACCATATTTTGATTTTTGCATTGCATTTTGGCTTTATCTAGTAGTTGTCCTATCAGCAGACTCTCCTACCCGAGCTGTTGATCTCCGGAGTTAATAAGGGCCTCTCAGGTGCCTCACTCCTATTAATGCTCTTTGACCTTTGTATATTGTTTTATGACCTAAAACTGCTTCAATATCTCTATATTATTCTCTTTGACCTGTCTGTTCACCAAGAAACCTTTGAGGCCTTTTCCAGAGCAGCTAGTTTGAAATAGATGAGTTTACACACAAAATACTCCCTCCAAGAACTAATAAATTGATTTCCATAGTATTGATTTTGCTTTTAAAGTTTTATTATTTATGGGTGTTAAGGTAAATTGTTGTTTCACAAAAACAATTAACACTTTTTAGATTGTATTAAAAAGGAATAGTTTAAAACACAATTTTTCTTTTATACTGAATAGTGTGAGGAAAAGCTACAGTGGAACGGACAAAGTGGGATTATTGGTTTGGCAAATGTGAGTTTAGCAACGAATAGTTATATTTTTATAATCTACCAGCATTATACACAGGTGGAGCTACTTAAAACTTTTTATTTTTAAGTAACTGTTTTGCAGTTTACATTTCCCTGTTATTGCTACATTACAGAGATAATATTTCAGTAAAACACACCGAGTCAGGAACCCACCACATGCAGTGACCCCTGCATTGTTAATCTACATCGTGCCTTGACCTGAGCTTCCTGAGGGAGGGACCGCCCTCTACTTATGCAGGAGCACATGGCGGAGAGGAAGTGTTCTGTACCTCCACATTTTTGGGCTGCGTTCTCCATCTTCACACACATCGCTGCCGCTTAATTCGTCACCAGCCCAAACTAAACATCTCAACATCTTACCTGGGACATTTGAACTACAGGACCTTCTTTCGGTGTCCGTAATCGATAGCTGCTAATCTCATTAATCATCTGCACTCATGGCAGTGTCAAACGTTTAATACATTCACCCTTTGAAGGAATAGGGACGTACTGTGGAGTTAAAATACAAAGAAAACAATATATATATATGGCTAATGGATTTTTTTGGCTTTTCCTAATGCAATTTTAGTCATGCATGCAAATGTCCATCTGGAGATAATCATTATGTTTACACACTGAACAAGTTCAGTATGTTTCGATGAATCTAAAATAATGAGGAATGGGGAATAAGGGAAAACAACATTAGCCGTGCATATTTTAAATACTTCATCAGCACTGGGACAGACATCCACACAATTCATTTACATATCTGGCAAAAGCATGAGCTAATCAGTGGGTTTTTTGCAGAAACCTTATTTAACGAGTTTACATTCATAATTAAATTCAATATAGCAGGGTTCAATTTTTCTACCGTGAACCTGAAGATCAACTTAGATAATAGTTCGAGAAAATCATTACAAGCAGTTGTGCCACAGCAAACGCGCATGAGAAACACCAGGCATCTCCTCCGAGGCCCCGCCGGGATTCTCTCCTCTGCAACACACGACGTTACAAACGCACATTAAACCATTACAATACCCGAAAAACAAGACGCGACACGGACGCAAGTCAAAACAGCTGTCAAGTGGGGAAAAAGAGGCAGACTCGGTGGACGTTCGCCTCGATGAAGAGCAGACACGCCGGGGTGAATGGACTCCTGTGTGCGCGGCCCGTGCCTCTGCGCTGCATCACCGCCTCCACCGCAGCCGGCGGCTTCGCCGGCGCGTCTGCCGCCGAGGGCCGAGCGGCGCGGAGCGTGTGAGCCCCCGCAGGGACGTCCCAGGCAGGGCAAGGCGATCCCCGCTGAGCCTGTGCAGGAGCTGGAGTTCGTCATTCGGTTATGTAATGCTGCGACGCGGTGGGAGCCAAATGTGACCACAGAGGGTTATTTAAATGTTTTGCTGGAGAGGGATTTGCCCTAAAACATGTTTCATTTAGAAGCCTAAATACACACCGCGTATTTAGAGTATTTGGACAGTAATGTTTGCCTTAACTACATTATTCAAATGATCCACTTTGCCAGCTGCAACGCAACAGATCACATAAAAATATGTTCACGCAGGATGGTCCCTTCAATATTTTATTTTCTTTTTACTGCAGTTTTGTTCAACAAAAACCCTCTCAAACAAAAACGGTGGTAATCTAAGCAGGAATACAACCAGCCATGCACAAGAAATTATTTCGAGATAAAATTGTGTTTCAGTGTTGATTGCTGGACGTGTTGATTTGATTGAAGAGTTTATCTTTAATGACTTGGGACATCAGGCCGTGAATTGCCTCTATGGTCGTCTTGCAGCTGAAACAAAGCAGAGTGAAAAATGAAGGATAGCAGTCGCAGCGGCAAGGAAAAAAAATTTAAAAAATAGAGGGAGGCATTACAGAGACGTTACATCTGCATGAGAATCGCTCCATAGACTTCCATAAAAAATATATTGTTTAGTTGCAGAACAAATATATAATGTTTATAACTGTTTAAATATTTTAAAAAGCAGATGTATGGAGTTTAAAATTATTCCAGCTTATCAAACAACTTGACTTTAAGTAATAGGCCGTGAAAAAATATAGTCAACGTAAGGAAAAGGATGCATTGTTTTTGACATTTTACATATAAAAATCAGCATAATGAGGAATGCATTTTCTTTTTCAATCCATTACACTGTGTTAGATCCAAATGAACCAGAATGTGCACCCAGTTGCCTGCAGAAGTCACCTACTTACTAAGACAAAATCTAAACTTTTTGAAAACATAAGACTAACATAGGTGGTGGCAACACAGTACTGTGGGGTTGCTTTTTAAAGATTTCCAGTAATGTGAAAACAAAATTTCTACAGAAGTATCAATTGAAATTCTCCAATAACTTCACTATAACTTTCATAATTTTACTTTCAAATAGTTAAGAAACACACCAGAAACCATCTCCATTACTGTACAGCTTATGTTACGAGTTTGACTACATTTGCAAGGTAAAGTAGGCAGTTAAGTCAAACATAAAGTGGTTCAAAGCAAAAGTGCGACGGATTTCTTTTTAAAATAAAAAGATATCCACCTGTCTCGCGTCGCTTTGGCCAGCTTGTCCTCGGACTTCCTGTCATGCGTGTCGAGGCCGAGCATGAAGCTGCCTCTGCCCAGCTGGGCCTCCGACTGCTCCAGCTTCTCCGACAGGTCGAACACCTGGCCCGTGGTGTAGTCCGAGTTCTGAGCGTCCAGCACACAAACATTCACTTACACACAAAGAAACCAACCCATGCACAATTTGCCAAAAAAAAAAAAAAACCCAGACAACATATTTTTCCACATAAAGAACAGGCAACTAATCTGCCCAACAAGCTGCTGAAAACACTTCGCGAGCCGCGGTGAATGACTGAACGTCGGCGAAACGTTTGCTTAAGGTGAGGCCGTGTTTATAGTGGAGAAGGTAATTAAAACACAATGACTCGGGGTGGGGCCCCTGACGAGGGGGACAGTGTAGCAACTGACAAAGCCTGTCCCCCGCGGAGCAGCTTGTTCTTGACATCTAGTCAATTCATCTTCCTCCACAACGTCAAAGAGCTCCCCGCTTGGACAAGCCTGATGTCTGTTGAAGGTATTTAGAGGAGCGCAGGACAGAGTTACAACAGCCATAATGCAAATTGGCATGATGGGTTTTCAATATTCAGACCAAACTGCAGAGGACGGGTGGGGGGATGGGTGGAAAGAATCTCGTCCAACTTTACTTCTAAACTGTGTTAAAAAGTTCACATACAGCTTATTACTAAAGCCAACAAACACGGGGACTTGGCTAATATGCGGCAATAAATCACAACATCACAAGCTGGCGACCACATGTCCAAATGAGTTATAGTCTAATAATTAACCATAAATCAAAATGCCAAACAATTAGAGCGCATTTTGATTCTTGAAGTTGCTTACATACCGTCAGCAGGCTGGAAGAACTTAAGGTATTGACCCAGTATTTGTTCCAGAGGAGTTCCAGGAGCTTTCTATCAAGGGAAGACTTGAAGTAAGTCACCTCCAGGGCGTAATACCTAAATAGGATACGTGTGAGGAAAAAATATGAGCCGCGAGGGGCAGGATCAGAATGCAAGAGCGACATTTTAAACGTAAATGTACTCACTGTTTACAGTGCACACCGAAATCCTCTATCTTGTTCAGAGGGATTGTCTGATATTCTGACGGCCCCTCATCTGGAGGTTTGTAACCCTGAAAATTCAAGGTCGATTATTTACATTTATGAACAATATAAATAATAATAATAATAATAATTAAAAAAATAAACTACTAAAATAAATAAAAATTTAAACAGGAAACGTCTTTGCTTTACCTTTGGGTATGTCCTAAAGGCACCGAGGTTGACCTTCCCTGCAGAAATAGTCCGAGTGGGGTCGATCTACAGTAGAAAGGGGGGGGGAAACAAAGTCAGAGGTCGTGCGATCCTCTTGGGACCGCTCAAATCTGGACCCCAAGAGCCTCCCACTCTGGCTGTCAGTGTGCTGAAAATACACACTTCATTATACGACGCCGCCAGCATTTAAGTGCTGCTGTACCAAATGAGGTGTACAAAGGATATGTTTGCAACAACAACAACAACAAAATGTACAGCGCAACTTACAAAGTTGCACTCAAACATAAATAAATCTCAGTTACTCATGTTGCGTTTTTTTTTTAAATCAGGGATTCTGAATGTTTTAGGGACTTAAAAGTTAATACAAAGATAATTTGAATTTAAGACCTGTATAAGCAACTTAAAATTAAAATCTGCAGCTTATTTAGTCACTTTTTAGTTTATATATGACCCACTCCATTATTTAAGTAAGTAAAATTCACTTTTCTAAATCGGAAATTTGTGTATTTTGGCAATACCAAACAATTAGAATCAATCTTTTATAGTCAAGTCTTTTTGATATAAACTTTCTTCTGAAGAAAGTTTCATAAAGTGGAACGTATGAAAACTTTGACTTTAATTGCTTAAAATACAATAAAACAGACTGAGCTGCAAGAGCGCTTTTGCAGGGAAAGCTGAAAGTCTGATGTGAGAGGGCTTTTTGCCTTCCTGCGTCTTGAGCTGCAAATCATCAAATGTACAAATTTAAGACCGAAGTCAATATATTTCAAGACCTTTTAATGAAATATTTAAGACCTAAATTGTAAAATTAAGATAAATAAATGTACAGCTTTTCAATGACTTTATAAAGACAGTATGTAAATAAAAGTTTTTTGTTTTTTTTATATTTCTGCCTTACCACAACCGCCACAAAAGGTTCCTGAAACTGCTGGTTGAGCATCTGAGTGCTGACGTCTATGCCAGACAGCCAGCATCCGTAGCCTGGGTGACTGTGGTACCAGCCAATAGCATTTTCCAACCGACCGACCTAACACAACAGATTGCATGCATAATGTTGAAAAGTTAAACTTACAGCAATACTGATGGCAAGACAATACTTAAACATGGTCTTTGATTAAAAATGACGTCAGACAAAAAAAAAAAAAAAAAGTCTACCTTGGCATAATCATTGGTAGTTTAGGGGTTTATTTTGGTTTTTCACCATTCAAAAGTTTCAACTTACAGAAATAAATTTGCAAAATCTATGAGAGAGAAATCACTGATTTATTTGGGTGGTGGGGGGATGATTGAAAAATATATTCTTATAATTACCAACATCCTGCTGACTGACTAGAAGTACTGAATATTGACGTTTGAATTGTTCTTAATGTTTTACTTGGGAGAATTTCTTTTACAGCTTTTTCAATAACTCTAAGGTACAAGAACATTTTAAAAACACAAACCTTCTGGGACAGATAAGATAGGAATAATTAGCCTGTTAACTAGAAATGTCACACCTGGGAATAGGATAGAGAACTTTAGAATTAAGTTTATAGTATTAACATATTAACCATTTACAAAGGTTGATAGTGAAAGAGTGGTAACTCCATCATGTTAGCTTTTCTAAAACACAAGTATAAACTGCTGTAAAAAAAAAAAGTCTGTAAGCTGTTGGGTTTATTAAAGGCAAGTTTTACCTTGTAGCGGCTTATTTTATAGTTTGGTTGCTGTTCAAACTAAGACAAAGCGCTCTGATCAAGAAGTGACTTACTAAACTATTCTTGAATCACAATAACAAATTCACAGAAAAATCAGGTAGCAATCCACAGAAAGTTTTACTTTTTCAAACCTGCCAGTTTCTCACCTGTTTGGCATTTTCGATGTAGGCGGCCATGTATTCATAGGCTGCAGCCTGGGCATTGACTCTGGTTTCTGTCCCCTCCACTGGCAGCGCAAAGCTGTCCATAATGATCATGGTTTCTCCGTCCACCTTCCCCAGCATGAGACCCATCACCTCCAGGTTTCCACCGGAGCGGGCGTGCATCACCATCTTCAGCAGGGCCAGAGCTGAGATCTTGCAGTACTTGAAGTAGTGGTGACTGGAGAGACAAATAATCAACCACAAATAAGAACTTTATCTATTTAAACTGTTTTTGCAGTAAATCCGATTTAATGCATCACTTCTCTAAGTCGTACTCTCATTTTATAACCATAATCACATACTTGTGTATAGATTCGCATACACACTTTGGAGATAAATGGCTACAAAAATGCTCGTTCCATGTACAATGTTTTCTGTAAAGTGAGATAAATATGATTATGACTCCAGATCTAGGCGATCTCTTGCCTCAGAATATGTTTACTGAAGCCACAACTCAAATGTAGACCTTTGTAAACAAACAACGAACTGCTGCTACAGTGGACAACCAGCATGTTAGCTTTTAACTAGCTAAGCTTTCTTTTTTTTTTTTTTACCAGAACTAACAGAATAAATACCACACAAAGAAGCCCAAACATCGATTTACACAAATGCTCAGCAAAAACAGACAACACAGTCAAACATACTCCTTCGTCCATGGCTTCGCGGCGAGGATTTCCTGCTGTTGCTTTTTGTCATACTTGTAAATTTCATCGATGCTCTGCACCTCTTGCATTCTGTTGGAGAGCTCCCATGTTTTCTGAGCCGTGCTGCTCCCGGCCATGGTGAAATTTAACGGCCAATCACGACACCTGATGTGTATTTAAAAAAAAACAAAAAAACAAAACACAAATTCCTCCTCAAATAAAAGGCGAAAACTGGTGTTTTTCCAGAGATTGCTGGGGCCTAGCATCCACTCGCTCAGGAAGCCATGACAGTTGGACGAAACCAACATGCCAATACGAAAAAATGTTGACCTTTGGTCTTAGCGCTTCGGCAATCTGCAGTTAATAAATCGGTGATATAATTTTTTATTTAAAAACGTAATATTTAAGATATTTATGTGATTTACTACGAGTTATAATAACTAGTGCATGGATTACTCTTCTTAAATTACAATCATCACCAACAGATGGTATAGTCCATAGAAGACCGCAACCGACTGTTGAGGAGACACTGCCATCTAGCGGCGGTTTCATTCATATCTCGAAAAGTAAAATATTTTCCTCAAATTTGTCAACTATTATCCTTTTAATCCCTTTGACTCTGTCAGCATTACTTTAATAAACAGCTGTGTTTTTATTGTCACTATGTGCATGCGTTAATGGAGAAAATATGGCGAGGGGCGGTTAGCATCTTTACTCCATAAAGTCCACGAGAAAGGTGAAAATGAACAAAACAATTATATAAAAAACACATTTTCTCTGTTTTTCGACAATAATAGCGTATAGTTTTTTTTTAAAATGCCTGGTTACTTTTTGTTTTTATTTTATTTTAGCCTAATTTTTGTTTTGTTTACGGTTTCTTGCTGGTAACTGCACTGAGTCTGTCGGGACATCGTGTCATGGTTGCCTGTAGCAACGCGCAACGCTTCATCCATTGTGCCTCGATAAAGCGGATTTCTCATTTGCGTTTATCAAACGGACTAACGACTTTTTAAAGCTAAGACGCTAGTTTTATCTGACTATTATAAAGAAAGACTGATTTCTTCAGTGTTTATAAACGACAGCGGGACATTTCCCGACTACAATGACGCAGGAACAGACAGACCACCCAGACAAACAAACCGAGGTATGTGCTTCATAACAGCGGCTTTGAAATATACTCAAACAGTGTTGAATACTTAGTTTGTGTTTGTCTTATACAGTCAAAAACTGATGTTGCGCAATAAATAAGTCTCCAGTATGCCTCCATCCGCGTCAACAGCTCAGGAAACAACCCACAATCTTGACACAGGTACTATGCAAGTCTCTGAAAGTGTTCAAGCTGTACTAATTGCAGTATGTTTTTTTTTTTTTTTTTTTACAGTAGCCTAGCATAGAGCTACATAAGATGTATTTTCCAGATTCAGGAATAGCTGCTCTGGGAAGAGATTATGAAAAGAAGAAGCAGAAGCTGCTGCTGGAGCTGCAGCTGGAGTACAAAGATTATGCTGCCAAGGTCTGATCATTTTCTCTGCTTATCAAATAAGCCTTTCAAAAATGCTTACAACTCCTTACCGTTCTTGCTAAGCTCATGTGGATTCAAATGACTGTTTTGTTTGGTTCTGCTTTCTTTAGAAAAAGGATTGTAAAAGTCATGTGCCTGGGGAGCAACAGGGTCTCTCCTTACCTATTGAGGAGAAGGTATCAGTAAGGGTGGGTGATTGTTCTGTACATTTTTCTTGTTTTCACTTGGAAAAAAAAATGTTAAAAGCTTCTTTGTCTTGCCTCTTGATATTTATTTACTACTTTGTTCTGAAATATGACATGTAAGCACATGTCCAGAACACAGCAATACATTTAGTAGTTGTAACAAAACCAAAATGTGAAAAAAAAAACCTCAGTGGTATGAAGACGTTTAAATAAAAGCACTGAGTATGTTTTTCTTTCAATTTGTCATAGGAACGACTGAGAGAAGAGAGACAGAGAGGATACAACCTTTTCCTCCAGGAGCAAGCTCAAAACAGAAGGGCAAAGAAGGGAGCACATCCGGTTACCCCTAAGGTATGAGTAGAGAAATACATCCTTAAGTGCCAACCTTAAGAAATGTGACATCATTTCCACATAATTTATCATTTTCAGCCAGAACATCAATCTGCTGTAAGCATAACTAGTCCCGGCTCTGCTCCGTCCTTCATGAGTTCCCAGACAAGCACTCCGCCCCGTCAGAGGGAGAGTCCAGTATCCATGAAAAATGCTGCCACTCTGACCGAGGCAGGAGACTACAGAAGAAGCCCAGACACCCAGAGTCCCTGCTGGAGGCGAAGGAGATGGGAGGTCCATCAACCGAAGAAGATGTACAGCTCCGAGGAGGAGCTGAACACAGAGGAGGACGAGGAGGAGTGTGACTTCATACGCCGGAGGAGGCGAGGCAGAAGCACGAATGAGCAGGAGTGCAAAGAGGAATGGGGAACCCCTGAGCATAAACAGAGGAGGTGCAGCTTTTTTTTTTTTTCCTTTTTTTTTTATTGTTAAAAATGACTTTGAACTTCAACTGGGTTTCATTGGGGATTGGTTCATAGCATCTTGACTGAATTCACTTTGTTTTGCATGGGCTTATGGCAGAGATATGCGAGGCACAAAGGAAATGGAGGCCCTTGCCATCCGAGACCAAAACAGCAGCGACGGCATCTGGAAGGCGGAGTAAGCAACCTCGACTTCTGTTGACTGCTTGAGGTCCAAAAATGTTTTACTTTCAAGTAAAATCAAAATCAGAATTCCTTTTATTGTCACTGTCCAAGAAATAAAGCACGACAAAATACAAAAAAAAAGCAACTTAAATCATTATAATAATAAGGTAACCACTTCAAGCTGTTGCTGGCTTATTACCTTCTGCTCCTGTGACGCACAGGTTGGTTTTTCCGACATTGTGGCATCAAAAACACACTTCGCAAACCTTCGTAGCCAATAAAACGCCACCTTATAAAAATGGTAAACGCTCATCAGCTTAAGCAAGTCGTAATTTGTACGTCTTTGCTCAGCATTAGTCAAACACCACAGAACCTGAAGACAACAGCAAAATCTACACCCACTGCCAACAAAGATGAGAAAGAGCTCGCAACTGGACTAATGATCGGTAAGGTCCACTGTTACTAGTGCTTCAAGGGACATCCGTTGATGGATGTGTTGCTGATGGATCATCTGTCGTCAATGCAGGGGCAGTCGAGGAATGGAGCGTTGTTCAAATGAAGAAGGAGCAGTACAAGCAGGAACTGCTTAGACAAATGGCAGAGCAGCAGAGAAACAAGAAAAGGTTTTTAACAAGGGAGTTATAATTTAATCCTCTACACCACTCCTAGTAAAAGTGAATTCAATCAAACGCAGGAGATTATCTAAAAAAAAAGAAAAGAAGAAAGAATAAGAAGAATTTATATGCTGCTTGTGTGTCTGGGAGCATTTTAGGGTTAAGTGGATGCATAGTGAACTCAGTATCAACATGTGACGGTTTCTAAATACCTTTTGCTATCAGGGAGAAGCAATCTGTGCTGAAGCTCGGTGCCGCTGAAGCTACAACTCCTGAGAAAGAGGTAGACGGACTGCGTTTGTAGAAAAAGCTAAAACATTCCCTTCAGGTTGACTAATTATTCAGTCACCATGTATTATTTCTCAAACAGCAGATTGGCGCTGCGTCTCATCAGCACCGGAGCTTGGAACGGGACGTTTCTGATTCCCCGGGGTTTGATCCTAAATATGACAGCCTCTTTGAAAGCTCACGACCCAGAACTCTTGGACAGAATCCCCTGACGAACTTTGGCCCAAACTTCAACCAGCTGCCAGGGAACACACTGCCTCCGTGTGGGATGGGAGTGGTGCAAGCGGTCCCGCCGTTTAATTATTACAACACCTTCCCTGGCATGCAAGGGCAGGTGGCCATCCCATGGTAGCTAGCAGTTGCTTTATTTCATTATATACGAGTAAAATGAATACCAAAGTGAACACATTTTGTGTGTGTGTGTGTGTGTGTTTTTGCAGGGTTCCTGTTGTTCCTCCTGGATCTCATGTAGTTTCCAATGGTGACGCAAGCTGGTATGAAGGACCCAGAAAGCAGGATCCTTATTCTAACCAATACCTGAGTAAAGTATCACAGTCACATCATTCAGTCATGCATGTGATGTCGTGTCGGTGTGATGATTGGTGTGTTTGTCACGGTGTCTTAAAGTCAGTTTTTTACAGTATTCGATACTCTAATGGATTGTCACAGCGCACAGCCCTCAGTTTTCCTGTTTTAATTACAATAACCTGCAAAACTATGCATCAATCTTGATTTTTTTTTCCACATTTTGTCACCTTACAACGTATTTTGTTGAGATTTTATGAGTGTGACCAACACAATAATGGGTTGTGAAGTTGAACAAAAATTATTGATGCATTTCTTTTTGTTCTGTTGCAAGGAGACTTGGAGGCTCAAGTCTTTTACGTGCTCTAACAAGTTTTCATCAAATATTGCCCTCTATTCATTTCCCCCATCCCTGCTGAGGAACCTCCCCAACACAGCAACATGCTGCCACCACCATGTTTCACCATGGGGATGGTCTGTTCAAAAACAACAGATCACTTTGAGGAAAAGGAAAAAATTGTACAAATAAGGCAAGCAGGTACAACACTTACCGCGTTTACGTTTGGAGCAGTGATGATTATGAACCCTAACACAGCAGCTGCTGTAAGGAAGGATCTGTGCTAACGCATTTTTGTCCACCTGGGATGCCACAGAAGGAGCTCTCCAGTTCAGCAACAGCTTCCAAAAACAGGAGACTTTATTCTGAGATTAAATTACGTACAGTCAAACTATTTAATGACCTTGAAGGTAGGAGTTGCTTAGCTTTATTAGAGGTATCAGGTATCAGAGAAATGCACACCGTACTTTTCAGATTTATTTTTTTTATTGTCGATTTTTTTATTGTAAAGAACATTGGAAAACTATACGTCCTTTTCTTTCTGCTTTATTGTCATGCACTAGTTTGTGTTGATCTGCCACCAAAATCCTAATAAAATACATTTAAGTTATTATTTGTAGCATGAAAGCATGAAAAAAAAATCAAGGAGTATAGATAGTTTTGCATGATGCAGGAAGTAATGTTTAAAAAGGTCATTTGTCTACTGTTATTGACATAAAACCAGACTGTTCTCTATTTATAAAGCAGGTTGTGTTTAGAAATACTTAACACTTTTTCACTTTTTTCACTTTATATTAAAACAAACCTTGATATTAGAGTAATATTACCAGCAATAACTTAGTAACAACTCGCAAAATTGTTACGCTACTTTAGTTAGTCGTATCTTATCTTGAATCATCTTCACAGATGGAGGAGCTCAGCAGAAGGAGACATGTGAGATTTCCCAACGGAGCGAGAGCACCGAGAGCTACAGAGAGGCACCGAGACAGCAGGTCAATAATTACTGTATCTCAAAGAAGAAACAAAACAAAACAAAACGTGCGTTTATTACATAGCACAGCACCGGTGACTGGGACAGAACATCCGGGCGTTCTCTGTTCAGGTTACAGAAAAAGAAGGCTGCACAAAAAGAGAGAAAGAGAAGAAGAGGAGAGAGGCTGCTCTGCAGGAGGGTGAGCCGGTGGTGTACGACCCCTGGGGAAAAGGCGGAGGAGGAGCTCCGATTAGAGACAAACACGGAAACCTTGTCAGTAAGTCGACTGCAACTTGAAGCTTCTTCTTTCTACAAGTTTTGCTTTACACATTAGTAAGTCAGAATTTAGTGTACCTGCTGATCCTTAATTTTAATCTAATTAAAATTAGATCTGAGTTGAGTTCTTTTTCTTCTTTGCTTGTCTTGCAACGTAAACCTTAGCTGAACATTTCGGTGTGGAACTCTTCATTTGTTCATTTTCCGTCTCCGTTTCCAGGTGACCTGTATCAAATGCGCAGCTTTAATAATAAGAGGATGACCTCTCTGGGAGCAGAGCTAGAGTCTCCAATTTCTCTGCAAGGTCTCTGCTTAATCACCTCTGTCAGGTTTTGGCTGTTTCTCCATTTTTTTTCAACGTTCTCATGTCTTGCCTAATGTTGTAGAGTCGAGTTATCCGTCGCCTCTGCAGCAGGACAGGTACACAGAGGAACTGAGACAACAGGTAGGTTAGAGAGGATTACAGGGACTTAATGCATGCATTAAGCCCAGCGGAGCAAGCTTTCCCTTTGGAAAACTTTTAATTATGAAAGTGACTGCGTCGGTTTTATTTCACCAGCCTGTCAATTCATTCAAACAGATCGAGGAGAGGAAGAGAAAAAAGGCAGAGGAGCAAGAGCGTGTTCGGATTGCCGAGGAGGACGAGGAGAAGAAGCTGGCGATGGAGAGGGTCCGCATACAACAGCAGTACGAGGAGGAGAAGAGGCGAGAAAATGAGATGAGGGTGAGGGGGGCGGGGGGCCTCACACGGTGTCACACCGGCTTCATTCTCACTCCGCATTCGTTAGAGAGACACCTGTTTTTCTCTCCCCAGAGCAAAGGCAAACAGAGCAACAAAGCTGAAACTCATGACATCGAGAAGGTTCTCGGCCAAGAGCAGAAACATCACAATGCACATCAGAGTGTCCGTCAAAATGAGGTACCAGATGTTTATGGGAAAAAGGAAATCTGTTGATAGATTTGGCACAGATCATCAAAGATTGACTGTTTTGTTTTTGTTTTTTTACAGAGACGGGAATCTCAGTCCTTCCCAACGTGGCACAGGAAGCGTACAAATGCTGTGACAGCAAGTCCCTCATCTGCTTTGGGACCGCTTACTCCAGGGACTGTAAGTTAGCAACCGGGAAAGTGTAGTAATCATAAATAATATATATATACATATTTAAATATATATATAAAAGACGTGAGACTGGGGTGAAGGTTTGATCCTCAGGCAGAAACGACACTAAACGTGTACATTTTGGGTTTTATTAAACAAATCGTCAAAGATGGACTGTGTGTTTTCAGTTGTTTTTGCAGAGGGAGCCTTCTCCTCCTGTCCCAACTTTGCAGAGGAAGCAAACGAGTCTCTCACCAAGTCCGTCATCTGACATGAGCTCACCTACTTCAAGAATTGTAAGTCAGTTAGCATTGCACACCAATATTTTCAAAGTCATCAATTTATTGTACTGAACTTACAAATAATTTTTTTTTTGCCAGGAGCGTATTGTATTAGCGCCAAGCAGCCAATCTGTTCCTGAGAGGAAGCCTTCGACACCTGGTGAGTCTGATATGAACACCTGGATACAAATATTCAAACCCGTAGGAAATTGGTTTCACATTTTGTCAGATATTAATGGATCTTTTGAGGATGTGGCAACAGTTTAAGGGTGTACAACTTTTTAAGTCGCACTAGAATTGCACATCATCCCTCATGTTTTTAATCCTGAGTTACTGTGTCCTCCAGCAGGTCAACAGGAAGTGATCCGAGAGCTGTCGACCCTCCGCAAGTTTCTGAGGAGAGAACAGAGACAGCTGGAGCTTCAGCTGAAGGAGGAGGCTCACAACCCTCACCTGCACAAGCATTGAAGTACGATCAGATAGCCGATACTAGATATTCAAACCTGCCTCTGTCTCATTAAAATACAGTAATGCTTTTGTTCTCTGAATGGATTAAAGAACTTGACCCAGGCATTGACAAGTTGTAATTTCTAATTTCTTTTGCAACTTTCCTAAAACCATGCATACTAAGTTTTTTTTTCCTCAAAATTTATCAAATCTATTTCACTCACATATAGAAGACGATCCAGAGCCGAGGCTTTCGAATCTGCAAGCGTCAAATCTGCTGAAGTATTAACTATGGGTCCTTCCCTTGGTCCTGGATTTCCTGAAAAGAAAAACTCATGGGACTTCAACTTCCTTAGAGGTACTTGTATTTGCAGTATCGATGCCTAAATTGACTTCTTATAGAATTAAGGGCAGCAAACCTGAACCTTGATTTCCTCACTACCCACTTTCCAGAGGCTTTTCAGTTCGATACGTCCCTTTAGCCGAACACTTGCTTCTCATTTCTACGAGATCCAACAGTTTTAACTCTGCAAACTGAGAATAAAATACTACTTATGACTGCATGCTATGAAATGAAGCTGTTAAAGATGCCATTCATTGGTGTAATCCAGAAAGTCAAGTTCGCTCGCAAGAATGAAGCATCCATTCTCCCAGAAGGCAGAGTTACTGTCTCGCTAGAGGAAAGAAAGACAAGTCTTTGACCCGTTTCATCAGAAAATCCGTTCAGATATGTTTATTTTCCAAGACACTGGTAGCAGTTTTCCAACCAGATAGGGGGGGGGGATAAAGGAAGAGCTGCTTCCTGCACCCTCCAGTGTTCTCCTCCAGCAGTCGAAGGGTCAGCTTAGCACTTTGTGTCTTTGCCAGAGAAACGGCAGCCAACAGCAGCTCATGGCTCCACTCAGCAGCTGGTGGTGATACAGGGAGTCTGCTGGTCTCATCAGCTGCAGGGTGGAGATAGCAACCAGGCCAGGCAGTAAAAATCTGTTTCTCGTTCTTTAAAAGTTTTCCTAAACAGATGAATATATATTTATTTTTCTTTTAATCTGCACATTCAACTTTTCTTTTACTGTGCAGCCCCACAAAACGTGAGCCGGACAAGCGCATGAGCTGCAGCGACGACATGGAGGATCCGTCTCCGAGGACAGAAACCTGGCTGAAGCCCGGCTCAGATCCAACAGAATAAACAAAAACAAAACAAATTAGAAACTCGGGATGCAGGCTGGATGCTTCGCCCTGGCAGAAACGCCACATCATCCAGTTCCCCATGAGTTGGACTCCACAGGGTGTTTCCATTTACTGTCACTTACAATCTTAATGTTTCCATAGCTGCAGATAAGGAAACTCATGGGGACATAAAAAAAAATAATTAAAACTGCAACCAAAGTCTAACTACATAGTAAATGCAAGATAATCGTAAAACGTCTGTATATTCTTATAGCATTTTTTTTAAATTCATGCATTAAAATGCACTTTTAAACTAAACCTGAACCGCGACTGATTATTGGCAAAGTTAAAACTCACCGATTCTTCATTCAAATCAACCAAGTTCAAAAACTTTATTGACCTAGAACCTGATTAGAATGCCAGATGATGTATTGTACAGAAAGTTGTACATAATCTTTTGCGACATAGAAAACTTTACATTGCTGTATCATATACATTTAGTTTTCTACATCCATGAGCAGGAATGCATCCAATTTACACTTAAAGCACAGCTAACATTTGTAATTTTCTCTATACATATATCCTTTCCCAAACCAAAAAAAAACAAAAACAAAAAAAAACAAATATATTATCAAGTTTTCTGATTTTTGTACAGTAGAGCGATAACTAAACTCACATGAAAACAGAAATTAGAATAGAGACTTCATAGAGCAGCTAGCATCAGTTTGCTTCCTTGTCTTCCGGCTCCAGAAGCCCAGTTATCGTCTCGTCTTTTGTTAAAAACTTAAGAACATATAAAAATGGAAATAATTTAACCCTTCACTTTCCACAGTCTTGTTTAATTACAAATCATACCGTGTTGGACAATCAGGAAGAGGAGGTGGTGCAGTCAAATAAATTATCGCAAAAGTAAAATCTCCAGTGCATTCGAAAAAAACACAACAGAACAAAAACAAGATCAAGTGCAAAAAAAAAAAATCCAGGAAAAAAACAAAATCTAGTGTTATTATTATAATAATAAGATTATTTTACACAGAGGCAGATCTGTACAACTAGTTTCATCCGAGAGACTAACCAACGCCAACGTTAGCCGTCCGCAGTGCAGAGATCGTCAGCCATGTGTGAGAGATAAATTTCAGAGTTGCTGAGTATTTTGCATGTAGCTGAAATCATTCATTCTTCATTTTTAATTTTATTTTTTTTAAACATACAGTAAGAAGCACACGTGTTGAGATGTAGATCAGAGATATGGGTACATGTCAGTTGCTGATCAGTAGTTTTATCCAGTGGAGGCGTCGCTACACCCGGTGCAAGACATTATTGTTTTTTAACGATGAAGCGGACGACTCCGTCTGTGAGGGTCAAGAGTGTTGGGGCGGGGTTTTCACCCTCCAACCAATCAGGTTAAAGTGTTTGTCGTACAACAGGAGGAAGAGAGGGAGAGAGGGTGAGGCGGGGGGGGGAGCCCTGAGGAGGCGCAGCACAACCGCACATTTCTGCGGTGGGTTGGTTTGTGTAGTAGGCAGAGGGGTGGAGGAGGGCGCAGCATCACTGGGCCTCCTCCCCGGCTTCCTCCCCCACCTCCATGTCCGTTTCTGGCTCCGCACGCCTCGGCTCGGGGTCCGGCTCGGGCTCGGGCAGCTGTGCAATGTTAAAGACGAGGCCGATGCGCAGGTAGAACTTCCTGAGAACGGCCCGCAGTTCAGGGATCAGATCAAACTGCATGATCTCACACAGGAGGGGGTAGTATCTGGATGCATGAGCCTTGAACTGAAAGACACAGAGGTCAGAGGTAATCCAACAGTATCAATGCCTCTTAAAGTTTCTCGTATTTTGCTACAAATCTTAAACAGAAAGAAGGAACACTGGTGTGCAGGTTGGATGTCGATGTTCTTCTAGGCTACTTGGCTCAAAATATTCTAACATTGAACGGATCCACGCATGCAGGGGGTTTCTTTTGTGTTGATGTTTTACAATACAATCGAGTTTCGGGGCTGACGAAATGTAAAAGAAAAGTTGAACTTTTTTTTTAACTTTATGAATGCGTTTGTTGATCTTGTTAATGCAACGTTCATATTTGGTTTCCTACCCTTTCGTCGCTGATCTTCAGCACCTTGGTGAGGAAGAGCAGCAGCAGGTTGGTCCAGGCCTCTCTGTGGCTTTCTGAGGTCAGAGCCAGGAAGTACGCCACTGCCTCGCTGCAAACGCTGAGCGAAACAGAAACATTTCATAGACATCAACACAACAGGGAACTAGTAGAATGATGATGATAATAAAGGCTCTTCATTGAAGCTGCTCACTGAGTCGTCTATTAAACCTTTAGGAGAACCTGAACCTTCTCCTGCTCCAGTTTCCATCAGGTGACTGAATCTCCACATCCTCCTCCAGCTCTGCACCCCGAACTGATCCAACTCACATACTCAGCCACCATTTACGCTAATCCCCTACCTGGTATCATCTCTCAAAGTTAATCAGTGAAGCAGGAGAGATAAGCCAGTGTTCTGCTTTGGATCAGTATCGGCATCAAAACAGGAGGATGAGTCAGAACGGAAAGACAAACAGGATGAGGGCTCTGAGTGGCGCTGATGCAATCACAGAAGTGCTGATCACAAGCAGCATTCTGGTTCCTCTGGATCTATAAAGCTTTTCTTTATGGGAACAGTGAAGCAGAGCTCCTGCTGGTTCTTTTTTTCTTTTCTTTTTTTACACTTTTCTACCTAATCTGGAGTAGCAGGCAACATCAAACACACATTTTAACCAGCAGGACAGATTTCACCTCACACAGCAGAGCAGAAAAACACCAGGGATTGAAATAACAACCTCAGATTTTACAACATTGCGACTAAAATGTGACTTAAAAACACTGGAGCTGGAACTTATTTTACAAAAGTGACGAACCAACTAGAAAAAAATTCAGAAACTTTTTTTTTAAGAGGAGCTAAAACACAAGTAAATAAAATTATAATTTTTCATCTAATGGAGAAGAAACCTTTTGGTGTCCTCAAATGATTATTATTGATTATTTAGAAAATGTCTCATTCTGCATCTTTACCATTTAACCACTTATTTTATATAATATTAGAAACACACTTGCTCATTTGTGCAAAGGATGCAGGAAAATACTTTGAGATTTATAATGTGTAAAGCTCAAGCCTTTCTGATCAACATCATAACATTATGAATAGCTGATTGGCTACTAATTAAATAGTTAAAGGTGTGTAATAGAAGCTTTTTTTTTTAAACAAGGGGAAGCTAAAGCAATGTTACTAGATGAGTTGTGTGGAACGTATTTACAGACAAAGAAGGTTTGGTTATTTTAAATGCAAAATGTATATTTTTTTGTACAGTTCTGGCTCAGTTGTCGCATGTTGCTCTTACAACAAATGGCCTTTTTTTGAGTCCAAGCTATAGTAAACGATGAATCAATTTCTAAACTAGTTGATGATTATTGTCGTCAATAGTCAATGCTAAACCGAATGTGGCAAATGTTCAGCAGATGAAGGCGTCCCTCACTTGAGCAGCCGCCTCTGGACCTCCTCCCAGGCGTCCTGTCGGCTCTCGTCCGTGTACATGCGGAACAGGATGCGCAGCCCACACGCCAGGCTGCTGGTCTCCTGCTTCAACAGGTTGGGCTTCGACTTGCCTTTGAAACCTCCAAAACGCACATAGGAAAAACCCGTTAATAGATCCGCAGCGCCGGACCTCGAGTCCCCCGATGCGGCCTCCGTTCTCCTACCTGCTTTCCACAGCAGCGTTCTCTGCTCGTTGTTGGAGTTGAAAGCCTTGGCGAAGCGATGCGACTCCAGCAGGCAGTCCAGGAGCTTGAAGAGCTGCTCCGAGGTCAGATAGCGGAACATCCCCTGGTCCTGCGTCTCCACTTGGACGTCCGCAGCACACCCGGCGTCCCGCTTCAAATTAAATAAAGGTTTATAAAGCTACTCGCTAACATTTCCACCATGGCTGTAGCTTGTCGCCGTGTGGGTCACTAAAACTTTATACCTGAGCAGCAGCAAAGTTTTCGGCGTCCTCCTTCTTACTGGTGGCGGGGAAAAACACGATGTTATCGATGGTCTGGATCAGCTCCAGCTGAACGACGCACTTTATGAGCAGGGCGGAGAACAAGCGCTGCTCCTGGATCTCTGCAGGACGCAACAGGAAACGTACGTCAGGAAACAAATAGATGGGAAAGGAAACGCAGAGAGAAGGGTTAGTATTTGTGGAAAATGGCCGACTCACTCGTTGAGGTCCTGCTTCTCGAGCCGTCCTCGAAGACGCCCGACGCCGAGCTGTGCTGACTCTGCCGGCGGCTCTCCATGGTGGTGGCCCTTTCGCCGCTGCTGATAGAGTGCTGGTCGTCAGAGCGGGACTGAATGTCCACAGACTTCTGAGATATGGAGTCCTGAAATCGAAGCAGATTTTAGCTACCCGTTATCCTACAAACATAAATAAGCTTAAAATAGGAGGAGGATCAGAAAAGAACGACATCTGCATGTCCTCGATAAACCGTTTGAAAGATTTCCTCACCAGCTGTTTGTCAGTCAGGCTGTGTGTTGCGAAGTGCTCTCCTTCTGCTCCTGCTGGTCGCCACGTCAACAACCTTGAAACCAGAGAAAATTGATAGAACAAATTACATAAGTTTTTTGGTGAAAATGTCAAAACTGTACATCAGAATAGCCAATTTCTTCTAAGGTAGCAGTTCTCAACGTGGGCGGTACCGCCCCCCCGGGGGGCGTTCAGAGGACGGCAGGGAGCGCTGGCAGACATTTTTACAAAAGGGGGGCGCTGGGATGCCTTTGGGGGGCGTTTGGTCGAAGGTAAAGTTTGCACCTTAAATGCACAACAGTACCAGTTTAGACTTTGAGCTACTTGCTAAAACTGTATTTTGTAACATTAAATCATGCCTGGCTGCAACTGTATCGATGGCAGCTCTTCTTCTATTTAGTTTGTAGCTTCTTGGCTCAGCTTCGCTCCTGCTAGTAGCTTCTCCTCTATGTCCAGGAGAAGCAGGACATAAAACGGAGCGACAAACTAGATGTGAATTATGGCATAAAAACAGAGAATCTGGCGCTGAACAGTGAAAAATCAATAAACATGGCACAATAAATGCCAGGTGGGTGAAAATGGATAATACTCTGATGTCCCATTCTCCTGAAGGCAGCACAGAGCCGCACCACCAGAAACCGACAGAAACACTGAAGAGAAGAAGAGCTTTGATTAATGTAGTTACAGTTCTATCCATGTTTTAATGTTGCAGAGCTCAGTCGTTTTGCAAATAGTTCAAAGTTTAAACTGGCATGTTGAACATCTTTTATATGGTCATTTTGTGGAATATTTACAACTAGAAAATGGCACAGAACAAGAATAATTTTTTCCACTCTGATTGGCTGCTGTTAGGCCTACTGATTTTAACTTGAATGTTCATTGCATTTTTCATAGACACCTGTGAAAATAATTTCTATTCCCATGCCTTTTTTGTTCTCCGGGAAATTATTTTTGATGATAAATACAGAAACAAGCATAAAAATCAAAACATCTACAATAGTGATAGTAATATTAACAATAAAATAATAGTCAGTGCAAAGAAGCCTACAAATTCTTTGGTGGGGGGCGGTGAGGGACCTGAATAAGGGCTAGGGGGGCGCTGGGCCAAAAAAGGTTGAGAAACAATGTTCTAAGGTGATTTAAAAAAAAGAAAGTAAAAACAACAGAAAGAAAAAACAAACAAAAAAAGAAACAAAGAGAAAACCAAACAAATACAGAGAACAAAAAAAAAAAAAATCAAAAGGAAACAAAGAAATTTAGATACTACATTTTCTTTTTCCGTACTTATCCAGAACTGGGAAATCATATATTTGAGATTTTATTTAAAAACTCTGTACAGAAGCAACAGGCGTTGCCTGAGCTGTAGCAAGCCTCTGGACAGGCAAAACTAACTGTGAATCACAGATTATTTCCCCCCTTTGCAGACATGCAGACACAAAGCTGCACCAGTGCTGCCAGCCAGGGATGTATGGAGCACCAATGATGCTGAAATTTGTGGCCACTGTTTTGTTCCCCCTTATATTGTTCCCCCTTATATCATTCCTCCTTCCAAAACACTAAAACTTTTCTACTACCCCCACCTCTCTTTGGTCTGTGAAAAAGTGAGCTTGCTGCATAAACGTCCTTCAATGTCACTATTTATCGCTTCACTACATGAAAAAGTTATTCTATTACACTAAACACCACTAGATTTTAGCACTGAGCTTGATTTGATTCTACAAACTAATTTTCAAGCATCAAACTGCCCGTTTGAGCAGCTTCAGTTCAAATCCGGGTCCCACAGTGTTTTCCTGCTGAGGAGGAAACGCCTCGACGGCGCGTCGGCTTACGCATGGGGGATGGTGGTCTTGAAGATGTCCAGCATGCAGTTGCACGTCTTGTCCCAGGTCTCGGCGGAGAACTTCTCCCCGTTGAGGATGACCACGTTCTCTAGGCAGTTGGTGCCCGAACGGGCCAGCTGCTCGTTGTCTGCAGGCGAAGAGGCAGAGAGACAGGAAGTGGATTTTATTATTGTTTAGTTTATGATAAACACGATGTGGTCTAATTTTGTTTGGAGTACAGGTTCATAAAATAAACATTTCCATAAAAATCCTCTTTTTTTTTTTTTTTTTTTGAAAACGTGAACGCAGCCTGCTCACCTTGCTGCACACACCAGTAGAGCTGAGCCAGGATGTCATCCAACAGGAGTCCGTTGAGGGACTCAAAGTATTGGGTGAAAACGTCACAGATGGCATAAAGTGCATGGTTGCATGTAGTGGTCATCCACTCTGCTTTCTGAAGGTTTGCACAACAAAAGCCTCGTCAGTGAGCGTGCTTCACATACACACACGCACACACGAGAACTAAAACAAAGAAGCTGCAGGAAGAAAAGGCTCGTCCGTTACCTCGGTCTGCTGCTCCGGTAGCTTCATGTTGTCGAAGATCCTGAAGACGATTCTGAACAGGTCCTGCCACCAGTGTTTCTCAAAGGTATGCCCATAGGTCTTCATCACTTCGAACATCACCGTGAGGCCCCTGCAAGAAGCAACGCAAACGCACTCATTAAACAACACAGGTCTAAAAACACATATGCAAGTTACAAACAGTATTGCATTTAAAATCCCAGCAGCTTTGTGGCTGTAATGTGACAAAATGTGGAAAAGCGACGAGGCCTGCGAACGGAGGGTTAATGCCGCCTACCTGGTCCTGACATCCAGTTTGCACCTGTTGATGATGCAGGAGAGCTCAAACAGGATGGGGAACCAGCCTCGCACCCACACCCGGTCCTCGGGGGCTACATTCATGTCGTCACTGGTGTAGTCTTTGAAGGCCTGCCGGGGGGATGAGGAAACGACGAGTTCAAAATGAATCCTCTTATTTTTTTATTTATTTTTTTTTACAGGTAGAATTCAGACTTCATCCGGCCGACGTTGACCTGCGGTCTCTCTGAGACGTATTTGGCGCAGTGGCGGATGAGGCGGATTGCTTCCATGCTGGTGTCTGGGAACGAGGCGTTGCAGGCGAACTCCGAGAGACACTTGACGGCGTCCTGGAAGGAGTCGATGGTGGCTGCAAAGTGCTTCTCGAATACATTCGCTGAGGGAGGCGTACACAGCGAGCACACAAGCAGAGGAGAAGAGAAGTTAATAAAAACAGACTTTGATTTCATGTTCAATCAGATCTTCTGACCAACTGGAAGATTTGTTCGTAAGGTACTAAAGGCTCGTCTCTGACGATGTGATTACGTATAAACTGAACTCTTTTATACATAATTTATTTTATGCAAATACTACAAACGCGCATAAAGGATTTTTTATTGTTATTTTTCATTAAATCTAACAGGAAATGTTTTTATTTCGGGTGTCTGTAGACAAAGCCTCTTTCATTGAGGGATTGAATATTCATAAAATTAACACGTTTAAAAAATATATATGCAATTATTTAAATATCTGATTAAAATCATATTTATTCATATATAAAAAAAACACTAGCGTGTTTTGTCATAAAGCTCGAGTTGCCATTTCTGCCGCATGATTGAAGGGACGACATGAAACGAGTTTGGACACAGGAATGTTGGACTCACTGACGATGTGGCCGGTGGTCTGGAAGGCCAGTTCCACGATGCTCTCGTCCTGGTCGGACGCCGCCAGGTGGAACACCGAGAAGATGTTCTTCCAGCCTGACCGGATGTTGGCAGCCTGGGAGTTCACCATCTGAGCTATGCAGCGCACCACCATGTCTCTGATGGTGGGAGACCTGCAAGATCAGATAGAGAAGGGGAAAAAAAAAATGGGATGTGAATGTGTCAAATCAACTGAAATGAGGATAATTTGTCTGTTTAATGATGCAGATTAGCTGGAAAAGCACTTGATAAAATCCCCAGGCTCATTTTATGGTAAAGTGGTTATTATAGCTAGAGCTCAACTGGTTTGTTGCAGCAACTGTTGCCATAGTGACAAGCAATTGTAGCTGCTCAGAGAGCATGAATGGGAGGAAATCTCTGCCTCTTCTAACCATCTCTCTCTCTTCCACACACGCACACACACACACACGCGACTCTAATGGACTCCACGCTCTGCCCGGTTTACATGGCCGCCAGCCGTCTCCTCCCCGCTGCCGTCTGTGAGCGAATTCTTGTTTAAACTCCTGGTTCTTGTCAGAAATGTGTTGCAGTGAAACAGGCTTTAGCTTTTCACATGCTGCATGCACGCTGTTGCAAAATCACCAGCTAAATAAATCTGTCTGGTTTGTACTTAAAACCATCTCAAACCAAACAGACGGGGGGGAAAAAAAAGAGCCTTTTATGTGAATTCAGTGGAGAAGTAATGCAAGAAGACTGAAATGGGTCAGCTGAAATGTTGGCAGGAGTCAGAGCGAAAAAAAAAAAAATCCACTCATAGCTTCAGGGAGGAAAAGACAGGAAAAGTGACGTGGCAGAGGCTCTGCGCCGGTGGCTCTGGGTTCGTACCTGTTCTTCTTCATGATGTGCTCGAACGGCCTCAGAAAGTCCTTCTGGAAGCGGAAGTTAGCCAGCTCCCCTTTCTCCAGGAACTTCATGGACAGCTGCCTAAGAGAATCGACGGCAAAAATCGCTACATCTTCGTTGGGATTGCAGCCAACCTGCAGCAGAGAAAAACAACATTTCTGGTATTTAGTATTCAGCATTTTCTGTTCGACAAATCATCAGAGCAAACTGGGGGGAAAAAGAGAAGCTGTTCAACATGTGGGATATAGCAAATATTTAGAACAGAAGATGATCATTTAAAAAAAAAGAGCAACTGAATCATTACCCACAAAAAAAAAGCAAAGCGTCTAATTTGGGTGTGCAGATAAAATAAAATGTTTATCGCCATTTCAAGAGGAAAAAAATTGATTTATGTTCTTTAATCTTAAATCAAACAATCAAAGCAGGTATATATATTTTTTACCTTTCAAATCTACACTTTATGTTTTAGAAAATAATACATTTAAAAAATTGAAAATGATTGTTTACTGCTGACAAAATAGATTAAAAAACAAAAATTGTGATGTTTATTTTTCTATAGAAGCGCTTTACTGCCAGAGCTTGGCAATAAATTCAGGAGCAGTATCTTGTTTAAACAACAACAAAAAAAACCTTTCCTTTTAGTAATATTTATCTCTCATTAAAAACAAAAACACCTCTTGGAAAAGCAACACAAGAACAAAAGGAAGGAAACGAGGAGAGATGGAGGAATAGAAAGAGAACCTGAGGGGGTCGCTCCGTTTCGCACACCCACCTTATTGAAGTGGTCTCCTATCACCTCCCAGATCCTGGACCACTGCAGCCTGATGCGGCCCATGTTGTAGTAGGAGATCTCTACGATCTTTTGCAGGCTAAACATGCGTGGATGTGTGGGCGAGGCCAGCTCATCCATGGACACAGCACACAGCCAGCGCACGAAATCCACTGAGACACAAATCACCACAGTGAGGGGGGATGGGGGTGGGGTCAAAAAAAAAAAAAAAAAAAAAAAGAAGTGATTTGAACAGGAAGATGAGTCGCAACGACACAGGAAATGCGGCAGTCCTTGAAGCACAGAGGAGAACGTCTCGACTCACCTATTGCGTTACCGTCCAGTCTGGTGGAGCCTGTGAAGATCCTGAAAACATTGGAGAATAAGATGTGAAGCGGTGTGTCTACATAAGTGCACAGGAGGAGACCTGGAGGTAAATGAGTGGAGAAATGACAGATCCACACCTGTCCACAGCCACCACCACGCTCTGGGAGCTCGTCTCTCCAATGGACTCCTGAATGCTGGCGATCTGCTTACGGTCCACTGTTCCCCCGACTACAGAGAGAACCACATGGGAGTAGCTCTGCTGTCAGATCTTTAGTAGTAGTAGTAGTAGTAATAGTCTGTTTGCGACGGACTGAAACGTTTCTACTGACCTAGACCCAGGTACTCGTCGTTGTTCTGCTCCTTGGTGCTGGTGATGAAGCCCTCTTTCCCCCGCACCGTCCCTGAGATGTAGCGCGCCTTCACCCCCGTACCAATCAGCTGAGCCAGCTCCAGCTGACTGATGCACTTCATGATCTGAGAAGGAGGGAAAAAAAAATGGTCATGAAAAGCCTAAAGAAGGAAAAAACCAAATACTGCGCACTGCTAGACCAATCACACCTCTTACAGACACAAACTCCAATGTATTTTATTAGATAGAACAACACAAAGTACTGGATAATTGCAAAGTGGCTTTAACTGTATTAAAGGTTCAGAATGGTCACCTTCGCTACACGTTCTCCCTTCTCTCTCTTTACTCATTTCCTGTCTAAATACAGCAAATAAATGCCACTAGTGCCAAAAAATAATCATAAAAAACACACTATGATGCTAATTTTTGCAATTATGACTCATGTTATGTTTGATGACTGATCAATAAAGAACATATATGAATAGACGATGCTGGAATGTAGCCAGCTGTATGGTTCTGAAAGCTCTCACCTCATGCCAGGAGTTGCCCAGGTAGTTGCCGTCCGTGTGTGCCACAGTGATCAGGGTCTTGATGGTGTCGATGTTCTTCTGCTTCATTTCTGCGATGCCAGAGCTGGCCGTCAGCAGGGTGAACCTGGCCAGAGCCTGAACGTAAGCATCCCTCTCCAGCTGTTCAGAAACAAAACCAACGTTTTGATGGCAATTTTTGTATGTTTTGGTCGTTTAGGTACAAAACATTTACCTAAAATTCCAGAGAGCCATCAAACTAAACAAGATCTTTAATATTTTATATAGAACACATTTAATACTGAGACCAATTATTTCGATGATAATAGCTAGCAACTAATGAACAACCAAAATCCAGTTTTTCAGGAATTAACACATTACATAACACCAATGAAAATAATATAGAAATGTTTTGCAGATAATCACTGACACAGAAGGTCATTGCTAAATAAGAAAGCTGTTCAGAGTGTTGGCAGAAAATTGAGCGAAAAGAAAAAATCCAAGGCAAAGAGCAAAAAAGTTACAATTACAAGTTTTATTCTGGATACTAAAAACATAAATATAAATATAAATAAGAATTGAAATATATATTAGTGTTATAAACTGATGTATGACTGTTTTGGATTTGAATTTCTGAAATAAATACAAACTTTTTGTAACGATTCATTATGATGAATCTTAATTCTAGATTAAGTAGAGCTTTGATGCAATTATAAGATGTGAAATTATTCTGCTTAAATTTGTTTGTGTTTTCAACATTGAGGCTAAATAAATAAATACATTTGACAAAAACCTTAAAAATTGCTATCTAGCAAATGGAAGATGAAGGTTTTAATATAATGCAACTCAAAATATAAAAAAAAGGTAACTTTTATTAAAAACAAAAATGTTAGAAACTCAAAGATGTTTCCAAACTCAATTTATGCAGACTTGAAATGTGATCAAATCCAGTTCTATAAATATTCTGCGTAAGAAGCCTGTGTTGCAGTGAACCAGGGTGCCGTACCTGTATGGAAAAGATGCACGCTATCCTGATGGCGCAGCGAATTCCTTCGAGACACAGCGAAGCCACTTCAGTATCGTCACAGTCCTGCAGACCGACGCTGAAGGCAGCCAGGAAGGGCGTCCACGCCAGCTGAGAAGCGTCACACACAGATGAGGCTTTAGCCGTGTGTTCCCCCCGCGGGGTGCGTGGAATCTCAGGTGAAATACCTTGAACATGGGCCTGACGTGCTCCAGATGCGTGGCGCTGGTGAACGGGGCCTGGACGTGGCTGACGGCCTCCATCAGGGCTTTGGCCGTCTTGGCCATCTGCTCCATTTCCACGTTGTAGAGCAGACGCCTCTGCTTCTCGCTGGCCACGCCTGTATGCGGGTCAATTCAGATTCAGACATCAATTCAACCCAGATCAGCGGGGACAACATGTGGTTCGTCGTTGATATGATTGGCAGACTCACTTTGCTTGTTGGACTTCATGGTGAGCTCTTTCGTTTCCTTCATGGCGATCTTCTTCCCTGCGATCTCATCGTATATGGCTGAGAGATACTCCTCAGGCAGGTCCTTGCTGTCATTGATGCCGCGGTTCATCTTGATGTACTGCTCTTTTGTCATTTTATTCTTCACCTTTGCAGATTACAGCAATAAAATAAAGTCAAGACTGGCTTTTGCTCGGCACGCTTCACTGATATTTAAAGGGACATTTCCTGTCTAAACACCAAAACCCTGAAGCTTCCTTGAGGTGGACGTCTCACCTGCGGGCTGTGGAGGTCTGTTGTCAACATGATGATCGAGTAGGCGAGAACATATGCCGTGTCTGCACTGGCAAAGAGAGTTTGTCTGGAGCAACAAAAACAAAACGAGAACAACGGGTGAGCAGAATAAACGAACTGCAAAAACAAACCACATCCTTGATCTTCTCTGGTTTCCTTTCTGTTTTGTAAAATAAAAATTTAAAAAAGCAAATTAAACTCACCCCTGATTGCATTCCAAGTATCTTGCTGCAAATTTCTCCATGAGCCGGTCGATCTTCTGGGCCTCGCCGGGGAGCCGGAAGCCCTCCAGAAACATCCTTAGAGCGGAAACAAAGTCTTTGCCCTGGAAGTCCATTTGATCCACGTAGGCGTACATGACCTCTTTATTGAAACGGTCGTTATCGCCGAGGAATTCACCCACCTGAGTCTGAACAGAGCAACGACACAGAGGTCAGGCTGCACTTCGCATTACTGATCTATACGCCTGCACGTTTACACTCAGTGCTCAGGTCTGTGACCCTGCAGAGTGAAACACATGCTGTCTTAATGATTAGCAAAGAGTAGCAAATCAGGGCAGATTGTTTTTATCTGACGCTGTAATTAATGCAGTTATTAATGCTGCACTAATTTGCTCATCATGGTGCCAAACAATAAAAAATGAGTTCAATTACAGTCATTATATTAAATTACTTTTAATTCTGATTTACATGTATACAGTCACAATTTAATTACATCTATTTTAATCAAAGTTTATACATTAATAATTTTTTCTAGGCTTTTTTTACCTACTGCAGGCAGCATTTGATGTGAGCTTAATTGTGTTTTGTCTAGAATCAAGACAAAGGTAACTGGAAGACTCGCAACATATTTTTATGTAATTTTAGGCAGAAATGAACAATATTCACCTAAAATGGCAATAAAGCATTTATTATCGTTACATCTTTCATTATTTATATAACTGCTGTTGAAATCTGCAGAGTACAAATTTAACTCAACATAAAATTATTATTTTATTCATGTATTAATATATACATTCATGTTTTTTTATTTGACTAACTTGTAAGTTTTAACTGCACAAAAAAATGGTCCCTGCATTGTTATGATCATTACAGATTATAATATAGCATAATCAGAAAAAAATAGATTGCTGGTCTATGTCTCAGCGGTGATGGAATTTTGAGAATCGGCCTGTTAATAAACTATTTCTGCAACAAATGTGATTATTTTGAAAGTATTCTAGTGTCTACCTTTCTTTACTTTCTACTTTTTCCTAAAGCGAATTGACTTGTTTTTTGTTTTTTTACCGAGTCAAGCCTCTCCTCCTGGTGCAAGAACTGTGCAAGGTCCTCTGGGGTTGTACCCAGCATGCCTTGCTCTTGAAGGTACTGGATTCCTCTCTTTGGTTTCTTGTTGAACCTGAGGAAAACACAAACGCGAAAAGCCAAACTTAGCTACGGCTAACTCGCTCCACGTTCATGAGGATATAGAGCTGTAAATTCACCGGACTCACAGGTCAATCCCCTGTTCGATTATCTCCTTCTGCTGCTTGAGAACCTCAAACTGCTCGGGGTTGTCGGTGCCGGACATCTGTGTGCTGTAGCTACCGATGCCAGACGAGGCCGTGGAGTCCAGGGAGTTGATGCTGCCATAGCGGTTTATGCTCTCTGTGGCCTTGGTGTCTGAGCTGTCCTGCTCTGAAGGTTTCTCCTGGCCTGAAGAGCAAAAATAAAAGGAAATAAAGCCAATGATTTAGAAAACAAAATTATTGTTTTGGGTAACACTTTATTTGAAGGGGTGTGCATAAGACTGACATGACACCGTCATAAACATGACATAACATCTGTCATAAACATAAAGAAGTCTTTATGAATGTTTACAACAGTTGTCATTAAGTGTCATTCGGTAAATAATGACACTTTTAATGCAAAGTTGCTCTAAAAGTTGCATTAAAAGTCAATTAAAAGTGTCACCTTTGCATGATTTTGTAAATTATGATAATTTAATGCAGCATTTTGGGCTCTGGATGTTCTCTAAAACACTGCAGGCTGTGAATAGGGGGAAGAAATGTGAGCTGAAGGTCAAGAGAGTTGGTTTATTAATCCATGAGAGAGGAGCTCTAGGATACACCGCCGCTGCTGCTGGAACAAGTTCACCCTGTAACCCAGGCTGGGCCCAACTGAGGCGTCCGATTACCCAACGGAAACTCTTTAAAACATTCAGGACGGCCTCGCAGACGAGTCGGCACGTCTCGATGTTTGCCACTCTTAAAAACACGGACAACACAGCAAAAGAAAAAGAGCATCGGGACGCCAGACGTCTGTAGCAACTAGATGTGTTTTCTGTTACATATCTGAATCCATTTAGAGCGTAAAACCATGGTTTTAAAAACAATCTGGTTTGGATGTTTCTTCAGGTCTCGACAGGTTAAGTCAGACCAAACGTGGTTCTGGTTACTGCGTAACCTACACCACTCAAGTTATGCAACAGAACCAGACGTAGGCTTATTTCTGGTTTCAGAGTTTACCGTGGTTTTAAAGAAATTCTCGGTTTCAAACGATTATTATTTCTTATCCACAGACTGTTCTGTTCTCATTTTCTACTAGAGGAAAACTCTCACAAATCTCTGTAACATACTAAAATAATCAAAAGGCCGCATAGGAGCCCTGTGTTTGGGTCTGTGTTGTGATGTTTGATAGCCGAGTGTATCCCATTATAGACACACTCTGAGTTATTCTGGAGTGAGGCCTGCTGAATGTCGTATTAAAAGCTGCTGACAGACTTTCATACCGAGACAATGGAAAACTACCTAAAACACAATCACAAAGGGTTTAAATTGGAGCTATTTTTACACACATTCCACTAAAACAATCACTACTGTTCCAGTTTTTACCTGCTCTTGCTTCGAAGTTATTCAGAAAGATGAGAGTAAAGACAAGAAAGCGTTACAAGCGAGGACCTGGCATGCTGCTATAACAGGATTCAGTCTAAAATGTAAAACTTTCTAACCTCCACCAACACTGCCAGCCGGGCAAATTCAGCATGCAGGATTTTAACGTGAGCTGCTGTTTGTATACTAATGAGCTGTCGTGGGTTTTTTGGCAGAGTAATATCCCTGACAGTCAACAAAGCTGCCTCTGCTGCTTGGCTTTGACAGCTTAGCCCCAGGCTGGCCTGTGGATACTTCCAGAGGCTTAAGGGATATCTTTTCAGTCCTTTCTCAGAGTTTCAGCTTCGTCTTAGTTCGGGTTCCTCCTTCAGCTAACGACAAATCCGTCCTCTGTGCGCAAGACCCAGCGGCCCGACTCGCAGAGAGGATATGCTCCACGTGTCACAGATTGGTGCTTCATTGCAGCTTGGTGAAAGGTATTGCTCTTTTTCAGGGTCTGAACCTCCTGGATTAGCCTCTATGTGCCGAAGCATTATCTCACTGCCTGCTGTGGCTGGAACTGAGCCGACGAGAGCTTGCTTTTCCTCTTCTTCCCTTCCTTCCAGTGGTCAATCCTACAGCTGACTGCGGCCATGCTGAAGGGTACAAGCCTTATCTCAAACTCCTGTTAAGACTCTGAGGGGAACTGAGACCGATCCACATAGATTACGGCCAAAATCTGCTTTTAACCTTCCCCGTTTTTCACAGTCTACTGCAGGAAAGGAAGCAATCTGGAGAGCTCTGCTCAGTGTGAGCCAGCTAAAACATTACAGTGAGAATTGTTTAAGCTTTTATTAAGGTTATAAACAATCAAACTGCGTCCGATTCAGAACCGTATTACGTACCAACTGCATATTGCACAGTTACAAGTATCAGCTTATTTTCCTTCCCACTGTAGCCAAACCTTTAAATCCTCAGGAATTAATAGATTTGCACATCCTTCCATGCATGTATACTGCCACAAAAATACTTAATCCCTTTCACTGTGCCGATAGCTGCAGGCGCAGCACAAACACACGCATCAAGCTTCAGTCACTACAGCAGCTTCTCCTCACCTGGAGGGGTTTTGGTTCCAGCGTCTGCTAAAACTAATGAGAGCTGAAATGCTATTAGTACTTTGGAGCTATTGTTGAAGCAAAGTGATTGTACACGCAGCTCAGTTTGGAACACATTTGCAACAAATTGTGCGCAGTTTTCTACAGCAAACTCAGTGTGTCTTATTTGAAAGACCGTAGATCTTTAACATAGATCACACTCCCATGTCTAGCCTGTCTAGCCTGTTAGAAACAGGATTTCTGACATCATTGCATCTGTAAGCTGATAATTAAAATGATCAATCTAAACAAAAAAAAGTCACAACATTTCCTTGTGCTTTGGGTTTCACTGCAGCTAGCATCTCATAAATGACTCACCCAGGCTGGTCTGGGAATTGGGGTTGACGTACTGGTCTTTGCTCCATTCCACCATACATTTTAGGATGGACACAAGACATTCAAGGCCTTTCTTTCTCAGAGTCAGCTCCTGGACAAGAATATAAAACACATCAAATAATCAGTAAAACTTTTCGAGCTGTCTTAGTGGGACGTTTTGGGAATAAATTATGGTTCTGCTAAAAGGTTGGAAATGGTTAATATCTTTCCTTGATGTAACCAACTCTGTTTTGTCGCTTCATTTAGTGCACATTACGATTAGTTGGTTCTGGAGGTTGAAGCCGAATGGCTAGTCTGAGAACGGCTACAACCTGAAAAACCTCAGTGGGTTTTTGCATCACAGGTGACGTTTCATGTACTAAGAATCAAACATTTAACTCTTTCCAGTTACTAAATACCAGACAGAAAAAGTAGACAGCGTAAGAAAAAAAAAATCAGTAACACTGTTTACATGAGCAGTTGTGACATTTTTGATTTCTACACGGTAGTTTAAACTTGGCTGCTCTGAGTTTAAACTGTTTACAAGTTCAGTTTTCGGTCTGTGTTTCACAGGGAAGTCTAAGGGTGGGGCAATGCCTCTGACCTACATTTAACGTCTAAATAATTGTCAACTTCTGTGTAAATAACTTCCAAATTACATCCAAATTACAGACGTGATGAAGTTTTATAGGTTCAAATAAACCATTGTGGCATTTTTGAGATTTATAGATGTCAAT
This sequence comes from Poecilia reticulata, assembly GCF_904066995.2. Classification (NCBI taxonomy): domain Eukaryota; kingdom Metazoa; phylum Chordata; class Actinopteri; order Cyprinodontiformes; family Poeciliidae; genus Poecilia; species Poecilia reticulata. Next base: position 15,724,038 of record NC_088849.1, read on the forward strand.
TTTGGTCTTGGTCCCTTCTCTAACTCGTCAGCTTCCCTCTGCAGCATCAGCTAAACTGGGATTACGATAAACGACGAGTGTTGTGAGTTGAAGGTATGATATTAACTGTTTATAACCTTTTAACAGCACCTTACTTTATAAATCCTGAACTATCCCCGTAAAGCAGGCACAGAATAGATGAAGAACGTGAGGAAAACAAAAATTCACCTGTTGGGGTGTTGTGCCGAGCTCGTGGCCTCCACGGCCCTGGGCTATTTTTGAGAGGTCGTTGACCAAGCGCTCAAATATATTAGCAGCATTCAAGTCACAGTCGTAGTTCACATAGATGTCCACCACACTTTGGGCATCTAAAGGAGACAGAAGGGACACATTTTTTTCCCTCCACAAAGCCTTAGGAAATCATAGAAACGACTTATAAAGTTATAGGCTCAAAGAATTGCTTTTGAAAGCACAAAAAATTATGATTAAAGTAGAAAGGAGAAATTATAATATTTCTCCTACTAGTGTCTTTCAAAAATACTTCATTTTGAAAAGTTAATTCAATTACATATGAGGTCAATATTAGTGCAGAAACAAAACAAGAATAGAAAAAAGCAGAGCAAACCTGCACATATTCTGGTGAGTGTTTGGATGACCATCCACTTGTGGTCATAAGAGCTTGTGGACGTCTCAAGTATGTACAGGAAAATCTCTTTGAAGAACACCTGCAAAAGAGAGAGTTTATTGCATTTCCAGTCAGAACCAGGCAAAAGGAGCAACTCGCAACACAAAACAAGAGCAGCCAACAGGATCAGGGATCCTGGAAGGAGGAAGGCGAGTTAATTTGGCCGAGACGAAAGAAGAACAGGTAGAACTGCTCACTTCATGTCCTAAATAAATTTAATGCTAATTTTGGTTGAGTTTTTTTATTTTTATTCATCTTATTAAGTACTCATTTTTTAAGTTTTCCAACAAGGCAGCTGAAGAACTGCTTTTCCCCTTTGGGAGACAGGGATTTGGGGTTTTCATGAGCTGTATGCCAAAATCATCAGTATTAAAACAATAAAAGACCTGAAATATTTCAGTTGGTGTGCAATGAATCTAAAATATATGACAGTTTAATTTTTATCATTACATTATGGAAAATAATGAGCTTTCTCACAATATGCTAATTTTTTGAGAAGGACCTGTATATACTCATGCATCACCCATTTGTAAGGGAGTTGGGGAAAAAACAAAGCCTTATAATATTTAATAATTCATATTTTGGCCATATGACTTGATTTTTCTTTTTAGGTCTTTAGTTAATGCTCCTTTTGTCCAGAGAGGGTTAGGTATTTTATATTCCATGTGAAAATTTGCACATAGAACATCATTCAACTGACTAATCTACAACTTTGTCTTTCAAATACTATTGAGTTTGTTTGGAACTTGGCCTCAAGTTTACCATAAATTTGAGCTTTGGTTTAGGGAATCTCAACCGTCTCCTGCCAAAGAAGGTGTTTGTTTCTTTCTCTGGCAACTCAATTAACAGAGGATAGTGGAATTTAACTATATGCTTTGTTTTTTTGGCACTAGTTGCCTTTATTGATAATTACCAGACAGAAAAGAGGCAGAGAGAGAAAGTGGGGAATACATGCAGCAAATGTCTCAAGAGCAAGAAACCGATCTTTTGGCTGAATTTAAATTTACTCAGTGTACTTATCTTGCAAGATCGTTTTATTTTATTTTACACAAGACAATACGCTTGCTATTTAAGCTGTCGGTAGAGCTTGCAATAAAAAGAAAACTTCACTAAATAGACGCATGCAAACGTTTTACCTCGATTTGCATCTTGAGGTGGGTCTTAAAGTGGGAGAGCAGGGTAAGGAAGATGGAGAGCGAGAGCTCAAAGACTTCAGGCACAGAGGAGACGCCGTTCTTCGACAGCGCTACGCACAAATACTGCTTGATGGCGTTTATGAACATCTCGTTGGTCTTGAAGATGGGCCCGGCATTCTGCAGGATGGACAGCAGCAGCTGCAGAGACAACACCTTCGATCGCAGCTCGTGGGACCTGCGGCAGTCACACAAAGGAAATTTGTTAGTCTTCATATTCGTTTGAATGATTCTGAAAATGGTTAGCAGAATAAAAATTTACATTCAGAAGGTTATACAACTGCTTAGTTTGTAGTAATCTGAGTCAGTTTAACATGTAGGTCAGATGATTCAGCAGCGCTCCGTGAGATGTTGCTTCGGAAGATGTTTTATAACCTAAACCTGCTTTAAGATTCTCCGCAGTTTCATCCCCGATGCTTCTGCTGCGTTCTTTGGTCTTTGTAACAGAAAACAATGCCCTTGAAAGGAATTTACAACCAATTACATGGAGAGAACTCATGAGGATGTGCGTCTGCAGCAGAGAGTTAAAAATCGTCAGCAGGATTAAAAGAAAATGCTCTGGGGGTCACGGTCACAGATCGCCTGCATGCACAACCTCCATCTGTCTGCAAAGCTCTACTGTAGCAAAAGGCTCTGGGGAAAGAAATAACCGAATTTCAACAAATAACAGATTCAGCTTATTTATATGCCGACTTTAAATGCTCCTTTGCAATGCTTTACTTTCTTTATCTGCTTTCCATTTCTGTAAAGCAGTAAGAAAGGGAGGATCTAAGTGCCAAAACAATAACATCCTTTTACTTTTTAAGCAATTTCTTAGATGAGATCCAACTTCGGTTTTATGATAGCATGGAATTTTATTGCCAAGAAATGCTTTCTATAAATCTTATAAGAGAGGCTTTTTAACAGCATTTATGTTGGTACATAGTAATGGAAAGCATCTGTAGTGTTAAAAAAAAAACAGACGCAAGGTGGGGTATGGCAGCATTTAGAGGAGAGGACAGAAGATCAGATGGGTCGACGGTGATCGCAGACGCGGATCCAAAGTCATTTGCTTTAGTTAAGCTGTAGACACTTCACATGTTCAGTGTGTATCAAGTTGTTCAGGTGTGACGGAGTGAAATATCTGACGAATAAACCTTTTTAGGAGAGCAAAGATTTCAGTCTGATCCAGACAGAGCATGTCAGCCTTCGCGAAGCACGTCATTATACCAGAACTATATCCGAAGCCATTTGAAAAGCAGCTTGGATAGCTTGGATTTCTTTGACACAGATTTGTTGAAATTAAGAATAAATTGGTTGGGAAACAGTAAAGAAACAAGAGAGAGTCAGAATGCAGTTTTAGGTAGAAGCCTGAGGCAGAAGATCCCGAATCCAGAGAAGGTGCAGCTATCGGTATAATCACATTTCCTCTGACTGAAGCGTGGTCAGGGGAAATATTAAATTGGAGTAAAAAATAAAAAAAATTTAAAAAATAATTTATTTTGCATTTGTGGTGCTTTGAAAAAGTAAAGAGGAAGGATGAAAAGGGCTCCAGTGTTTCATGATACAAGGAAGTGATTCAGAAAATTCTGATTGATGTCTCATTGCCTCCATAACCAAAGGAAACCAATGAAAAGACACCACAGTCGGAGCGATCCTCATTTTAAACCATGATTCATGATGTCTGTAGTCAGACCTGCAGCTTAGAGGAAGGATAAAAAAAAAATCCCAGAGGCATTAAAAGGCCTTTCCATGAAGCCTCCACTAGGAATAAAAATCACAGAATGTCCAACTCTCAGGTTTTAAGCAACTTAGAATAAAACTTGGCAATTAGAAGTAAAATCCAACAGCTAAATGAACTGGGAGTCTCCATTAGATGCTGATTAATTAATTAGTTACACAAATCGAGGAAGTAAAAGCACATCTAACAAAGCAAACTCTTCTAAGCTGTAGAAAATCCTCAATTACGCAAAAAAAAAAAAAACCAACAAAGTCTTACTTTGGATCAGGCGGTCCGTCTGATAGTGGTTTCATCGACAGTTTGCAGAGAGAGCGAAAGACCAGAAAAGCGTCCTTTTGGAGGATGTGGGAGAACTTGGCACCTGGCGGCTGGCCAGCTGCTGCTCCCGATTCCTAAAGGAGCAGAAAAACAAGCAACGTTTGGTTTTACAGCTTTTATCTTCCAGATTATTTAACATCAACAGCGTGTTAATGTTAAAGCCTTACAGAACAATAAGATTGTTTGAAGATTTACACCTCAGAGTAATTACACTGACCTGCAGAGGTCATTCAGAGCTGGATGACACACCAAAGACAAGCTACCTTGCAAATCTTTACATTTGTTCGCAACAGCAGTTCTCTTTTTGCAACTTTTCAAGAAATGCCGAATTTTAGGTGGATTTATAGTAGGATTAAATTACAAACAAGTTTCCTTTATTAATTAGGCAACCTCTGCTGGCAATTGGCTTCACCAAATTACATTTAGGGGCACCAGAGTTCTGGGAGCTAAATAGAAATGCAAGTCACACTTTTGTAATGATTCTGTAGTTGCTAAAGACTGATATAAACTAAGTTTTCCTGGATTTAACCCTTATAACGTCTTAATTTCAAAATGTATTATGACCTTCTACAGGACATAATAAGAAAACCTCAGTGCATTTTAGAAAAAAAAAAAATCAGGTCGTAAAAGTTCAGATGCAGTGATAAGATTATTTTTAAGGATTTTTTGAGGAGCAGCTTTTATTCCTTAGTATGTGAACAGAAAGTCTCTGCTTCCGACCCGCCTGCTCACATTTTTACTCTATTTTCTTTCATTCATTCAGTAAGCAGGGAGCAGGACGATTATTTATTCATTAAGCAAACGTATCAGATTCCTCTCATCAGCTGCAGAAGAAATTACGCACACACCTATTTGCCAATGTGAAAAAAAAGTCCAGAGTCCAGCTGTGTCAAACTTGACCTTTGGCTTCACAACAACTTGAGGAGAAGCTCCAGATGAGATTCAGATGTTGCCAGACTGAGGGACAGGGTTTCAGGAAGTGAAATTTACACCTGCCATAGTGTAAATTTAACACCAGTGTGAATTGCACAAGGAACTTCAGGTTAACCTAATAACTTACTTCTTTGGTTGATCATCACCCATTTATTATCTAAAGCAGGTAGAGTTTATTTTAAGCCATTTCAGTTTGTGTTTTCCAGCTCTTGCGTGTCACTGCGGTGTTTTCGCAGGTATAGATTACACGGCACACAGTGAGCTCCATTACGACCCGTTTCAAACTACTGACAATCCCTGTTCTCAAGGCAGATCTTGTGAAGTTTACATTTTTATGACAACAAACATCATAATGGATAACTAACAAGTTTATTTCTAAAAAGACAATGACTCGGGTTTTGTCTGGCTGGCTGAACATCCAGATATATTTCTTCTGACAGAACGTTCTGGTAGCGAGGGCCAAAGATGACTCAATTCAAGAAATAATTAAAAAGATAAACAAATAATTTGAAATAATTTCAAATGCTTCAGGACAATTTAGTACCATGGATTTTGCAGTTTTTGCCAAAAGGGTCAGTGGCGAAGCAAAGAATGAACAAGTGTACAACTTAAAGAAATTTTAACACCTAGCTCAGTTTATAAGGTCCAACACTCAGAACGTCTTCACTTCCTCACCTGAGTGTCGGTGGAGGAGACGGATAATCTGTCGTCAGGCAACGAGGGCGTAAAGCTAGCAGAAATAGGCGTGCCGGGAATGCCGTTTGCATGGACGTGCTCGCTGTCGCTCCCCACTGTCCCCTCGTCCTCCATCGAGCTCTGGGTGCCTTCAGTTGCTGTCTCGGCCGGCGGGGACTCCTCTGGCTCGCCGGCTGACTCCTTGGTGTCGGAGCAGAGGTTAGCCGGGTCCAAGCAGTGGCCTGCAGACACTACAAGCAGAGGAGGAAATGGATTGATAATCTAGTCTTTAAAACATGCTTCAGGAGAAATAGCTGGGCCAGATTGATAATTTCACTTAATACTTGAGCCACGTCGCTTGAAATTATGAATAAAGCACGTCTCACCTCCAGCCACAGTGTTGACCACTTCCTGCAGAATACTCTGGACAATTTCCTGGGCTTTCTCCTCATAGTTAGGCGCTTCCTCGTCCTCTTCTTCACCTGCTCCTTCATGTTGTTTAGATGCTGCATCTGCAGGACACAATAAACGCAGTTAGGATCGGATTTATTTTACAAAAATAAATAAATGCATATAAGTGAAAACGAAGATGAATTCGATCGTTATATTTAACATGGGTACTTCCAGTGAGGAAGCCGAATGTAGGTTCATTCTGCTCATTTTCATAAACATAGTAAATCTCTAAACAAAAGCAAATCATGTTTGAGTTCCAGAGAAACTAATTTGATATTAATATTGAAAAAAAATCTATATCAATTGAAGTTGTCTTGTTTGACCAAGCGTGAGAAGCTGGTGTATTTAAGTGTCCTGCACTGGTGCAAAGTTATTAAATAAACATAAATATCTGGTGTTAAAAACAGGAACTTTTTATGTCAGTTCAGCGTCGGAAAGGTTTCAGGTGATACTAAACCTGAGATATGGCATCGATAAATCTCTAGTTTAATTGTACATTTTAAATAACAGGTCGAATGATTTTGTTGTAAACTGTAAGAAGAGTCTACTTAATCCAAAAGTCTGATTCATTTGTGCATTTTTTTCCAATCTACAGTAAAATTCGGAGTATAATTAAGCGGTGGTGGAGGGACTCCATGGGCGGTAGCTCACTTTGTACTGCTGCGGTGGCTTGGTCTGCCTCAGTCTGCTCGTTCTCAGCCACGCAAAACTCGGAACCGTTCTCAGGATCCGGGTTCTCGTTGGGTTCAGGCCGCTCCCCCTGCTCCTCCCGCTCCTCCCGCTCCCCGGACGCAGACCTGCTGCTGCTGGACTCCGGGGCCGGCGTGGAAGGGGTGGACGGTGTGGAGGGCGTGGCGATGCTGGGGGTCGCGGGGCTGACGGGGCCGTTGGCCTCCTGGGTGGGGGCCTTTCCGGGTGGGTGAACTTGAGTCTGGAGCTGCGGGGATTCTGGCTCGGTGTGCTGGGCTACAGGGGATTGCTGTCGGTGCCGCTCTCTCTCCAGCTGTTTGGCTTCCTGCAGCTGACAGAGGGATGGGAGACAGACGCAGGCCGAAAAAACAAAACAAAAACAAAAAACAAACACAGACGGAGAAGAGAAATGGTTATTAGAAAGCAGCATGGACTAGAAACACAAGTAGGAAAACACTGGTTAATATCAACCCGACTGCCTTTCCTGTGAGGAAACTGAGCTCACAGCTCGGCTATAAGACAATTTGTTCCCTCCCCCAACATATACTTAGTGCGTCGGCATACATCTGCTGCGTGTCCAGTGAGAATGCACATAAATATGCTGAGAGAAAAACGGCATGCTACTCAAACAGCAATGAGACAAACATTGTGAATCACTTCATGCTGGCCGGTGTGTGTCGAGTCCATTTAAGTTTGCTGCTGGCAGAAAGCATTTCTAATGGAAAAGGACTAAAATATACGGCCGTGTCACGCCTGCTTCTTTCAGAGCAGACCGCCTGCTGGACACTGTAACATTTGGCTTTTTGGACAATTTGTTTTAAACTGGAATCCAAAAAAAAGCCTTCTTAGATTTAAGCTTAAAGTAATCTTTTACATTTACTAAATTGTTTCTTCTGGTTGGAAGTGGGATCAACATTTACTAGCGGTACTTTTGGGATAATGATATAATAAAAGTATTTCAAATAATGAGGGTTTAGGCTATACTGCGTTATTTCTAAAGCCTGAAGATGACAAATTCTGCTCAATAAATAAAATGTACACATCAAACAGCTTTCTTCCATAGACTGGTTACATTAAGTAGTTCAACGGTATCTTTAAAAAGAATGTAGTGACGACATTATAATATTTAGTGAAGCTCTTAATAAACCAAGACCAGAATTAGCTTTTGTTTCTTCTAATTTCAGCTTCACAGTCTGTTTTCTTGATTATAATAAATGATATCATGCTTCTCCATCCCTGTTACAGACTTAAACTGACAAAAAAAAATCTATGGAGGTTACCTACAGATTAGGGTGATGGCAAGGAGGCCTTCCAAACTCATAAACTCAGATCTCATCACCAACGATAAATTGGCTGAAAACAAATGTTTCAATTGAGCTATGCAATTTAAAACCATTTTTTTTTCTGATATGATGAAAATTTGAACATTTTACAGTGCTTTATCATATTTTGAGAGATGCCCGTCTCATCACCCATCAGAAACTAACTTCCTTTTTGAATGGCAATAATACTAACACTAAACCTGCTGGGGGTCTGAATAATTTTAGGTTTGACTGTATTTGTGCTGTTCGACATAACACCACATTAGCATAAAAAACAACTTTCATTATAGAGAAATACGACACTAACAAACAGCGCAGGTTTCCTCAGCCAACCTAAAATACTAGCATTGCAATCCAAGAGTGTTTGTAGATTTCCAGAAATAAGAAGGTTGAGAAGAAAATCACACATGTAGAGTTGACAGAGTCTGGGGGGAAAAAAGTGACACTTTCACAAAATCAAAGTAAAACGGCATGACTTAAGGCTCCGGTGGGACATTTACATACACTGACCATGGGTATGCCAGGCTTAAGCTGTGCAATTATTTTGGGCTTTGGATAAAATCTTAACTTTCAAAGAATTGATGGAAAGACCAAACGGTGATCCCAAGCAACGTCAGAAATGTGTTGGGATAATAATGCCGAGTGACTGCTGCTGTGACAGACGTCTGATCATATTTCTCTCCTACCGAGCCATGAGCACTTCCACAGTGTTTGCTTTTCTCTCTCTTCTTCGCCAATAACGAGGCGGTAACATTAACCTGATGTCCACTCATTGATCCGATGACGTTGCCATCAGATCTTTCCAACATAACTCCGCTGTGGGAACACTTCCACCGCTCAGTGACGGCGGTCGCTATTGACATTTTCATGTCGAGCTCGCACAGCGTGACATGCTCAGATATTTGACGCCGTGTGCCGCATCTCATCTTCATTTTCAGCCCTGAAGGATGTATTCGATCTGTTCTTTTTAGGATGGGATGAGATAATAAAGCTTTAGAGTATTAATTGCTCTTACATTATAAGGCAGCAAAGCATTAGGAAAACCTGAACTGTTGCAGCTGAACGTTGCCATTGGTAATCAAGACATTTCCCACAGCTTCCCTTAGTTTTATTTGCCTTTGTCACTAAGATCTAGATCTGATGTTGACTAAGACCAATCCATCCAAGTGGCCAAATATGATAGCAAAAAGCAGACTTTGAATGCATGAATGCATGCAGTCAAATGCTCTACCAAATATTTCCATTAAATTATTTTGCAATATGCAATATAAATAAAATAAAACTGCAAATGCAATCACTTTTAAAGTTTCAATGATCTATACATTTCTGTTCTTTGGAAACCAATTATTAAGTCAATATTTGTCCAATCGAAATTTAAATGCCTAAGTCATTCATGCCCATTATGAGTGTATGCAGACATCTGACCAGAACGTTACCTCATGAAAAATGGAAAATAAGAGGAAATATCTGGTGGGAACACAGAGACTGGGGATTTTCCATTTACCGATTTACAACAAAAATCTCATAAAAGCTCCTCAAACAATCTAATTTTAATTGGGCTACTGCTTTTTAAGTTTGAACACCACACCTCTATTAGAAGCTGCTCCATCCTAATTAAACAGAACTGTCGCTATTGTCACATCAAAACCTCAGTAAATTAATTCAACGACGCAGCCTTTCTAAATAAGCGATTAGCATCGAACGGGAGCAGACAAACGTACCGCAGGGGACAGACGAGGCAGCGCAAACAAACTAAGCTCATTATTTAAATGCCACCTCAGTCGGATAGTGAAGGCTGCACGAGACCAATGCTGTGTGTGTGTGTGTGTGTGTGTGTGTGTGTGTGTGTGTGTGTGTGTGTGAACACACCATGCTGAGCTGCAGCCAGTGGGATGCATCTACACACAAATACAGAAAGTTGATCTCCTGTGCTGCACTACAGGGGCAGAGACAATACTTAAAGTCTGCCTCGTCTCTCCATCGCTGCTTTTACTACTCCGTCTGACTCATTACCAGTCACATATGCTACACATAAAAAAAATTAATTCACCACTTCCTGGTGCAATTAAAAACGAGTATGTCGTGGAGAAAGCAAGATGAGCGAGAGAGGCCACAGCAAGCATTAATGTGGAAAGAGTGTGCAGCATTCGTGTGCAGAGTTGGAGCAAAGGAAGAGAACGAATGAGTGCACGGATGGATAAGGGAAGAGGGGGGGGAAAAAGGAAGCTGAATGCGCAAACACAGATGCACAGGAAAGAGTTGAAAGAGTTCTGATCAGGCAATGTCACGGGCAGTCCTGCACGCTTTTACCTGGCGGTCACGCTTTCTGGAGGCCAGAGACCAAGATAGCTTGTGATTTGTAAGCTATGTGTCCAAAAAGGGGGGAGGGAGGCAGGTGAGGAGGGGAGAAGTGTCATTCAAAAAGAAAAAGATGAGATTAGAGTAAGCTTTTTTTTTTTTTTTTTTTGCTGATATGATAATACAGGTGCATCTCAAAAAATCTGAATATGATTGAAAAGTGAATTCATTTCAATAATTAAAAAGGAGCCTAAAATATTATATAGCTGCAAATGAATAGCATGTATTTATGTTAATGCTGATGATTACGGTTTAAATCCATTGAAACTCAAAATTCAGACCATTAAAAATATTTCTAAAAAACCCCCCAAAAAACATGTATTTTACAGTATATGCACCCAATACCTGGTTGGGGCTGTTTATGCACAAATTACTGCATCAACACGGCGCAGCATGGATGTGTTTAGCCTGTGGTTCCCTGAGCAACATTTCCATCCTCCGCCCAGTAAAGACACTTCTAACTTTGTGTCAGGAGTGGCCTAACACAATGAGTGTGACGGCTGTAGTCCATGTTCTGCATGAGTGTGTGCAAAGCTCTGACTCCCACCTCAGACCACGACATGAGAATTTCCCCTAAATTCTTCAAAATTCTTGCATGACTGCAGTTTTTTTTGTTGCTAGTGCAACTTTTTCTGCCACACTTTTTCCTTCCACTCAACTTTCCATCAATATTCTTCCATACAGCACTCTGAGCAGCCAACTTCTTAAATAAAAAAAATAAATAAGACATTTTGTGGCACATCTTCAATGTGGAAGACACAAATAAATGTCAACAAGACAAATATTAAGTCAGCAGTCTCCAACACTTAATTATGTGTATTGAATCTATGAGGTTTACTACTTTAACTGAATTAACTGAGATAAATTTGCTTTGCAATGATACTCTAATTTACAGAGATGCACCTGCATTACAATCCAAACTTATTTAAATCCTTACACAGCATGGCGTCTACCTACGAATAAACGTCTTTAGCTCATTTCGACTTAAAACTAGCTTCCACTAGAGCAATTTTCAGAGACTGTGATTCAAGAGAGATGCTGCGTGTTTATGTAAACAACAATCAGGCGACTTTGTGTTCCTAGAGCATTTGAACGTACTGCTTGGTTCTCCATGCGTGCGAAGATGACGTTGAGCATCTGCGTGAGCGTGGCCTTCGCCGTGGTCTGGTTGATGAGGTTCTTGCTCGCCAGGTAGATGTTGTAACAGGTGCGGACGGCTTGCAGCACGGTGCCTTCGTGGATTTCTATGTGCTGGGAGGTGACTGCTGTCAGGAGAGCCTACGGTGGAGAAGGAAAGACGGGAAGTGTGAGCTGAACTGAAATCTTTGATAGTCTGAAACATTTCCTTATGGTTGTGTTTTCAGTATTTTGCAGTGCGTAAAGCAACATGAAGAGTGGCATAGTGGAAACATCAAACTGCAGATGTAACACATACAGTTTCAAAAGTTAGATGATAAAAAAAAAGAAAAACTTGAAACATTCAGATCTGTTCTGTTTGCTTAGCCACACCGACCTAGAACCACATATCTGCATATAAGCAAATCTGAGACTTTCAAAATTTGCTCAAAGTTAAAATCAAACCGGTTCTAAAACGGGTTCTGGAACAGTGCAGCGACATTAACGATAGTCATTTCATGTTCCTAATTTCAGAAAATCTGGTGGCATTTGGTTTTTAAGAACTGATAATTGCTGGTTTGTTTTCCACAAGTAGACAGTCTCCTGTCCAATTTAGTCATTAAGCACATTTTAAACACCAAGTTCGTAAAAAGTTCTGCACAGAGAAATAAAAATAAAAGGAATAACACCAAAAATTTAAAAATAAAAGGCGTATAACCAAACCAGATACAAAATTCTCATTAAATACAGACATTAAATTGAGAATGTCAACTCACACTGGGCGAACGGCGATCAGGAAAAAACACGTTTTTAAAAGAGAAGCTTCCTCTCTAATATTTAAAGCAAATATGACAGATTAAATATATTTGATATCCAAAGAAACAGTGAGATGTGCCGAGTCACCCAAACATAAATCTTAACTGCAATAGTCAAGGTACTTTGCGATGAAAGCGTGCATCATTTCCTCCAGGTCGTGCATCGACAAAACTAGTTTAAGTTTTGCTGTTTACTTTCAGTGGAAGAAACTCAGTTTGCACAATCTGATTAGCTCAAAATGAGTCTGAGTATCTGCGTATGAACGATGGAGAGTAAAATGATGGGACCTTAATGATCTGTAGCTGCACGCCCTCATCAGTCTGCGGTCCCTGAAAACACGCGCAGATGGTCTCGATGATCCTGTCGATGAGCTTCTTTCCTGGTGCTGTGCTGTCCGGAGCGCTGCCCGTCAGGTGGCCGTACGCTATCAGCTTCTGCAAGTCACACAAACATGCCGATATGTAAAAACCTTAGCAGCACAGATTGATAAACCCCTGATGACCTTCATTGTTTTGACATCTACTGCAAGGAATAAAAAAATAATGAACACCTGACTCTACTTGTCTTGTTTTTCATTTCCCTCTCAGTAGGAGCTTCCAGATGTGCACTGCTGGCCAGAAGTTTGCATACTCTCATCATTAATTTGGGGCTTTTAACGAGGAATTTGAACCATTCTTTGCTTCACCGTAAAGTGATAAGCGAGAAAACAAGAATTCAGTGCACAAGATTGATTTTATTGTGGTTTTTCTATATAAAATATGTCAAATATATCATAGGAGATTTGACTGTAATATTCAGTCAAATCTCCTCAGGGATTATATGTTGTCATTTATTACAATATGGGATTACATTTATTCTTTTATTATGATATGTTAGTAAGCAGGTATTGAAGCTTGTATTGATTAACAGAGTATGATCTGCTGTAATATTATCATGCCACGACTCTGCATCCTCTTAAATATTACATGTGCACATTCCTGTGCTGGTTAGGTCGACTGAACCAGAGATAACAATAACAACCTCTTATTAGGAAGTGTGACTCATAAAACCAAAACTGTTAAAAGCAACCCAAAACATTAGTTATGCGAGCGGGAGCAGTTTGTTATTCAGCTTAAGGTTTGGCTTAAGTTGATAAAACTGCTGGTAATCAGAATGTTTACCAGATCTGACTGAATCTTGGCATGCATTTTGTTTTTCTGTCTGATCTCCGAAAGATACCTTTTGCATTTTATTAAAGTTTGGTTGATTTTAACTGCTGATCTGTCACATCACAAGCCTGGGGGAAGACGTGTGTTAGACTTTAACAGAGGTCGCAGCCATATCACACAACTTTTTGATAGCAACAAGTTTCTGGCATCACAATCAACGTCATTTCCATTCAGGTTGATGTCAAGACCAGTTCTGATGAGTATTTGGGATTATTGTCCAGATAGAACTCAGTGTGTCCACGTTTCAACCATCTTGCTGTTGATTTGTGCAGTTAATAAAGTACCCCTCGATTATTGCATCCACTTTATGCATAGCACCGGTGGCAGCCAGGCAGACCTCAGCATAACGCCACTGACGGTTCATAGTGTATCCTTGGCTGTGGCATTTCTTAGTGGTACCTTAGTTATTCTTTAACATTCTACTGCAATTATTTTAATCGACAAAATTGGGTGTCTTACTCAGAAAATGACCAGAAAGCACATTAAAACTGGTTTTGGCAGCTTTGAAACAGGCTAATAAGAAGCCTCTGGATGGGGCCAGCCATCAATCCTGTTGAAAATGTATGGATGGTCCTGAAAAGTAGAGATATTTAGGCCTCAGCACTTCCTCCATATCTTTCTGCACAGTGTGCCAAAAATGGTTAATTGAAGGCCGAGCCTCATAAATATGACAGTGATCAGCGTTACTCACATGAACATTTTACATTTAGCATCCCGGTAAATTAATTGGACAAATTTTCTTCAGAAGTAATTATCTTTTTCTTTTTCTTACATTACTCCCCCCCCCCCCAATCTTTAGATAATTTCACTGTTTATCCCACATGGCTTTAATATATATAATTTTATTATCTTTAAAACTTTCTTTTTCCCCCACATACTTCTTTGAGATCAGCTTCTAACTGAAGTTTGTTTTGTATTCAGGCCTGGGAAACCCCTCTGTTTCCCCATTTTGCAATTTGCTCCATTATGGCCTCATCCAAAGGTAACTATTAAAATCCTAGTTTAGCAAACCTTATTGGTCCTTCAGCTGTTTCTCACTCTTTATTTCTTTCCAATTCTGCAACTCCAATGGTATGCTTGAGTCCGTTCCAAGACATAAACCTTCTGTCTGTTTTGCTTGTCAGAAAGATTAATCCTACGCTATCCATCGCAAGACTCTGCGTGAAACATCAAGGTTTTATTTTGCAACTAATTCAAGCAAACACTAAAGACACTCTTTCACTCTTTTTCCCGAGTGAAATCCTAGATAACCACGACGGTTTAGAGGACCTCCTAGCACTGACCTGTAAACAGTCGAGTGAGGTGATGACGATGCGGGGACATTTGGATTGACATGCTAGCTCGAACGGCAAGAAGTACTTGTCAGCCTCGATAAAGTTCGTCTTGGATTTGATGGGCGGTAGCGTGCCGGAGCCAGATTTGCCGTCTCCACTTGGTGGACTAGGAGAGGAAAGAAAAGAGTAAATACAAGAGGGGGAAAAAAAAACACAGATCACACAGTTCAATCTGTCAACTTGAGACAAGAAGAAGGGTTCAAAATCAGTCTGACACACTCGCACTTCTCTTGACATCCACGCATGACTAACAGAGCATGAAAAATTAAGTGCCAGGGATGTTATGTTTCACCATACAGAAAAACTGCTTCCCCTTTCAAAGCAGGAGCAGGATGTTAAAGCATGGCCTTTTGGTAATTCGGATTTAGATTGACACCATGTGTTTATGATGCCAAATATTTTGCTTCTGAAATTTCAAAGAGCAGCAACACAGAGATAAAGACGATGACTGCTGGTTTCCCAGACACTGCTGCCACACCCACTGCACAAGCTGGAGTAAGAGGAAAAACAGACGACGGGCGAGCGCTACAGAGGGAGGCTGGGATGGAGGCAGACTGATCAAAAAAAAAAAAAAGGGAGGAGGTCGCATTGTTTATGTCTTGGCAATGAAAAGAGGTGATTTCAGCCTGATTCTGAGGGATGACCACACCGAGTGCAGCAGGGCACAATCATGGGTGGGGGCAGGAAAATAAGAGGGGATAGAAGGAATCGAGCATGAGAGCAGGATGAAACTACAATAGAAAAGATTCAGAGTGGAGAATGAATTAGAAAGCTGTGGAGAGAGGAGAAGCTGCACACCAACAGCTGAGGAGGCGGCGGATACACGCTTTCTTTCTTTCATTTTAAAAGTACCAACACATATTGTCGGTTTTAATAGTTAGTTTTAATAGAGTGAATAGTACAACAATCAATGCATCTGATGTTTTTCAATCATTCCCCTTAGACTTCAGGGTGTTTCTGCACCCGTTATGTGTGTTAGCAGCACATGGCTGCCAACACCACAGCTAGTTCACAGTCCGCATCAATGACACGTCCTGTTGATTAATACTTTTCCTCACTGTGGCTTGGTGAATATTGTGCCATCTTTAGATAAAGCTGATGTTCAAGTTTCAATTCTTTGTGCCAGCCTAAGATGTCTGGCTGCTGACTGTGCATTTTCCTTTGCTTACCCAGCTTGTTTTAAGTGAATAAATGCAAGAAATCCTTCCAGTTTGGGACTTTTAGAGTCACAAGAGAAAAAGTGTAAAATAAACTTCAATTATGACTCTAGTGATGTGAGAGGAAATCTCCTTGCTGGCCAATTTTCACATTTCAGAACATACATCATCTGACAGGAGACAAAGATTATTTAGCATATTGTGAGGTGCAACAACAGGTAATAAAAAGGCATCTAGAAGCTAAGTAAGCTGTTTAAGCAAGAGAAGAAATACAAGTCAATTTTAGCTAATTGGTTATCCTGTGATACCAAAGCAACTTCATTGGAAATTAAGTTGCATTTGCTTTGTGAATACATGTTTTTAGATTTTTCAGTGAAATTACTGTGTAGATCGTGTAACAGTTGTTCCTTAAATTCAACAATGATGGGATTGCATATATTTTTTGCAACTGAATTTGTTTTTTGGGGGTCTGGATGTACAAAGTTACAGACTAATTGCCAACATAACTCATGGTTGTTTAAATCCAACATAATTGTGATAACATTTTCAGTCTGTTTCACCTCCCCCTAGTATTAGTATGCAGTATTAGTATGCATCATCTCCAATTTTCCTGGAAGAAAGAGATGTAGCAGAACAGCTATTTCTATAATGTGAAGCAGCTGTTTGACATTAAAACAGCTGCTTCTTTCCCCACAGAATAATTTCCTTAATTCTAATATTATTTGCATTTTAGTTTATTCGATGTGTTTTTATAGAACTATTTTAAGTAAATGCATTCATTACTATATTTGAAATATTTTTGCAGCTTGTCATTTTAGTCCGTCTTACTTTGTTGCGGTTTCTGATGGTTCGTTTCATTTTTCTTAATATTCTTTGAGAAAAGTGCTGTATAAACCTTATTAATACCCCTACAATGCAAGGAGTAGCAAATTTTAAACTTCTGTATATCAGTAAACAGCAAACTGCTTTATAAACATACAGTGAGTAATTTCATCCCCCATCGAAGAACAAAGTCAGGTGAGTTA
This sequence comes from Poecilia reticulata, assembly GCF_904066995.2. NCBI lineage: Eukaryota > Metazoa > Chordata > Actinopteri > Cyprinodontiformes > Poeciliidae > Poecilia > Poecilia reticulata. Next base: position 15,741,020 of record NC_088849.1, read on the forward strand.
ATTCAAGCAGCTGTGATCAGTGGTCTGGCTCCTGCAGGCCAGAGCAGCTGTATGGTGAGGATATTTAAACGTTGAGAAGCTTTCTATAACGAGAGCAGTAAGACCAGACCAACCTTACTCTGGCTTTCCAGTAACAGCGATCTATAATCCCATTTAAGAGCACCAAGATTGGAAGTGTTTACTTTTTGGACTGAAAACCATCTGCTCTGTTGCATCATCTGGTTTCACTATAGACGGGCAAAGAAAACTCAAGGGTGGGCTTCAGTGCTTTCTTATTGACAAAATATTATTTCTTGAAACCAGGCGAGTTATTTTTATTTTTTTTGTCAAAAACAAGAACAGTCATGCATGCAATTAGCAAAAAGGGCCATGCTGTGAAACCGGTGGACTGCAGGATGGTGAGACGAGCAGACAGACCGACAAATTAACCAGCTAATATGAGCTTGTTGCATTTGTACTTGAGCAGAATGTAAATAATATTCTACACTAAGCACTTGAAAAATGTCATAAAATTCAGTATCTGCTTATTCAATATTTTGTCCTAAACTATACGTAAAAGTTATTGTTACATTATTAACTATAATATTTTTGCAGGTTTGGGTACAATTATTGCTTTTGCTTTTTAAAGCAGTTTAGTTTTAAATTTTTGTGTAAAGACAGTGATACTATAAAAAACATGTTTTTTTTATTTTTATTTGCAACCAATAACTTGTATCAATTGATACTTCTTTATTCAACTGAAATGGGAAGATTGAGGATATTAAGCAAATGAAATTTAATTCTGTACCCAACACTTCCTTATTGAAGGTCTGAGTAATGACAGTGGTGTTTTGAACCATATTAGTGAAAAATTCAGTGAAAGGAAAAAGTGTGGCAAAAACAGAGCACAAGCAAAAGCAATAACAGAAACTTTATTTTGATTTTTAGCCCAAATAATCAATTCATAGAAATATACATGTAATTTATCATCCTGTGTGTAGTGAAACTACATACCAGAGTTTTCCTTTTTAAATTGAATTGCTTTGATATTCTAATTTATTTAGATCCAATTCTATGCGTCAAAAAAAAAATACACTTGAACCAGCTGGACTGACGCCAAAAGCAGCAGCTTTTCTGCAAACGGGGCGAGGCCCTACACATGTTTACTCCATCAGACTTTAACTGTGAAAATTTTGTGAAACCTGGAGGATTAGTGAATGACACGAAGCGTGCTGGGGACAAAATCAAGGGAGAGATAGTGTGTCAGAACGGGGAAAAAAAATTAAAGTTGGAAAAAAAGGAAAAGACTTGGCAGGGAGAGCAGAAGATGTGGGGGCTGCATTACATTCCAGAGTCGATGTTACTTAGCAATTCCTTTCAGGAGCAAAGCACAAATAAGTACAGGCCAAAAAAACCATCAGCAATAGGCGGGGGTTCATAAAGGAAACTAATAATGACCAAACAAAGGGGTTATTGGGGAAAAAACCCCAGAGAAGAGAACCAAATCAGTGGGGGCAGAGCAACAAATGCCTGGTCACACACACAGAGCATTATGATCCCCTTTATAAGCCTGAACAATGAAGAACAGCAACAGAGAGACCTGCAAATGAGCCATGAATGCAGCACCTAATCAAGCACAAATAAACAGAAAATCCATCAAATGACCAATGGCTTACCTTAATTTTTCTGATTCCGCCTTAATTTCCTCTGAAAGAGAAGAAAAGAAAAAGTAGAACTTAATCATTTTTGCAATAAAAGGTAGCTTTTTTGTAAAACAATCTTTCTCTGAGGTAAAAACGATAGAAAAACCACATTGTGATGCAGACATTAAAGTTAGCAAACAACATTTAGCTGTCAAAACGTCTCATTTACAACACGACAGGCAGAACCCGTTCTCCCCCCCAGAACCTTGATAATATATCGCCTCAGTAGCTGCACAGTGCCAAAAATACAATCATTATTCACTCTGCATCATGTCTGAGAGATGGGCCAACATTGTGTTTATTTCACAGATCTTCAGGCAGCAAAGCAATTGAATGAAGTCACCGAAAACTGTGAAAACGGATATAGAAGAGCAGAAAGCCACGCAAGGGGAAGGATGAGAGAGAGGGAAAGAGACAAAAATAGAAAGCTGATTGGTACTAGACATTAAAGGGGCCTTCAGCGATGGAGTGTTTAAAAGCACAGATACAATTGGCAGCATTCTCACAGAATTGCACCTGCCTGCGGTTGCCGGGAAAACCTCAGTCACAATTATTTCACCGCTGCAAGGCTAAGAGTCTTCTCAGAGGACTCCATTTAGAGACAATATTTTAGCTTTTAACATCCTGTGGAAATAAATTAAAGCCGGTTTCAAAATGTATTTATTTTTTATAATTAACTTTGTGTTTGTGGGTCAGCCACAAATAGAAGAGGTTGGGATCTGGAGCCGTGCCAAATTCATTACATGCAGTCATAACGTAGACCAAGACATGGACTGAATCAAACTAAGACTCTTGAGTCTGATTTCTCCATTCTTTTTTGTTTTGCATTGTTATGCATGTTCTTTACAATATCCAAAATAATATAAATTAAGTCAATGACTAAATAATCTATCTGAATGTGAGGTCGTGATCTCGGGATGAAATTTCATAAGAAATGTGTTCATATTCTCATATTCATAAGTAAGCAGTGACTCAAAAAGTCAGGATGTTTGTGCTTATAAAGTTCTTAAAGGAGGCCTTCACCTTTAAGAAAATCTGTCCAAATCTTTTTATACAAGTCATTCTCTTATGGAGGCAATAAATAATGAAACAGATTAATGTAAATTTATGGGATTTAAAACATTTGACTGATCAATCAGAATATTCTTACCCTGAACATTTACTGCTCCTGAAGTAAAAGGAAGCTTTGGAACCAAAACGATTGACTTCCTCTACAGCTGACAGACTAATCGAGTCAGTGTTTACGAGGCTTAATGGAGACAAACAAGAACAGTAAGATGAGAGATACAAAATGTGTAGATGAAGAGATTTAGAAGCGGATGTGCTAAATCCCAACAAGAAGAAAAACAACCGTTTTTTGGACTTCATAATGTTGTTTCCTGTTGAACACTTGCTCGGGTTAAATATACAGATGAAGCCAGAAGTGTCAGGTAAAAGGCTCAAGCATTTGATTGTCCAGTGGTCTAAAAAAGGTGATGAAGCATGGAGTGAAACTAAAATACATGCCAAGTTACAATTATGAGTCAAAAAACCCAAAGAACAAAAAAAGATTATAGCCGTTTTTTTTTTTGCCCTTAAAAGTTGTTTATTTTAAGCAAACAACTTTTAATTTGATCACTTCAGTGTTTCAACTACTGCATGCAACATTGATTTTAGATGGACTTTTGCATATGCGTCTTCTAAAATAAACATATTTCCATCACGTCTTATTACTGTTGATGCGAGGAGTGGCAATATAGAAATGCGAAGTTCATCCTACAAGTCAAAAGGTAGATGGAGTTGCTCCCAGTGGAAAATAAGAAATCTGGCACAATTTCTGCTCATTTTTTCGAGTGGGAAGTTGGAATTTCTCAGTTTCTAACACGGCATTTGAAGGAAACCACATTCCCAAAAGTACACACACTGTATCCGACATATACCTGATGCCTTATGCCATCTTTCTTACTTTAGCTCGAGTACCACTTCAACAGGAAACCTTTTAGAGCTCCATGATGAACGAATGAAGCCATTAAACCTTGAATCTTCTCATTAGTGTGTAGCTTTCCCATTTCACCCCGACTTTGACCCAGATTCCAACATTAGATGATGGTGATGCATTAAATGAGTGCAAACGTCAGCAGGGCAAACGCCCTTTTATTAGGGAGTAATTTTAGGCTTTCCCTCGATCACCGGGGGGCGACTACATGTGGAGAGCTCCCTTTCCCAAGCTGCACCGCAACTTCGAAAGACGGGGCTTGTATTAAGCAGCAGTGTCCACGCAGTCCTCACTGGCCACAGTTAATCCGGACAATTCAGCGTGAGCCCATATGCCTTTAGGTTGTCATCTAAATGCAGCACTAAAGCTGCCTCATGCCGTCTCTGCTCTGTTGTTCAGTGAATGCAATTTCCAGGCGAGGGAAGGGTAGTGAAGGGGGAGAAAAGAAAAGATGGTAATTGCTGAGAAAACTAGAAAATGATCACATATTTCAGTCCAGCGTAGAGTATTAACAGTCCGCCGATGGGGATAGAAAACGATTCCTGAATTTCAGAAATGAGTCATCTCAATCAGCAAGATTGGCATGGAAACATTTCCCACTTCTAGCCACATATATAACTAAATCAGTTTATGAATCAGTTTATTATATCATAACCTCAGTGGCAGATAGATGTATTAAAGCCAACAAGTCAGCAAGCTTCCCTCAGAAACTAAACAAAGTCTGATGATATACGAGCCTGAGACTTCAGGAGGGCCGGTGAAAAATACATGAGATGATCTGAACCTCAGCCTGGAGTCGGCTTGGACAAAATATCCAATTGCCGAGATTACAGAGGACAGCTGTAATATAGCGTTTAACTGGGGAAAAAAGGAATGAAAAACGCAAGATAAGAAGATTATCAGTTGCATGCCTTTGTTAAGATGAGTGAAACCCTATTAGACGGCTAACAATACCGAGTAATAAAAGCACGACAACCTCCAAGATTAAACAGACGACTGGGAGGCGAGTATAACGCCTAGACATCTCATACAAAGAGGGGGGAAAAATAACACCAACATCACACTCTTCCTCTCAATCTGATGGGTTTCTACCCTGCCCTGTCTGATATGCGTTTCAATAGGGACTTATGAATGACCAAGCTTAACCAAGCTTACTGTGAGCTACAAACAAAAGCTGATCAGGGTCTTAGATATCAGCAGCACAAACACACAGTCAGCGTCTTGGCATGCAAATACACACCTGTAAAAGATAAATGTGATGAATTAGTAGGAATATTGCGCCAGAGGTTAGAAGCTGGATTGAAGGAGAATCAGTGGTTGAACTCTAAAGGCAAACATTGGTTAAGACTAGTAAATGAACTTCTGCTCCTGGATTCACATTTCAAACCGTTCATACTTGGTTGGTGGTGCCAGTGAGTGTATGCAAACAAGATTTTGAAGAAATGGTGGGCATTAATATTCATGGAGTCTTCCTCAAACAAGTCAACACACTTCTAAAACACACAGCGCCTGGCAAGTGTTTTGTTACATTACAACCATAAATTTCCATTCATTTAACATTTTTTGAAGAAAGGACAAAACAATGTTACGTTTAAAAGAAACCGTCGGCCTGTCTGTCTCAAGCTAAAGGCTAATGCAGACTGCTGGGCTTTTGTGTTTTATTGGTGAGCAACAGATAAGGGCTGAACGACTTCAGAAAATATGCAACTATTGTAGTACCATTGTTGAAAATTGTCCTGTCGATTCTGATCAGTTTACATTTTTCAGACTCTTTATTCACCATCAGACAGTGGTAAAGAAAAACCCTCGTTGTTAGCATCTCAGTCACTAGAGATCTACATCAGGTATGGGCAAATATGGCACTGATATGCAGAGCAAGAATGCATGAAACTTGGAATATTGTAAACATCCAAATATTGCAGCCTAATATTTCTTTGCGTGCATTGATATTACAGCAGAAATTATGATTTATAATATTGTGTGGTTCTAGAATAGCCCAAAACTGAAGTTTTAAATTGTGGATTGGAAGCTAGATAATATATTCTTCTAAAAGCCAGATAGGTGTGGCATGCATTTATATTCAACCACGTTACCCCTAAATAAAATCCAGTGCAACTATATAAAGATTATGCTTTTGTATAAGAAGGCATCATCTTCTTGTATAAAGACGATGATGTCCTGATGAGATGAGACTCAAATTGAACTTTTGGGAAGATGTGCAAAACATTGTGTGCTCAATAAAATGACAACAACAACAGCTTCAACCTGGCAAACTGGTAAGATTTAACGGGAGCCGATGCTGGAAGAAAATGTAACAGTGGCTGGAGAACTTGAGACTCGGGTGGAGTATTCATGTTTGATGAGACAAGACGTTAAATACACAGCCAGAGCTGTAAAATTTAAAATCTCAATAAAACTGAAGTTGCAGAAGTTTCTAGTTGCAAATATATGACAATGTGTAAAGGTTCCTGAAGAATTGTAAGAGTACATCATTTGCACAAATGGTTTTCGTTACACCTTTTGTTAAGCAACACCACTTCCAATACAAGAAGAAAGGCAGACAGCTTTTGTCATGTATCACATAAAAGTGCTCAGAGTGTCCCGCTGCAGCCAAGAGCAGTTTAAAGACTTACTCTGGTCTCCCGTCTCCTAAGCCCCACCCAGCCGGAGCGCTGTGACAAAGCATTCTTCAGCCCTCAGCAGCAGCAGCAGCAAAGAAACCTGCAGGGAGTGTCTGTCATGGCTACAACTCCACACAACCACTGACGCTTGATTTACTGGTCCTACACACTCCTCGGGCGTGCTTGGGTTCACGAAATGTGTTGTGTAACATCAGATTATTCAAATGTAATCCCAGCTGTCATTTCAGATGACTGCATGCAGCATCCAGGTTCCGTTTGTATAAAACAGATGGAGATGGAAGTTTAAACTTAAATTGGTTTGTGAAGTTTGGAGCCAAGACGTGAGGTTTTAAAAACTGTTCCAAGACTAAAAGTAATCAATTGCTGGTGAAAGGAAGTTTCAGCAGGTGGTGCGAAATGAAAAAAGTGAAGAAACACAAAGTTATAAAAACATATATATCCTGTTTGAAATAAAGAACTGAACCAGGAGCTGGCTCAGCTTGATGTCATGCAAATTTAAAGTTCGCCATCTTTTCTCCTGTAAGCAAATCTATAGCTATGACCCTAATCTACTGTTTAAAAAGTCTTAGACGTTCTTGCTGGTTTAATAGCTATAAAAACACATTTGAAGATGCTACTATTTATATTTTAGAGCTACACGTTTTACTGTGTATTTCAGCCAACAAACAGCACCACACCTTAGATGTGCCTGTACTAAGACTTTACAACTACGCAGCAAAGAATTTTCAAAGAGGTTTTACTTTACTTTAACAACAAGAAAGGCTCTCTCTGGCTAACAGAGTAAGTTAATGTTTAACTGGACATTTGGGCTTCTCGGACTGGTCTGGTTTGTCTTTACTTGTTACCGTCTTATCAGATATTTTGGTCAATGGGCGTTGTAGCTTAGGGTCAGCCAGAATAACAATACAAGCAGCTGAACTGAGAAAAACAAAATCTCAGTCTTAAAAATAAAAGTCTTAAAGAAAACATGATATGCTTTGAATTTCCTCCCTATGGCCCTAAAAGCAAAGCAGTTTAAATGCGGGGTGCACTGTGTGTTCAGGCTGCGGGAAATTTGAAGAGGACATTTGTCAAAACACAGAAGCTGTGTGTCCATTTGCTTCTGCGTCATAATACTACAAAAATGAAATATGCATGGGGTGATTTGAGGTTCTGAAGCATGGGCTCCGTTGCTCACCCTTTATCTGGTTGTGCAGAACACACTCAGTCCCACAACAGACAAACAATGGCTTTCTGTGGATAACCCGAAGCCATTTACTTAATGAGCTTTAATGTTCTTTGTGTGTGGTTTGGAAGAGGAAGCTGCAGAAACATGAAAGTATTGGATACAAATTAGAGACTCGCCGATCACAGATTTTGTAAAGCTCCACTTGTCTGCACCAATTATAGAGATTATTCTAAAATGTTAGAACACATTTTAAGGCACACTTTAAAAAAAACAAAAAAACAACAACTTTGTTTTCTTTAATTGATAACAGGTTTATTGAATATATATATATATATATTCATGAAAACCACCATTTCAAAATTTTCTTTGCCTGAAAACTTCTAGATGTTTCAGACAATAAATAATATTTATTTATAAATATTTATAATATCAAAAGTAAATTGTGATTGATTATCAAAATAATAATTCTGGAGCAGCTTTTCTGTCATGACTATAATTATTTAGATTAGAAGAGGAGGTGGGATTTGATCACCAACTAAGCAGGTGGCTACAGATTTTTTGGGGTTTGTTGAAAAAATAATGTTTGAGCGCCACTGCTCTCACATACCTTGCATACCACACTCACACACTGCTGCTACTGCAATGAAGAAACTTGACTAAGATATTGCAGTAATTACTAGCATATAATCTCACAGCACACAATGAATTTGCTTCACTCACCACAAGATGCTGGATGCTTGAAACTGAGCAACTGCATCAAATATAACCAGATTATTAGTTATCTGACCAGTTGGGGTATCCTGACATAGAGCATTAAAACATATTTCCCAGATGGTCAGTTGATATTTTTGTGTAAAAAAACAAAACAAGACTGTGACATCATGGATCGAGCTATAAGCAAAAAACTGAATTGCATGACAATGACTTCAGCATAACCTTCAGAGGAAAAGCATGTTAAAAGCGATGTGTACTTTAAAGACAAAATCTAATTTCTTTCGGCATATTTTAGACCCATGTAAAATATTTTTTTAATACAGCAGCATACATGGCGAAATAGGAGACAGTGTGACAGCAGCTTTACAATTACAACAAGAAGCAGTTGCTAAAAACCAGAGTAGAGCTAAATAAATGTTTCTCAAAGGAGTCGTTAGTGGCTCTGAGCATCTACTTGCACCGATTTTCAACATTTCAAACAGGAAATTAAGTCCTTCTTAATGTTGACACCTTCCTATAAAGCAATGATGAGTTGACAAATTTCTGCATTTTCATCCTGGAACAAATGTCAAAAGCTCTTCTGCCCGTCAGTAATTCATATATATATATATATAAAAGAACACAGGCAAGTTTTGTATCAACAATGGGCATTCAGGTCATAGTTCAAGGCTATCCTCCTTTCACAAAACAGCTGTAAACTCAAGACGAATCAGATTTTTTTTTTTTTATTCTTGAATATGATTTTTGATCCACAATTTATAAAACTGACCAAAGATTGTTAGCCGAGATTACGAGACATTCATTACAAGGACTCAAGAAAACAAGGTGAGGTACACCTGGTGTAGCTCACCTATTCCTATTAGTTGTTTACTGGAGAGACTTTAGAATAAATAAGCTTGACTACTAAAACATTAAATTCCAAAAGTCCCAGATTAGACATCGAGAATGTAAGTGAAATGCTTTTATTCTGCTTTATAGTCAGAAAACTAAGACATTAAGAGAGCTTGATGATTTGGTAAGAACCATAACTGTGTGTGCAGCATGCACAGCCATGCAATGACAAGCCACACTCACCAGGACACAGAGTCTTGCTGCCTTTAGCTGTTGGATGAACACCAACTCAATAACCAGATGTTGTGCCAACAACATATCCATCACACTGCATCGCTGCCACGACGCACATACTGCAAGAGCACAAATACAAGAAGCACTCCTGAGAGCTTTACCATTTCATCACTTACGATACAACTGAGGATGCATGGGGACGTTTAGCTGGCAGGAGGCAGTCAGATAAACAGACTCCTCCCTGGAGATGCTCCTCAACACATAACGGCTCGCAGAGAGAGGACGACGAGTTCAGACAGTGAGGACGGTAAAAGAGAGATGGAGACAAGCCGCAGGCTGCCCTCCAGAAAAGAAAAAAAAACTGGTTATGGACCTGTTCTATTACTCTGATCTTTGTTCATGAGAAAAACAAAACAAGCCTGTCTTCCCATATTTCAAAACATGCAGCTGAATGTCTCGCTTGGTCAAAGAATAGTGATTCATGTTCAGTTTTTCTAACCCTGGGAAGTCAGTTTAGCATACAATACTGTTTACTGATTCAAACAGAAATGCTACAAACGGAAAAAAAAGTGCATTTCCATCCATGGCACATAATGTGGTCAATACTTTGTTAAGGCTACTTCTTGCATGAAGTAATGCATCAATGCAGCATGGTATGGAAGCGGCCTGTGACTCTGCTGAGGTTCTGAGGAACAATTTGCAAATTTAAATTTAATATCCAAGGTGTCTATATAGCCTTTCAATGAGGCTTTGGTAAGTGGAGCTTCCTGGCTAATGAAGTACACTGATACCAGAGTCAAAGTAGGTACTGGTCTCTTAGCAGTGCAGGAAGGTGCCAAAGTCCTGCTGGAACATGAATTTAACATCTCCATTAAGCTTGTCAGTAGATGGTGGATGGTTGTGCCAACTCTGGACTTAATAAAACTCAAACTTCACACTGGACCTCAAGAAGAAACTTGGATTTACAATCCTCTCAAAGCTGCAGCCATCCCTGTTGTTTGTGCATCTTCCTTACATAGGAAATATAGTCAAGCAAAAGACAACAATTGCAAAGGGGCAAAATATGTAAGTAATAAGGACCAAGTTTTTTCTCAATTATATTTCGAATATAAAATTTCTACTAGATACCAGCATAACCAAAGTAATTCACAAATAGGGAGAAATCAAATTAATTATTTAAGAAATCAAGACATAGACATAAAAAAAAAAAAAAATCAAATGTTACTACTGAACATTTGAAGACATGGATGTAAAAAAGTTGTAGAAAGTCAAGAAACAAGCTGAAATCTGTCAGTGTTAAGAAAGCTTCCCTGCTGCTGTGTGCAAATTAGGTTTATAGCATATAAGAAGCTTTACTGCAGAAAACATACCAACAGTAGCGGTTAAAGCTAACAATGCAAAATACATCGCCATTGGTCGATATTAATCGTTTTTTGACATATCGGTGTCAATTCAAAAAATAAACCTGGGCTGATGTAAAACGATATTCATTTTCATCTCGTTACTCGTTACATGTTAAATGTTCAGTACTTATTTTACAAGCTGTCGATGTGACATGAATAACTAACAAAATTGTCGTGTGTCCCTGCTATATTTCGTTTGCATAAACTGTAAAAATGTTTTCATCAGCCAAGAGCTTTTGAAAACATTTAACCACGATGTACACAGATACTCTAATAAAGGCCACACCGAGCCTCTTCATTTAGCTTTTCTGAAGAAGCGCTCCAGTGTGTACCCACCTCCACTCTAACACATAAATATACAGTAGCTGCAATTACAGAGAGCTTGATTAAAATCCGACCCGAGACTTTTCCATTGTCCGGGATGAAAGGAAAGGTTGCACAACTCTAATTAAATTTGGTGTGGAAGAAGGAAGTGGTGTCAAAAGGTTGTCCGGGCTGACTAATCGCTTGTGCACTAGTGTATGTGTGTGTGTATCTGAATCTGTGTGTGTGTGTGTCCCACCAATCCACCACCCTCACTCACGCTTGTATAAGCCTCCGTCTAATCACTAGTCTCACTCCTGTGGCTGTATCAAGGCTTTCATTTTGAAGCCAAAAAGTCCCCAAAGCACTTCGCCTCCACATGGCCTTGATTACTCAGCTGTTGGTTTTGTTACTGAAATCAATTCAGTTTAATGATTTCATTCTGGTCAAATAATTTAGCACTTTCTGCTCAAATGTTACGACCTACCCTTTCAGCCCTGTGAAAGGGAGTCATTACACTCGCTGTACCAGCTGGAGACAAATAGCCAATGAAAGGGAAATAAAAACAGTGTTTGTTGTTAAAAATGCCCTCCTCAACTTCAGCCAAAATAACCTTGTTTAATCCAAAACATCTCCCAAACTCCCATCATTTGGATCATCTCTGGTAAGACAAATATTTAGACACACAAAATTTACGTAGACTGTATAGAAAGACGCAAATCTATTTTCTCTTGTCCAACAATAAATCAGGTTAACTTTTTTTTTTTTTTAATATCTCAATTAGGATTCAAATATTTTCTATCTGATAAATGGCAGCGTAAAATTCCGGCCCATTCCTACTGACAGAACTGGTGTAACTGGGACAGGTCTGATTTCTTGCAGACTTTTTCAGCTCTGCCCACAAAGTTTCTGTCAGAATGAGATCAGAGCTTTGTGTTGGCCACTCAAGAGGCGCTGACTTTATTGTCTTTAAGCCACTTTGTAACCAATTAGGCGGTATCCTTGGGCTCACTGTCTGCTTGGAAGAACCATTTGTTACCAAGCTTTAACTTCCTGGCTGATGTATTTTTTTCTTCAATAATTAAGCTTTGTGTTTTCACAAGTAGACTAAAAGTTTTGCATATCAAACACCATGTTATACAGGACGTGTAATCAGTGCTGAATATTTTGATTCAAGTTGCCTAGTCTACATTTTACGGTTTTCATGCCTGACCAGTTCAATAATGCTGCAAATCAGGAGTTGAAATAAGCACCCACCACTGGCCAAAACACCTCAATCTACAATTTTAGTTCAATTTTAAAACGCCTAAGTTCCACTGTCTGCTTTCTAATGGGCCTTCCTTTCACATCTCAATGCGGCATTGCAAGTTTGTTTCAAAACAAATATGCTGAGAGGAGTACAAGTTAGGAATACAAATATTTTTTTTTATCTAAATAACAATTAGATAATGTACAAAACACCAAACTGGCACAGAAAGGTAAAACAAGCCAGAAAAGGGGATTTCTCTTCATCGGATGTGCTGAACCCACAGATCACACTTTATAAAGATCCAGTGAAAACTACTGCAGAAGCCAAACTCTGCAGTCTTCCTTATTTCCTTTATTCGGTGTACAGCCAATCAGAGGCAAGAAAAACGAATGGTGCTGCTAGATTTGTTGCTTTGCAAAAATGTCAGCTGATAGCAGATCAAATAACTCTGCACCTTTTTATTTCAGCATTTTCTTTAAAATATTATGCAAGACATGCTCCACAAAAAAATAAATCTGTGCATAGGTGGGATTCACCAGAATAATTTGGGGTCAAGCACCACAGAAAAATCTGTTAAAGGAGTAAATCAGCAGCAAATACTCAACTGTGAATAGGTGGGGTCCACTGCATTCATATCACAAAGAAAAATGCTCAGAATGCAATAACTGTTTCCAAGTGTTTATCTAAAATGATATTGTAATTGTAATCTCTATCAGTATTATCACTACTGTGTGAATCTACTGGGAAGAGGTTGGAATGTGCAAATTTCCCACTGACCTGCTCAGACTTGTACTGAAATGTGCAAAAAAAAATTTAATGTTCTCACTTTTATTAAATACATCAAAAAGGTATTCCAACTATTCCAACTAAAAAAAAATCCATATAAAACAGTGTCATTAGGGAAAAAACAACAACAAAAACTTAATCGCAGTAACCAGCATGTCAGGCTTCTAAGGAAACCACAAATCAATATAGACCAGGAAAAGTTTAATCAGTACATCTCTAATAAACAAAAAAGACATTTGTTTATTTCTTGTGTTCATTAAGTGGCATGAACTGCACACAGCTTACTTAAGCTATGAAACGGCCCCTGGAAAACTCCTGTACTGGTTGAATCTCACAGCACTCAAGCAATATAAAAGAACATAAAAATGTCACTAAAGATGACATTTTTCTCCTTTTAACAATCCCTACCAGCTTCTTGCAAACCTCCCTTCCCTTCGGGAATAAGATGCACGTTTAAGTGAGGCTGTTTTTTTCTGTTTGTTCCCTAACGTCCAAGGTTTGTTCCAGACAGCAGCCTTTAATTCCTGCGTTTCCCCTTTTAGAAAGGTTGTGTTTGGTCTTTGGAAAGTCATGGTCAAAAGCTCAATTAACGACGGGATCATTTATTACCCGGTGCTTATCGTGGCTGAACAGACGCCGGCCATAGGGAGGCGAGGAGCTTGCTATCACCATTCTTAACGATCAGAGGTGCATTTGTTGTACTGGCCTCCCTGCCAACTACAAGGATGAGGGTGCAGACAGTGGCCTTGTGTTTAGTGCAAAACCACAGCTTGCAAGCTCTTGCTGACTTTGTGTTTGTTTACAGCTCTGATTCAAGGTTCTTTTGACCGTGGATGGGGAAATATTTCCCAACAGAACAGAAATACAGTAGTGCAAGGAAAGCCTTAGCAGAAATGTGAAGTGGGGCTTATTTTTTCCCCAACAGAGATCTTACAGCGTATAATTTACAAAAGAAGCAGCTTATTGTTCATCAGAAATGTGTAAAGAATTATGCTTTATTTAGAATTTTGTACAAAATGATACAGATGAGTGAGAAATGTACCAAATAAAAAGGAAATGGCTTTACCATTTTCAGGTAGCTCACCTTTATTTTCTGTCAGTGAATGCATCATAGCGAAGACTGTTTAAGTTATTTATTCACTACACTATAAATCACACTTTTTGCCATTATTTTTTGTCTTTTTCTAAAGTTCTGCCTTGCAACTTCTGATGTTTGGTTTTGCAAATCTTTGACACCTATATTAGATCCTATATTAGATGTGGTCTTTTTTTTTTTTTATCCTATCAGCAGGTTTTTCAAGCATATTAAAAATGTTTTGGCTTCCCACTGCTTATCTGAGATATTTAAGACAAGAGGGATCTTGCAGAAGATAGTGAGAGAATCTGAGGTAATTGGTGAAACGTTCCAACTCCCAGAAAAGTAAGTGGTGAGGTCTTGAGAAAAATGACTGTTTATAAAAACAAAATGTTTTACCAAGTCATTTAACTAATCTAAAAAAAAGTAAAACAAAATGTGACTTATTATATAAAACAGAAAATCAAAACTGGCCAAAAATACATAATCAAAGAGTTACAAACTCAAAATTGACCAACAAAAACAGCATCGGTGTATGTAAGAAGCAATACCACAAACAGCGATGTGCCCTTTTCTGCTCCGCCTAGATATAATACTGTACACGAGAAGTGACTTCTGTGTTTAAATTTCATGATCGATCATTACTTTTACAATTAATGTTCAACAAAAAATTACGACTACATGGTAAATAGTCAACTTCTCCACAACTACACCAGATATTTGATTATTAGTATGTCAAAAACACTGAACAGTTACTAAACACAAAATAAAAAAAATGCATTATGATCTATTGGATAAAATAAAAAAGTAAAACAAAGAAGTTAGGTTAAACAGAAACTAACAGGGAAAGTTGTTTCTATGTTAAAAGGCTAGCAGTAACACAATCCTCGTCTCCACTACTTTATTTGATGCCTTAGAAACGGTGTGCCAATCTTGGTCCTCAAGTCTCACTGCTCTGTATTATTTTTGATGTCTTCCTGCTCCAACACATCAGTGTTAATTACCCGCTAAGCAGGCCATCAAGTCCACCAGACACCTGGTAATGACCCTTCAGTTTAAATCAGGTTTGTTGAAGCAGGTAAGCATTTTAAAGTAGAGCACTGGAACTCCAGAATAGAAGCAGAAATAAGAAACGCTGTTTTGGAGTAGTTCTCCTGACCTCTCCCAAAAAAACTCCTTATTGGCTTTGCAAATAAAAGAGAAAACTTACTGGAGGAAATAGGCCAGGAAGGAAATGTACACAAGATAAAAGGGATTACCAAGATAGCATGAAAATGTTACTGAGCAGCCATTAGTCAGGGAACGCTTGTATGATATTCCAGTTTAATAAGTCTGATGGTAAGAGCTTCAATCTAACGCTTTGACTTAACCTTAGGAATTGCAAAATATGTATGGTAATTTATTTAAATATTTAGTTCCCTCCAAATTATTAGCACTCTTGTGAAAAATGCATTCAAATAAGAGAAACGAGTGCCTCCCTTTTGTCATGTTTATACACAATTTATAGTAAAACAGAAACTAATACATTTCTAATTGAAAGTTCCCAGACACTCTGATCAGCTTTGAAAGTAAATTAGGACAGTCTGGTGTGTCATAGGGTGGTGTAGACAAGTGATGTGATTTGGCTCCATATCCCAGTTTAAATTAAAGCTTATAGGATTGCACCTATATTCAATTTTCAATTTTGATTTCAATTAGAAAAATACTTGATCCCGTTGGACACCACAGCAACATTTTTGCAAGAGCGTTCTTTCTAGTAAAGAACAAAAAATATGATTAATAATATCACAATTTTTTTCTCTCCTTTGGCAAGGGCAAAAGTTATAAGTAGAAAATTCAGTCCTTTATCAAAATGTATAATTTCACATATCAAATTGGGCATTTTACATCACTGAGTGGTGGTCAATTTTTAGGGTGTTTTCACTCTTGATAGTCCAGTAGACTCAACTGAAATCCAAAACTGCAACATTTGTTACAATTCCAGCTGGTGCAGTTCCTGTTCACACTTCAGCATGTCAAACAAACTAAACCCTTATAAAAACCTTTTTACCCCATCACCTGTGGTGGCGCTGCACCAAGAACCGCTGGCACCATGCCACCATTTTACTCATTTTATCATCCCATCTCAGCCCACGGCATAACCTGGAAGGAAGTACTCTACCTTTTTATTGCATATTTAGCAAATCTGATTTATAAATCCAAACCATCCTCTAAAGTTTGAGTTTATAAACAGCGGAATCATCCACATCCGTAAACATGTGAGAACATAATTGTGAAATGACAATGGAGCAAAGCCTGAATCCGCTTTAAAAAAAGAAAAAAAAAGTAGCGATGAACAAATACAGCCACGGGGGCCTTTAATATTTTGAGTTAACTGTCAGTCTTACTTCATTTCTGTTCTCTCCTATCAGACTGTTCCTCCGGAGATCCGGAGATAAAAGGACCTCCTGTTACTCCTGCAGCTCGGAGAGAGTGTGAGAAACAAAGATAATATACTCCTTGCGAAACGGCGGAGTGACATTTTGATAATCAAGGAGAAAGGTCAGTCTGGGTGCCTGACTGTCTAGCAATGGTAAAACTTCTCAGATCAATACGCTAGTTTTGGGAGTAAGAACTAGCACGCAAAACTCAGTTTTTGCACTGAGGCAGTCTCCCAACTGGAAGACTTTTAGACAGCAGAGATGAGACTGACAAAGACACTCTCTTTGAAATGTCTCAGGGAACAGGAGTGGATTATGTAAGTCACTCAGTATACTGGGTCACCCAGTTGTTTTTGATGTGCACCATTACTATGCCGCTGCTACACTCGGTGCAGAGCTTCTCGTTTTGCACAATCTGAGTGCCTCTAACATGTTTTTTCCTACTTCCGATTGTTGGATATGCTTTTAATAGAAGTTTGCTGCAATAAATGTGCAGATCTTAAGAAAAATAGAGGCAATAAATGCCTTTTTCAAGCAGCGTGCAAAGAAAAACTGCACAGTGATGTCAACTGTGATCTTTATTCTCAGAAAAGGACTGGCAGGTCACAAATCAGACGAGCAGCACAATGCAAATCCTGCACTTCAAGCACAAGTTTAACGCAAACAACTCTCGTGGACTCGGCCTTTCTTTCTGTAGCTGCATGGACAGTGAGGAGTTGTGATGAATGTATGTCTGTGTGGGTGGGCCGGTGCAGCAAAACAGAGCAAGTCTTAGCTAACATAAATGGAGCATTTAACCTTCCAGGCCATTACAAATCTTTGAGCCGCTGAGCATGAGAATAATGGCAGCACTGTCAGGACAGGTAGGATGTTTGGTTGCTCCATGACATGGGCGCTTTGTTTCTCTGACAGTGTCATGTTACTAGCGAGGCTGAAACCTAGAAAAACAAAAAGGGAAGCACAGGCTGCTTCTGCACAGCAGAGCAGATACAACGACTGAGATTTAGGTGTTGGGCAAACTCTGGAATGCATGTTATTCCACCTAAAGTGAAAAGGGAAGTTCAGTATGATATTGAAGTATCTTTCACAGTACTTGCAGATTTTTCTCAAAGGTCGTTAAAGAATGAGGCAAAAGGAAGTGTCTGGTTTACAATGTTTACTTAATTTGCAGCTTCCCCCTTTAAAATGTGAACAGAGATGTTAAAACATGCACTTTGTGTTAGGTAAACTCCAAATGTAGAAACAATCAGCTTGAAATACTAGTCACACAGCTTGAAACCTTTCTACATTTTGCCATGCAGAAAGGCATTTTAAAGAAGTTGATAACTATTAAGCGGAAGAAAAACAAAGAGCAAAGAGAGTGGCTGATTTTGTATTTCACCTGTATGATAACGTAAGATAATGGTTATAGTTTGATGTAATGAATTTCATTGTTGAACTGGCTGTTTCGCTTATAGATATCTTGCTAGAAAAACAACCTTCATTCAAACACATTTTCTTCTGATTTTTACCCCGCATTTAGTACCTTCCAGTTTCCTGTTAAATGTTCCTGTATATTTCCCTATCCCTGATGAGAAAAGCACAACACATAGCATTATTCTGGTTATTCTTATTTCTGGATTTTGAAAACTAATCATTATTTCCCCTCTGTTTTGATCTATCACGTAACATTCCAATCAAATACAAGTTTGTTTTTGCTAGACACTGTACACTGTACACTAGTTATGAGCCGTATTGCTAGGACTGGTCTTAAATAGGTATTTGGATTTTGCTCTTTTTTTTTAAACAAGTGTATTGATTGCACAAAAACCGTCTTTGATACTCTGCAAATCTGTTTAATACTCAAGCTAACAAATGAAGCTAGCAAATGTAGTTATCAAAACGGGGAAGTACAAGGAAATCACTTCAAAATAAAAGCGGGACTTACGAATAAACATATCATTTTTGGCATTTTCAAAAAATACATACATTATATATACTTTACCCATTTATCTCCTGTGTGTCAAACATTGTACACACAACGAGCTAGTTTGTCCTACCTCTTGCTTTTAATTTAATTTGTTATTGTTGATAACACCGGAAATTCAACTATGATTTCACAGACTCGACAGGGTACCGACATAAAAATGGTGCTGCTGTCAACTGAATATTCCTTCACGCTTCTAGCTAATTACACATCACGTAGCAACACAGAGACTGGGGAGAGCCCTGGGTAATCAGTGATTAAACTGGTAAATGAATAATAGGTGTAGCGAAGGACAAAGACACCTGCTCACTGTGTTCCAGGAAGAGATGGGGATATCTCACCTTTAGGGACCTAAATACAATTCATTTGTGTTGTTTTAATAGCACATTTGTCTGCGTAAATTAAGTCAGTGTTTAGAGAGGGCTACAGTTTGTATCAACTTTGTTTCAAAACGATGTTTGGCCCGTTCTCCCCTCGCAAGCATCGGCTCGGCCAGTGTTGCAAACACCCACCCGTCCTGCTGCAGCATTTCCGTGTTTGGTACGGAATCATTTTCACGGAGTCCACGCCACGTCAGAAAATAACGCTTATTTTCTCCCCCCTCCCCAAATGATTCCACATCATAACACCTCTCTGGGAGCAGCGGGCTATTAACGTGGAGAAAAACACGCCGCTCCTGAGGGGAACACTGCGACATTGTTCCAGGATAAATAATAAGTGAAAGGCTGCATGACGTGTCTAAATCAATGGGGTCCAAGTCGGGATCATAGAGATGCTAAAGCAGCAGAACTTACCCAGTGCCACCTCGCAGGCTTTGCGCAGCTGTGAGTGATGAGCCTTCTTCACCTCCTTGTCCGCCAGGATCTTTTCCAAAGCTCGTGTGAGGAACATGTTTTTCGTCTTTTTGCCCTCATACATGTCGCACCGGAATCTGGAGCGAGGTGTGCCTGGTCCCAAGGAGACGGGGAGGGAGAGACGGTGAAGGTGGAGGCCTGCAGCCGCCTCGAGGGGAGATGTATTCCGTCGCAAATGTCAGCCACGGGAGCCCCTTAACAGACACACATGAATAAATACAGAAGGTTGGGGTAAATCCCTCGGATTGCCGTTAACGACCTGCCTCCTGCGCCATGTTGGAGAGAGGAAACGACGTCACGTAACGTCCGAGAGCGGCCGCGGTGAGGCAGCACGGAGCGATTTACGGTTTAGGGACCTGATAAAGAAAGTTTGGCCTTATGTTCACCTGAAATACAAACAGCAAACTTCTAAATACTAAGTTCTCCATTTTTATTTTGATGTGAGTTGAATTAATTTTCTCATTAGAAACAATTAATGAAAAACAACGGCTATTAGACTTAGTGTTAAATGCAACATACTGTATTCTAAAACATGAGAAACGATTGAGGTCAAAAGCCTGTTATATATATATATATATATATATATATATATATATATAAAAACATTAATTGGTAAAGAGAACAAAAATGTGACTACTTTCTAATATGTTGACTCCCCTGGAAACAACAGTTTATTTCTTAATTTAATTAGTTATTGTGTTGAGAGATTTCTGGTGGGTCTCTGCAGTTCCACCAGAGTTACAGCGTTATTACTTGAGGCTCCTGAGAAGAGCACATCTTCTGATCGTGCTCTCCTTGCTTGCATCACATCTTTGGTCTATTAATAGCATATTTTGGGGAATAAATGTAAAGTAGGCTCACCCATTGCCATTCCAAATATAGTAGAACTTAATTTCATGTTATTTTAGGCCACTGCAAAATCACAGTTTGCAGAGTTCTAGTTCAACAAATGTTCAACAAATGTTATAAATATTATTGTTATAAGAAAGACTTCAGAATGACTTACAAAGCATCTTTAATTTGATTAAATTAATTTGTGGTTGTTTAAAGCAATATCCAAGGCCTTCCTTGCACAACTCCCACCGCCCCAGTCACCCCATTAGACCTGTACAGAATAAGCAAGTACCATTTAAGTTATTAAATCACATTACTTACTTTGCATGCCGTGGATATGTTTAACAGTAAATCCTTCTTGCAGCCTCCTGTAACATTTATCAGAGTCCAACAGCAGATACATGTGGAAAATCTGGAAGTTTGACAACACAGATTTGGTCATTGTAGGCGGCATATAGTTTGCTTACACTTAGGACTGTCTTATGAGTCAGCTCCATTTTTTTTCTGTAGCTATAAATAAGAGATGAGCTGAAGAAGCTTTAGTCCCGATAGAAGTTTTCGTTCGAGGGTTCAGTCATGTAAAAAACTTCGGACACCCTACTCAGTATTGAGTTCTTTATTAATAAACAGGAACATATTGATGTGTACACAATTTATTTATTTCTGCACACGATATTGATGTAGTTGCAGGTTAAACAGAAAAATAAACGTTGTATTACCCATTGAATATATAAATAAATATGCATATTGTGAGGAAAACGTTTGGCTGAAATCTGCAGCTAGCTGCTTTATATGCTTTATCTAGTCTCTTTTATGGGGAGAGTTTTTCCAAGTCTTCACTGCTGACTTCTCTTTATGTTTTCTTTTTTTTTGTTTCACATGGAACTTGTTTAAAGTCAACCTATGGCAATTAATTGATGGTTTCCATGGCCAGCTATATCTTAGCTTTGAGCCAGTTCGTTGGTTGATTTACTAGTATGTTTACTAGCAATGCAAAACATTACCTTGCAATGTTTCACTGTTGAGTGTCACTTTTTCTTCAAGGTCTCTCTTATACTCTCAAATTCTTCTGAGGCCTCCTTAATTCCCTTACAAAACTCAAAACCTTGTTTCTTCAGATGTCTGCCGAGTAATCTACTCTTATCTGTAACCCCTGTGTGTAATTTTAGTTTTTGCAACTGGAAACAAATGTGGAGATGAAATACATTCCTCACTACAAATAGCTTTTTAAAATTAGATTGCACATAATGTGTTAAAATGTATTTTCTTCTGCTTTCATACTTTTGCTAAATTCTTATATTTTGATATACTGTCGAATTTAATGTTAAATATGTTCAAATGTTTGCTTTTATAGTTTTTGTAATTGTTTTTAAAATACGGTAAAAGTAAAATTAGAAAGATTTGGTGCATGTGATGCTTATTACAAATGTGACTCGCCTCCGGTAATGTTTACTATCAAAACACAACTTTGTGTTCAAAACATTAATGACACACAAATATGGGCCCCTACTCCAAAAAAAAACAAATTTTTTTTTTTTTTACTTTTTCATTTAAATTTTGACAATTTTAGCAAGAAAACTGTTGAAACACACAATTTGGTATTATAATAAGTTTCATAGTTAAAATATATATTTAAATAACCAGCCAAAAAAGATGACTTGTACTTGTATAAAACTGTTAAACTTCACTATTACACATTTATTAAAATGTCATGTGAAGCTCACATAAAAAATCCTGGCAATGTTGATGAAAGTTATACTGGGCAAAATGTATGTTTTCCTATAAAATATGTATATTTTTAAAATTATTTTTAATAGGTTATGCAATATTATGTGCAACAATATTTAATATTTTGAAAGACATAAACACTTTGCTTTACTTATTAAAAAAGTGTTGATGTACGGAATCAAGTGCTAGCATCACAAAAACATTTGTTGTAAGCACTCTGAACTCTCCGCAGTCATTTCTTATCAGAAATGAGAAATAACAAAAGCAAACCTTGTGAAAATAATGCATTTCATTTCTCCTGATAGCATCTAAAAGAAATATTAAATTTAACAACCGTAAGAGGCTGCTCATATATATGGAAATCTTTTCCTGTTCATGTTGCACTTCTGCAGACCCAACGAGATGGTTATCACTGCTCTCATGGTCCCAGAGCAGTTGAGTAAGATTAGTAGTTCAAGCAGGAGGAAACCAAAGATCTGTGAACCTAAACTCAAATTCAACATTCCTGTAAGACCAGCCAACAGAGCTGCCAGAAATTACAACCTAAAATGAGCTTTAAAGATCAACAAGTTATCATATTTTATGAAATACAAATGAAAACCAATACAGGCCGCATTTACTGGGAGTGTGAACAGCCCCGGAAAAAAAAATCGGAATTGTAAAAAATTCAGAATTGGGTCACTTCAGGCTGCAGTGTAAACACACCCAAAGTAACCCAAGCTGGTCTGAACTGGAGCAGAGTAGACATTTTCCAGACAGCTGTCAGAATTTTAAGTTTTGAATTACAAAGTTTGCCACCTGTTGTTGCTACCGAGGCCATTTAAATTTCTGGACAGTGTGCCGTCCTGTGAGGTCTCCAGGTTGCTGCTTTCAGATAACATTTTTTCCAACTTGCACCTTCTCACTTGGCAAATCAACGTAGAAATGTTTACCTTATCATTTTTTCTATCACAATTTTTTCACCAAGTTTTTAGCAACTCCATATTTGCAAGTGACTCCAGCAAACGTTCAGGATGTGAAAATAAGTCATGGTCTATAAATAGGTTTCCGTTTAAAGTTATAAGATGGTGCTAAAGTTAAAATATCTCAGTGCACAGGTGCAGGAGTTTTTGCACATAGACATGGTTAGAAATAGACACTTTTGTGCTTGCGCATGAACTTGGCGATGAATTTGACATCTGGAAGGGTTATGGTAGAGGTCGCAAAATGTGTCAGAGTAGCTCAGGAAAAATTGAAAAATTCATAGATATTCCATGTATCCTAAAACCATTTCATCCACATCAGCCGAAAAAGTGCAGCTTTACAATTACAGAGAAAAATTTGACAGAAACAAAAGTCAACAGTGACATTACATAGATTAATTTCCACAATGTTCCATGAGGTTCTGCCTTTTAACTGACTTCACACAGAAGAAATTTTAATTCATAATTGAATATTTTCAGCGACTGCTTGGTTGTTAGAAGAAATGCGGCGTAACAACCATCCTGTGATTTTCATGTTGAATTTCTTCCAAGTCTCCCCCTCAAATTTATACATTTAAACATTTCAAGGCGTATACATTGTTCTGATGCAATACAAAATGGATATCATTAATCCAAAATAATTTCAGACAAGTCATATCAAGGTTTTTTTTTGGCTTTGCAGAGTGCTAGTCCATCACTGGTAAGCAGAACTAACCAAGTTGCCAAACAGGAACAGAAGTAAAAAGTGCCCGTTATTGTCTTCTGTAAAACCTGAACAGTGAAGTTCTGGATCTCAATAAGTGAGTAACAAAAACACACCTGTCTTTTTGTCTTTTAAAATGTTTTCATTATTAACCAGAGAAAGATTTGTCTGCGTTCTTCACCAGTCAAAGCTTTATGACAATGAGAGACCCACTCATAATAAAATTCAGCTTGAGGGAGTGAATACTTTTACTTGTCACTGTATATTCAGCTCCCATTTATACTTTGTTTATTTCAGATTCTAGAGTGCTACATCTAACAAGTCATGACACCTGAATGGCAGGATTGGAGAACTTGCCAGCAAGCCAAAGGATTGGGAAAATTCTTATCTTTTAACCAAACCCTCCTGAAAAAACACAGGGTGACCATGAAGAGAAACATCCAGCAGAAGCAGGGTTAGGGTGGATAGCCTTCTGCCTCAATCAGCCAAGAGATGAGAGGATGAGTCTACTTTCACACCCACTTATAAAAAGTAATAAATAATCACGTTACAGCTGAAGAAATAGCCACTAAACGATATAACAGAACATGATGGAGAAGTCAAGCTGGTTGAGTTGTCATTTTAACTTGATGTAATACTTGAATTAGCTGGAATTATCCATCAGAATAATTATGAGTCAATACTAAATATGTGTTGTATTATAAATGTAAACCTGAAGACATGTACAGCTCATTTATAAACAGCCTACTAATGAGGATTGGAATTAGGTGATTAGGAAGCTAATACTCGTTACACTTCCATCCATCCATTTTCTTTAGACCCTTGTCCACTTGGTGGGGTGAGGGGGGTTGCCAGTGCCTATCTCCAGCTAACGTTCCTGGCGAGAGGCGGGGTACACTCTGGACAGGTCGCCAGTCTGTCGCAGGGCAACACAGAGACACACAGGACAAACAACCATGCACACACACACTCACACCTAGGGACAATTAACCTGACAGTCAAGTTTTTGGACTGTGGGAGGAAACCGGAGTACCTGGAGAAAACCCACGCATGCACAGGGAGAACATGCAAACTCCATGCAGAAAGACCAGGGGCAGGAATCGAACACAGAACCTTCTTGCTGCAAGGCAACAGCTCTACCAACTGCACCACTGTGCAGCCTCGTTACACTTCCTTGTTAGTCAAACACAAGTCAAGGTTAATAAGTTTCAACAAAGGGCACACTGACCTCTAGTGGTCTCACCTTCTTACTACATCACTATCTACTGTTATTCCAGGTCACGTTTTCTTTAACTTTATTCAGTTTTGACAAAGCAGTAAAAATAAAGCAGTTGAAACCAGAAGTTTATATACACTAAATAAAAAAAAAATAATAAAAAAACATTTTCTTCTCACTGTTTGAAGGTAAATCAGACCAAACTTCTCTTATTTTATGTCAATTAAAATTATAAAAATTATTTATATTTACTAAATGCCACAGTAATATATTTCTAAAGAGTATTATTACAATGTGTTCTGAAGAACAGCACCATTCTATCCACTTCTACATGAAAATGTCTAAAAAATGTTATCTTTAATCTCCCATACTTGTCTGGCTATTTTGTTTTTGAAAATCAAAACTCCTAGGCATAAACTCAAACTCTCTTTCATACATATACCTTTACCCTAATTGGTTCTAAATAATAATAATAATAATAATAATATAAAAAACAAAATCAGAGTTGTATTCACTTTCACTTGGTATGTGGCAGAACCTGAAATCTTGAGTTCCCTGTAGACAAACGCTTTAAATTCTTTCAAATTCCAGCCCGTCATGTCCTGTCCTGTCCTTTTGTCTTCACCTGTGTAAAACTGAAACAAGTTAGACTAAAACTAAGAACAGAAATGTCAAAATGTGTCCATGAAAAAAAGGGAAGTCATCTGCTGTCAGCCTGAACTGCTCAACATTTGTTGAGTTGGGAAATATGATGAAGACTGGTAACATGGTCCATTTCGGAACAGGAAGACAGCCTGCATTTTATTTTGGTTGAAGTTCACTCTTCAACATTTCTTTCTTGGGTGGATCACCTTTCAGACGACCTTATCATGTCAGATGTTTGATAATAAGACTGAACCTTTAAGCATCAGCATACTGCAAATGACTGAACTGCAGATTGGAAAAGATTTTTAGGAAAAGAATATGCATTGAAGGAATAAATATGACTGAGTGTAAAGAAATGAAATGAATTTCACTAAAAATATAATTGCTTTATTTTCTTTTATTGCAAAAATGCTTTTCTCCACAAATGACTCATGTATATTCTATAAATTTCAGCTTTAAATAATACAAGTTCTGCCACATAAAAATACAGCTAAAACATTTGAGTTATGTCTTCAAAACCAGTAAGTAAATCCTTATAAAGACAAAATAAACTATGTACGTTATGCAAAACGTGGGCTCAAGAGAGACTCCCCCAGTTGGCCTCTAGGGGGCATTGTAACAGCACGAAACGCTTAATTCATAACCAGTGAATCTGGACTACATGAAAAATTAAATTATTATCATTTATTCCATCTTCAGAATAAACGAATGAGCCTTAGAACTATTTACATTTTGTCACAAAAGCATTTGCTTTTCAGTTTTGTAGTAAATTTTGTGGAGCATTGTTTCACCTACAGGGCTGCACAGTGGCGCAGTTGGTAGAGCTGTTGCCTTGCAGCAAGAAGGTTCTGGGTTCGATTCCCGGCCTGGGGTCTTTCTGCATGGAGTTTGCATGTTCTCCCTGTGCATGCGTGGGTTTTCTCCGGGTACTCCGGTTTCCTCCCACAGTCCAAAAACATGACTGTCAGGTTAATTGGCCTCTCCAAATTGCCCCTAGGTGTGAGAGTGTGTGTGCATGGTTGTGTGTCCTGTGTGTCTCTGTGTTGCCCTGCGACAGACTGGCGACCTGTCCAGGGTGTACCCTGCCTCTCGCCCGGAACGTTAGCTGGAGATGGGCACCAGCAACCCTCCCGACCCCACTGAGGGACAAGGGTGAAAGAAAATGGATGGATGGATGTTTCACCTACACTGTAAAAAAACAGGGGCCATTACATTGCAGTGTAGAACACCCATGGCAGTATGAGACTTTAAAAACATAACGATGATGAAACATTGTTAGAAATGTTGTTATTTATCTAGTTTGTTGTAGAAATAGGTGGAGATCTGTTTTCCCAGATCATTTCAGTGCTTGTGCCGGAGGAGTTACATTCACATTGATTTAATCTTTAGGACTTGATATGTTGATGCTGATCCTGAGCTCTGTGTTTTATCACACGGAAATTTAAAAACTGCAACGGAAAACAGCCACTAGGCAATGGCAGTTCAAAAGATTATTCTTTTGCGAAAAAAATGTAAAAAATGAGAGAAGCGAGCATATTTCAAAGCATGCTTGTAATTGAGGTATTTCCCCACACCCCAAAATTTTGATTTTTATATTAAAATTGGAAACTCGAGAAGTAAACTGTATAGTATACATCATAGTATATTTCAATCATTCCGTTCATACAGTTTAGGCTCCCTGAAAAGACGACCTTACCTATTAGAGAAAATATAAATATTTTTGATTGCTTTGAGTTTAATGATATTTTACTTAATCTGAATATATGATCTTTTTTAAAGCATGCGGAAGATTCACATTGATCATTTATAAGCTTTAGTAAAGGAGCACTTATCAGCACGCAAACAATGTATTGTTTTTGTTTGTGAACATTAGTGAACATTAGTGTTTGTGAACATTAGTGAACTCCTAATTAGGATCAAGGAGCAGAAGCTGCAGGTAATTTTAAAGGTAACAAAACAATTCACTATGTTGTGAGCAACTCTTGGAGTGTGGTTGTGTAATGAGTATGTTCTATTTTTTTTTCCTTAGGTAAAGTGTACCAATAGCAAACTTAGTCAGTGTTATTATAATTTGGGCTTGTTGCCAGAAGATGTAAGTAAGTCTCCATCTGTGTTTTAGAAGAAGAAAAAAAAAAACCAGATTCACGAATTCTTGACTTGGTATGTAGTGGAAACTGAAATCTTGAGGTCTGCGTAGACAAATGCTTTAAATTCTTCCAAATTCCTGCCAGTCATTTCCTCCACTTTTGTCTTTACCTGTGTAGAAATGAATCAGGTAAGAGCAGAAAAGTCAAAATTTGTCTATGAACAAAGTAAAGCTTGTAGCTTGCTTGATCACAGATCTCCTGAATCTCCTTCGTGGCGTAGTGTTCACCTGCTGGAAGACCCATCCTGATGATATCTGATGCTCTGAACAGGAAAGTAAAGCATCTGATGTCAGTCCGAACTGCTCAACATCTATTCAGCTGCAAATTATTTACACAGAAGGTTCTCTGGATAAAGACTGGGAGGAGCGTCCATTTAAGAACAGGAAGACAACCCACATTTTATTTTGGTTATAACTCACTCTACAGTTCACTCTGTGGCTCACCCTTCAAAAGACATTATTACGTAGTCAAATGTTTGAACTTTTAAACATCAGCATACCACAAAGTGAAGCCTAAAAGTATTTCTATGCTAAGAATATGCATTTAATGAATAGATAATATACTGAATCTGTGTAAAGAAATGCATTGGATTTTACTAAAAATAGAATATAATTGCTTTAGCTTATTTTTCTGTCGGAAAGCTTTTCTCCACTAATAACTCATGCCCATTCTATAAATTTCAGCTTTCAATAATAAAAGTTTTGCGATATAAAAATCCTGTTAAAAACTTGTGTGTTGTCTTCAGTACCAGTAAGTACATCTGTATAAATGTTAAAACACTTTTTCAATAAGAAAGGTCTGTAGTCTTGCTCATCTCTCCAGTCTTTCACAACAAACTTATTGACCTTTGGTCTATCTAAAGTCCCGTCTTACAACTAATTTCCTATGAAAGGAACGACTAAGCTTAAAGTTATTCAGTTGTAGAGCTTGGATTGATTCCAGATTCATGTCCTTTCATCTGAATAGAGTTCTTTTTCTTCACAAGTCAAAAAAGTGCCACTAGAGCAGAAGTAAAACCTTTTAGCAAATCAATTTAAGCTACCATCTATCGTAGCTGACAAATTCTAAGCAATACTAATTTAATCTGAAGTAATGGGAGGTTTTTCTGACTTTTGCTGCATGGGCAACATGTCATAAGATGTTTTTCAGAGTCGCGTTTGAACACAAAGGCGCTGGTTTTATACCTGGAGACCTGCTGCTGTGCAGAGCTGCGCACTTGTGTGTGTAAGAATTATGGCACCTGGCGACAAAAATTTTGCACAGATTTTTGCAAACAAGCCAAGTAAGTTGAGTAATGCTGTCGTTGGGTGCAGATAATAAGCTATTTGAGTTTTTAAAAAATGTACATTGTATCTGATTTATGGGATTTTTTTTACAATCTGATAAACTGTACTGCTGTTGAGTTTTTTATGGATTATGGAAAACTTTATTACTAATTATTTTTATCTGTGTATAAATGTTTAGTTTCAGGGGCATAGCAAGAAACATAACTTTAATTACTTGTATGTCTACTACATATGACGAACTGATAATAAAGTATACTTTACTGTATACCTCATGTCAGCTAAACGATGACTAGTGAGTACGCCTATACATCAGGCTAAGCTTGTTAACAAGAACAAGCTTATACATTTCTTATGTATAATCAAAGATGGGAACATCTGGTTACATTTACTTTGAAACAACAAAAGGAACAACAACAAAACTTATAAGAGTAGTTTTAATACACTTTTACACTCTACTATATTTTGGACTATTGCTACTCTTCCTTGAGTAGACAGTTTTTGCATTCAAAGAAATAGACTTTTATTTCATTTCTACTGTGTTTTCAGTGATATATAAATATTTTGGACATTAAAAAATCAACCAATCAATCAATCAAATTTTATTTGTATAGCACATTTCAGCAGCAAGGCATTTCAAAATGCTTTACAAAACAGAGCAAGAGAGCAAAACTTTCACATCCAAAGTTGATTTATTGGTAGTATATAATTTTTTATATTTGCAACACAACTTATGTCTAATACTTGAGAAACCCACAGATAACAATACTGTACTGAACAATTTTGCAGTTTACTGGAGGAAGACAAAGATGACATTAGTTGTTTTCATCAAAAGGTTTGAGAGGATCGTCCCATTTGTGGTGCTGTTGTACTCCCATCAGTTGCTCACCAGTCGAAGCGCATTGGATGACCCACAGATGGAGGTACTCACCTCCTACATAAACCTGCAGGAAAAACCTTGAAGAGTTTTCCTTTTTTAGGATCATAGGAAATATTATGAAATAACTGATTCTTACCTTGATGACATAGTGTAGCACTAGAATATCCAATACCCTGTAAAAGACTGCTTTGTACTCCTTGAATTCCTTCTGTGTCTGTTCCTCCACTTTGCGTTTCACCTGATAATTGAAAAACACAAACCTTGAACACAGTCATTTAGGTATTTCATTCTAAAGTTTTAAAGAATTAATACAATTATTAATCTCACCTTATCACAAAGCTCCTGAATGTTGTCAGTGACAAATTTTACATCTGACCATTTTTTCTCAGGGACATCCATTCTGATGATGTCTTGTGTTTTTAACAAAGAAACAAAAGTTAGTCTGAAATGCTCAAAAGAATCTGGATATTGGTTGAAATTCGAACATATTTATACTGTAGGGACACTGAGCATAACCGGTGGTTCTATTTTGAAATGGGAGGAGCTCCATGTGAAAAGCTTCAATTGATTCCAGGTAATTTGATTGATACCTGGGAAATTTGATTGTGGGCTGAAACTGTTTCACTGAACAACAGAATATAAAAAGGTGAAAAGACATTTAAAGGCTACAATTAAGTCATTTTTCTTATGAAACAAGGAAAGAGCGATACAAAATGGTGATACAGATTAAACTGAATTGTAAAGTTTCAGTGAAGTTCTTTTTGACCAAATCTAAAAAAAGAGCATTAACAATAATAATAATTAAAACATGTACTACTGATGTACTTTTTGGGGTAAAAGATAAAGAAACACATTCTGACTAGCAGCCGGTTCAGCCTGGAACTGACAGAGCTTTTGGGAAACCTCCAGAACCTCTTCATCGCCAATCCATCCCTGGCGCTGCATGACTGGGATGGGCTGGACAGTTTCTCCAGCAGCTACCAGCCCACAAAACCTTCAGCCCACCTGGGAAATCCCTGGCAGCCCCATGACAGTCCACCCTGCATCACAGAGGATCATTTATTTCACTCACAATTAAACAAGATTTCATGGATGCATGTAAGAATTAAATCTGCCAATATTTATAGCTAATGTAAGCAAAGTGAATCCAAGGTAAAACACAACAAATTCTTAATAACTCAATTAAAGCTGTTGAAACCTGGAGCTTTGCAAACTACAGTAAATAATGTCTCTTGGACAGTTTAGATCAAAGACCCATTGACCCAATGTCTGCTGGAGACACACAGCTGCCCATACACAGATAACTGGGTATTGACAATAACTGGATGGGAGAATAAAATGAACTTGCGTGAGCTGAGACTACATGCATTTCTCATGAATATTATCTGTTCCTCAGAAAGATCAGATGTTGAACCTCCAGCTTGTCTGGAACTGCACATTTTATGAGGTACTAATTTAAGGACATACTACCTTACTGACTTCAGAAGTGGAACATTTATATTTAGTTGTGCAGCAATAAAGCAATAAAACAGATTTTTTTAATTCAACTTCTTTTGGTGTTAGTTTTAAATAATGTTCCATGTCAGTTTTCAACATGTCAGTATTTCTCATTTTCAAAGGATAAATTGGAAGTCGTCATAAACAAACATTATCAAGTTGCTGATTTTATTTTTTGCAAATTAATTATTCTAAGCATTAATGATCCACAATATCATTGCTGGCAGGAACATTGATTTCCGTTGCAAATGTCTTTACTCAGTCAAGTCGCTCCTCTGGGCTCAGTGCCGTTTGTTTGTTTTGGAGTGTAACTTTTGTAAGATAAACATTACAATGGTAATGGTCATTTCAAAACTCATCTGACTGGATGCAAGTCCTTGAAAGTGCATTTTATTAAAGCTGACTAACAGATGGTAGAGGGACAGCATTTTTCTCTCAGGAAGAATCTCTAACGTACAATCTCCTTCACAATAACCAAGTTTGACCTCATGAAATCCAATAGAACAATAGAGACACTTGGAAAAATTAAATAGTCTGAACTGGTTGATATGACTGTGAAATCTCTCAAGTCTATGTTCTTCAGTAAAAGAAAAGTTTTTTTCTTTTATTCTTAGGGACAATGTTGACTGTTGTATGGATGAAGCTCTCTGTTCAGGTTTTCTGGTTCTAGTGTACTCTGTATTCCCGGAATCAGAACCAATGATGGAGAAGCAGCATTCAGTTTTACGCTTTACTAATCTGGACCAAACTTCAAGAAAATCACAAATGTTTGAAACACAGCATTCCTTTAAATCAAGCCTAAAAACCTGTTTGAGTCGAGTTACTTTCAATTAATATTAACAAGAATAATCAATATTTATTTTCTATCTTCTAATGTTTAACTTTTTTTTTAAGGAGATGCAAATATGCGTTTTCATCATGTAAGGCTCTTTGAATTGTCTTGTTGCTGAAATGTGCTATACAACTAAACTTGCCTTGTCTTTACTTGTTATCAAGCACCTTTCCTGCTTCCTTGGTGCTACCTGGACATACATTTTATCTGAAATGGTACCATTTCAGATAAAATGGCACCATTTTATCATCTATTTTCTATTAAAGTTTTCTTCAAATTACTCAGAACTAAATGCAGCCCATTTTGTAGGTTTATGTTCTCATGCTCTAAAGTTAAACCATGTCAGCATTTGACAGTTTTACAGAAGAAGCCAGGAGAAATTCTCTCTCATAAGGTAACTGTCAATATTTTTCTTCAATCTAATATTTATGACAGAAAAACTGTCACACCTTACTTTTCTTTGGAAATATTTCCTGTGGGTGTATTTCAGTGGTAAACAACATAACAGACTTCTGTTACCAAAGAATGTGTTGGGCAACCATAACACCTTCTTGTGTTTCCACACATAAAGTAGCTACAAATTTTCCCATAGTTTGGAATGACATTTTATTACTTTGAAGCAATTACTGGAATCAATTACTACCCTTAATTTTGCTTTGAGCTTTAATATTCACTGGCTTATATAGAAGATGCAACGATGCAAAGAGGAGACAGGTCTAGCTGCAAAAGAAAAACAATAATGGGCCTGATTTGGTGTATATATTAATATTTAGGGGCTTTTTGAAATCAAGTATTGATCTATTTCCCCATGGAAGATAGAGGTTCGACAAACCAAATAAACTTTAAACACCATTCATCAGGTAAACTCCTGCAAGCTTTTCTTAAATGAAGTCACAATTCAAAAAGCATCAACCTGAGGTCTTCATTATGTTAACATCCTAGGACAGAGAAGAACCCAGGCCTGCTGCTGGTGGTGGTCAGGAAATCCACCACCACTTGTCTGTTGGTGACTGACCCACTGATACATCAAGAGATTGAAATCTTTGTTCTTTGTGAATCAGCTAAAGATCAATCAGCAGTGGGAGTTGTTGATATGGCCATGTGGGAAGTTGTCTGTAGGGCAGCATCATAAAAGTGGTGTTGATAGAGGAGTGGTGAACTTGTTCTCCTGTCTGGTCACAATGTTTTAAAACTCAGTTCTGGTGAAACAGTTTAAATTTCTCACTGAAAGCTGCTACAGTTCCAGAGAAATGGTCGGTTTAGCATTAAGTTATTCAGAACGTTGAGATCCTCTGCATGTGTTGGCAGGTCACCTGTCAGTCAGAGTGATTTTTTTTGTCACAACCAACAAAAGGTTCAACAGCTGCTGGTAGCTTGAAAAGTCATGTTGTTTTTCTGCCACTTGGAAAACAGTTCCTAACCAAATCTTAGCTTAACATGACACAAACATTTTTAACCCTAGCCGAAAAAGGCCTTCACTAATCTTAGCTAACCTAAAAACAAAACAGATGATGCTATTCTTTGTTCATTCATAGTAGTTTTTAAAATGACAAGGTGACTAAGTAGTTTTGTCTGCAACTTTCTTTTACTAAAACCATCATGACTCTAAATAAAGCTAAAAGGCAAGACTTGATGTCTACCTGTAGCTCAGGTCAAAGTTGACCTTTGACCTTAGCGCAGTGCAAGAACCAGTGAGCCTATCACGACTCCCTGATGAGATCAGAGCTTAGCCCTTCTTGGGCGTTACTCAGTGCAGCAAAGAAGATTCCTGTGAATTTTGTTGGGATGCATCTTTAGTGAAGCTCTTTAGAACATCAGTCTTTGAGAATGTGTTTTATGAATACAATTTTACCTAATTACCTAATCTAAACTGTAATAGTGCAGAGTAGTACAAATTATGCTCTAAACTAGGGCTGTATAAAAAAATCGATTCGGCGATATATATCGATATTTTCTGCCCTAGGAAGGTATCGATTTTTCATCCGCGAGTATCGATCCGTTAAACCATAGGGGTCCATAGCCTTATAGCTCTTTTTTACGTTTAGTTTGTTACGGCGTAGCAGCAAGACTCCGCCTCCCTCAGTCTCACTTTCAACTTGAGCTTAAAGTGCACATTATAAACTACACACCAGTTTTCAAATTGTGTTAATAGGCCAAGTATAACCAGTTATGCTAAAATTAGTAAACCATATTTTTCGGAATGTCAGAGAAATGTCAAAAGCGCCACCATTCCCCGGCTTTTCCGGTTATGTGAGAGGGAATGAGCTTCCAAACGTACAAAACGAAACGAAACATTAGATTCCTGTGTTTTTGGAAATGTAAAATCTTCAATAAATAACGATGGGCTGTATTACCTAATCTAAACTGTAATAGTGCAGAGTGAGTAGTACAAATTGATGGATTTTGATGAGGGAATAACATTATAACATGATGACAGTTACAAAATAAAAATCTTTGGTAAAAAGAAATGTTTCTAAACCTCTGGAATGTAGCGTCACAAATCAGCAGGCAGTCACTTTTTCAAGCTAGCAGCACTAAGGATGCCCAGTCCGTTGCCTAGCAACCTCAGCTAATCCCAGCCTGAAGAGAAGGGTCTCCACAGCACAATCCAGAGGGTGAAAGGTGAATCTCACAACTCATTCTCACATTGTGTCGTTGTCTACAGAAAACATTTGCTGTTTTAGTGTAAATGAACAGTACAAATGCAGCCAAACTCTTCAATTTTCACCAGAAGACATTGTCATGTAAGCAGAGCCTCAGAATGGAGAGGATGATCACTGACAGAAAGGAATTAGCTTCTTTTAAAGTTGTACAGGCTATTCAGGCTCCTTTGCTGATCATCAACAATTTTACTGCTGACATTCATAATTTTTGATACAGTTTTAACTCTTACACCAAGATTTCTGTGCCGACAAGTGGTGTGGTATGTATATTTGTAAAATATACACATTGTATAATGGTAAATCAAAGATTTTCTTTCCAAAATAATAACATAAAGTTCTTGATATTTGATTTTTACACCCTCTTTGCACTTAGCAAACTGAAAAAAAACAACAACAAAAGTTTGGAATTTTTCATTTAAAAGTATTTGTATTTTTCAACACTTTCTTCATCTGTCAAATCCGCTCATTCAGAGTTGCAGTTGTAAATTCAAATATGTATCACTGGTCTAATCTAGTGCTGGCAACCATTACAGATCGAGAAGCCTAATGATAGTTTAAAATGTTTACATTACACAATAAATTAGAAAATACTTCCTCCCCTCCATTTTCGGAGGGCAAATCTAGGATGTCACTCAGGACAACAGTGGAGTCATTATTGAAATAAGTGTAATGGATGATGATGATTATTTAATTTTTTCTGTTAGATGAGTTGGTGGAGTTTCCATGGAGGTGAGTATTTCCACAGAGGCTGAAGTCGGCAGATGGTGAGGTTAGTTTTGGCTTTTTTCTAAATAGGTTACTTTTGGCATAACTAATAGATTACATGTCTTGGATAATGAAAGCAACATAACAGCAGGAGATGAAGGGTTTGTGTCAGAGGTGGTGAATGAGGACCAATGGTACAAGTAAGAGACAAAGACCAAAATGAAACAGCATGGGAGTTTAACCTTGCTAGCAAGTGTCCCTTTTTGATCTGATTGCATCTCTGGTATCATTCCTAGGTTCAAGTATTTCAGACCTAAAGATTGAATGATGACTGGTGTTTGTTTCAACGATTGAGTTTCTGCTGGCTAAGGATATACAGTACAGCAGTACAGTTTTATACTCATCACTGATGGCACCTGGAAGAGATTTAGGTATTTATTTGATACATAAAGAGAAACTGACAACTTTCTT
Source organism: Poecilia reticulata (assembly GCF_904066995.2). Classification (NCBI taxonomy): domain Eukaryota; kingdom Metazoa; phylum Chordata; class Actinopteri; order Cyprinodontiformes; family Poeciliidae; genus Poecilia; species Poecilia reticulata. Next base: position 15,776,888 of record NC_088849.1, read on the forward strand.
TTAATGAAACTTTGTCCTGAGAATTGCAACAAACCCAACCATGTTGTTTTGTACTAACAGTGCTATCTTTTATTTATCTTACTTGGGAGGGCTGATTAGAGCACATTTTAGTTTTAAGTTTGAAAAACTTTGCCATTGTGTTTTAAATGTTTAAGTGCTTAGAAATAACTTATACTTTCAGTTACTCTTTACATTTGAGGTAGCATTAGAAACTTCCCAGTCTGAATTCCCACTTCAAGCAGATTTTTGCTGCAATTCTAACTGGGAGCTCAGAAAATCAAAACTCAGAATGTGAAACTAGAGTTTAATTTAACAATTCAATAAGTGACATTGTCTTTGTACTACAAATTATTTATGAACTGTAGTTGGCAGCTTAACAAGCCTTTGTGCTAATGCTTAGTAAAATTTTAACTGGAAATAGGAAAACTGTGAAGAAATGTTACAAAACTCACAGAGCTCCACCCATGATGCTCAGGAACTACCTTCTAGTCTGTTTGCACAACACCTACAGTATAAATAAGCTTGGAAACTAACTGATGTTCAGCTTTTGAGCCTGATAGCAGCAGATACTTTTCTTCTCTATTAAAAGCAGTAATGAGTGAAGGAAATATGCCTGGAGGATGGTCAGAGACCAAGCCCACTCATGGGGATTTTACTATGCTTACTAGTTGGGTGAGTTTCTCCATTGTTTAAAATGTTTCCCTGTAAGAATTCTGTTCTAACATTTCTTTTATGGGATTTTCCCACAGCTGTGGAAGATTTCAGAGGACACAACCAAGAGAAAGTTTAATGAATTCAAACCAATTGAATACCGGGAACAACTTGTGAACGGTAAAAACTATGTCATCAAGGTAATAAGCAAGGATTTCTATTATACTATACTACTCAAAAAAATAAAGGGAACACTTAAGTGTTCCCTTTATTTTTTTAGCAGTGTATATTATTTAAGACCATGCAGTGTGAACAATATATAGCTGCCATTTAATGATAGTGCAAAACATGTTTATCTGTTCTTTCTTTTGTTTTTGTTGGTTATTTGTTTACACAGCAACTTTACTGTATTCAGAAAACTCAATGTATTAAAGGAGGAAACTTTCTCCAAGATGTTTAATGATAATCAAATGCCTTTACTGTACCTTCAGTAGACTGCAATATAGTAGTAAGATATATTTGATTAAAACTAACATGAGATCAAAATATGTGCATCAAAAAACAGAAAGAAGGAAACTGTTAAGATCCTTTTTATTGTAAGAAACAGACTGAAAGCTTTATTGTAAGATATTTAAAAAAAATAATGAGTCTAAAACACTAAACATGATTCAAATAAATTTTGGCTGGAAATGTGCAACAATACATTCCCAATCCTGTTAAGAAAATGATTTCCTCTCTCTTCTCTCTGTAGGTTCAGGTGGGAGAAAACGATTACGTCCACCTGCAGGTCTTCCAAAGCTTTCCGCTGGGGAACACAATTGAAACTAAATTTGAGGGAGTGCAGGATGGCCACCACCGAGATGATCCCCTCAAACCGTTCAAGCCCTTCAAAAGTGAAAATACTACCTGATCCAGCTTCCTCCAGACAGCTGCTTCAAAGAAAACTGTCTTTGTATTGTTATGAGAAAGATTACTGCAACAATACTCGGTTATAATACAGGTTGAGTCAAAACTCTGTATCACTCGAGGATGTCAAATGTCATAAAATGGCTCAATAAACAAAATTTATGCAGGATATTTGTCTCAGGTGTTTGAATTCAAATTCAATTCAAATTCAAAAATACTTTAGGAATCTGAAAGAGAAATTAAATGTTGTAAATCTTATTAAGTCAGGTTGTTCAAAGAGTAGTCTACAATAAATCTTGTTAAACACAATTCCCAAGAAAAAATCTACAATACAGTTAATTTATAACAATTAAGAAATGAAACAGTGAAGAAGATATTAAATAAAGTTGAGAACCATTGTATCACATGTATCACCAGACATTGTATGTATCCATCAACCATCCAATTCAGATATTTCCCTTCATTTTGTTGATTCACTATGACTGTAGTTAGTAACTTTCTAGGTAAATAGTCTAAATCTTGAGGCCTTGAATTTTGTCTTCATATGTTTAATCTTCAGAGCTTCTTGTGAAGCAGCACAGTTTAGTTATTTCATCTTTTCTAAGTTCTGCTCAGTTCGAACGTTGGTGGAAGACAGGATCTATAAGTGCTGCGAAATCAGAAAAACTGTAAATCTTACTGTTTTCTGTCTTCCTAATCATATTAAAATAATTCATGAGATGAAGTTTCTACTTACAATAACGGTTTGACCATGCTGCACAGCAAATTTGAAAGTGCAGATTTAACACTATCAGAGTTAAAATAAACACTCATGCAGAGTTTATATTGTAACCACTGCTGCAGTGTTAAATTAACACTTTTGAAAGAGTCAAAATTCTTACTCCATTTGTGTTAAAAACTATTTTTCTGTGGTGTATAATATTAACACCAGAAGAGTTATAGAAGTACCCTAATTAGTGTTAAAATCACAGATTGGACACGGTGATAGAATAAAATGTCAACACTGAGATTGTTCATTTTTTACTTTCCCATAGTGTTAAACTTAGAAAATTGACCGCTACTAAATGTAAATATAAATGTTCAACATATCCTAAAATTGCCACTTCTGGTCGCAATCTACATCCATCAGTGCAACCTAGAGGAAAGATAACACAGAACTCCCATTTTACATTTTTGATATAATGTCCCTCACATAAACTTATCCAGAAAAACACAGGCACCAGGCACAACACAGATGAGTGAATCTGTACCATAATAAATCTCAAAATCAAAGGGCTCAAAATATTTTAAGTCTTACGGTCTAACAACTTAAAACATGTGCATTTGATTAACATTCGAATCCTGAAGGTGAACCTCAAATGTTGTCTCAACATCTGATACAAGAAAATAAATACCGTCTCTCAAATAGACAAACAAAAAATAATAGAAAACAGGGAGCTCATTGACAAATATGAAAATATGTTTTATGTGCCTGAGTGTAAAATGAAAAAAAAATTAAGATGCTGGAATATTGCGTTTGGGGCATTGCGTAAAAATCTACAAATATATAATGTAATAAATGTATAAATATATAAAGAGTAAGAAAATGGTGGTCAGATTCTTCCAGAAGCAAAATTGGTCTACTAACCAGATGTTCAATATTACTATTGGTGTTAAAAGCAAAGAAACTCTTTTAAGTGTGATGAAAATTAAATATGTTTTATGCTCTAATGCAGCTGCCATTTAGTGATCACAGGGAACAAAACAGAATTAAACGGTCATAAACATTTCAGATGATACATTAATTACAGACACAGTGGTGGTGGTGTGAGGGGAGTGGTCTTCCTTCTGGACCTATTACTATGTTTTGGATAAGCAGAGTATACGTGAATTGATGGATGGTTCTTTCTAGAATTTCCCAAAGTTACACTTTGGCCTATTGCTGGATCTGTAAAAACAGACTTAGTTTAATCAATGTTTATCCGCTAGATGGGCGATAAAGAACAACTGAAATAATTTCCTCTGTGGTGTCTCAAGTTAACCAGTGTAGCAGCATCATTTATTTCACTCACAATTAAACAAGATTTCATGGAAGCATGTAAGAATTAAATCTGCCAATATTTATAGCTAATGTAAGCAAAGTGAATCCAAGGTAAAACACAACAAATTCTTAATAACTCAATTAAATATGTTGAAACCTGGAGCTTTTCAAACTACAGTAAATAATGTCTCTTGGACAGTTTAGATCAAAGACCCATTGACCCAATGTCTGCTGGAGACACACAGCTGCCCATACACAGATAACTGGGCATTGACAATAACTGGATGGGAGAATAAAATGAACTTGCGTGAGTTAGTTGTACAAAAACAGATTTTTTTAATTCAACTTCTTTTGGTGTTAGTTTTAAATAATGTTCCATGTCAGTTTTCAACATGTCAATATTTCTCATTTTCAAAGGATAAATTGGAAGTCGTCATAAACAAACATTATCAAGTTGCTGATTTTATTTTTTGCAAATTAATTATTCTAAGCATTAATGATCCACAGTATCATTGCTGGCAGGAACATTGATTTCCGTTGCAAATGTCTTTACTCAGTCAAGTCGCTCCTCTGGGCTCAGTGCCGTTTGTTTGTTTTGGAGTGTAACTTTTGTAAGATAAACATTACAATGGTAATGGTCATTTCAAAACTCATCTGACTGGATGCAAGTCCTTGAAAGTGCATTTTATTAAAGCTGACTAACAGATGGTAGAGGGACAGCATTTTTCTCTCAGGAAGAATCTCTAACGTACAATCTCCTTCACAATAACCAAGTTTGACCTCATGAAATCCAATAGAACAATAGAGACACTTGGAAAAATTAAATAGTCTGAACTGGTTGATATGACTGTGAAATCTCTCAAGTCTATGTTCTTCAGTAAAAGAAAAGTCTTTTTCTTTATTCTTAGGGACAATGTTGACTGTTGAGTGGATGAAGCTCTCTGTTCAGGTTTTCTGGTTCTAGTGTACTCTGTATTCCCGGAATCAGAACCAATGATGGAGAAGCAGCATTCAGTTTTACGCTTTACTAATCTGGACCAAACTTCAAGAAAATCACAAATGTTTGAAACACAGCATTCCTTTAAATCAAGCCTAAAAACCTGTTTGAGTCGAGTTACTTTCAATTAATATTAACAAGAATAATCAATATTTATTTTCTATCTTCTAATGTTTAACTTTTTTTTTTAAGGGGATGCAAATATGCGTTTTCATCATGTAAGGCTCTTTGAATTGTCTTGTTGCTGAAATGTGCTATACAACTAAACTTGCCTTGTCTTTACTTGTTATCAAGCACCTTTCCTGCTTCCTTGGTGCTACCTGGACATACATTTTATCTGAAATGGTACCAACCATCCTAAAGTGGCTCATCTATTTTCTATTAAAGTTTTCTTCAGATTACTCAGAACTAAATGCAGCCCATTTTGTAGGTTTATGTTCTCATGCTCTAAAGTTAAACCATGTCAGCATTTGACAGTTTTACAGAAGAAGCCAGGAGAAATTCTCTCTCATAAGGTAACCGTCAATATTTTTCTTCAATCTAATATTTATGACAGAAAAACTGTCACACCTTACTTTTCTTTGGAAATATTTCCTGTGGGTGTATTTCAGTGGTAAACAACATAACAGACTTCTGTTACCAAAGAATGTGTTGGGCAACCATAACAGCTTCTTGTGTTTCCACACATAAAGTAGCTACAAATTTTCCCATAGTTTGGAATGACATTTTATTACTTTGAAGCAATTACTGGAATCAATTACTACCCTTAATTTTGCTTTGAGCTTTAATATTCACTGGCTTATATAGAAGATGCAACAATACAAAGAGGAGACAGGTCTAGCTGCAAAAGAAAAACAATAATGGGTCTGATTTGGTGTATATATTAATATTTAGGGGCTTTTTGAAATCAAGTATTGATCTATTTCCCCATGGAACATAGATGTTTGACAAACCAAATAAACTTTAAACACCATTCATCAGGTAAACTCCTGCAAGCTTTTCTTAAATGAAGTCACAATTCAAAAGCATCAACCTGAGGTCTTTATTATGTTAACATCCTAGGACAGAGAAGAACCCAGGCCTGCTGCTGGTGGTGGTCAGGAAATCCACCACCACTTGTCTGTTGGTGACTGACCCACTGATACATCAAGAGATTGAAATCTTTGTTCTTTGTGAATCAGCTAAAGATCAATCAGCAGTGGGAGTTGTTGATATGGCCATGTGGGAAGTTGTCTGTAGGGCAGCATCATAAAAGTGGTGTTGATAGAGGAGTGGTGAACTTGTTCTCCTGTCTGGTCACAATGTTTTAAAACTCAGTTCTGGTGAAACAGTTTAAATTTCTCACTGAAAGCTGCTACAGTTCCAGAGAAATGGTCGGTTTAGCATTAAGTTATTCAGAACGTTGAGATCCTCTGCATGTGTTGGCAGGTCACCTGTCAGTCAGAGTGATTTTTTTTGTCACAACCAACAAAAGGTTCAACAGCTGCCGGTAGCTTGAAAAGTCATGTTGTTTTTCTGCCACTTGGAAAACAGTTCCGAACCAAATCTTAGCTTAACATGACACAAACATTTTTAACCCTAGCCGAAAAAGGCCTTCACTAATCTTAGCTAACCTAAAAACAAAACAGATGATGCTATTCTCTGTTCATTCATAGTAGTTTTTAAAATGACAAGGTGACTAAGTAGTTTTGTCTGCAACTTTCTTTTACTAAAACCATCATGACTCTAAATAAAGCTAAAAGGCAAGACTTGATGTCTACCTGTAGCTCAGGTCAAAGTTGACCTTTGACCTTAGCGCAGTGCAAGAACCAGTGAGCCTATCACGACTCCCTGATGAGATCAGAGCTTAGCCCTTCTTGGGCGTTACTCAGTGCAGCAAAGAAGATTCCTGTGAATTTTGTTGGGATGCATCTTTAGTGAAGCTCTTTAGAACATCAGTCTTTGAGAATGTGTTTTATGAATACAATTTTACCTAATTACCTAATCTAAACTGTAATAGTGCAGAGTAGTACAAATTATACTCTAAACTAGGGCTGTATAAAAAATCGATTCGGCGATATATATAGATTTTTTTCCGACATCGGAAAGTATCGATTTTCCATCCGCGAGTATCGATCCGTTAAACCATAGGGGTCCATAGCCTTATAGCGCTTTTTAATGTCTACGGCGTAGCAGGAAGACTCCGCCTCCCTCAGTCTCACTTTCAACTTGAGCTTAAAGTGCACATTATAAACTACACACCAGTTTTCAAATTGTGTTAATAGGCCAAGTATAACCAGTTATGCTAAAATTAGTAAACCATATTTTTCGGAATGTCAGAGAAATGTCAAAAGCGCCACCATTCCCCGGCTTTTCCGGTTATGTGAGAGGGAATGAGCTTCCAAACGTACAAAACGAAACGAAACATTAGATTCCTGTGTTTTGGAAATGTAAAATCTTCAATAAATAACGATGGGCTGTATTAAATAATCTAAACTGTAATAGTGCAGAGTGAGTAGTACAAATTGATGGATTTTGATGAGGGAATAACATTATAACATGATGACAGTTACAAAATAAAAATCTTTGGTAAAAATAAATGTTTCTAAACCTCTGGAATGTAGCGTCACAAATCAGCAGGCAGTCACTTTTTCAAACTAGCAGCACTAAGGATGCCCAGTCCGTTGCCTAGCAACCTCAGCTAATCCCAGCCTGAAGAGAAGGGTCTCCACAGCACAATCCAGAGGGTGAAAGGTGAATCTCACAACTCATTCTCACATTGTGTCGTTGTCTACAGAAAACATTTGCTGTTTTAGTGTAAATGAACAGTACAAATGCAGCCAAACTCTTCAATTTTCACCAGAAGACATTGTCATGTAAGCAGAGCCTCAGAATGGAGAGGATGATCACTGACAGAAAGGAATTAGCTTCTTTTAAAGTTGTACAGGCTATTCAGGCTCCTTTGCTGATCATCAACAATTTTACTGCTGACATTCATAATTTTTGATACAGTTTTAACTCTTACACCAAGATTTCTGTGCCGACAAGTGGTGTGGTATGTATATTTGTAAAATATACACATTGTATAATGGTAAATCAAAGATTTTCTTTCCAAAATAATAACATAAAGTTCTTGATATTTGATTTTTACACCCTCTTTGCACTTAGCAAACTGAAAAAAAACAACAACAAAAGTTTGGAATTTTTCATTTAAATGTATTTGTATTTTTCAACACTTTCTTCATCTGTCAAATCCGCTCATTCAGAGTTGCAGTTGTAAATTCAAATATGTATCACTGGTCTAATCTAGTGCTGGCAACCATTACAGATCGAGAAGCCTAATGATAGTTTAAAATGTTTACATTACACAATAAATTAGAAAATACTTCCTCCCCTCCATTTTCGGAGGGCAAATCTAGGATGTCACTCAGGACAACAGTGGAGTCATTATTGAAATAAGTGTAATGGATTATGATGATTATTTAATTTTTTCTGTTAGATGAGTTGGTGGAGTTTCCATGGAGGTGAGTATTTCCACAGAGGCTGAAGTCGGCAGATGGTGAGGTTAGTTTTGGCTTTTTTCTAAATAGGTTACTTTTGGCATAACTAATAGATTACATGTCTTGGATAATGAAAGCAACATAACAGCAGGAGATGAAGGGTTTGTGTCAGAGGTGGTGAATGAGGACCAATGGTACAAGTAAGAGACAAAGACCAAAATGAAACAGCATGGGAGTTTAACCTTGCTAGCAAGTGTCCCTTTTTGATCTGATTGCATCTCTGGTATCATTCCTAGGTTCAAGTATTTCAGACCTAAAGATTGAATGATGACTGGTGTTTGTTTCAACGATTGAGTTTCTGCTGGCTAAGGATATACAGTACAGCAGTACAGTTTTATACTCATCACTGATGGCACCTGGAAGAGATTTAGGTATTTATTTGATACATAAAGAGAAACTGACAACTTTCTTTTAATGAAACTTTGTCCTGAGAATTGCAACAAACCCAACCATGTTGTTTTGTACTAACAGTGCTATCTTTTATTTATCTTACTTGGGAGGGCTGATTAGAGCACATTTTAGTTTTAAGTTTGAAAAACTTTGCCATTGTGTTTTAAATGTTTAAGTGCTTAGAAATAACTTATACTTTCAGTTACTCTTTACATTTGAGGTAGCATTAGAAACTTCCCAGTCTGAATTCCCACTTCAAGCAGATTTTTGCTGCAATTCTAACTGGGAGCTCAGAAAATCAAAACTCAGAATGTGAAACTAGAGTTTAATTTAACAATTCAATAAGTGACATTGTCTTTGTACTACAAATTATTTATGAACTGTAGTTGGCAGCTTAACAAGCCTTTGTGCTAATGCTTAGTAAAATTTTAACTGGAAATAGGAAAACTGTGAAGAAATGTTACAAAACTCACAGAGCTCCACCCATGATGCTCAGGAACTACCTTCTAGTCTGTTTGCACAACACCTACAGTATAAATAAGCTTGGAAACTAACTGATGTTCAGCTTTTGAGCCTGATAGCAGCAGATACTTTTCTTCTCTATTAAAAGCAGTAATGAGTGAAGGAAATATGCCTGGAGGATGGTCAGAGACCAAGCCCACTCATGGGGATTTTACTATGCTTACTAGTTGGGTGAGTTTCTCCATTGTTTAAAATGTTTCCCTGTAAGAATTCTGTTCTAACATTTCTTTTTATGGGATTTTCCCACAGCTGTGGAAGATTTCAGAGGACACAACCAAGAGAAAGTTTAATGAATTCAAACCAATTGAATACCGGGAACAACTTGTGAACGGTAAAAACTATGTCATCAAGGTAATAAGCAAGGATTTCTATTATACTATACTACTCAAAAAAAATAAAGGGAACACTTAAGTGTTCCCTTTATTTTTTTTAGCAGTGTATATTATTTAAGACCATGCAGTGTGAACAATATATAGCTGCCATTTAATGATAGTGCAAAACATGTTTATCTGTTCTTTCTTTTGTTTTTGTTGGTTATTTGTTTACACAGCAACTTTACTGTATTCAGAAAACTCAATGTATTAAAGGAGGAAACTTTCTCCAAGATGTTTAATGATAATCAAATGCCTTTACTGTACCTTCAGTAGACTGCAATATAGTAGTAAGATATATTTGATTAAAACTAACATGAGATCAAAATATGTGCATCAAAAAAACAGAAAGAAGGAAACTGTTAAGATCCTTTTTATTGTAAGAAACAGACTGAAAGCTTTATTGTAAGATATTTAAAAAAAAATAATGAGTCTAAAACACTAAACATGATTCAAATAAATTTTGGCTGGAAATGTGCAACAATACATTCCCAATCCTGTTAAGAAAATGATTTCCTCTCTCTTCTCTCTGTAGGTTCAGGTGGGAGAAAACGATTACGTCCACCTGCAGGTCTTCCAAAGCTTTCCGCTGGGGAACACAATTGAAACTAAATTTGAGGGAGTGCAGGATGGCCACCACCGAGATGATCCCCTCAAACCGTTCAAGCCCTTCAAAAGTGAAAATACTACCTGATCCAGCTTCCTCCAGACAGCTGCTTCAAAGAAAACTGTCTTTGTATTGTTATGAGAAAGATTACTGCAACAATACTCGGTTATAATACAGGTTGAGTCAAAACTCTGTATCACTCGAGGATGTCAAATGTCATAAAATGGCTCAATAAACAAAATTTATGCAGGATATTTGTCTCAGGTGTTTGAATTCAAATTCAATTCAAATTCAAAATACTTTAGGAATCTGAAAGAGAAATTAAATGTTGTAAATCTTATTAAGTCAGGTTGTTCAAAGAGTAGTCTACAATAAATCTTGTTAAACACAATTCCCAAGAAAAAATCTACAATACAGTTAATTTATAACAATTAAGAAATGAAACAGTGAAGAAGATATTAAATAAAGTTGAGAACCATTGTATCACATGTATCACCAGACATTGTATGTATCCATCAACCATCCAATTCAGATATTTCCCTTCATTTTGTTGATTCACTATGACTGTAGTTAGTAACTTTCTAGGTAAATAGTCTAAATCTTGAGGCCTTGAATTTTGTCTTCATATGTTTTAATCTTCAGAGCTTCTTGTGAAGCAGCACAGTTTAGTTATTTCATCTTTTCTAAGTTCTGCTCAGTTCGAACGTTGGTGGAAGACAGGATCTATAAGTGCTGCGAAATCAGAAAAACTGTAAATCTTACTGTTTTCTGTCTTCCTAATCATATTAAAATAATTCATGAGATGAAGTTTCTACTTACAATAACGGTTTGACCATGCTGCACAGCAAATTTGAAAGTGCAGATTTAACACTATCAGAGTTAAAATAAACACTCATGCAGAGTTTATATTGTAACCACTGCTGCAGTGTTAAATTAACACTTTTGAAAGAGTCAAAATTCTTACTCCATTTGTGTTAAAAACTATTTTTCTGTGGTGTATAATATTAACACCAGAAGAGTTATAGAAGTACCCTAATTAGTGTTAAAATCACAGATTGGACACGGTGATAGAATAAAATGTCAACACTGAGATTGTTCATTTTTTACTTTCCCATAGTGTTAAACTTAGAAAATTGACCGCTACTAAATGTAAATATAAATGTTCAACATATCCTAAAATTGCCACTTCTGGTCGCAATCTACATCCATCAGTGCAACCTAGAGGAAAGATAACACAGAACTCCCATTTTACATTTTTTGATATAATGTCCCTCACATAAACTTATCCAGAAAACACAGGCACCAGGCACAACACAGATGAGTGAATCTGTACCATAATAAATCTCAAAATCAAAGGGCTCAAAATATTTAAGTCTTACGGTCTAACAACTTAAAACATGTGCATTTGATTAACATTCGAATCCTGAAGGTGAACCTCAAATGTTGTCTCAACATCTGATACAAGAAAATAAATACCGTCTCTCAAATAGACAAACAAAAAATAATAGAAAACAGGGAGCTCATTGACAAAATATGAAAATATGTTTTATGTGCCTGAGTGTAAAATGAAAAAAAAATTAAGATGCTGGAATATTGCGTTTGGGGCATTGCGTAAAAATCTACAAATATATAATGTAATAAATGTATAAATATATAAAGAGTAAGAAAATGGTGGTCAGATTCTTCCAGAAGCAAAATTGGTCTACTAACCAGATGTTCAATATTACTATTGGTGTTAAAAGCAAAGAAACTCTTTTAAGTGTGATGAAAATTAAATATGTTTTATGCTCTAATGCAGCTGCCATTTAGTGATCACAGGGAACAAAACAGAATTAAACGGTCATAAACATTTCAGATGATACATTAATTACAGACACAGTGGTGGTGGTGTGAGGGAGTGGTCTTCCTTCTGGACCTATTACTATGTTTTGGATAAGCAGAGTATACGTGAATTGATGGATGGTTCTTTCTAGAATTTCCCAAAGTTACACTTTGGCCTATTGCTGGATCTGTAAAAACAGACTTAGTTTAATCAATGTTTATCCGCTAGATGGGCGATAAAGAACAACTGAAATAATTCCTCTGTGGTGTCTCAAGTTAACCAGTGTAGCAGCATCATTTATTTCACTCACAATTAAACAAGATTTCATGGAAGCATGTAAGAATTAAATCTGCCAATATTTATAGCTAATGTAAGCAAAGTGAATCCAAGGTAAAACACAACAAATTCTTAATAACTCAATTAAATATGTTGAAACCTGGAGCTTTTCAAACTACAGTAAATAATGTCTCTTGGACAGTTTAGATCAAAGACCCATTGACCCAATGTCTGCTGGAGACACACAGCTGCCCATACACAGATAACTGGGCATTGACAATAACTGGATGGGAGAATAAAATGAACTTGCGTGAGTTAGTTGTACAAAACAGATTTTTTTAATTCAACTTCTTTGGTGTTAGTTTTAAATAATGTTCCATGTCAGTTTTCAACATGTCAATATTTCTCATTTTCAAAGGATAAATTGGAAGTCGTCATAAACAAACATTATCAAGTTGCTGATTTTATTTTTTGCAAATTAATTATTCTAAGCATTAATGATCCACAGTATCATTGCTGGCAGGAACATTGATTTCCGTTGCAAATGTCTTTACTCAGTCAAGTCGCTCCTCTGGGCTCAGTGCCGTTTGTTTGTTTTGGAGTGTAACTTTTGTAAGATAAACATTACAATGGTAATGGTCATTTCAAAACTCATCTGACTGGATGCAAGTCCTTGAAAGTGCATTTTATTAAAGCTGACTAACAGATGGTAGAGGGACAGCATTTTTCTCTCAGGAAGAATCTCTAACGTACAATCTCCTTCACAATAACCAAGTTTGACCTCATGAAATCCAATAGAACAATAGAGACACTTGGAAAAATTAAATAGTCTGAACTGGTTGATATGACTGTGAAATCTCTCAAGTCTATGTTCTTCAGTAAAAGAAAAGTCTTTTTCTTTTATTCTTAGGGACAATGTTGACTGTTGAGTGGATGAAGCTCTCTGTTCAGGTTTTCTGGTTCTAGTGTACTCTGTATTCCCGGAATCAGAACCAATGATGGAGAAGCAGCATTCAGTTTTACGCTTTACTAATCTGGACCAAACTTCAAGAAAATCACAAATGTTTGAAACACAGCATTCCTTTAAATCAAGCCTAAAAACCTGTTTGAGTCGAGTTACTTTCAATTAATATTAACAAGAATAATCAATATTTATTTTCTATCTTCTAATGTTTAACTTTTTTTTTTAAGGGGATGCAAATATGCGTTTTCATCATGTAAGGCTCTTTGAATTGTCTTGTTGCTGAAATGTGCTATACAACTAAACTTGCCTTGTCTTTACTTGTTATCAAGCACCTTTCCTGCTTCCTTGGTGCTACCTGGACATACATTTTATCTGAAATGGTACCAACCATCCTAAAGTGGCTCATCTATTTTCTATTAAAGTTTTCTTCAGATTACTCAGAACTAAATGCAGCCCATTTTGTAGGTTTATGTTCTCATGCTCTAAAGTTAAACCATGTCAGCATTTGACAGTTTTACAGAAGAAGCCAGGAGAAATTCTCTCTCATAAGGTAACCGTCAATATTTTTCTTCAATCTAATATTTATGACAGAAAAACTGTCACACCTTACTTTTCTTTGGAAATATTTCCTGTGGGTGTATTTCAGTGGTAAACAACATAACAGACTTCTGTTACCAAAGAATGTGTTGGGCAACCATAACAGCTTCTTGTGTTTCCACACATAAAGTAGCTACAATTTTCCCATAGTTTGGAATGACATTTTATTACTTTGAAGCAATTACTGGAATCAATTACTACCCTTAATTTTGCTTTGAGCTTTAATATTCACTGGCTTATATAGAAGATGCAACAATACAAAGAGGAGACAGGTCTAGCTGCAAAAGAAAAACAATAATGGGTCTGATTTGGTGTATATATTAATATTTAGGGGCTTTTTGAAATCAAGTATTGATCTATTCCCCATGGAACATAGATGTTTGACAAACCAAATAAACTTTAAACACCATTCATCAGGTAAACTCCTGCAAGCTTTCTTAAATGAAGTCACAATTCAAAAAGCATCAACCTGAGGTCTTTATTATGTTAACATCCTAGGACAGAGAAGAACCCAGGCCTGCTGCTGGTGGTGGTCAGGAAATCCACCACCACTTGTCTGTTGTGACTGACCCACTGATACATCAAGAGATTGAAATCTTGTTCTTTGTGAATCAGCTAAAGATCAATCAGCAGTGGGAGTTGTTGATATGGCCATGTGGGAAGTTGTCTGTAGGCAGCATCATAAAAGTGGTGTTGATAGAGGAGTGGTGAACTTGTTCTCCTGTCTGGTCACAATGTTTTAAAACTCAGTTCTGGTGAACAGTTTAAATTTCTCACTGAAAGCTGCTACAGTTCCAGAGAAATGGTCGGTTTAGCATTAAGTTATTCAGAACGTTGAGATCCTCTGCATGTGTTGGCAGGTCACCTGTCAGTCAGAGTGATTTTTTTGTCACAACCAACAAAAGGTTCAACAGCTGCCGGTAGCTTCAAAAGTCATGTTGTTTTCTGCCACTTGGAAAACAGTTCCGAACCAAATCTTAGCTTAACATGACACAAACATTTTTAACCCTAGCCGAAAAAGGCCTTCACTAATCTTAGCTAACCTAAAAACAAACAGATGATGCTATTCTCTGTTCATTCATAGTAGTTTTAAAATGACAAGGTGACTAAGTAGTTTTGTCTGCAACTTTCTTTACTAAAACCATCATGACTCTAAATAAAGCTAAAAGGCAAGACTTGATGTCTACCTGTAGCTCAGGTCAAAGTTGACCTTTGACCTTAGCGCAGTGCAAGAACCAGTGAGCCTATCACGACTCCTGATGAGATCAGAGCTTAGCCTTCTGGGCGTTACTCAGTGCAGCAAAGAAGATTCCTGTGAATTGTTGGGATGCATCTTTAGTGAAGCTCTTTAGAACATCAGTCTTTGAGAATGTGTTTATGAATACAATTTTACCTAATTACCTAATCTAAACTGTAATAGTGCAGAGTAGTACAAATATACTCTAAACTAGGGCTGTATAAAAAAATCGATTCGGCGATATATATCGATATTTTCTGACCTCGGAAGGTATCGATTTTTCATCCGCGAGTATCGATCCGTTAAACCATAGGGTCCATAGCCTTATAGCTCTTTTTACGTTTAGTTTGTTACGGCGTAGCAGCAAGACTCCGCCCCCTCAGTCTCACTTTCAACTTGAGCTAAAGTGCACATTATAAACTACACACCAGTTTCAAATTGTGTTAATAGGCCAAGTATAACCATTATGCAAAATAGTAAACCATATTTTTCGGAATGTCAGAGAAATGTCAAAGCGCCACCATTCCCCGGCTTTCCGGTTATGTGAGAGGGAATGAGCTTCCAAACGTACAAAACGAAACAAACATTAGATCTGTGTTTGGAAATGTAAAATCTTCAATAAATAACGATGGCTGTATTAAATAATCTAAACTGTAATAGTGCAGAGTGAGTAGTACAAATGATGGATTTTGATGAGGGAATAACATTATAACATGATGACAGTTACAAAATAAAAATCTTGGTAAAAAAAATGTTTCTAAACCTCTGGAATGTAGCGTCACAAATCAGCAGGCAGTCACTTTTTCAAACTAGCAGCACTAAGGATGCCCAGTCCGTTGCCTAGCAACCTCAGCTAATCCCAGCCTGAAGAGAAGGTCTCCACAGCACAATCCAGAGGTGAAAGGTGAATCTCACAACTCATTCTCACATTGTTCGTTGTCTACAGAAAACATTTGCTGTTTAGTGTAAATGAACAGTACAAATGCAGCCAAACTCTTCAATTTTCACCAGAAGACATTGTCATGTAAGCAGAGCCTCAGAATGGAGAGGATGATCACTGACAGAAAGGAATAGCTTCTTTTAAAGTTGTACAGGCTATTCAGCTCCTTTGCTGATCATCAACAATTTACTGCTGACATCATAATTTTTGATACAGTTTAACTCTTACACCAAGATTCTGTGCCGACAAGTGGTGTGTATGTAATTGTAAAATATACACATTGTATAATGGTAAATCAAAGATTTCTTTCCAAAATAATAACATAAAGTTCTGATATTGATTTACACCCTCTTTGCACTTAGCAAACTGAAAAAAAACAACAACAAAAGTTTGGAATTTCATTTAAATGTATTGTATTTTTCAACACTTCTTCATCTGTCAAATCCGCTCATTCAGAGTTGCAGTTGTAAATTCAAATATGTATCACTGGTCTAATCTAGTGCTGGCAACCATTACAGATCGAGAAGCCTAATGATAGTTTAAAATGTTTACATTACACAATAAATTAGAAAATACTTCCTCCCTCCATTTTCGGAGGGCAAATCTAGGATTCACTCAGGACAACAGTGGAGTCATTATTGAAATAAGTGTAATGGATATGATGATATTAATTTTTCTGTAGATGAGTTGGTGGAGTTCCATGGAGGTGAGTATTTCCACAGAGGCTGAAGTCGGCAGATGGTGAGGTAGTTTTGGCTTTTTCTAAATAGGTACTTGGCATAACTAATAGATACATGTCTTGGATAATGAAAGCAACATAACACAGGAGATGAAGGGTTGTGTCAGAGTGGTGAATGAGGACCAATGGTACAAGTAGAGACAAAGACCAAAATGAAACAGCATGGAGTTAACCTTGCAGCAAGTGCCCTTTTGATCTGATTGCATCTCTGGTATCATTCCAGTTCAAGTATTCAGACCTAAAGATGAATGATGACGGTGTTGTTTCAACGATGAGTTCGCTGCAAGGATATACAGTACAGCAGTACAGTTATACTCATCACTGATGGCACCTGGAAGAGATTAGGTATTTATTGATACATAAAGAGAAACTGACAACTTCTTTTAATGAAACTTGTCCTGAAATGCAACAAACCCAACCATGTGTTTGTACTAACAGTGCTATCTTTATTTATCTACTTGGGAGGGCTGATTAGAGCACATTTAGTTTAAGTTTGAAAAACTTGCCATTGTGTTTAAATGTTAAGTGCTAGAAATAACTATACTTCAGTACTCTTACATTTGAGGTAGCATTAGAAACTCCCAGTCTGAATTCCACTTCAAGCAGATTTTGCTGCAATTCTAACTGGGAGCTCAGAAAATCAAAACTCAGAATGTGAAACTAGAGTTTAATTTAACAATTCAATAAGTGACATTGTCTTTGTACTACAAATATTATGAACTGTATTGCACTAACAAGCCTTTGTGCTAAAGCTTAGTAAAATTTAACTGGAAATAGGAAAACTGTGAAGAAATGTTACAAAACCACAGAGCTCCACCCATGGAGCTCAGGAACACCTTCTAGTCTGTTGCACAACACCTACAGTATAAATAAGCTTGGAAACTAACTGATTCAGCTTTTGAGCCTGATAGCAGCAGATACTTTTCTTCTCTATTAAAAGCAGTAATGAGTGAAGGAAATATGCCTGGAGGATGGTCAGAGACCAAGCCCACTCATGGGGATTTACTATGCTTACTAGTTGGGTGAGTTTCTCCATTGTTTAAAATGTTTCCCTGTAAGAATTCGTTCTAACATTTCTTTTATGGGATTTTCCCACAGCTGTGGAAGATTTCAGAGGACACAACCAAGAGAAAGTTTAATGAATCAAACCAATTGAATACCGGGAACAACTTGTGAACGGTAAAAACTATGTCATCAAGGTAATAAGCAAGGATTCTATATACTATACTACTCAAAAAAAATAAAGGAACACTTAAGTGTTCCCTTATTTTTTAGCAGTGTAATATTTAAGACCATGCAGTGTGAACAATATATAGCTGCCATTTAATGATAGTGCAAAACATGTTTATCTGTTCTTCTTTGTTTTTGTTGGTATTTGTTACACAGCAACTTTACTGTATCAGAAAACTCAATGTATAAAGGAGGAAACTTCTCCAAGATGTTAATGATAATCAAATGCCTTTACTGTACTTCATAACTGCAATATAGTAGTAAGATATATTGATTAAAACTAACATGAGATCAAAATATTGCATCAAAAAAACAGAAAGAAGGAAACGTTAAGATCCTTTTATTGTAAGAAACAGACTGAAAGCTTTATTGTAAGATATTAAAAAAAAATAATGATCTAAAACACTAAACATGATTCAAATAAATTTGGCTGGAAATGTGCAACAATACATTCCCAATCCTGTTAAGAAATGATTTCCTCTCTCTTCTCTCTGTAGTTCAGGTGGGAGAAAACGATTACGTCCACCTGCAGGTCTTCCAAAGCTTTCCGCTGGGGAACACAATTGAAACTAAATTTGAGGGAGTGCAGGATGGCCACCACCGAGATGATCCCCTCAAACCGTTCAAGCCCTTCAAAAGTGAAAATACTACCTGATCCAGCTTCCTCCAGACAGCTGCTTCAAAGAAAACTGTCTTTGTATTGTTATGAGAAAGATTACTGCAACAATACTCGGTTATAATACAGGTGAGTCAAAACTCTGTATCACTCGAGATGTCAAATGTCATAAAATGGCTCAATAAACAAAATTTATGCAGGATATTTGTCTCAGGTGTTTGAATTCAAATTCAATTCAAATTCAAAATACTTTAGGATCTGAAAGAGAAATTAATGTGTAAATCTTATAAGTCAGGTTGTTCAAAGAGTAGTCTACAATAAATCTTGTAAACACAATTCCCAAGAAAAAAACTACAATACAGTTAATTATAACATTAAGAATGAAACAGTGAAGAAGATATTAAATAAAGTGAGAACCATTGTATCACATGTATCACCAGACATTGTATGTATCCATCAACCATCCAATTCAGATATTCCCTTCATTTGTTGATTCACTAGACTGTAGTTAGTAACTTTCTAGTAAATAGTCAAATCTTGAGGCCTTGAATTTGTCTCATATGTTTAATCTTCAGAGCTCTTGTGAAGCAGCACAGTTATTATTTCATCTTTCTAAGTTCTGCTCAGTTCGAACGTTGGTGAAGACAGGATCTATAAGTGCTGCGAAATCAGAAAAACTGTAAATCTTACTGTTTTCTGTCTTCCTAATCAATTAAAATAATCATGAGATGAAGTTTCTACTTACAATAACGTTTGACCATGCTGCACAGCAAATTTGAAAGTGCAGATTAACACTATCAGAGTTAAAATAAACACTCATGCAGAGTTTATATGTAACCACTGCTGCAGTGTAAATTAACACTTTGAAAGAGTCAAAATTCTTACTCCATTGTGTTAAAAACATTTTCTGTGGTGATAATATTAACACCAAAGAGTTATAGAAGTACCCTAATTAGTGTAAAATCACAGATTGGACACGGTGATAGAATAAAATGTCAACACTGAAGATTGTTCATTTTACTTCCCATAGTGTTAAACTAGAAAATTGACCGCTACTAAATGTAAATATAAATGTCAACATATCCTAAAATTGCCACTTCTGGTCGCAATCTACATCCATCAGTGCAACCTAAGGAAAGATACACAGAACTCCCATTTACATTTTTGATATAATGCCCTCACATAAACTTATCCAGAAAAACACAGGCACCAGGCACAACACAGATGAGTGAATCTGTACCATAATAAATCCAAAATCAAAGGGCTCAAAATATTTAAGTCTACGGTCTACAACTTAAAACATGTGCATTGATAACATTCGAATCCTGAAGGTGAACCTCAAATGTGTCTCAACATCTGATACAAGAAAATAAATACCGCCTCAAATAGACAAACAAAAAATAATAGAAAACAGGGAGCTCATGACAAAATATGAAAAATGTTTATTGCCTGATGTAAATGAAAAAAAATAAGATGCTGGAATATTGCGTTGGGGCATTGCGTAAAAATCTACAAATATATAATGTAATAAATGTAAAATATAAAGAGTAAGAAAATGTGGTCAGATTCTCCAGAAGCAAAATTGGTCTACTAACCAGATGTTCAATATACTATTGGTGTTAAAAGCAAAGAAACCTTTTAAGTGTGATGAAAATTAAATAGTTTATGCTCTAATGCAGCTGCCATTTAGTGATCACAGGAACAAAACAGAATTAAACGTCATAAACATTTCAAGATACATAAACAGACACAGTGGTGGTGGTGTGAGGGAGTGGTCTCCTTCTGGACCTATTCATGTTTTGGATAAGCAGAGATACTGAATTGATGATGGTCTTTCTAGAATTCCCAAAGTTACACTTGCCTATTGCTGGATCTGTAAAAACAGACTATTTAATCAATTTATCCGCTAGATGGCGATAAAGAACAACTGAAATAATTCCTCTGTGGTGTCTAAGTAACCAGGTAGCAGCATCATTATTCACTCAAATAAACAAATTCATGGAAGCATTAAAAAAATCTGCCATATTAAGCTAATGTAAGCAAAGTGAATCCAAGGTAAAACACAACAAATTCTAATAACTCATTAAATATGTGAACCTGGAGCTTTCAAACTACAGTAAATAATGTCTCTTGGACAGTTTAGATCAAAGACCCATTGACCCAATGTCTGCTGAGACACACAGCTGCCCATACACAGATAACTGGGCATTGACAATACTGGATGGGAGAATAAAAGAACTTGCGTGAGTTAGTTGTACAAAAACAGATTTTTTAATTCAACTTCTTTTGGTGTTAGTTTTAAATAATGTCCATGTCAGTTTTCAACATGTCAATATTTCTCATTTCAAAGGATAAATTGGAAGTCGTCATAAACAAACATTATCAAGTTGCTGATTTATTTTGCAAATTAATTATCTAAGCATTAATGATCCACAGTATCATTGCTGGCAGGAACATTGATTTCCGTTGCAAATGTCTTTACTCAGTCAAGTCGCTCCTCTGGGCTCAGTGCCGTTGTTGTTTGGAGTGTAACTTTTGTAAGATAAACATTACAATGGTAATGGTCATTCAAAACTCATCTGACTGGATGCAAGTCCTTGAAAGTGCATTTATTAAAGCTGACTAACAGATGGTAGAGGGACAGCATTTTCTCTCAGGAAGAATCTCTAACGTACAATCTCCTTCACAATAACCAAGTTTGACCTCATGAAATCCAATAGAACAATAGAGACACTTGGAAAAATTAAATAGTCTGAACTGGTTGATATGACTGTGAAATCTCTCAAGTCTATGTTCTTCAGTAAAAGAAAAGTCTTTTCTTTTATTCTTAGGGACAATGTTGACTGTTGAGTGGATGAAGCTCTCTGTTCAGGTTTTCTGGTTCTAGTGTACTCTGTATTCCCGGAATCAGAACCAATGATGGAGAAGCAGCATCAGTTTACGCTTTACTAATCTGGACCAAACTTCAAGAAAATCACAAATGTTTGAAACACAGCATTCCTTTAAATCAAGCCTAAAAACCTGTTTGAGTCGAGTTACTTTCAATTAATATTAACAAGAATAATCAATATTATTTTCTATCTTCTAATGTTTAACTTTTTTTTTAAGGGGATGCAAATATGCGTTTCATCATGTAAGGCTCTTTGAATTGTCTTGTTGCTGAAATGTGCTATACAACTAAACTTGCCTTGTCTTTACTTGTATCAAGCACCTTTCCTGCTTCCTTGTGCTACCTGGACATACATTTATCTGAAATGGTACCAACCATCCTAAAGTGGCTCATCTATTTTCTATAAAGTTTCTTCAGATACTCAGAACTAAATGCAGCCCATTTTGTAGGTTATGTTCCATGCTCTAAAGTTAAACCATGTCAGCATTGACAGTTTTACAGAAGAAGCCAGGAGAAATCTCTCTCATAAGGTAACGTCAATATTTTTCTTCAATCTAATATTATGACAGAAAACTGTCACACCTTACTTTTCTTTGGAAATATTCCTGTGGGTGTATTTCAGTGGTAACACATAACAGACTTCTGTTACCAAAGAATGTGTTGGGCAACCATAACAGCTCTTGTGTTTCCACACATAAAGTAGCTACAAATTTCCCATAGTTTGGAATGACATTTTATTACTTGAAGCAATACTGGAATCAATTACTACCCTTAATTTTGCTTTGAGCTTAATATTCACTGCTTATATAGAAGATGCAACAATACAAAGAGGAGACAGGTCTAGCTGCAAAAGAAAAACAATAATGGTCTGATTTGGTGTATATATTAATATTAGGGGCTTTTGAAATCAAGTATTGATCTATTTCCCCATGGAACATAGATGTTTGACAAACCAAATAAACTTTAAACACCATTCATCAGGTAAACTCCTGCAAGCTTTCTTAAATGAAGTCACAATTCAAAAGCATCAACCTGAGGTCTTTATTATGTAACATCCTAGGACAGAGAAGAACCCAGGCCTGCTGCTGGTGGTGGTCAGGAAATCCACCACCACTTGTCTGTTGGTGACTGACCCACTGATACATCAAGAGATTGAAATCTTTGTTCTTGTGAATCAGCTAAAGATCAATCAGCAGTGGGAGTTGTTGATAGGCCATGTGGAAGTTGTCTGTAGGGCAGCATCATAAAAGTGGTGTTGATAGAGGAGTGGTGAACTTGTTCTCCTGTCTGGTCACAATGTTTAAAACTCAGTTCTGGTGAAACAGTTTAAATTCTCACTGAAAGCTGCTACAGTTCCAGAAATGGTCGGTTTAGCATTAAGTATCAGAACGTTGAGATCCTCTGCATGTTGGCAGGTCACCTGTCAGTCAGAGTGATTTTTTTGTCACAACCAACAAAAGGTTCAACAGCTGCCGGTAGCTTCAAAAGTCATGTTGTTTTCTGCCACTTGGAAAACAGTTCCGAACCAAATCTTAGCTAACATGACACAAACATTTTAACCCTAGCCGAAAAAGGCCTTCACTAATCTTAGCTAACCTAAAAACAAAACAGATGATGCTATTCCTGTTCATTCATAGTAGTTTTAAAATGACAAGGTGACTAAGTAGTTTGTCTGCAACTTTCTTTACTAAAACCATCATGACTCTAAATAAAGCTAAAAAGGCAAGACTTGATGTCACCTGTAGCTCAGGTCAAAGTTGACCTTTGACCTTAGCGCAGTGCAAGAACCAGTGAGCCTATCACGACTCCCTGATGAGATCAGAGCTTAGCCCTCTTGGGCGTTACTCAGTGCAGCAAAGAAGATTCCTGTGAATTTGTTGGGATGCATCTTTAGTGAAGCTCTTAGAACATCAGTCTTTGAGAATGTGTTTATGAATACAATTTACCTAATTACCTAATCTAAACTGTAATAGTGCAGAGTAGTACAAATTATACTCTAACTAGGGCTGTATAAAAAAATCGATTCGGCGATATATATCGATATTTCTGACCTCGGAAGGTATCGATTTTTCATCCGCGAGTATCGATCCGTTAAACCATAGGGTCCATAGCCTTATAGCTCTTTTTACGTTTAGTTTGTTACGGCGTAGCAGCAAGACCCGCCTCCCTCAGTCTCACTTTCAACTTGAGCTTAAGTGCACATTATAAACTACACACCAGTTTTCAAATTGTGTTAATAGGCCAAGTATAACCAGTTATGCTAAATTAGTAAACCATATTTTTCGGAATGTCAGAGAAATGTCAAAAGCGCCACCATTCCCCGGCTTTTCCGGTTATGTGAGAGGGAATGAGCTTCCAAACGTACAAAACGAAACGAAACATTAGATTCCTGTGTTTTGGAAATGTAAAATCTTCAATAAATAACGATGGGCTGTATTAATAATCTAAACTGTAATAGTGCAGAGTGAGTAGTACAAATTGATGGATTTTGATGAGGGAATAACATTATAACATGATGACAGTTACAAATAAAAATCTTTGGTAAAAAAAATGTTTCTAAACCTCTGGAATGTAGCGTCACAAATCAGCAGGCAGTCACTTTTTCAACTAGCAGCACTAAGGATGCCCAGTCCGTTGCCTAGCAACCTCAGCTAATCCCAGCCTGAAGAGAAGGGTCTCCACAGCACAATCCAGAGGGTGAAAGGTGAATCTCACAACTCATTCTCACATGTGTCGTTGTCTACAGAAAACATTGCTGTTTTAGTGTAAATGAACAGTACAAATGCAGCCAAACTCTTCAATTTTCACCAGAAGACATTGTCATGTAAGCAGAGCCTCAGAATGGAGAGGATGATCACTGACAGAAAGGAATTAGCTTCTTTAAAGTTGTACAGGCTATTCAGGCTCCTTTGCTGATCATCAACAATTTTACTGCTGACATTCATAATTTTGATACAGTTTTAACTCTTACACCAAGATTCTGTGCCGACAAGTGGTGTGGTATGTATATTGTAAAATATACACATTGTATAATGGTAAATCAAAGATTTTCTTTCCAAAATAATAACATAAAGTTCTTGATATTTGATTTTACACCCTCTTTGCACTTAGCAAACTGAAAAAAACAACAACAAAAGTTTGGAATTTTCATTTAAATGTATTTGTATTTTTCAACACTTTCTTCATCTGTCAAATCCGCTCATTCAGAGTTGCAGTTGTAAATTCAAATATGTATCACTGGTCTAATCTAGTGCTGGCAACCATTACAGATCGAGAAGCCTAATGATAGTTTAAAATGTTTACATTACACAATAAATTAGAAAATACTTCCTCCCCTCCATTTTCGGAGGGCAAATCTAGGATGTCACTCAGGACAACAGTGGAGTCATTATTGAAATAAGTGTAATGGATTATGATGATTATTTAATTTTTTCTGTTAGATGAGTTGGTGGAGTTCCATGGAGGTGAGTATTTCCACAGAGGCTGAAGTCGGCAGATGGTGAGGTTAGTTTTGGCTTTTTTCTAAATAGGTTACTTTTGGCATAACTAATAGATTACATGTCTTGGATAATGAAAGCAACATAACAGCAGGAGATGAAGGGTTTGTGTCAGAGGTGGTGAATGAGGACCAATGGTACAAGTAAGAGACAAAGACCAAAATGAAACAGCATGGGAGTTTAACCTTGCTAGCAAGTGTCCCTTTTGATCTGATTGCATCTCTGGTATCATTCCTAGGTTCAAGTATTTCAGACCTAAAGATTGAATGATGACTGGTGTTGTTTCAACGATTGAGTTTCTGCTGGCTAAGGATATACAGTACAGCAGTACAGTTTATACTCATCACTGATGGCACCTGGAAGAGATTTAGGTATTTATTTGATACATAAAGAGAAACTGACAACTTTCTTTTAATGAAACTTTGTCCTGAGAATTGCAACAAACCCAACCATGTTGTTTGTACTAACAGTGCTATCTTTTATTTATCTTACTTGGGAGGGCTGATTAGAGCACATTTTAGTTTTAAGTTTGAAAAACTTTGCCATTGTGTTTTAAATGTTTAAGTGCTTAGAAATAACTTATACTTTCAGTTACTCTTTACATTTGAGGTAGCATTAGAAACTTCCCAGTCTGAATTCCCACTTCAAGCAGATTTTGCTGCAATTCTAACTGGGAGCTCAGAAAATCAAAACTCAGAATGTGAAACTAGAGTTTAATTTAACAATTCAATAAGTGACATTGTCTTTGTACTACAAATTATTTATGAACTGTAGTTGGCAGCTTAACAAGCCTTTGTGCTAATGCTTAGTAAAATTTTAACTGGAAATAGGAAAACTGTGAAGAAATGTTACAAAACTCACAGAGCTCCACCCATGATGCTCAGGAACTACCTTCTAGTCTGTTTGCACAACACCTACAGTATAAATAAGCTTGGAAACTAACTGATGTTCAGCTTTTGAGCCTGATAGCAGCAGATACTTTTCTTCTCTATTAAAAGCAGTAATGAGTGAAGGAAATATGCCTGGAGGATGGTCAGAGACCAAGCCCACTCATGGGGATTTTACTATGCTTACTAGTTGGGTGAGTTTCTCCATTGTTAAAATGTTTCCCTGTAAGAATTCTGTTCTAACATTTCTTTTATGGGATTTTCCCACAGCTGTGGAAGATTTCAGAGGACACAACCAAGAGAAAGTTTAATGAATTCAAACCAATTGAATACCGGGAACAACTTGTGAACGGTAAAAACTATGTCATCAAGGTAATAAGCAAGGATTCTATTATACTATACTACTCAAAAAAAATAAAGGGAACACTTAAGTGTTCCTTTATTTTTTAGCAGTGTATATTATTTAAGACCATGCAGTGTGAACAATATATAGCTGCCATTTAATGATAGTGCAAACATGTTTATCTGTTCTTTCTTTTGTTTTGTTGGTTATTGTTTACACAGCAACTTTACTGTATTCAGAAAACTCAATGTATTAAAGGAGGAAACTTTCTCCAAGATGTTTAATGATAATCAAATGCCTTTACTGTACCTTCAGTAGACTGCAATATAGTAGTAAGATATATTTGATTAAAACTAACATGAGATCAAAATATGTGCATCAAAAAAACAGAAAGAAGGAAACTGTTAAGATCCTTTTATTGTAAGAAACAGACTGAAAGCTTTATTGTAAGATATTTAAAAAAAATAATGAGTCTAAAACACTAAACATGATTCAAATAAATTTTGGCTGGAAATGTGCAACAATACATTCCCAATCCTGTTAAGAAAATGATTTCCTCTCTCTTCTCTCTGTAGGTTCAGGTGGGAGAAAACGATTACGTCCACCTGCAGGTCTTCCAAAGCTTTCCGCTGGGGAACACAATTGAAACTAAATTTGAGGGAGTGCAGGATGGCCACCACCGAGATGATCCCCTCAAACCGTTCAAGCCCTTCAAAAGTGAAAATACTACCTGATCCAGCTTCCTCCAGACAGCTGCTTCAAAGAAAACTGTCTTTGTATTGTTATGAGAAAGATTACTGCAACAATACTCGGTTATAATACAGGTTGAGTCAAAACTCTGTATCACTCGAGGATGTCAAATGTCATAAAATGGCTCAATAAACAAAATTTATGCAGGATATTTGTCTCAGGTGTTTGAATTCAAATTCAATTCAAATTCAAAAATACTTTAGGAATCTGAAAGAGAAATTAAATGTTGTAAATCTTATTAAGTCAGGTTGTTCAAAGAGTAGTCTACAATAAATCTTGTTAAACACAATTCCCAAGAAAAAAATCTACAATACAGTTAATTTATAACAATTAAGAAATGAAACAGTGAAGAAGATATTAAATAAAGTTGAGAACCATTGTATCACATGTATCACCAGACATTGTATGTATCCATCAACCATCCAATTCAGATATTTCCCTTCATTTTGTTGATTCACTATGACTGTAGTTAGTAACTTTCTAGGTAAATAGTCTAAATCTTGAGGCCTTGAATTTTGTCTTCATATGTTTTAATCTTCAGAGCTTCTTGTGAAGCAGCACAGTTTAGTTATTTCATCTTTTCTAAGTTCTGCTCAGTTCGAACGTTGGTGGAAGACAGGATCTATAAGTGCTGCGAAATCAGAAAAACTGTAAATCTTACTGTTTTCTGTCTTCCTAATCATATTAAAATAATTCATGAGATGAAGTTTCTACTTACAATAACGGTTTGACCATGCTGCACAGCAAATTTGAAAGTGCAGATTTAACACTATCAGAGTTAAAATAAACACTCATGCAGAGTTTATATTGTAACCACTGCTGCAGTGTTAAATTAACACTTTTGAAAGAGTCAAAATTCTTACTCCATTTGTGTTAAAAACTATTTTTCTGTGGTGTATAATATTAACACCAGAAGAGTTATAGAAGTACCCTAATTAGTGTTAAAATCACAGATTGGACACGGTGATAGAATAAAATGTCAACACTGAGATTGTTCATTTTTTACTTTCCCATAGTGTTAAACTTAGAAAATTGACCGCTACTAAATGTAAATATAAATGTTCAACATATCCTAAAATTGCCACTTCTGGTCGCAATCTACATCCATCAGTGCAACCTAGAGGAAAGATAACACAGAACTCCCATTTTACATTTTTTGATATAATGTCCCTCACATAAACTTATCCAGAAAAACACAGGCACCAGGCACAACACAGATGAGTGAATCTGTACCATAATAAATCTCAAAATCAAAGGGCTCAAAATATTTTAAGTCTTACGGTCTAACAACTTAAAACATGTGCATTTGATTAACATTCGAATCCTGAAGGTGAACCTCAAATGTTGTCTCAACATCTGATACAAGAAAATAAATACCGTCTCTCAAATAGACAAACAAAAAATAATAGAAAACAGGGAGCTCATTGACAAAATATGAAAATATGTTTTATGTGCCTGAGTGTAAAATGAAAAAAAAATTAAGATGCTGGAATATTGCGTTTGGGGCATTGCGTAAAAATCTACAAATATATAATGTAATAAATGTATAAATATATAAAGAGTAAGAAAATGGTGGTCAGATTCTTCCAGAAGCAAAATTGGTCTACTAACCAGATGTTCAATATTACTATTGGTGTTAAAAGCAAAGAAACTCTTTTAAGTGTGATGAAAATTAAATATGTTTTATGCTCTAATGCAGCTGCCATTTAGTGATCACAGGGAACAAAACAGAATTAAACGGTCATAAACATTTCAGATGATACATTAATTACAGACACAGTGGTGGTGGTGTGAGGGGAGTGGTCTTCCTTCTGGACCTATTACTATGTTTTGGATAAGCAGAGTATACGTGAATTGATGGATGGTTCTTTCTAGAATTTCCCAAAGTTACACTTTGGCCTATTGCTGGATCTGTAAAAACAGACTTAGTTTAATCAATGTTTATCCGCTAGATGGGCGATAAAGAACAACTGAAATAATTTCCTCTGTGGTGTCTCAAGTTAACCAGTGTAGCAGCATCATTTATTTCACTCACAATTAAACAAGATTTCATGGAAGCATGTAAGAATTAAATCTGCCAATATTTATAGCTAATGTAAGCAAAGTGAATCCAAGGTAAAACACAACAAATTCTTAATAACTCAATTAAATATGTTGAAACCTGGAGCTTTTCAAACTACAGTAAATAATGTCTCTTGGACAGTTTAGATCAAAGACCCATTGACCCAATGTCTGCTGGAGACACACAGCTGCCCATACACAGATAACTGGGCATTGACAATAACTGGATGGGAGAATAAAATGAACTTGCGTGAGTTAGTTGTACAAAAACAGATTTTTTTAATTCAACTTCTTTTGGTGTTAGTTTTAAATAATGTTCCATGTCAGTTTTCAACATGTCAATATTTCTCATTTTCAAAGGATAAATTGGAAGTCGTCATAAACAAACATTATCAAGTTGCTGATTTTATTTTTTGCAAATTAATTATTCTAAGCATTAATGATCCACAGTATCATTGCTGGCAGGAACATTGATTTCCGTTGCAAATGTCTTTACTCAGTCAAGTCGCTCCTCTGGGCTCAGTGCCGTTTGTTTGTTTTGGAGTGTAACTTTTGTAAGATAAACATTACAATGGTAATGGTCATTTCAAAACTCATCTGACTGGATGCAAGTCCTTGAAAGTGCATTTTATTAAAGCTGACTAACAGATGGTAGAGGGACAGCATTTTTCTCTCAGGAAGAATCTCTAACGTACAATCTCCTTCACAATAACCAAGTTTGACCTCATGAAATCCAATAGAACAATAGAGACACTTGGAAAAATTAAATAGTCTGAACTGGTTGATATGACTGTGAAATCTCTCAAGTCTATGTTCTTCAGTAAAAGAAAAGTCTTTTTCTTTTATTCTTAGGGACAATGTTGACTGTTGAGTGGATGAAGCTCTCTGTTCAGGTTTTCTGGTTCTAGTGTACTCTGTATTCCCGGAATCAGAACCAATGATGGAGAAGCAGCATTCAGTTTTACGCTTTACTAATCTGGACCAAACTTCAAGAAAATCACAAATGTTTGAAACACAGCATTCCTTTAAATCAAGCCTAAAAACCTGTTTGAGTCGAGTTACTTTCAATTAATATTAACAAGAATAATCAATATTTATTTTCTATCTTCTAATGTTTAACTTTTTTTTTAAGGAGATGCAAATATGCGTTTTCATCATGTAAGGCTCTTTGAATTGTCTTGTTGCTGAAATGTGCTATACAACTAAACTTGCCTTGTCTTTACTTGTTATCAAGCACCTTTCCTGCTTCCTTGGTGCTACCTGGACATACATTTTATCTGAAATGGTACCAACCATCCTAAAGTGGCTCATCTATTTTCTATTAAAGTTTTCTTCAGATTACTCAGAACTAAATGCAGCCCATTTTGTAGGTTTATGTTCTCATGCTCTAAAGTTAAACCATGTCAGCATTTGACAGTTTTACAGAAGAAGCCAGGAGAAATTCTCTCTCATAAGGTAACCGTCAATATTTTTCTTCAATCTAATATTTATGACAGAAAAACTGTCACACCTTACTTTTCTTTGGAAATATTTCCTGTGGGTGTATTTCAGTGGTAAACAACATAACAGACTTCTGTTACCAAAGAATGTGTTGGGCAACCATAACAGCTTCTTGTGTTTCCACACATAAAGTAGCTACAAATTTTCCCATAGTTTGGAATGACATTTTATTACTTTGAAGCAATTACTGGAATCAATTACTACCCTTAATTTTGCTTTGAGCTTTAATATTCACTGGCTTATATAGAAGATGCAACAATACAAAGAGGAGACAGGTCTAGCTGCAAAAGAAAAACAATAATGGGTCTGATTTGGTGTATATATTAATATTTAGGGGCTTTTTGAAATCAAGTATTGATCTATTTCCCCATGGAACATAGATGTTTGACAAACCAAATAAACTTTAAACACCATTCATCAGGTAAACTCCTGCAAGCTTTTCTTAAATGAAGTCACAATTCAAAAAGCATCAACCTGAGGTCTTTATTATGTTAACATCCTAGGACAGAGAAGAACCCAGGCCTGCTGCTGGTGGTGGTCAGGAAATCCACCACCACTTGTCTGTTGGTGACTGACCCACTGATACATCAAGAGATTGAAATCTTTGTTCTTTGTGAATCAGCTAAAGATCAATCAGCAGTGGGAGTTGTTGATATGGCCATGTGGGAAGTTGTCTGTAGGGCAGCATCATAAAAGTGGTGTTGATAGAGGAGTGGTGAACTTGTTCTCCTGTCTGGTCACAATGTTTTAAAACTCAGTTCTGGTGAAACAGTTTAAATTTCTCACTGAAAGCTGCTACAGTTCCAGAGAAATGGTCGGTTTAGCATTAAGTTATTCAGAACGTTGAGATCCTCTGCATGTGTTGGCAGGTCACCTGTCAGTCAGAGTGATTTTTTTTGTCACAACCAACAAAAGGTTCAACAGCTGCCGGTAGCTTCAAAAGTCATGTTGTTTTTCTGCCACTTGGAAAACAGTTCCGAACCAAATCTTAGCTTAACATGACACAAACATTTTTAACCCTAGCCGAAAAAGGCCTTCACTAATCTTAGCTAACCTAAAAACAAAACAGATGATGCTATTCTCTGTTCATTCATAGTAGTTTTTAAAATGACAAGGTGACTAAGTAGTTTTGTCTGCAACTTTCTTTTACTAAAACCATCATGACTCTAAATAAAGCTAAAAGGCAAGACTTGATGTCTACCTGTAGCTCAGGTCAAAGTTGACCTTTGACCTTAGCGCAGTGCAAGAACCAGTGAGCCTATCACGACTCCCTGATGAGATCAGAGCTTAGCCCTTCTTGGGCGTTACTCAGTGCAGCAAAGAAGATTCCTGTGAATTTTGTTGGGATGCATCTTTAGTGAAGCTCTTTAGAACATCAGTCTTTGAGAATGTGTTTTATGAATACAATTTTACCTAATTACCTAATCTAAACTGTAATAGTGCAGAGTAGTACAAATTATACTCTAAACTAGGGCTGTATAAAAAAATCGATTCGGCGATATATATCGATATTTTCTGTCCTCGGAAGGTATCAATTTTTCATCCGCGAGTATCGATCCGTTAAACCATAGGGGTCCATAGCCTTATAGCTCTTTTTTACGTCTAGTTTGTTACGGCGTAGCAGCAAGACTCCGCCTCCCTCAGTCTCACTTGCAACTTGAGCTTAAAGTGCACATTATAAACTACACACCAGTTTTCAAATTGTGTTAATAGGCCAAGTATAACCAGTTATGCTAAAATTAGTAAACCATATTTTTCGGAATGTCAGAGAAATGTCAAAAGCGCCACCATTCCCCGGCTTTTCCGGTTATGTGAGAGGGAATGAGCTTCCAAACGTACAAAACGAAACGAAACATTAGATTCCTGTGTTTTTGGAAATGTAAAATCTTCAATAAATAACGATGGGCTGTATTAAATAATCTAAACTGTAATAGTGCAGAGTGAGTAGTACAAATTGATGGATTTTGATGAGGGAATAACATTATAACATGATGACAGTTACAAAATAAAAATCTTTGGTAAAAAGAAATGTTTCTAAACCTCTGGAATGTAGCGTCACAAATCAGCAGGCAGTCACTTTTTCAAACTAGCAGCACTAAGGATGCCCAGTCCGTTGCCTAGCAACCTCAGCTAATCCCAGCCTGAAGAGAAGGGTCTCCACAGCACAATCCAGAGGGTGAAAGGTGAATCTCACAACTCATTCTCACATTGTGTCGTTGTCTACAGAAAACATTTGCTGTTTTAGTGTAAATGAACAGTACAAATGCAGCCAAACTCTTCAATTTTCACCAGAAGACATTGTCATGTAAGCAGAGCCTCAGAATGGAGAGGATGATCACTGACAGAAAGGAATTAGCTTCTTTTAAAGTTGTACAGGCTATTCAGGCTCCTTTGCTGATCATCAACAATTTTACTGCTGACATTCATAATTTTTGATACAGTTTTAACTCTTACACCAAGATTTCTGTGCCGACAAGTGGTGTGGTATGTATATTTGTAAAATATACACATTGTATAATGGTAAATCAAAGATTTTCTTTCCAAAATAATAACATAAAGTTCTTGATATTTGATTTTTACACCCTCTTTGCACTTAGCAAACTGAAAAAAACAACAACAAAAGTTTGGAATTTTTCATTTAAATGTATTTGTATTTTTCAACACTTTCTTCATCTGTCAAATCCGCTCATTCAGAGTTGCAGTTGTAAATTCAAATATGTATCACTGGTCTAATCTAGTGCTGGCAACCATTACAGATCGAGAAGCCTAATGATAGTTTAAAATGTTTACATTACACAATAAATTAGAAAATACTTCCTCCCCTCCATTTTCGGAGGGCAAATCTAGGATGTCACTCAGGACAACAGTGGAGTCATTATTGAAATAAGTGTAATGGATTATGATGATTATTTAATTTTTTCTGTTAGATGAGTTGGTGGAGTTTCCATGGAGGTGAGTATTTCCACAGAGGCTGAAGTCGGCAGATGGTGAGGTTAGTTTTGGCTTTTTTCTAAATAGGTTACTTTTGGCATAACTAATAGATTACATGTCTTGGATAATGAAAGCAACATAACAGCAGGAGATGAAGGGTTTGTGTCAGAGGTGGTGAATGAGGACCAATGGTACAAGTAAGAGACAAAGACCAAAATGAAACAGCATGGGAGTTTAACCTTGCTAGCAAGTGTCCCTTTTTGATCTGATTGCATCTCTGGTATCATTCCTAGGTTCAAGTATTTCAGACCTAAAGATTGAATGATGACTGGTGTTTGTTTCAACGATTGAGTTTCTGCTGGCTAAGGATATACAGTACAGCAGTACAGTTTTATACTCATCACTGATGGCACCTGGAAGAGATTTAGGTATTTATTTGATACATAAAGAGAAACTGACAACTTTCTTTTAATGAAACTTTGTCCTGAGAATTGCAACAAACCCAACCATGTTGTTTTGTACTAACAGTGCTATCTTTTATTTATCTTACTTGGGAGGGCTGATTAGAGCACATTTTAGTTTTAAGTTTGAAAAACTTTGCCATTGTGTTTTAAATGTTTAAGTGCTTAGAAATAACTTATACTTTCAGTTACTCTTTACATTTGAGGTAGCATTAGAAACTTCCCAGTCTGAATTCCCACTTCAAGCAGATTTTTGCTGCAATTCTAACTGGGAGCTCAGAAAATCAAAACTCAGAATGTGAAACTACAGTTTAATTTAACAATTCAATAAGTG
Source organism: Poecilia reticulata (assembly GCF_904066995.2). Taxonomy (NCBI): domain Eukaryota; kingdom Metazoa; phylum Chordata; class Actinopteri; order Cyprinodontiformes; family Poeciliidae; genus Poecilia; species Poecilia reticulata. The sequence goes on from NC_088849.1 coordinate 15,810,966, forward strand.
ACATTGTCTTTGTACTACAAATTATTTATGAACTGTAGTTGGCAGCTTAACAAGCCTTTGTGCTAATGCTTAGTAAAATTTTAACTGGAAATAGGAAAACTGTGAAGAAATGTTACAAAACTCACAGAGCTCCACCCATGATGCTCAGGAACTACCTTCTAGTCTGTTTGCACAACACCTACAGTATAAATAAGCTTGGAAACTAACTGATGTTCAGCTTTTGAGCCTGATAGCAGCAGATACGTTTCTTCTCTATTAAAAGCAGTAATGAGTGAAGGAAATATGCTTGGAGGATGGTCAGAGACCAAGCCCACTCATGGGGATTTTACTATGCTTACTAGTTGGGTGAGTTTCTCCATTGTTTAAAATGTTTCCCTGTAAGAATTCTGTTCTAACATTTCTTTTTATGGGATTTTCCCACAGCTGTGGAAGATTTCAGAGGACACAACCAAGAGAAAGTTTAATGAATTCAAACCAATTGAATACCGGGAACAACTTGTGGACGGTAAAAACTATGTCATCAAGGTAATAAGCAAGGATTTCTATTATACTATACTGCAGTGTATATTATTTAAGACCATGCAGTGTGAACAATATATAGCTGCCATTTAATGATAGTGCAAAACATGTTTATCTGTTCTTTCTTTTGTTTTTGTTGGTTATTTGTTTACACAGCAACTTTACTGTATTCAGAAAACTCAATGTATTAAAGGAGGAAACTTTCTCCAAGATGTTTAATGATAATCAAATGCCTTTACTGTACCTTCAGTAGACTGCAATATAGTAGTAAGATATATTTGATTAAAACTAACATGAGATCAAAATATGTGCATCAAAAAAACAGAAAGAAGGAAACTGTTAAGATCCTTTTTATTGTAAGAAACAGACTGAAAGCTTTATTGTAAGATATTTTAAAAAAAATAATGAGTCTAAAACACTAAACATGATTCAAATAAATTTTGGCTGGAAATGTGCAACAATACATTCCCAATCCTGTTAAGAAAATGATTTCCTCTCTCTTCTCTCTGTAGGTTCAGGTGGGAGAAAACGATTACGTCCACCTGCAGGTCTTCCAAAGCTTTCTGCTGGGGAACAAAATTGAAACTAAATTTGAGGGAGTGCAGGATGGCCACCACCGAGATGATCCCCTCAAACCGTTCAAGCCCTTCTAAAGTGAAAATACTACCTGATCCAGCTTCCTCCAGACAGCTGCTTCAAAGAAAACTGTCTTTGTATTGTTATGAGAAAGATGACTACAACAATACTCGGTTATAATACAGGTTGAGTCAAAACTCTGTATCACTCGAGGATGTCAAATGTCATAAAATGGCTCAATAAACAAAATTTAGGCAGGATATTTGTCTCAGGTGTTTGAATTCAAATTCAATTCAAATTCAAAAATACTTTAGGAATCTGAAAGAGAAATTAAATGTTGTAAATCTTATTAAGTCAGGTTGTTCAAAGAGTAGTCTACAATAAATCTTGTTAAACACAATTCCCAAGAAAAAAATCTACAATACAGTTAATTTATAACAATTAAGAAATGAAACAGTGAAGAAGATATTAAATAAAGTTGAGAACCATTGTATCACATGTATCACCAGACATTGTATGTATCCATCAACCATCCAATTCAGATATTTCCCTTCATTTTGTTGATTCACTATGACTGTAGTTAGTAACTTTCTAGGTAAATAGTCTAAATCTTGAGGCCTTGAATTTTGTCTTCATATGTTTTAATCTTCAGAGCTTCTTGTGAAGCAGCACAGTTTAGTTATTTCATCTTTTCTAAGTTCTGCTCAGTTCGAACGTTGGTGGAAGACAGGATCTATAAGTGCTACGAAATCAGAAAAACTGTAAATCTTACTGTTTTCTGTCTTCCTAATCATATTAAAATAATTCATGAGATGAAGTTTCTACTTACAATAACGGTTTGACCATGCTGCACAGCAAATTTGAAAGTGCAGATTTAACACTATCAGAGTTAAAATAAACACTCATGCAGAGTTTATATTGTAACCACTGCTGCAGTGTTAAATTAACACTTTTGAAAGAGTCAAAATTCTTACTCCATTTGTGTTAAAAACTATTTTTCTGTGGTGTATAATATTAACACCAGAAGAGCTTTAGAAGTACCCTAATTAGTGTTAAAATCACAGATTGGACACGGTGATAGAATAAAGTGTCAACACTGAGATTGTTCATTTTTTACTTTCCCATAGTGTTAAACTTAGAAAATTGACCGCTACTAAATGTAAATATAAATGTTCAACATATCCTAAAATTGCCACTTCTGGTCGCAATCTACATCCATCAGTGCAACCTAGAGGAAAGATAACACAGAACTCCCATTTTACATTTTTTGATATAATGTCCCTCACATAAACTTATCCAGAAAAACACAGGCACCAGGCACAACACAGATGAGTGAATCTGTACCATAATAAATCTCAAAATCAAAGGGCTCAAAATATTTTAAGTCTTACGGTCTAACAACTTAAAACATGTGCATTTGATTAACATTCGAATCCTGAAGGTGAACCTCAAATGTTGTCTCAACATCTGATACAAGAAAATAAATACCGTTTCTCAAATAGACAAACAAAAAATAATAGAAAACAGGGAGCTTATTGACAAAATATGAAAATATGTTTTATGTGCCTGAGTGTAAAATGAAAAAAAATTAAGATGCTGGAATATTGGGTTTGGGGCATTGCGTAAAAATCTACAAATATATAATGTAATAAATGTATAAATATATAAAGAGTAAGAAAATGGTGGTCAGATTCTTCCAGAAGCAAAATTGGTCTACTAACCAGATGTTCAATATTACTATTGGTGTTAAAAGCATAGAAACTCTTTTAAGTGTGATGAAAATTAAATATGTTTCATGCTCTAATGCAGCTGCCATTTAGTGATCACAGGGAACAAAACAGAATTAAACGGTCATAAACATTTCAGATGATACATTAATTACAGACACAGTGGTGGTGGTGTGAGGGGAGTGGTCTTCCTTCTGGACCTATTACTATGTTTTGGATAAGCAGAGTATACGTGAATTGATGGATGGTTCTTTCTAGAATTGAAGAATTGGGCGATAAAGAACAACTGAAATAATTTCCTCTGTGGTGTCTCAAGTTAACCAGTGTAGCAGCATCATTTATTTCACTCACAATTAAACAAGATTTCATGGATGCATGTAAGAATTAAATCTGCCAATATTTATAGCTAATGTAAGCAAAGTGAATCCAAGGTAAAACACAACAAATTCTTAATAACTCAATTAAATATGTTGAAACCTGGAGCTTTTCAAACTACAGTAAATAATGTCTCTTGGACAGTTTAGATCAAAGACCCATTGACCCAATGTCTGCTGGAGACACACAGCTGCCCATACACAGATAACTGGGTATTGACAATAACTGGATGGGAGAATAAAATGAACTTGCGTGAGTTAGTTGTACAAAAACAGATTTTTTTAATTCAACTTCTTTTGGTGTTAGTTTTAAATAATGTTCCATGTCAGTTTTCAACATGTCAATATTTCTCTTTTTCAAAGGATAAATTGGAAGTCGTCATAAACAAACATTATCAAGTTGCTGATTTTATTTTTTGCAAATTAATTATTCTAAGCATTAATGATCCACAGTATCATTGCTGGCAGGAACATTGATTTCCGTTGCAAATGTCTTTACTCAGTCAAGTCGCTCCTCTGGGCTCAGTGTCGTTTGTTTGTTTTGGAGTGTAACTTTTGTAAGATAAACATTACAATGGTAATGGTCATTTCAAAACTCATCTGACTGGATGCAAGTCTTGAAAGTGCATTTTATTAAAGCTGACTAACAGATGGTAGAGGGACAGCATTTTTCTCTCAGGAAGAATCTCTAACGTACAATCTCCTTCACAATAACCAAGTTTGACCTCATGAAATCCAATAGAACAATAGAGACACTTGGAAAAATTAAATAGTCTGAACTGGTTGATATGACTGTGAAATCTCTCAAGTCTATGTTCTTCAGTAAAAGAAAAGTTTTTTTCTTTTATTCTTAGGGACAATGTTGACTGTTGAGTGGATGAAGCTCTCTGTTCAGGTTTTCTGGTTCTAGTGTACTCTGTATTCCCGGAATCAGAACCAATGATGGAGAAGCAGCATTCAGTTTTACGCTTTACTAATCTGGACCAAACTTCAAGAAAATCACAAATGTTTGAAACACAGCATTCCTTTAAATCAAGCCTAAAAACCTGTTTGAGTCGAGTTACTTTCAATTAATATTAACAAGAATAATCAATATTTATTTTCTATCTTCTAATGTTTAACTTTTTTTTTAAGGAGATGCAAATATGCGTTTTCATCATGTAAGGCTCTTTGAATTGTCTTGTTGCTGAAATGTGCTATACAACTAAACTTGCCTTGTCTTTACTTGTTATCAAGCACCTTTCCTGCTTCCTTGGTGCTACCTGGACATACATTTTATCTGAAATGGTACCATTTCAGATAAAATGGCACCATTTTATCATCTATTTTCTATTAAAGTTTTCTTCAAATTACTCAGAACTAAATGCAGCCCATTTTGTAGGTTTATGTTCTCATGCTCTAAAGTTAAACCATGTCAGCATTTGACAGTTTTACAGAAGAAGCCAGGAGAAATTCTCTCTCATAAGATAACTGTCAATATTTTTCTTCAATCTAATATTTATGACAGAAAAACTGTCACACCTTACTTTTCTTTGGAAATATTTCCTGTGGGTGTATTTCAGTGGTAAACAACATAACAGACTTCTGTTACCAAAGAATGTGTTGGGCAACCATAACAGCTTCTTGTGTTTCCACACATAAAGTAGCTACAAATTTTCCCATAGTTTGGAATGACATTTTATTACTTTGAAGCAATTACTGGAATCAATTACTACCCTTAATTTTGCTTTGAGCTTTAATATTCACTGGCTTATATAGAAGATGCAACGATGCAAAGAGGAGACAGGTCTAGCTGCAAAAGAAAAACAACAATGGGCCTGATTTGGTGTATATATTAATATTTAGGGGCTTTTTGAAATCAAGTATTGATCTATTTCCCCATGGAAGATAGAGGTTCGACAAACCAAATAAACTTTAAACACCATTCATCAGGTAAACTCCTGCAAGCTTTTCTTAAATGAAGTCACAATTCAAAAAGCATCAACCTGAGGTCTTCATTATGTTAACATCCTAGGACAGAGAAGAACCCAGGCCTGCTGCTGGTGGTGGTCAGGAAATCCACCACCACTTGTCTGTTGGTGACTGACCCACTGATACATCAAGAGATTGAAATCTTTGTTCTTTGTGAATCAGCTAAAGATCAATCAGCAGTGGGAGTTGTTGATATGGCCATGTGGGAAGTTGTCTGTAGGGCAGCATCATAAAAGTGGTGTTGATAGAGGAGTGGTGAACTTGTTCTCCTGTCTGGTCACAATGTTTTAAAACTCAGTTCTGGTGAAACAGTTTAAATTTCTCACTGAAAGCTGCTACAGTTCCAGAGAAATGGTCGGTTTAGCATTAAGTTATTCAGAACGTTGAGATCCTCTGCATGTGTTGGCAGGTCACCTGTCAGTCAGAGTGATTTTTTTTGTCACAACCAACAAAAGGTTCAACAGCTGCCGGTAGCTTGAAAAGTCATGTTGTTTTTCTGCCACTTGGAAAACAGTTCCTAACCAAATCTTAGCTTAACATTTTTAACCCTAGCCGAAAAAGGCCTTCACTAATCTTAGCTAACCTAAAAACAAAACAGATGATGCTATTCTCTGTTCATTCATAGTAGTTTTTAAAATGACAAGATGACTAAGTAGTTTTGTCTACAACTTTCTTTTACTAAAACCATCATGACTCTAAATAAAGCTAAAAGGCAAGACTTGATGTCTACCCAGGTCAAAGTTGACCTTTGACCTTAGCGCAGTGCAAGAACCAGTGAGCCTATCACGACTCCCTGATGAGATCAGAGCTTAGCCCTTCTTGGGCGTTACTCAGTGCAGCAAAGAAGATTCCTGTGAATTTTGTTGGGATGCATCTTTAGTGAAGCTCTTTAGAACATCAGTCTTTGAGAATGTGTTTTATGAATACAATTTTACCTAATTACCTAATCTAAACTGTAATAGTGCAGAGTAGTACAAATTATACTCTAAACTAGGGCTGTATAAAAAAATCGATTCGGCGATATATATCGATATTTTCTGACCTCGGAAGGTATCGATTTTTCATCCGCGAGTATCGATCCGTTAAACCATAGGGGTCCATAGCCTGATAGCTCTTTTTTACGTTTAGTTTGTTACGGCGTAGCAGCAAGACTCCGCCTCCCTCAGTCTCACTTTCAACTTGAGCTTAAAGTGCACATTATAAACTACACACCAGTTTTCAAATTGTGTTAATAGGCCAAGTATAACCAGTTATGCTAAAATTAGTAAACCATATTTTTCGGAATGTCAGAGAAATGTCAAAAGCGCCACCATTCCCCGGCTTTTCCGGTTATGTGAGAGGGAATGAGCTTCCAAACGTACAAAACGAAACGAAACATTAGATTCCTGTGTTTTTGGATATGTAAAATCTTCAATAAATAACGATGGGCTGTAGTTTTGTTGCTGACAAACGAAATAAAGTTGCGCAAGTAACCGTGAAAGAGAAGCGGAAAGGAGTAGCGGCGCGAACCGAGCAGCTGTAGAAGCAGTGAGATCGCGAAATTAATGCAAATTTCGACTGGTAGCATTCACTTCATAATTAGTTTTTAGCTTACCCCCCTGCATTCTGTTCTGTGTATAAAGGATTACCTGAAGAATTAACATGGGTTGATAGCATCCAAAGCAGCAGCAGCGGCGCTGTGTTTGGAGCAGGAAGACGAAGAGGAAAAAAACCCCAGCCGGAATCCGCGGCGCAGTGAGGATTTGCATAACAATGGCTGATCGATAATTCTTATTAGCAACAAAGAGTATCAGAGACTGAGAGAACCATGAGATCCTGGCAGTCTGAGAGGCAGGTACTCAGAGATCCAAGCAGGGGAATAGCGGCGCTGCGTAGCAGCAGGGAGTCGATCACTACGGGGTGATGCGGAGCCACTACTTTAGCAGTTAGAAGAAAGCAGCTTACAGCCACGGCTAACTCCGGGAGCCAAGGTAGAAAAGCCTTTTTCCCCATAGTCCAAAAGACTGCATTTGTGGCTGCGTTTTTACTCCAAAATGTAGCCACAGTGTCCAAAAGAAAAAAACATAAGTGCAATCATTTGCATATTGAGAGTCTACAGAGGCTGATAATCTCCCCACTCTGCTCCTGGATTACCGTTTAAACTTTTGAGTTTTATATCAAATCCACATGAATTTAAATGACAGAAACTAATTCTCTCACTGCATCTTTGATTCATTTTGTCCAGCTGCAGACTGTTAAACTGTCCAATCAGAGTCAGGTATTGTGTAGTTGGTGCTTTTAATCAGTTTTCAGTTAACCGAATTCAAGTCTATAGAACACAAAATGTCACTAAAATCAGTCTGGCCTTCTAAAATCTTTCAGAAAATCGTAAAAAGACACTGAATCGTATTGAATTGTATCGCATCAAATCGTGCAACAAATATCGCGATACATATCGTATCGTGACCAGAATATCGTACATCGTATCGTGAAATTATTGTATCACTACACCCCTACTCTAAACCATGTCAGCAGTTTTACAGAAGAAGCCAGGAGAAATTCTCTCTCATAAGGCAACTGTCAATATTTTTCTTCAATCTAAAATTTATGACAGAAAAACTGTCACACCCTAATTTTCTTTGGAAATATTTCCTGTGGGTGTATTTCAGTGGTAAACTGAAAAGCAAAATATCCATCCATCCATCCATCCATCCATCCATCCATCCATCCATCCATCCATCCATCCATCCATCCATCCATCCATCCATCCATCCATCCATCCATCCATCCATCCATCCATCCATCCATCCATCCATCCATCCATCCATCCATCCATCCATCCATCCATCCATTTTCTTTACACCCTCGTCCCTCAGTGGGGTCGGGAGGGTTGCTGGTGCCCATCTCCAGCTAACGTTCCGGGCGAGAGGCAGGGTCACCCTGGACAGGTCGCCTCTCTGTAGCAGGGCATAAAAGCAAAACATGCTTTTATGCCCTGTTGAATAAAACTTCAACTTTGACCTTATCCTTCAGATATCCAGGCTGACTGAATAGTGTTAAATGTGCATGTTCTTTCAGGTTTCTCAAAGTGGGTCAGAGTTTAGAGCAAGTAGAAATTTGTAATGTAAGATAATGTTATTGTAAAATAAATTTTGTTGTGTGTTATGTGATAGGTCAACATACTGTGCAAGTGTTAGTAAAACAATACAGATTTTCAATGTTTTGAATAAATGCAACTTTAACAAAGGGATCTTGGTGGAGATGCGGTAGGATCTGATCCCATAATCAGTGGGTTGCCAGTTTGATTTCCACTCGTCTCTGTTGTTGTGGGTTCTTGGGTGAAACACTTCACCCGCCTTGGCTGCTGCTGTTGGTTGTCAGGAAATCTACCACCACTTGTCTGCCGGTGACAGACTCACTTCTATCATACAGAACTGGACTGGTGGCAGTCCAGTAGCTTGCCACCATCAGTCTCACGATTGAATCAATCTAATATGAAGTGCTTTGGGGTCCTCTGGACTAGGTAAATCGTTATGCAAGTACAGTCCATTTGTCATTGTATTCAGTTCTGCTAAGTGAATAATTTGCACAACTACCTTTTCCTGAAATTACAGCTTCAATTGTTTTGGGTGGTTTTCTCCCAATGATACATCTAGAGATTGAAAACTTTGTGAAATAGCTAAAGATCAATCAACAGTGGTAGTTGTTGATATGGGCCATGTGGGAAGTTGCCAAGGGCAGCATCATAAAAGTGGTGTTGATTGAGGAGTGGTGAACATCATCAACATGGCTGAGACTAATGGACAATGGTCAGAGACAAAGCCTGTTACTACAGAAATTATGTATGGTAAGATTCATTCTGCCTTTATTTTCCAAAATCAAACTTTCTGTTTCATTGCAGAATTTCATTTGAGAAAAAAGTAAAGGAAATGACCAAAAAGACCTATGAGCAATATGATGCAATTAAATATAGAGAAATTGTTAATGCACTACCATGGCCTTTGTTCATTAAGGTAAAAAACACAAATTGTTCCAAATTACAAAATTTGTTTTAATGCAAAGTTTAATTTTTTTTTCTCTCATCCCTGCAGGTTCGGGGGGGGGAGGAAATGAGTACATCCATGTGATGATTTGTGTTTTTTATGTCAATATACTCCAGTCCCTAAAGATGTTGGTTGTTGGAGTACAATAGAACCACAAAAAAGAAGATCCTCTTGAACCATTTATTCTAAGCAACTGATGTGAAGCCACAAACTGTTACTCTGCTTTTTAAGTTAGGTAGAGCATATTTCATTCACAGTACTGGAAATGTATGTGTTGACACTTCAATAAAATCCATTTTAATGATGCAGATGTGTTCTCTTCTCAGATTTGTTGCATGTAGTAAAATGCTTTGAACAAAGAAAATAAAAATATTTACAAAGATTTTGAATATCTCATTAACAATGGCAGTTTCGAACTCATCATGCAAAAGTAGACACGTCTTTTTATTAATGAAGACCCCTAAGAAAATTTTTTTGTCACAAAAACATCACCAGTCAATAACAAAACTTTAACGCAATCAACAAGTTCAAAATGAGAAAAATAGAAATGGATTTAAATGAAATTTAATTGCAGCTGACCTAAATGAATGGGTGACTAACAGGCTTCTGCACATGATGGCATGCAGAGGAAATCATGCAATCATTACAACCAGAGGTGGTGGAATAGAAACTCATTTAAATCAGGCAGGACGCCCGTCCCTGGATCTTCAGGGACGCCCTGAAGATCCAGGGAATCATTGATTTAAGGAGCCGCAATGACCAAGTGCGATAAAAAATATTAGAGACTAAAAATGTAAATGTAATAAAAGAAAATAGAAAAGCACTGTTATTTACACAAGAAGGGAACAAAAGAAGAAAACAACTTATGACCAATGAGTGTCATTTTTCTTTTTTTCTGCTGCCTACATTCAAGTAGATAAAGAGTCTTTCCTACATATTTCTCCAAATGCTTTTTACATATATCAAAAAACTAAATGTATCTTGCCACTTCTGAATGTTTCATAACTCAGTTCTGTTGAAACACTTGGGTTACTCACTGATTAACGGGACACTTCCAGAGAAATATGAGGTGTGGCATGAAGTCATTCAGAAGCTGAGATTGGACTGAAACCTGGTGTATGTGTTGACAGATCACCTGTCAGTCACAGTTGTGTTTCTTTCACAAACAACAAAATATTTAATAACTATGGTGTTAATAGCTGTGTTGTGTTATCTGGGCACCATGTACCATGTAAGTCTTAACAAATCTCAGTTCAGTTTGAGTAAAGATGCAGTATTTTGAGTTCTGCCAAAAAACATCATTGCAAAAATAATGAATAATTCCTTTACACAGTTTTTGCTTAATACCTACATGTACCTACCTTACATGTAACAACAACTTTAAGGGTCCCAACAAATGTGCCCTTGTCTCTTTGAAATACTTGAGAAGTTGCTTTTTTTAAAAGGGAATTTCATGAGTAACAACATTATGACCATATTAATATGGGAGCTATCAAACAAGGACTCCACCCATCTTGCTGCAGAAACACCTTCCAGCCATTCATTGGTACTTATGGTATAAATAAGTTGGAGCTGTAACAAATACTTAACATTTGAAACACGCCACTGCAGCGCTAGATTTGTCTGTTAAAACGAGAAGAAATCTCCAGAATGTCTAATGCAGGGGGGTACACAGAGCCAAGAAAAGCAGATGAGCAAATACAGGAGCTCTGTAATCAGGTGAGATCAAAGCTCAGTTTTTACAGTTTAACCCTTTGTTCTTCTTTATAATCGCATTTAATCTGATACATAAATAGGTGAAGGACCAGGTGGAGGCAAAAACAGGGAAGGATTACATACAGTTCACTGCAATTTTATACCGGACACAGGTGGTGGCAGGAATAAACTACCTCATTAAGGTAAGACACTCCGATTTTGTTTAACACTGGCTTTTTGAGACACATGAAAAGCATCTAGATTCCTAATCTTAGTTCTCCTTGTAACTCAGTCCTATAATATGAGTTATAGGTTAATCTACGAGACTCTAAATTTCTGGTGAGTGTGATTAGTTGCTGGTGTGTGTGTCTGTGATAGACTGGTAATGTTCAATGTGTGTCCTGCTAATTTCCACCTCAAATGATTACATTTGTTGGAAAATGAATGAAATAATTAATCTTTTCCACATGTCCTTTCAAAGTAAAGCTGGAAATATTCAGATGTGATTGAATATGTGCTGTGCTGATTCCTGAAAAACTTTGATGTTCAAAAGCATAACAGAAATTGATATACATTCAATAAAGTCCTTCAATCTTGTACTTGTTTTCTGCAGGTTGATGTTGAAGATTCTCATTACCTCCACCTGCTGCTCTACCAAGACCTGTTGGACCACATGGAAGTGATGAAAGTACAAGAACAGAAGAAAGACCTTTTTAGTACAGTGGAATTGACATGTTTCAATTGTATTTCTGAATCTTGTGTATGTTAACAAAGTCCAATAAAAATACTGCTTTCAGATTTTAACTCTCAAGCACTGGACATGAACTGAAATGTCACTATAATTGAACGGTTAATAAATGCAATAAATATATAATGAAAGGCAATTCATTTGTTACATTTCTTCTATCAATTCGGTTTTTGCAAAATTGAATTTTGCTTCAGTTGATTAGAAACATTGTTGTATAAACATATCTAAAAAGAAAGATGTTGCAAGATGTCGAAGAAAACTATGAGCTTCACATCACCTTGTGCCTAATTACACATATTAGCTGCATTTACGCTGATGTCAAAGACACTGATGGATATTTTATCCAGAAATTAGACATTTTCAATTGACTAGAAATGGCTGTGTTACCCCTTTATGCTTTATCATGTGATAGTATGGCCCAAATAGAGCTGGAAACTCAAAAACGTAACAGCTGATGTTAAGGGACACTATATTGAATCTGACTGAGCTTAATATATTTTACAAAGAAGAATCAGGAAAATATGAATTTATTATCTTGGTGTGCAACATTAAAATAAAAGAACTTTGTCATGATTGAATGAATTATGTTTATGTCCACCAGGTGGCGAGCATGAGTTCATGAGAATGTATAAATGTAAGGAACTTGACAATAGAAGTAGAGAGTCTTAATGAGTTGATGCTGATACACCTGTGAGCATGTTGGTGAGCAGACCTTGAAGAAAGATGCTTTAATAAAAGCATCTAGACATAATACTTGGTACTTCGTCTGTCTTTATCAAGCACGAATATAACATGGTGTCAGGAGTAAACTAAGAAGCCGACTATGGAGCTGAAACCACCAGAGAGCTTGAAGCTGACGGGAAACGTGGATGAGAACTGGCGTGCTTTCAAACAACGCTTTCAACTGTATGTCGCCGCGATGGGATTGGAGACAAAGCCGGAGCCAAGAAAGGTAGCGATGTTGCTGACCATAGCGGGAGCGCAGGCTTTGGAAGTCTACAACACATTTGTGTTTGATGAAGCGGAAGACAAAGAAAAGTTGGATGTTGTACTGAGTAAATTTGACGCTCACTGTTCACCCAAGAAGAATGAATGTTATGAGAGATACGTGTTTCGTTCTCGGATGCAGACCCAGCATGAACATTTCGATAACTTTCTGACAGACTTGAAAGTAAAAGCTCAGTCATGCAATTTTGGCCTGCTGAAGGACTCGATGGTCAGAGATCAGATCGTTTTTGGAGTGCGTGATGGGAAGCTCAGAGAGAGACTGCTGAGAGAAGTGGATCTGACCCTGGAAACAGCTGTAAAGATGTGCCGGGCAAGCGAACTGTCTCTACAGCAAGTGAGGACATTTTCTGAACTTTCTTCAGGAACTACTTCACAGTACAGTGACGGAACAGTGGCAGTGGGAGCGGTGTCCTGCCAGAAGAAACGCCATGCTCAGATGAGGCAGCTGCAAGAGGAAGCCATTATCAACTGTAAGCGCTGCGGGTCACGGCATAAAGTGAGACAATGTCCTGCTTATGGTAAGCAGTGTTTGAATTGCCGTGGAAAGAATCATTTCGCAAAGCAATGCTTTATGAAGAGAAAAGAAGAAAAGAGGAATCGTGTAAACTTAGTAGATGAAACTGACTTAAGTGACACATTCTTTATTGGTGTTGTGAACTGTGAAAATGAGTCAGAAAAAGTGCAGTATGTGGACAGAGATGATAAATGGACAATTCCTTTGTTGATAAATGGAATTACAATCAAGTTCAGATTGGACACAGGTGCTAAGGCTAATCTCATAAGCATGTCTGATATAAAAGAAATGCAAGTAAAACCTCACATAAAAGAAGTAAAATCGGGCCTAAGAGACTATAATGGACAATTAATTGAGTGCATTGGCACATGTGAGCTTAATGTGACAGTTAAAGGAACAAAACATCTTGTGTTCTTCTCAGTTGTAAAGGAGGATCGTGAGTCACTTTTAGGTGATAAATCCTGTGAAGAACTTGGACTGGTGAAAAGAGTTTATCACATAAACACTAAAGTGACTGAACCTAATAACTCTGTTGATGCCATGATTCAAGAATATGAGGATGTTTTTCAAGGATTAGGTGCTGTACCCTACACATACAAGATTCAGCTGAGAGAGAATGCTCAGCCTGTAGTTCATGCTGCACGTCGTATTCCAGTACCATTACGAGAGGGGTTGAAAAAAGAGTTGGAGAGAATGACCAGGTTGAGAGTCATTCAGAAAGTGGAAGAGCCCACTGATTGGGTTAATTCCATTGTGGTTACCAAGAAAAAGAATGGAGAATTAAGAGTGTGTATGGATCCAAAAGATCTGAATGAGAACATCAGGAGAGAATATTATCAAATACCCACTCGAGAGGAAATAATCAGTGAAATTGCGGGAGCAAGTTATTTCACCAAGCTAGATGCAGCACAAGGGTTTTGGCAAGTGAAGTTGGATGAAAGCAGTACCAAGTATTGTACATTTAACACACCTTTTGGAAGATACTGTTTTCTAAGACTTCCTTTTGGAATAAAATCTGCACCAGAAATATTCCATAGAGCGATGGAGCGGATCATTGAAGGACTGGAAGGAGTGAGAGTCTACATTGATGACATCATCATCTGGGGATCAACAGCTCAAGAACACAATGACAGATTGAGACGCGTCATGGAGCGCATACGAGAAAATGGACTGAAGCTCAATAAAAATAAATGTGAGTTTGCTGTCAAAGAAATTATGTTTCTCGGTGACAAACTGTCTGCCCAAGGTGTTCAACCAGATGACAACAAAATAAAAGCCATCTTGAAGATGCCACAGCCTGTGGACAAAACAGGTGTTTTGCGCATCATGGGTATGATCAATTTTATAGGAAAATTCATTCCCAATCTGAGTGCAAAGATGACAAACATTCGCAGACTCTTAACCAATGATAGTCAATTCCAGTGGACAGAACTTCATGAACAAGAGTGGAGGGAACTAAAAAACTATTTGACTACAGAACCAGTACTTACCTTTTACGATCCGACTAAAAAGATTAAACTGTCTACAGATGCCTCAAAAGATGGACTTGGAGCAGTTCTTCTTCAAGCTGAAGATGAACAATGGAAGCCAGTGGCTTATGCGTCCAGAGCCATGACCAAAGCTGAGTGCAAATATGCACAAATAGAAAAAGAATGCTTGGGGCTGGCTTATGGACTAGAACGGTTTCATAACTATGTGTATGGTCTACCATCTTTTGTAGCTGAAACAGATCACCGACCCTTGGTTGCAATCATCAAAAACACCTGAATGAGATGTCACCAAGGATTCAGAGGCTTATGATGAAGATGCAAAGGTATGATTTTACACTGATTTACACTCCAGGGAAACATCTGATTCTTGCTGATGCTCTATCCAGAGCTCCTACAGACAATGGTGTAAGTTCAACAGAAGAGGATATTCGGCGTCATGTGAACATGGTGTCCACTGTGTTGCCTGTGTCAGACAGCAAGTTAAAGGAAATAGTTGAGGTAACAGCTAAAGACACAGAGTTACAGTTGGTCATGCAGAATATGGATGAAGGATGGCCAATAGGCTCATGTTCACAGTTTTTCAAAGTTAAAGCTGATCTAAGTGTTGTGAATGGACTGTTATTGAAAAACAACAGAATTGTGATTCCACAAGTATTAAGACAGGATATTCTGCAACGGATACATGAGGGTCACCTAGGCATTGAAAAATGTAAAAGAAGAGCTAGAGAATCTGTCTTCTGGCCTGGACTGAATAAGGACATTGAGTCGCTAATCAGTAAATGTGATGCATGTCAGACATTTAGAAATAAACAGAGTAAAGAACCTATGATAATAAGTGACATTCCAACATCACCATGGCTGAAAGTAGGACTGGATTTGTTTCATTTTAAAGGAAAAAACTACTTAGTGATCATTGATTACTTTTCAAACTATCCGGAAATGGCTCTATTAGCTAATATGTCATCAAACTGTGTCATAACACATGCTAAATCAATCTTTGCAAGACATGGCATTCCACATATTGTGGTGAGTGATAATGGACCATGTTTTAGAGGCAGAGAATGGCAAGAGTTTACAGAACAGTATGACTTCAAACATGTAACATCAAGTCCACATTATCCACAGTCGAATGGAAAAGCGGAGAAAGGAGTTCATATTCTTAAGCAACTTCTGAAGAAAGCTGCACATAGTAACTCTGACCCGTATCTGGCTTTATTGAGCTACAGATCTTCACCGTTACAATGTGGATTTTCACCTGCTGAACTCTTGATGAATCGGAAGATTCGTACAACTTTGCCAAGTTATGTTAGTAATGAACAAAAAGCAAAGAACTCATCAAAGTTGGAGTACAAGTTAAGAAAGCAGAAAGTAAAACAAAAGTCATATTATGACAGATCAACTAAGATTCTACCTTCACTGTCATACAAAGACCCAGTTAGGATTTGGGATGATGAGGGATGGAAAACTAAAGCAACTATTCTGCAAGAAGTAGCACCACGTTCATTTGAAGTGAAAACTGAAGATGGACAAGTTCTGAGACGAAATCGGCGCAGTTTGTTATCTCCATTAGAGCCTGTGGTGGAGTCGAGTGAAGTTTCTAAGGAGTCCCAGATTATTCCTATGACTGAATCACCTATCACTGGAACACCCTGTGACAGTCTTGGGGATAATCTACCTGTGTTGAGAAGATCTACCAGAGTGGTGAAAAAACCTGACAGACTGAACTTATAACTAGAAAAAAAAGAAAAAAGAAGTTATGTCTATTGTTTGTAATTGATGTGGTAACTGTCTCATGCAATGTATGTTGTTCTTTGATAGGATTCTTTTTGTAACGTTCTTACTTTAAAGAAAGGAGGATGTCATGATTGAATGAATTATGTTTATGTCCACCAGGTGGCGAGCATGAGTTCATGAGAATGTATAAATGTAAGGAACTTGACAATAGAAGTAGAGAGTCTTAATGAGTTGATGCTGATACACCTGTGAGCATGTTGGTGAGCAGACCTTGAAGAAAGATGCTTTAATAAAAGCATCTAGACATAATACTTGGTACTTCGTCTGTCTTTATCAAGCACGAATATAACAAACTTCAAAAGACTTAACTGCTAAAAGGTTGAGCTGAAGAGGAGATCACGTGGCATAGACTGTCTAAAAACCATTTAAAAAAGCAATAAGAGCAATCTTCTGTTCATATTTTGTGAGGCCATAAAGAGGAGTTCATACACTGAAAGAGCAAATGGAAATAAAAGAAAAATACGGTCGACTGTAGTTAATTCTACTCACTGTGTGTAGTATGCAGATAAACTTTGGTTATCTTTCATTTTTTATAAAAAATGAAAGACACATACACATATATGTATAGATAGATAGATAGATAACTAATGAAAAAAGCAATTATCAAAACAAATTTAATTCAAAAGCAACCATTCGTTAATATGGGTGGAGTGTTTTTCGGCTATTTACACATTTTTACAAGACGTCCCAGTGATTTTGGAGGGAAACCCAATGATTCACCACTAGGGGGCAGCACGTCACCTTTATTTCTTCAAAGTTAAACTTCGACGTAGTTTGGTCTGACCGGTTGACTTTGCGAAAGTGAAAGTTTAAAATAAAATCGGAGTAAAGAAAGGGCAATGACTCTCTGTCAGTGACTTTGTTTCACTCTTTTCTTTATGTCACGTCTGTCCTTTATTATCTAAATTGTGGTGGTTAATTCCTAATTTTAATTAGTTTCTTTCACTAAAATGTAAGGTTTCACTCATAACTCGACCTGTTATGTAGGAGAACCACATTCCAGTCTTTACCCAGAGTAAATACGGTAAAGACACACTGGAAAACTTCCTTCTGAATCATTTTTAGCTAACAGGTGCAGACATTTGACTTCACCGGAAAACACCAAAATGGCAGGAATGACTGGACAATGGACCGAGATAACGCCTGCCACGGAAGAAACTCAGAAGATCTGTGACATGGTGAGCTCCAGTCATTCTTTATAATGTCTACATGCAGCTTCGCAGCTCAGATTTCAGTCTCTACTTAATGTTGCCAACTCACAGGTGAAGAGCGACGCAGAGACAAAGTGGACCAAACAGAGCTATGAAATATTTAAGGCCATTGAATACAGGGCACAACCAGTGTCAGGAACAAACTTTCTCATCAAGGTGATATCTGCGGATTTTCTTTGACATCATATTACTTTACTGTCAAATAGTCTGTGTTCCAAGATGTAAATGGGTTTATGTTAACAATTCCAGTGAAACAAAAATGCCTTTCTGTTTGTCTCCTCCCTTCAGGTTCATGCAGGAGGAAGTGAATACCTCCATATTTATGCCTACCAAAGCTCTCCGACAAGGGGAGAGATTAAAACTTTACTGAAGAGGGTAGAAAAACACAAAGAAGGAGATCCTCTGGAGCCCATCAGACCTTTGAACTGATGAGAAAACACATCACCCTGGAGCATGAGCATGCTCCAGATGAGCATGTTGGGATGACTTAAGTTTGACTTTTTCTATCTGTGTGATATTAGTGGTTGTTTTATAAAGCTATTTTGTGGTGTGATTATCAGTCTGGGTGCAATAATATTTGAGAAATGTGCTAAAATATAATAAATATAGCTAAAACTGCCCAAAAGGCTTTTTGTTTCGTAAAAAGACCTCAGGTCTAAATTTAAGAAACATAAGAAAAAGTACAAAAACAAACAAAAATCAAGAAACACAGTGTGTTCACTATGTAGACATATTTTAAGAATATCTTGATCCAATCCCAAAAGGCAGTCCAAGGTCCTGATCAAAGCTTCTTTTTTTTTTTAAATTTATATCAGATTAAACTCTACTCCTGAAAATTGGTGGAATCTGGTTTAGGTAAACTGCAAGCCCTATTTTGCAGCCTCTCACAACAAAGAATAACTCTCCAAGGCTTGTTTTGGTGCCTCAAGACAGTTTAGACATCTTGAAACGATTGGACTCAGAAATTCTGCTCTCTACCAGAAATCCCTGAAGGATTGTGTCTGACCAGCAGCCGTTTGAAACTGAAGCACGTTATGCAGCAAGAAAATGATTCAAAACACAACAGCATGCTCATCTTTGAACTTAAAAAAATGAAGGTTTTACTGAACTTCGACCAGGTCAGGGCTTAAATCTAATTGCCTTTCAGTGGCATGACCTTAAAAACACAATGTAAAAGACTAATTGCCCTTATTTGTTGAATCTTTATGGCAATTATTGCTAACAAGGGTGCCTCAACTGTTTATTAGGCTTAGTGGGAAATGATGTTTAACACAGGGCCAGGTTGATATGACTAAAAAGTGTGACAAAAAAGAAACCTTTAAGTGGGCAAATACTTTTTTGCAGCACCATATATTAGAGGTAAGCTTTGTAATAAATCAGAATAAACTTTTAACCTTATTTGGGGTTGTTGTGATGTTCACTTTGAAAGATTTGTAATAAAACATCTAAATATACTAATTAAAGATCTATCTCACCAACAATAAAGAGGTCTAATGAACAAGACGAGAAAACATGTCCAGCTCAGCTCAGAAGCGCCGGGTTTTTGCTAACGATATAAAAACACAGACAACAGCAGTGACTTGAAAACAGTTCATTGTGGGTTTTTTTTTTAAAAAAGCTTTTGTACAATATCCCCTTGTGAAGAACAAATATGACTTTTACAGCATTCATTCTGCTATACCATAATGACACTGAGAACAGGTGAAGTGGAGAGGAGCTCCGATTGGTCTGGAGGGCGAGCGTCGCCCGCTGAGCCGTCGGTGCTCAGCAGCGGCGCGCACACACACGCGCTCAGCTCCAGTCTGGGTTTAAACACTCTTTTTCCTCAGAGGGATCTTCGCTACACCTTCGGAGGCAGGTAGTGGATTCTGCATCGTTCAACGAAAACCTGAGAGGAAAGAACAACACAAGTAGCGTTAACGTTTTACATTTAAAAAAACAAAAAAAACAAATAAAGGAATGACAGGGATGTGTTTGTACCTTCAGACTTCTGTCATTGACAACTTCTTCGACGTTCAGCTCTGACTGCATGAGTTTCAACTGGAGGCAGGACAACACAAGACAAAAAAGTAACACTCAGGGTTTTTTTCTACAAGATAATTTGCCTTGGGATTTACTGCTTATGCATTTGTGTGAGCATATCTAATTTAAAAAAAATACATTGAAGTTAACAGATACTACCAATTATAGAATATTAATATGCGGAAATTTATTTTAATTTGCTCTTGCTTACATTGGTTTGTTCCTTTCGAAGTTGTTTGACCAGTTTCAGATTGTCGCTGTCTTTTTCTCGTTCTTCCCGCAGCTGCACCACCACCTCCGATTTCTGAGCTATACAAGCCTTGATGGCTTTGTCTCTACTCAGATGGGCTTTCATCAACTGTGAGACAAGAGATGTGGAGACACAAGTTACAACTGTGCAGAAACCTGCAGATTTAGTTTTCTTCTCACACTCACCGACTCATAAAGCTCTTTGCAGGTCTGTGTGGCGTCCACTTTTCCCGAGAAGGACACTGTGGGCACAGTAGTGTTCAGGGCGTGGACGATGCGGTCGTCTATAGTGCGCATCACCTTCAAGCCCTCCTGAAAAAAAAAAAAAAAAGACTTTTTTTTATGGCTTAAAGGATCTGTTTTATCCCAGAATACTCATGAACACAACCTGCAGATGGAACTGCTCACCGAAATCTGAACATAGAGGAAAAGGATGGTTCATGGTGCTGCGTGCATTCAAATTAAGAATAGGACAATAAAAGGGCTTGCAACAATAGCCACCTCCCTTATACAATCGCGCATCATGTTAAAACCAAACATATAAATGCATTTTATTGAGATTTTACATGACAGGACAAAAAGAAGAACACAAGTGGAAAGAAAACTGTATATTCTATTTTACTTGTTTTTCACAAATACAAATTCATAAAAATATGTTGTGCATCTCCAATCAGCCACAAGGAGTCAATAGTTAGTCTTTTTTGAGTATTGTTTTAGTCTCTCAAGTCAAATTTGAACATGTAGGCAAACAAAAGTAGCCAGTTCTTTGCATAAAATGTCCAGTTAAATTAGATATGATAAAGAGGGTGTCAACATAAATCTCAAAATTAAGTCAAAGATTCCCATATTTTGGTCTGGATTTTGACTGGACTATTCCAAAACATGAGTATGCTCCTCTTGCTGTATATTTAGGGTCTTGCTAAAGTGAACCTTCATCTGACTCCAGTGATTTCTACACCCACTAGTAAGTTTTCTTCCATGCGTGTTCTGTATTTAGCTCCATCTACTCAGACCGGCTTCTCCGTCTTCTCTGATACTGCCACCACGATGTTTCACTGTGCTTTTTGAGGTGATGTGAACGTTTAGCTTTCTGCTACACAGAGTTTTGGGTGTAGGACAGATTTTTCTGTCATACCACCTCCTTAAGCTTCTGGAAAACTGCAAGTGGGAGTTTTTTTAGGCTTTCCTGTCCAGATTTACAAAGTATAAAGCTAAAAGTTGTCAGGTCAGCAGATTATCCCATCTGAGCTGTGAAGCTCCTTCTGAGTTACCATGAGCCTCTTGGCTGTTTCTATAACTAATGCTCTCCTAGTCCAGCCTGCTAAGTGGACAGTCAAGTCTTAAGAGGATTGTTGTTAGTGACCCTGGTTTAAACTTCTCCACAGCATCTTCCCTGAGCTATCTGCTGTGCTCACTGGCAGATCTCAAGAGCTCAAATCTGAATATACACTGTGATTACATTACTCGCCAGCTGTTTACTAATTGGGTGGCAATTTATTGCACTGGAGTAATTTTGGGGTATTAAAAGGAGACTGATTACAAATGATGCACTTTACAGTTTTTTACTTGTACAATTATTTTTAAAAAAAGTATTTTTCTACAGCTTTACAATTATGCACAGTTACCCATCAAATAAAACTCCAATAAAAATAGTTATAGGGTATGAAAATCTTAGCAAAACCCTGCTTGGTAAAAAGTCTGCCATTCAAAATTCAAATTATATCAAATTCTAACAGTTTGATATAATTTGTTTTAGCACAATTCTAATAATTGATGGTTCCTTCCAGGAACTCTTTAATTCTTCAAGTAATTTGACCTGAAAACAAGCTGTGAGCTTTATAGTAAAGGACTGGACCCTCTGATGATGCACTGATCAAGTAGACTGGGATCAACTGATGGAGACTCTTTGTGATGCTAACTCCAAGCACACATGCTGCTAGTTTCCAGTTCTGTAATCCAGTTTGGATCCTTGAAGGATCAGGAGGGTCACAATTCAGAGAAAACAAAGAACCGATCATGTCAACTTCTGAGGACCAAGGTCTGCGGCCGATCTCTCACTCTGCAGCGTTTGTACAAAAACAATGAATCCGTTTAGTTAAAATTACCTGAAACATGGAAAAGTCCTCACAGTTTAAAGTCCCATCGGGCGCCGCCATAGTGGACTGCAGGGTCCTTCACAACACCAGCACGAGATGGCTGTTCAAGACGGTGCCTGAACGGAAACTTACTTAACTCTCTTCAGGAACGGTTTTCATCAGGCATTCAGTCTGAAACCCCGCAGCAACTCCATCATACAAGAGGCAAAAAATAAATCAGGTTTTACAAATCAGAAACAACATTTCGTTAATTTCAGATACAAAACTTAACAAGTGAAAATAAGAGTTTAAATTACCTTAATTCACCTCTGAATTAGATACAAATACAAACTGTCTTTTCTGCATGCTTAATTACGGTATTTATTTTACTAAAAAAATAAAAGAACTAATAACCATAATATTTATCTATTTATTTATTATTTATTCACTTTCCAGCTGATGTGCTGCTAATTCCTCACATTAGACCATGCTTTCTGCTGTTTGTGAATACACAATGAAGTCATACTTCAGAGAACATATCTAGAATTAAAATATATTAGTCTTGGTTGCTGTGCATTACTGAATAACAGGCAAACTGTCTTATATGAAACCTGCAGCTGTCAGAGGTTTGTGTCACTGTTGTTCTGATTCAGTACAGCTCACAGGAGGAACTACTGTCACGTCGAGCTGGGAGCTGTCAAATTTGCTGTCTGGAGCAGCACAGGAACTGTTTGCACATGACGGTGCCAACCACACAGAGCAACCTGCATGTCACCATCATTACAGAAACAGAATCTTGGGGAACGATCTATTTATAGATCATTTTCAGTTATTAGATTTGGCTTAAGTAACATGTGAAGAGCCAAACAATTTAAAATGCTATGCTCAAATCGAACCCATAATTATGGGAAGTCATTTACATTTACAGTTCACAAACTGTGCAATAAGTATGTAAAACATTATTTATGTAAAACCTTTCAAGGCACAAAGCGCTCACAAGAGTGTCAATTAACCAGACCCGTTTGAACTCATCTTAAAACACATTCTAAAAATAACACGGAGGCCACATTTAAGGTTAGTTTTTTTCCGGGAGAGTGAAGACATTTCAACAACTTTAACTAAAACTTTTTAAGGCCAGTTTCCATGCGACCTCTGTGTTTAGTCCTCGCTGATTCCAAAAATGCCTATCACAACATGGCGGCCACATTTACGTACAATCCTGATGTCTTCTACGTCAGCGCCGTGGAGGGCCTGTTTTTATACAGCTAGTTGACTTTCAGTAGCTGAAGGGGAAGTGTCCACCCGCTTTTTGCTGCACAGTTTTTGGGCACACCGGCTGTCGGTAACTCATACAGACATGAATTTCGTCAGATCTCGCCTCTCTGCGGGCAGCCTTTTCGGTTCGTATGGTTTGATTTTTTTAATTGACATGGATCTCAAGAATCGAACTAGCAAACTCCACCTTCTTCATACTTGTTGTTACTGGCTTTTCTAGAACTATGTTTGTAGTTGACATTTTTGTAATTCTTTGTTAAAGTTATTTGATCACTAAAATAACCCGCCAAATGCATGTTTGCTTGATGCTAAAATGAATGTTGACACTTGTCAGGACTTAGTAGTCTGATAATAGCGTTTTATGGTCATGTTATTGTATGTTGCGTGAGTAAAAAGTATTGTAAAAACGAGTCTGTTCTAATACATTTAGACATGCATTTGACAGTTGATATTTTTAGATTAGAGTAAAACCTTTTATTTAATCATTTTTATATTCTTCTCTATTTGATTGCAGTCCACTTTCCACATTTTGGTGTTCTGAATACATTTGAGTTTTTTCTTTTTGACTTTATCCTTATTTGTAGGCTTAGCAATTTACATGTATTAATTTTCTTTTAGATTAACTTGGGTAATTATTATTCATATATTTTCTACTCAACAGAGTTTATGTTATCAATTCTTTTGAAAAAGCAATTTGATTTACTTGAAAGTTGGCTTTAAGTTTAACATTGATCTTTAGAAGTTTTTATTAAATTTACTTGGCTTGTCCAGAAAAAAGAAAAGAAAAAAAAAGGTAAGCAAGGTAGCTATTTCAACAATTATGTTTTAATATGCATCCAATTTCTGAGAAAGATGTTAGAATGTTACATTTTTACACTTACACAGGTCAAGCAAAGAAATCATTAGAGGAGATTACTCAAAAATGTAAGTTGGTCTAATGCATGATTAAAAACTGGAAGGAACGTCATTTCTGTGGAAAAAATGTGGTCAGAAAAACAGTCTTGAATGGTTAGGTTTTCTTGTTATGTAACGTATTTCATCTCGGTTCTTCTGCTTCAGCCAGCATTTCAAATTATTTTCCAATAATCTATTTTAAGTGTGCTGTTTTAATATAATACTTATCAACCTATTTTCATCAATTGTTTGAAGTGGCCTAAAACCAATAAACAGTAGCTAAAATGAATAAGCTATTGTTGTTGTTAACTTACTCTTTATTAAGGTAGTTAAAGATTCATTTTGTGTTTTTTTGTTGGTCTAATATTTTGCGATTCGAATCTAGACAAGAAAATCATCTCAAAACTAGAAAATGTGTGAATAGTTGAGCATTTGTTTAATTTCTGTCCAGGTCAGAGGGTACGAGGGATGTGCAATAAACTTCCAGAGGTCAAGCCAGACTCCTCCCCAGCAGCTCCAGCACAAGGTGGGGTGTTTGATTACAGGCAAACTGCCCTTTTCTTTTATTTTGCTCTCGGTCTCAACATGCCCATCCCTGCAGTGCAACTTGATCCACTTATCATCTGTTGATCTCACCTGCGCTATAGAAAGGTGTTACACGCCAGATAACGTTTATGAGAAAGTTTAAATAAAAGCTGCCCAGTCACGAAAAGTGCTGAAGCAGACGACAAGTTGTCATTTTAAATGTTTCAAAGCGTCCCTGACTTTTTCCCCAGTAGATCTTGTGCATCACGCTCGTTAGGTTTGTTTGTCCTCACAAGAGTCCCAAGAGGAGCACAAGAAATGGGGCCACAATCTCTGGGCGATGGAGCAAATCCCCGATTTGAGTCGAGGAAATGGATCCTGATGGCCACCTCTTTTTGCCCGTCTTTCCTCTGAACAGAACCGCGTCCCTCATTCAGACCCCCCGGCTACAAACCCTCCAACTCGGACAAGAAGATATTAGTGTGGACAGGTCGCTTCAAGTCCGTGGAACAGATCCCAGAGACAGTGTCGTGAGTAGCCATTTCCTGTTTATGCCAGACCTCCCCTGCCCTAGCGCACTGCCATCCGATTGCCTCCACATCACACGAACAGAGGCAGCTAAGTGGATGAGCGGCCGCGCGGCTTGTAGCTGGTCCCTCTGAGACGTCCTTTGTTCAAACAAGGCGTCTGTTTGTGCCTGGAGGTAATTAACGTGGCTCCTGACATCAGGGTGGAGATCGCATCTGATCTGCTGCTGTGATTAGAAAAAGATCTGCTTGTCATGCTTACGAGGTAAATTCAACCCACCTGTATGTGTCGACATGGAAGCTGTGTGTCCAAAACAAACAGCGGCAGCAGAGCAGCTCAGGAGCTTGTTGAAAGAGCTGATAGTCCTGATTATAAACATTTGTATATCATGTGAAGATTAACTTGAAAACCCATCAATTAGCGTTTCCTTAATTGCTGTGACATAAAGGAACACATGTCAAAATCAGCTCAATTATTGCGTCTTCTTTGCTGTTTCCTGCCTGTCCTGAACCAACTATATGGTGCGTTTTCATATTTTCCACAGCTTTGAGACGATTGACAGTGCCAGGAACAAAATCAGAGTGAAAGCTGCCTATGCAATGATGGCGTTGACAATAGGGGCCTGTGTGTTCATGGTGATTATGGGCAAAAAGGTGAGTGACAAAGCAGAAATTCACTGCACGCATGTGTGGCTCTGGTCCGGTAGCTCTGAGTTCTAGGATTGCAGTGATGTGGAAGAACAGGAATTTGTTCATGTCTGTGCTGGTCGATTCTGCCGAGTCATCACGTATAGGCTAACAGTGAAGTCGTCGGGTGTCTTTGTTTAGCCTGAACGTCCCAAAACAGAGCCATGGTGTTTTTTTTACGACTGGAAAGCTGCATGTTATAAACCTGAATGGAGTTGAATGTTGGGATGGTAAATATGCAAGTAAATTGTTCATTTCTTTCTGGGAGGGATGAGTGTGCAACATAGAACTTCAGTGATTTTGTATAACAAGAACTGGATGCACAAGTGTAAAACATCTGGTAGATTTCACCACTCCACACCAAATGGAAAATCACAGAGACGCTCAAACACATACCTTTGTGCTTTGCGCAAGTGACACACATTTCTATTTAGCAACTTAAAATACCTTGGAGCGTCTCTTATAGGTCAGCACAGCAGAGTGAATAATTGGAAAGCACGTGGTGCACGGTTTAAATATTTATTTTGTAAATAAAAACCTGAAAAGTTCCCCCATGACTTTGTAAAACCACATTTAGCTGCAATTAGTTTCTATTTTTGAGGTTTTTACATGCGTCCTATGTGCAGAGACTTTTGAATTTTGCCTGTTTCTCTTCACTAAAAAGCTCACTTTAGTCAGATTTGCTTGAATAGGTTTGTGTAGTTTATGCAGTAAATTTTAACTCTTAACAAAAATTTTTGTTTGGATAAAAGTCTGGACCTTCAAGAGGCCATTTATAGGCATAAACATATATCAAGATTTATGTTTTTATCAGGGCATTTATAATTTCAGTCCTACCTGAATTTGAAAAATTCACATTAAAGCTTTTGCATTGTATTCTTGTTTTAAAATATCACTGAAGCTGTTTTTTGTAGCATTCCTCCCACCCCTCCCCAATTTAACCATAAAAGCCCAGAATATTGAAATGCATAAAAAAATGGCCGTGTAAAAACTTCCGGCCCGGACTTTAAATTGTTCACGGTTATAAAAACGGTCTTATCCAGATTCCATTCTGTTTTGTTTGCAGGCTGCCGGCAGAAATGAGTCCCTGACTGCTTACAACTTGGAGAAGAAAGCCAAATGGAGGGAGGAAATTGAGAAAGAGAAGACCCAGTGACGGTGGACAGCTCTGCTTTTTAGTCATAATACAGTTGCAACCAGATATTTACATACAAAATAAAAAAACTACTCAACTTTTTTTTTTCCTCCTTATTGTTTGAGATTAATCAGACTAAACAGTTTCTGTCTTCAGTGAGTTAGGTTTACCTACAATTAGACAATATGTTAAATTCTAATAGATGTATAAATGCACGCAATATTGCAGTCTTAAAGGACTGCCTTGATGAAATTTTCAATAGAACGATTGAAAATTCGTTCAATCTCATTCTGAAAATCATTCCCTCAATGACCACATTTGATGCGTAATTTTAGCAGCTAAAATACTAATGCGCGCAGAGAATTTTTCCTCCTTCATCCGCTATTTCGCTAGATTCTTATCTCCCCTCTCTGCTCTGTCTACTCTTTCTCCCATTGAAGTTGATTCCTCCAGTAGAAATTCACCCGGGCCAATCAGCGAACAGAAAAAGTTGTGAACGTTTTCTGATTTGTTTAAGAATCGCAGTCTGCCTGTAGTTTTAGCAATAGCAGCGGAGGAAGCTAGCGATGCGGTTCAGTCCGTGTTGGCCACAAATATTCAATTAACAGTCGCCTCTTCAGCTCGGCACTTCTTTCTTTGCAGTGAAGGATGGTTGTTTCTGGTAAGCTAAGTGGCGCACTGCATGCGTCATAGCTAAGCGTTAGCGATTGGGTGAAATACTTCAACAGAGTCCATGCCTCCAGGAAGCAATCGTTTCTCAATAGCCGAGAGTCCAGAGCATCTGTGCAACGTGAATGTAGAGCAAGGCTTTTACAAGGCTGCAGTCATTATGGCAAAAACTTCAAGGTCTTTGTTCCTACGTACATGTTGGCACGAGTTCAGCTGGCATCTTCACGACTTTCGCTTTTCTTCTGAGGTTGGTTCACATATTTCACACAGAACAGGTCCATCTCTGGGTCACAGTCTTCTTTCTAAGTAGCATAGCTGGACATTCCCATTCTGATAACAGCTGACCTGTGGAAACTGTAGTTAACATTGAACCAGACTTATGGAGATCTGCAGTTATTTTCCCAGTGTCTTAGGTTTATTTCTTTAAATTTTTTGATGTCATTAAATAAGAAAGCAGCTTTCGGCATTAATTTAAAATACATCCACAATTTTGCCTCCATTTAACTTGTAAGTCATTACATCATCATCATTTGACTTTGCCAAATAGAAATAGTCTGATGCATTGTCAGTGGGGGAAAAAAAAAACTGGACAGTTTGTTGTCTTTTTTTTTTTCTTTTTACTCCATGGATGTAAACGCCTGGTCTTGACTGGTTCTCAGAGCGAGAACTCCTCCACTGAACTTGAACTCGGTGAGACTTTTTGCCGACCAGGAGATTAGCCTCACGTTGCAGATCTAATTGTAGAAAAAAAAAAAAAAAAAGCCCAAACAAATTTAAGGAGTGACCGTTTTCCACGCGGTTGGAGTTCTCAGAGGAATAGAGAAATCTGTAGCGGTACCAAGCCTAGAGCTGCAGTGAGGAATTAAATTAAAAGAGAATAAAACATTTCCGACTAGATAAGTGCTATATTTTCTGTTTCCTTTGTGTATACATACCTGTGTTTAGTTTGAAAAATAATAGAGACAGTGGATCCAGTGTAATTGATTTATCTTGTTTGTATATGGGTATGATAAAACCTCTGCCAATGGCTATTGTGACATGTCTGTTTATAGAAATAAGAGTCAGTTTAATAAAGTATTTTTTCTTTGAATATCTTCTGTTAATTAATAAACTTACTTCCGAGGTTTTACTCATACCCAACATGAATTTTATGATTTCGATGTCAGACTATTTGGAAAAAACACAAGATTACGCTTCCTCTGTTACAATTTCAAACATGCATTTATGGGAAAATTACTGAATAAAACCGAAATTAACAATTTCTGACTTGGCAAAAATACCCAGTAATCACATGCGGCAATGAAACTGATCCACCTGCCACTGTTTGGAGTTTCTGAAATGACTTTTATGCAAATGGAAGAACAGAACAGATGCACAAACTCAGTACAACAAACAGTAATGAACACGAAGAGCTGGTCATCTCTTGGAGAGATTTTTGACAAAATTAAGCAACATGAGAAGAGTACTTGGTAAACAAACATTCAGTTGTGCTAACTACAATGATCATCAGGATTTTCAAGTTTAATCTGGATTTTTTTTTCCTTTTTTTTCTGTTGATGTTTTATGGAAGGAGTTCCATATGGCACCAACAACTAAAGATGCTAACTCCCAATTTAAAAAAAAAAAAAGACCAACCTTGATTCTTCAGTCTGATACATGTCTTGATTTGGCATAATCAAACAGCAAACATTTACCTGGATTCATGTTAGACTGCTCATAGATTAAAACTGCCAATTCACCAAATGCAGAGTTGTTTTAGCTTTGCTGAGGAAAAAAAAAAAAATCCCCAGTTTTTGACAAGAGGTTGCTGACAATTTCAGTCCACAATCTGCTCGAATTCCCCTTATGTAGAAAGGTAAACAGTGTAATCTTTGCCATACCAGGAATGGGGGCCTGGACTCTTTACATCTCGCTTCCTGAGGAGGGAAGAGCTGTATCATCAACCAACTTAAATAGCAAACATAAAGACTACCGTCGATGAACAAGCAAAAGTCCAGAACTAAAGTGCTGCAAATAAAATGAAATGATGGTTTAATAAATGAAATGAAATGAAAAAAAAAAAATTCCCGCTGGCTGGACAGAATCCAGGGTTATATAGTCTGTTTTGTTTCGTCCAAGTCCAATTGTCTCAGTGCGAGGGAAGACTCCAATTCCCATGGTTCCATGGGTTTTTTCTTTTAAATCAGATGCGGCAGTTTAAACTCTTGAAGGAGGAGCCAGTGCATGTGGAAAAGTCCCAATACTGGTAAGAAGGAATGATATGAGATCAGGGTGGGAATGCGAGCAATCCACCGCGTAGCGACACAGTCAAGTTTCTAATTAGTCTATGTGACGATTCTGAGAAAAGTTGAGGAAATTAACCCTCCGTTTTTGTTTTTTTTTTCAAGTTAAGTGACTTTCTTAGTCAGTCCAAGTGATGCACTCAAACATGAGGTCGATGTCTTGGGGTCAGTCCAGTGTTTAGGTTGGATCTTTCTCTGTGTAGGAGGACAAATTACGGGGAACCGGGTCAATATTTGTCCATCTTCCAAGTAATTAATGCTTCAGACAAGCAGGGCAGTCCAAATTCTCCCATTGGCTGAGAGAGTGCTTGCCAATCCTATGGCAACAAGGAGAAGGACGTTCTTCTTTCCGATGAGGAGTATGGGAATGGTCTGACAGGAGATGCTGGAGCTCTGGCCAGGAAGTCGGCACAAAACAGAAAAATAAAGTGAACCTTGATGAACTGGCTGACAAGACTTGACCCATGTTGGATGTATGCACAAATATGTGCTTCTTTACTGTTACGTAGTATTCTAATGATCAAGATGATGATTGAATCCATCTCTCTGGGAAAGGGAAAAAGCAGGGCTGTTTGTCACTCTGGGTCTTGGCTGTGGGCAGCGACTGAGAGACGTGAGCGTAGATGAAGATGAAGCTGGAGCTCAGGGGGTGTTTTTTTTTTTTTTTTTTTTTTTTTAGCATTATAGCTGGAAGCCTTCCATCGGAGCCTCGCACTGCTGGAAGAGGAACTGCTGCTGCTGCAGGTCGACGGCCGGAGCCAGCGAAGGGTCCTCGTCTTCGGTGTTGAAGTAGCGCTCGATCAGGTCAAAAGCTTTCTGGTAGATTTCCTGGTTCTCGTGACCCTGCAGGAACTCCAGTTTGTCCAGGCCTGAGAGGGAACAGAGGAAGTTAGAGCTGGAAATAGTTGTCTTTATTTTACCAGTGAAACATAAACATCGTGGCTTCTGCGCATTTTTCTTCTCAAAATTCCAGAGCGAGGTTTCATCAAAATTGGAATATATAGCAGATTAAATGGTAAGAAAATGGAAGCTGCAAAAAGAAAGAATGCATGATTGGATAAACAGATTAATAGATGAGGGAATAGATAGAAAACTGGACGGGTGGACTGACGGACTAACCATAGGCCTCTTCAATGAGAGCACAGTAGGGGTTAATGCCTCCTCCTCTCTTGGCCTCCAGCTCTCCCAGTCGCAGGATGTTTTCTAGACCATTTAGAGCCACTTGGACTATTTTGGAATCCATCAGTGTGAGAAGGTCACACAGCGGTTTTATACAACCGAGTTCCACTAGATGCCTGCAGGGGGCAGTACAGACAGACACAGTAAAAATGAGACTCATCACTTAACCGTAATAAAAAGGTGTTGTCTTTGGAGTAATATTTCTGTCAAAACCACTTAAAACTTATAAAAATTAACCATACATGAAGTCTTAAGAAGAACTAATGATGATTAGATTAAATCTTAAAATATGAAACATAATAAAGACAAAGTTTATTTACTATTGTTTGGTATATGCTATACTTTTGTTTTAAGGCTTTCACAGATTTATAAAAAAATGCAAAGAATAAAGTTCATGCTATTAAAGGATACATTATGTAACAAATCTACACAAAAATGAACTCAAATGTATGATGTAACCTCTTTTTTCTTTCTTAAATAGCACTTGAGTTTCACCTTATTTGCTCTGCAGAGCCGCCGGAGGTGGCGTTGGTAATAGCCCACGCTGCCTCCTTCCTTGTGCGAAACTCAGCTACTTGCAGAATACTGATGAGAGGAGGCATCAGACCCGCATCTATCACCATCTGCGAACAAAGGAAGGAACTCATCAGGTCTTCTAATTACTTCTAAAGTTACAATAAAAGCGAAAGTGTAAACGCACCTGTATTTGTGCTCGATTCCCCGCAGTGATGTTGGAGATCGTCCAACAAGCTTCCTTCTTAATAGACTCCTTGGGGCTGCTCAGCAGGTGAAGTAAAGACTGCAGTGCCGAACAGTTCAGAATCACCTGGAATGAAACGAGTTAGACACAGTCAGAAAATTCACACTTCTCCAGACATTAATACTCAGTTGAAGTAGATGTTGCCTTTACTTGTGTCTGCAGATCATCTCCAGTGACTATGTTTCCAACGGCTCTCAGTGCAGGAGACACCACCTTGTAATCAGAGTGCCTGAAGGAGAGCAGAACCACAGATTGTCATTTTTCAGTTCAGTCAAATAAAAAATTGCATCTTCATGAATTATAATGTCATTAAAGCATTCATTTATTTCAGTAATAGATCAGCTTGTGGCTTCAGGAAGCCCAGGCCTTGTGAATCTCCCAAAACGCTGGAAGAGGTTTTGCGATAAAATCCTCTCAATGTTTTATGCACATATTAATTTATTAAGAGGCAGCTGCATTTGTACCAGTACTCAAAACAGTTGAAATGATGTGCACAGGCAAGACTCTGTGACTATTTTAGCAAATTATAATAAGTATGCAATTATGTTTGTTTGCTTATAGCCCATGAACAAGTCATATATTCTATCAAATTATTAGTAAAATGTTCTGCATAGTTTCAGTGTACGTGTTTCATGACTTACATCAGCAGTTCGACTAGCCTTCGACAGACTCCTGAGTCGATAACAGCCTGGATCTTGTCATTGGGGCCATCAGAAAGGTAAGAGAGTGCCCAGCATGCATCAGCAAGGATGTCTGTGTCGTTAACAAACAGCAGCCAGGAAAGCACGCTGAGACACGGGGACACCTGAGAGAGAAAACATTGTGTTCAAGTCCAGCTAGGAAAAAACTCTTGCAATTAAGATATGAGAGATAACAGGCTTGTGACCTTGAAAGGCAAGCAATGCTGTGCCGAGATGTGGACAGTTGCCATAGTGATGCTTTGTCCTGGCAAATTACCTTAGCAAAGTCTGGAGGTGGGTTCTTTCCTCTGCACAGGTTGGATAGCGCCCACACTGCATTCCTCATCATTGTTAGACGATTTTGTTTGGCCAATAATCTGCAAAGAGAATTTCACAGATCCAGCTTGTGAAACTGCATTTTAATTGTATGAGTGGTATCGAAAAGATAAGGAAATCGAGAAGCTACTTACTGCAGCAGGGAGGGAAGAATATTACAGTCTACGACAAAGTCTCTGCATTCTGTGCTGTCACCTGCTATGTTTCCCAAGGCCCACACTGCCTGAGGAGAAAAGCAGCCGTTTAAGCTCAACTGTAAACGCAACAGAAAGGCTGCAAGTGTGTTTTGAACAGGCTAATTGAACTGAAGAGGAAAGTTAGCTGAGAGAAGCCAACAATGACAAGACAGTTCAGGAAATCTTTCTTACCTGTTCCTGTACGTCCTCAAAGTCCGAGGTGAGCATCTCTATGAATATGGGCACGGCTCCTGCCTGGATTACAACGCGTGTTTGATGGGATGTACCTGAAGCAATGTTGGTCAAGACCCACGCAGCCTCGAACTAAAACACAGAAACAGAACATGAAAAGTGTACAATAACATTAGGCTTTATGGTAACCCTTAAACATGAGGAAAGTACATAGGATGATAGGTAGAAGGAATGCAAGGTGTTGAGAGAATTTTTTTAAGCATAAATGAAAAGGTTTGCAATTAATGTAAAGCAGATATTTCTACAGAGTTAAGACTTTAAATGTGGATCCTAACAAAACTGAAATTTTCTATTTTTGATTTTCCACACTTGTACTGCTGAGCAGAATCAGTATGTAAATGTACCTGCAGTGTGCAGTTTTCTCTCCTCTTCAGAAATTCAACAAATCGCTCCACAACCCCTGGAGTAGCAATAACTTCATCAATGGGTGGGTTTGGTTCTGTGCGACAAATGCAGAAGAAGAAGAAGAAGAGAAAAGAAAAAGTCAAAATTAAATACTGGAGAGCTGGAGAAGTTTTTTAAGCATAAATTTGAATTAAAATCACACACAGGCAGCAGAGTTGCTCAGAATGACGGATTTTGATAATCCATGCATTTCAAGCAATGTCACTATTTCAAAGGTTCAGATCATTTAACGACAAGCAGCACATGCTGTGCTGTAGAGAATAAAGTCCACAGCCATGAGTGATGCACACACGAGTGAAACTTGCAGCTGTACCTTTAGAAAGGAGTTTCCTAAAGCGCTGAGTGCCTATTAGCTGCTGCTCTGGAGAACTGGAGAAGATCATCTGAATCATGTCTTCAGAGATGACCCCACCCTGCAACACAATTTGTTTACATCTGGTTTTATCGAAGGGCTGTTTTTTTTCTCCTTATTTATGGAGAACCAGGATGCTTATTTAAACGTTTTCTCACCATGAGTGGGTCCAGGTTGTTCGCCTGTGATTCCAGGTAGCCGCTGTCGGCCATCCCATCATCCTCCAGGGCTCCATCGTCCTCCACAGTGGCAACGTTTCTCCTTTTAAAAAGCTGCAATAGAATTAGAACATGTAAATATCATTTTTGTCTCATTTGCCTTGATGTTACATGAATATGAATAAGTAGAAGATGCATACAGTGCCTTGCAGTGGGATGCATAACACTTCAACTTGAAGTTGGATTTTTGTTTTAAAGCCCGACTCCACTTTTACCAACTTATTTGCTCACCACTGTTGGCTAATAAAACTCTCAAAGAACAGCTGTTTTTATACTGAATCTGATTGCATACAGGAGTTTAATAATTTTCTAAATTCTGAAGGCAATTGATTGGATTTTGTTTAAGGATATCAAAGGAAATGGAGCCGAATAGAAATGGACAAAGCACATCCCTTCATTTGTAGAATATTTTGAAAATCATGCATCATTTTTGTTCCATTTTGTAATGTGTGATGGTTTGTGTTGGGATATCACAAGCGCTGCATGATACCAGGAAGTATTTTATTGCAACATTGATGAATGCTATTATGACAATATCCATTAAGATTTTAAAAATTGTCCTGACATTTTTCTTTCTTTTGCCATCACACAATATCCAACCAGTCTGTGAGTTTCAGCTTTTCTGACACTATATACATGAGGTATCAGTTCCTTGTAATTACAATATAGCAAGTACTATACATCAGCTGTGTTACTTCAGTTTGATTTTACACCATGAATTACTTGTTCATCCTTCTTCTGTTTGCGGAGCTGCAGACCTTCCTCTTCCCTCCTCCTCCTCATCTCATCTGTGTTGAGAGACTTGTTCTTGTAGCTTTTGAGTCTTGCATTGTCCTTACCCTGACTCATGGTGCACCCTGACAAAATACAAGCATCTATTAGGATTCTCAAAATCATTTCCACTACTGTTCCAACAGCCCCATACACACATTCACAGATTTGTGTTCAACTTTTTGAGTATGAAATAGAGCAGCCTGCAGCTTCACTCCAGCGAAATCTAAATTGATACATTATGGCTCAAATACAGTGTTACAAAAAGGTACATTTAAAGTACAAAACTGAAAGAAAAAGAACAAAATGGCAAAATGTGTCTACAAAAAGGGGCAAAGATGCAAACTCAAAGTCATCTTGCACATGTAACATCTCATAATTTATCATTGTAAATGATATACATTCCAGGATACTGATTTAGCTGGGCTATTCATATTTCATTCAACTATAAGCAGGCTCAAAATTATTCATACCCATTGGGGATAAAGACTTTTGTTTTAATTTTAAGACGCAGACAGTTGATTATTAAAAAGTAATCAATGTATAAGGAGTATCACTTTTGAGAAAAAAAAATACATTTGAACAAAAGAAAGGAACACTGAAAAGCTGTTAAACCATAATGAATAACGAGTGGAAAAGCCTTTATTGGTAGAAGTCAAATGCTTCTTTTGATTTCTGAATTTGTTTTTGTTCTGTCTTCACAAATATATTTGATCCTTCAGCTTTTGCAATGAGCTCCGCGTCTTTGAAGCTGGGAGGCCCCCCGTACCATCATCCTAATCTTTCGCTCCTGTCAAATTTTGTTTATCTTAACAGCAGGATCAGAGTCCTTCATAAAAACATGCCTGCTTCAGTACCAACATGCATCCTCCCAGATGAACTAATGTGACAGCTGTCAGTATTAGCAGAAGAATCGATACTGCAGTCTCAGCCGCTTTTAATTTTAAACAGTTAATAAGTAGATCATTCCCCTAAACAAACATTGCCTAACAACTCACAACATGTCAAGATAGCTAGCAGCAGGGTTAGCTTTCTGTGGCTTTACACAGGCTAACGACCAGCAAACCAAACTTAATTTGGTATGCTAAGCATGTCCTTTACATGTTCGCGCTTATTAAAAAGCGATATAAGGTAGAATGATGTCCTCAGTCGGTCAAGTTGGTTATGTCACAGCCAGTGTTGGCCGCATTCAACACCCCAAGCTAACAGTCGAACAGCGGCTAACTGGACGTTAGCTTAGCGCGAAACCCACCTCAGCACACTGGACAACCAAATATTTCCAAACGCTTTTGACTGGAATTCAACTATTTTTTCCAAATGAATTAGTGGAAAACACTATGAATCTGAAAATGGAGATATTTGTAATATTCTGACCTGTCAGATTGGGCTCGTAATCCCCTGTATTCGCTAGGCCACCGTCGAACTGCCGTCGCCGGTATGTCAACAAATGCGCATGCGCAATACTGAGACATCGCTTACGCAAAATAGCTCCGCCCACAAGATGCGTTTTACTTCATAAACAAAGCGGTTGTCTATTTCTATTTCTATTTTTAGCTATTAGAATTTTTCTTCAGTCAAAACACTGTCCTAAAAAAATAACAAACACTTTTCATACAGTTTCAGAGTTTGCATCTTCAGACATTTAGCTATTTTTTCTATTAATATTTTTTTGCTTAGAAGCTGTTTTTAAAGGATTTAAAGAATGCTTTTAACTTCAAAGCAAATTGCATCCACAAATCCGCCGTCTGATAGCGTGAAGCCTGACTGTGCAGGTGTCACTTTTTAATGTTCTATATTTTTGAAGTGGACTAGACGAGACACTTCGGCGCCGATGGCCATGTTATGACTTGAGATGAATCATGCGTCACCTGTGCAGCCACACGCGCCCACATATCCAATTCAGTAAGTTTTAGTGACTTACACTTTTATTTTTTTTCTTCTCAAATTCAGGTGTGAATTTAATCCCAAATTCACACCTTGAACCTAGGGAGGTGAGGTACCCCAAAATATAAGTGATTACACAATGTTGCATCTTGAAAATCACAAACTGCAAAAATAAAAAAATATAATATAATATAATTATTTACATTTAATATATTTTGAGTCACACTATTCTCTTTTTCTAATACTTATCAATAATATGAACAACATAACAGGAAAATCAAATATATGTATAATAAATAACTAATAACTAATAATTTCCTCTAAAAGCAGGTCTTTTAAAGCAAATTTGACTTAAGAGGTAAAAATATGTAAATAAATACATTATTTCTGAATGCTAAATAAATGTTCTCCTCATTCTTACCCCTGTTTGTACAAGCATTTAAAACATAGTCATTCAGACTTTCAACATTTAAAGGCCTATTTGTCAAAGAGCAGCGATCTGCCATCGGGATTGATGACCATTTGACCCATCACCTCCAAAACAAAGCACTGTGCACAGTCTGCAAAGTTTGAAAAGAACATTTGATATGATGTTTCATAGATTATTTTTGATTGAGAGCCTCATAATATTTTTCATACCATAATTTAATCGGACTTATTGTTAATTATAGCACAGATATTGAAATCAATCAAACCTTATTACTACACGATGGAGTTTAATTAGATAGGCTGACTTAATGGACAAAGTCTGTTACATCTTCCATAGTGACACGTGAAAACAATAAAATCGCTTCTCTTCAAAAGAAAAGTTTAAGATAAAAGGTGACAACGTCAAACTGCATAGTTAAGCACCTGCCGCCCATCTCAGGACGTAAACATTGTTGCAGTCTGAAGCTATGTCCACGCGTCTATAAATATGCCATAATGCGATCAAAGTCAAACTCAAGACAATCCTGCATTGACAAAAAAAATGACCACAACGCAAACAAGAGTGGACTTCCAGAGCTTCGACATGTGGCACGACTACATGAACCTGAACACGCTCCTGCTGGGCGACCGGCGTCCGGTGGAGCTTGGAGACACACGGGAGCCCAGGAAGGAGCCCGGCCAGCAGATGCGCATCATCCAGACGTCACTCGATGGGAAGAAATGGAAAAAATCCTCAGAGACTAGATCAGTCAGCAGCAGCAACAGCAGTCTGTCGGACACCAGCAGCTGCAGCAAGACCTCGGCGGACCTTTGCCGCTTCTGCAGGCAGAACGGGGAGTCGCCCCGGGTGTACCGGTCCCACGCACTCAGATCGGACGACGGGAAGGTGACCTGCCCCATCCTGTGGAGTTACACCTGCCCCATCTGCGGGGCCAGCGGGGACCACGCTCACACACGCAGGTACTGTCCGCAGGGAAAAAAGCGGATGGAGGCAGAGACAGAGCTGCCAGTTTTCAAGTTCTAGTAACTTGACTCAGATGACAATTACAAAAACTGTACATAATTACCAAAAAAAAAAAAAAAAAATAAAAAAAGGAAGAAGAAAGAATGTTCTGGACATGTGTTCAGTTTTACCCCTAAAAGCTGAGAAAGACTCTGTTGTAACGATCAAAAATGATTTTCTTGCAGCTTGTTTATGTTTTATGTCAAAATATGTTTGAGTCCAAGTCTGCTACAGACGATTTGATCTGCAGAGTTCAGGCTGTCACTGTAAAAAAAAAAAAAAAAAAAAACGTTAAATAAAAAAAAGCTTCAGTTATGCACGAGGATGTGGAAATGGTTCACGTGCCAAACGGTTTATCTTGCATTTGTTTACTAACAGCGATGGACACACGCGACTTGTTCTGGAATCTTTATGAAAACAAAATAAACAGTTTCTCGAAGAGTAACTTTTGTGACTGCGCTTTATTTGTGTGTATAAACATATGTATCACTGTGTGCATAGTTTTGTAACATTCCTATTTAAACATTCATTGCATAATGTCCACTTTAAAAGTAGGAGTTAGAAGGGTAGTAATCTTTTATAGTTTTATAATTCCTGTCCTGCGATTTCATAAGATGAAATCGAAACTCGTTTTCGTAAGTGCAATAAACTGGTCCTCTGTTTTATAAACTCTTAATCAGACACTAGTATAGAGTTGTAGTAATATATAATATGTAATATAATATATATGTTTGTGGGCTTATAGTTTAGAGATTCAATTAGCTGTGAGTCCTGTACTTAAGATTATACAGAAATTCTGTCTGTTTTCTAATTCCTATAATCCCATCATGTTCTGAGCATCCATCAAAAAACAAATGTAAACCTTTGTCTCTTAAAAGTTTCCATTTCTCCATAAAACAAGACTTTATTCTACATCGTACATCACAAGAGTGTAAGAAGTGGGAAAGTTTATTTATTAGTTTTTTTTATTCAAAGATGCATGTTTGAACCCAGAAATCCTGGCTGGATTATAAATATAAATTTGCTTTTGACTGGAGAGAAACAGCAACGGTTAGAAACCAAAAAAAAAAAAAAAAGAAGAAGAAAGAATGTTCTGGACATGTGTTCAGTTTTACCCCTAAAAGCTGAGAAAGACTTTGTGAGACTTATTTTTAAGTCTCACTTTGTGATAATAATATTTCTAATAACAAATGCCCGTTTTTACCAGTTTTTCATAGAATAAAACAATTTCCACAGAGTGATATTAGAAATAATATTTGCTCAGATCTATTTGTTGTGTGAGCAGGTTGGAAATGATGTGCATTTCTTTTAACATCATTTTCCACAGATATCAATATCCCACGGAATAAAGCACATGCATTCTCCTTTTGGAAATGTTGTGTTTTTCTTTTATTTTAAATCCCCAAAATAGAAACATAATGGTGGTTCCATAAAATTACTTCAAATTTCCCATTTATAGTAATAATTTATCAAAAATAATAAGTTATCTTTTTTTTTGTTTTTAAATAAAGGTCTCTGTAACATTTGTGTCTAAATGAGTTTTGTTTACCTGGATTCTGTGTTGTAAAAGTTGCAGACCCCTGATGTGAACAAACAGACATAAAAAGCATAACTTATTTAATTCACCAGATAATAACTCAAAATGAATTAACAAACAAAGTTACAGATTTTGATTGAATTGACATTCTTTAAAGACGACTGGAGGTCTTATTTTTATCAGAAGAATTGACTCTGTTCAATGCAAATGTATTTTTGGTATTTCAGCAAAACAAATACCAGAAAAAAATTTTATTTAAAACATTTTTACATAATTGGAGTCATTCAATCTACCTGTTAGCTAACAGGACACATTGTCAGCT
Source organism: Poecilia reticulata (assembly GCF_904066995.2). Classification (NCBI taxonomy): domain Eukaryota; kingdom Metazoa; phylum Chordata; class Actinopteri; order Cyprinodontiformes; family Poeciliidae; genus Poecilia; species Poecilia reticulata. The sequence continues at coordinate 15,851,259 of NC_088849.1, forward strand.
TTTTTTTTCAGGACCATGATGCATTTTGTTCTGCTCAACATTTCATAACTCTGAAGATCAGGTGGATGGATTAAAATCGCTTCCTGGCCAATCCTAACAGAGTCATGCAGGGGTTGAGTAAGAAAGCTTACATGAATGTATGAATGGGTCATAAATACTATGTTATCCAACACAGAATGGGGGCAAAGTCTCACTCTTTATGTGTTCACAATTACTAAAGAGAATCATAAGCAGGAGTCAGATTAGGTGGCGCCTTGTTTTTCTTATTTTTTCAAGTTTTTTTTAATCTGTATTGATGTAAAAAAAGTGTCTGGTGTCATATGTTTCGAACACGCGCAATCTAGTAAACAATCTAGGAACAATCTAGTAAACTCATAAAAGTCCTTCTGTTACACAACCATACCTTTTAAATGCAGTGAAGACCCTTGTTTTGCACCACACTGCGGAGAACTCTTATTCAGGAGCAAATAAGTGGCAGGTTTCTGCTAATGATGCAGATTGTCTGACGTGGCACCAACATCATTTTTTCTCTCCGTTTTCCAGATTGGTTGACAAATATTTCTTGCTCTCAGGTAAATTGAAGCATCAAGAATGGCGAAGCACAACCTCGGTCTTCTGATTGCCATGGCGATGGCATTGATCATCTTCATCATCGCCATGGTGTTCTCCGCGCTGGCAGCAGCAGGAAGCTGTGAGTTTGAATTTAAAGATTTCATTTAAGTTATTTAATTGTTTGTAATATCAATGACTATTTTTTTCCGCATTACGATAGTTAAATCTTTTTTTTTTTATTGAAAAAGTTGAAAAAAGGCTAACCCTATTGTAATTGTTTCATTGTTTCTATTTTTACCCTTTTAGCTAATTTTTCATTTATATCTTTTTTTTCTTGCAGCCCCGTTTTTATACGACACCAGCAACATTTCCGCTCAGTTTGTCATCCAGCTCACACCATCAGGTTGGACCTTCACCATCTGGACTATCATCTACTTGTTTCTGGCTTTGGTGATGGTGTACGTCCTCTCTGGCATCTTCAGAAAGTAAGCGAAAAAGCTCAAATTGAGGTTCTCGGCTTAAGTGAAACGTCGAATTACAATAGTGACTTTGGTGGTGTGTAAATATTCTCTGCAGGAACGCCTATGGATATGTGTACTGCAGCCCTGCTGTTCTACCGTACGGCTTTTTTGCGTTTTGGTGCTTGAATCTGGTTCTCAACATCTCATGGTTGTTCCTGTGGGACAGAATGTAAGACGTAAACTTTTTCATATCAGCGTAATCAGTTATTTTTCCATTTGTAGGTAGTTTGTTTTGAAAGAGATTATTTAAGACATTACAAAAATGTTAAGTGCCATATTTATTGCATTTGGTGTACTCAGTGTTTCAAAATCAAAACTATTGTGCATTACTGGTACGTCAAATGGATTTGTAGGATACTTTAGTTGTTGTCAGAAGGAAGAGGCTGCATTTTGTTTTCACAAAACACAAAAATAATCCTCATTAGTCGTTATATATTTCAAAATATACAAGGTCTGGTTCTTTTGGATTGCTCTTTGTTGCTTGTATTTTTTTTTTTATTTAAAAATAAAAATGTAAGTAACTTAAATACAATTTTGTTGGTAAAAATTAAAATGTCTAAATTACCATGCCTGAAGAAACTAAGAACAGTCTGGAAATAAGTAATTTTTTTTATCTGATACATCCAGCTCTGCAAACCACATCTCCTTGACAAACAGACATTTACATGTGCTGCCTCCTTGCAGTTACACAAATGATTTAACTACTTATCAAAGGTTTCCAAAAGTTCTTCATGGGGGCATTTTATTTATTGTATCCATGAGTTTGCAGACTGAAAGCGTTGGATTAGGGACATAATGTTTCATTATGCAGCCCACTGATAAAGCTGACCTTTGCTAAGGAGATAAGCAGCAGAATGTGCAAATTACAAAACAGTTGTAAATGTGAAGTTTGGTTATAAACCGTGTTTTTATTCTATGTGCATTTTTTTTTAAAGGTTCATGTCTGCTGCGCTTGCTTTCCTCATCCTGATCGCACTGACAAACTATGGTGTGATATTCTTCTCCTGCTACGGCCTGAGCCAATATGGAGCCTGGCTCAACAAATACCACAAAGTAGACCTGTGGCTCCTCAGAGTGTTGGTTAGTTTTTCCAGCTTAGCTTTTACCTGTTCAACTGTCTTCTCAGCTTCTGTCTTAATATTGTCTCTTGTCTGTATTACAGATTCAGAATGGGGTCGCCATATATGCCACATGGACAACCATAGCTTCTCTCGTTAACTTGACCATTGTGTTAGAGTATGACGCCAAAGTGTCCAGCACAGACGCTGCCACAGTTTCCCTCTCACTTTTGACCGTGGTGGTGGCTGCGTGGTGTGTATAAGTTGAACATTTTTTTATTTTTTTTCTATTTTTGCAGAAAAATAAGAACATGGACGTAATGCCTTGTCTCTTTGGCTGTCTCAGGTTCCTCCTGGAAAACTTTGTCCTCGACAAACACGTCAGGTTCATTCTCTCCATCTACCCGGTTGTGATCTGGGCGCTGACAGGCATCTTTACGGAAAACTACAACGCTGCTGATCCCACTCGCAATAACGTCTTCATTGGTAAGGAAAAAAGATGCTTATCTCTGTCAACAACATTGCAACGACTTTCAGTTTGTTTGCAAGAACACATGTATTACAATGATATTGTGAAGAGAATATGCATTCTCTTTCAGCAAATCATCGGATCCTAACCAAATCTTGAAAGTTACATGTAGATTTAGAAAAACAACTCTAAAACAAAAATCTCTATTTCAAGTATCAAGCATAATGATTTGGGCTGAAGGACTTGATCAAGTCATAAAACACAGCACATCAACACAATTCAAAACCACATATTATTAACCAATGTAGATCCTTAAAAATGTGACAATGTTACAAACTCCAGCCTAAGTTAAGTTTACAGAACCACCTTTCACTGCAATTACAACTGTGGTCTCTACTGGCTTTGAACATTTACTGAAACCACTGCCTAATATTCTAAGTGCTCAAACTCAGTCAGAATAGATGAGAAGCATGATTACATGTAATTAGTAATACGATAAATTACTTTTCCTCCAAAACAGCTGCACTGTTGGGCATCGCCTGTTTCCTGTGTGTTGCACGGATACTTCTGGTCACCTGGAGGCAAATCAAAAAGCCGCTCTACAAAGACGCAAACCCTGATGACATGTCGCCAATGGAGATTGCAGAGAAGCAGAAAGAGATGTTTAAATGAGCGTCTTGTGTGTGTGTGATTGAGGCTTTTATTTTATGTCCGACTTTATCTTGCGATCTCTGTAAAATATACCTGAAAATCTATTGCATCTGTTTAAAAATGATAAGCGTGTCCTTGAAAAGATGGCTGACTCATCATGAAGCTCTTATGAACCTGTATGATAACACACCTGTAAACACGCTGAGCTCCCTGACAGATTAGACACGTGTGTGCCCGTTTTTTACTTCAGATGAGTTTTGTCCTTTAAGTTTTGTTATGTTATTGTTTGTTTTTTGTTCATATATTATGACTATTGGGTTGTCTAGCTTTTGTATTATGAAAATAAAGACTATTTTTAATCAATTTATATTGGCTATGTCTGGATTATTTTTGCAGTGTCAATGTTAGAATCAGAATTTCATCACTTATCCTTGAAGGGAAATTAAATAATACAAGACAACACATTCAAGACATTAAATACATTAACAAAACAGTCTGAAATATTTTTTCTAAGTAGCTCAAGCAATATCAATGAACTATTTAGTGTTAATCAAAACCCACTGGGTGATCCAGGGTTGCATTAACAGATAACAGAAAGTCAGAATAAGACCCAGTGCTCTCTTTGAGCTACAAAATGTGCTTGAACATTCTTGGGTTCAAATAAATGCACAAAGGCTCAGAGTAAAAACAAACATGATATAATACCTCTCACTAAATCTAGATTTTCCATGTCGCTTTCTGCCTCCTTTCATATTTGTATGGGTATCAGTTTAGCTGGACTTTTTCTGAATGCAACACTTTCCACATATTGCCTAATTTTTGCTGTTGTGGCGTTGTCTGGAACAAGAAATAGACTTTTTTTTATTATGTTTTTTTTATTTCTTCACTGAATTAAAAAAAATAACAAATACAGACATAAAATAGTGTGTTAATCAAAACAAACCAAATAAATTTCCCATAATTCTTTTGTGCAATAAATAGTAAATATTGAACTGAGAGGGCTTTTCTCTTGAATCTTCAACAGATGAGGTCAATGAATATTTGTCAATTAAATATGAATGATTCTTAAAGCCTCAATCTATGAGGAAAACCAGGTTTTATTCTTTTGCTACTGGAAGTTAAACTGTGGAAAATAATTGAGACTAATATGCCTCAGCTGAGTTTCAATCGGAGTTAAAAAGCATCATTACATGAAAACCTTTGAATTAATTTGGTATCACGACTATAATAGAGGAGAACATCCTTTACAACTCAGTGATTCAGATCTCCCATATGTTTTTATCTGTTCTGTTATCTGCTTACTATGAATAATCACGCCATATCCGGGTGGGGGTGCCGTCGCCTTGCAGGAGTCCGCTCCACTCGGAAGGAAGGTTTATGAAACAAGCATTATCAAATAAGATGACTTTGCGCTGAGTTGCTGTGACCTCCACATCTGCCAGAAGTTGCTGCTCTTCACCTGTGTTGAAATTAAAGCGACAGAAATAAGCAAAAACATTTCTTGTAGAGAGGATATTTAAAGGCTCAGGAGCCAACATTTAAACACTTAAGCTGATTACGAGAATAATATCCTTTCCAGTTTTGAGCCTCTCTGATCTCATTCATATGTGTGCTACTTTCTTCGGTTTTTGTAGATTTATATATTTACGGGTTTCTCAGAATACTAAGCCAAAAGTTCAAGAAATCCTTTATCGAAAGGCATATTTGCCAAAACATTCCTTGCAGTAAGCACGACAGCAGTGCACACACCACATCTGATATAAGAAGGAATGACTTATTTGTTAAATGATGTCATCTGATATAACAAAAACTACAAGCACAGTTTCAAATATCTGTTTGCTTGGTTTGTCTGTTAATCATAAACCAAAGATTAATAATAATAATAAAAAAAACACCATAATTTTAATAAAGAAGGAATGTACAATATATATATACACATCTTCTAAAAATAACTGGACCCTCTGTACTAAGCTGCAAGTGCCTGTAAGATAAGAGCTGCACGTGACCCTTAGGTGGGTCGTAAACGTTTTTCTTACCTAACTTTAAACCTCTATATAACAGGCCGATCCCCCCCGGTGCTCCGCATTTACTCACTCTCTTCACACCAGTGACTTGGTGGACATCAGAAGGAGCAAACAAGGTACGCTACAGCCTATGTATATGTGGACTTTGCTTTCTGTCACGTTGCCAGTTTTTTATTGACTGGCATAAAGCGGAGCTGACATAACAACACATGAATGTATATGTAATGTAATACAAGTTGTTTCAAAGCCTAAATGTAAATCTTTGTTTGTTATCAAAATTTTTAGAAAGGAGTAGGCTATTAATATTGTTTTCTATCACTGTTCTCAAAACTGTATTTTTCCTCTATTTGTCAATAGTGTAATTGCATCAGACCACAATGGGAAAGCACGACTATGGGCGACTTGCTGCCATATTAATATCTGTTGCCGTCTATGCAGTAAGTCTGGTGTTCAACGGGCTTTCTGTGGTTGGAGTTGGTGAGTTGAAACATATTCTATCTCTTCTGTTAAGATTATTTTCTCTGTAAAGTCTTGAATTTTCACTACAGGATGATAAACACAAGTATAACTTCAACATGCAAGTTTCTCTTGAGCTTGAATCAGCAGTTCCATCTTACCTCTCTTACGCAGGTCCCTATACCACGACCACAGCCAATGTGTCGGCTGTGTACGACACAGAGCTCACTCCTTCAGGGTGGACCTTCAACATCTGGACCGTCATCTACATCTGGCTGTCTGCAACGATCGTTTACATCGTTTCTGGTCTTTGCAGAAGGTAGCAAGCAGGAACATTCTGTGTTTATGCCAGCAGAAGTAAAAGTGATTTAAAGACTGTCCCATTTGTTTTGTCCTGCAGAAATGGTTATGGATATGTCTACTGCAGCCCCGCAGTGTTGCCCTATGGATTTTTCATCAGCTGGTGTCTCAATCAAGGATTCAACATTTCTTGGCTTCTTGTTTGGGACAGAGGGTAGGAGCCTTCTCTAAAAGCTTCAGTTTGTTTTTGTAACAATCTCAACTGAGTCACAAAGCAAGCAGTTTGAGTGTTTGAATTTGTGTTTTCTGTTTTAAGACTGATGATTCCTGCACTCATTTTCCTCATCCTGCTTATCTGCACAAACTACTCCATGGTTGGCTTCATCTGTCACGGGCTTCACGTTTACGGACCCTGGCTCAATAAGTACAGCAAAGTAGATCTGTGGCTCATTCGCATGCTGGTGAGTGCTTGTAATAGCCAGCCCAAGAAACAAGCAAACTAAGCAGGTGCTTAAGGCTCCAAATAGAACTACAGTTATCATTAAAATAATGATTCAAGAAACACACAAAATGAAAGAAGCATTATGTTTGACAACATTACTCTTCAGCTAAACAGCAAAAACTGTAAATGCAACCTCTGCTAAGTCAGCTTAAACATAAGCTGGAAAATTAAATGAAAAAAATTAACATTGATTTTTTTTAAAACATATACGGTTCAAAACAAATGTTTATATGTGTTGTGTTCAGAGATTAAATAAGTCATCATATTTCTTGTTTAGGAAGATTAGCATTAGATAAATTCCAAAATGTTGAGTTAAAATTTTTTTTCTAGAGTTTCTTTTAACAATCTACAGTTCAGAAGTTTACTTACATTTCTATCTGGCTTCTTACTCGCTGAGTCGCCTTTCAGCCATTATCAGAACATGATTCACATAACTTTGGGTAACGACCCTCGGTTACCAGGCAGTATCTCCATAACTTTGGTTGATACAAATATTTTGCACCAAAACATGTACAGCTGTGCATCACTGGACATTTTATCTTTAGGGAGGACATTCCCATAATGCTTTTTTCTATTGTTTAAGAAGATAAACATTAGGCTTTTGAAAATCTGACCTAAGGATGAACCAAACTTGCGCAAATTTTTAAAGTCATAGCAATCAGTGTCTGAAAGCTACAAAATCTGGAAAAATGCAATTTACTATAATATTTGTGATGTTAGAAGACAAAAACATTTAAGTAATGATTATAAATAATATCAGCTGAGCTGCAGTTAACAATGGTAATTAGAGTTTGCCGAAAATGTCAGTTTATTAAGGGCCCAAACCAAACGTGGGCATGATTGGATTTTATTTTACAGAAATGAATAATAAAACAAGGCAAAAGAAAAAAGCGTTTAATTTTCAAACTCATTAAATCTTTGTCTGCAGGTTCTCAATGGTGTGATGATATACACAACATGGACGACCATTGCAACGCTCCTCAACTTGACTATCGTGCTGAAGTATGAAGCTAACATGTCCACAGCAGACTCTGCCACGCTATCATACTCTCTGTTGTCTGTGGTGCTGCTTGTGTGGTGAGTGGTATTTCATTGAATAATGTATATTTTGGCAAAAAAAATTATAGCATAATCTTTATAATCAATGCCTTCGCAGGTTCATTGTGGAAAACTTTGTCCTGGACAGACATATGCGGTATGTTTTCATACCCTACGTTGTTGTGATCTGGGCTCTGTCTGGAAACCTGGACAAGAATTATGACGCCTCCTCACCCAGCCGCAATGGAATCTTCATTGGTAAGAAAAGTGGAACTTTAGATGTTTTATTTGCTCTAGGCAAAACTGCCTAGAGCAAATGTGATATTAGAAATATTTTTTAGACTACCAGTTTTTGATATGGGCCAGGACCAGCTTCCAAGAGTACTATACCAAGGGGAAAGGGAAGGGAGAGAAAAAGAGAAGGAGGGGGTGGGTAGACAACCAGAAAGAAAAATAAACTTATCAGATAGTTTCATCCTGACTATGTTTTCGTTTGCCTCTGCAGTCAGTACGCAGTTGGCCCCCTCCCTGCTTTTGTGTTGAGTAACCACCCCCTACTTGCTGCTGAGAATGAGGACACTATGTCCTTTGAGAGGGACTGCACAGCGTTTTATCCCACAACAGAATCCCTCACTTCACAAAAAATAAATATAAACCGAGAACAAAACACACTGAATGAACTAAGGCAAGATCTGAAGTGAAGAAACAACAAAGTAATCTAAACAGAAACCAAAATGATTCCCAAAGTTGAACACTGCCTAACAGATTGTTTTCTTGTAGCTGTTTTGCTGGCTGTATCCTGTGTGCTGTTTGCCATCCGGATTGTTTTAATAGTTTGGAGACACATCAAGCAGCCACTGTATGAAGACGCAAGTCCCAAAGCCTTGGAGGTGTCCGAAATAGCTGAGAAGCAGAAAAAAATATTTCGTTGAGAACTTTTGTGTATAGCAAGCAAACAAAGCTGCCTTTTCTATTTAAACTACCTATTTTTGTGTATATTCTGACACATTAACTTTCACTGCATTATAATTTTGCTACTATGCTTTTGGACTGCCGGATCTATAAAACTCTCATGGTTGTTGCCTCAAATTTAGATAAGACTTTGATAGGAACACTGTGATTACATTATAATTACAGCAGTTCACATCAGAAATGGGTTGTAATTAAATTTCTTTTTAACATTTGTATATTTAAATGTATAAAAATTTTTTTTCTGTATTGCTGTTTGTTTTGTGTTTAAATAAAACCTACATTCCAAACCCAAGTGTTGTTCTCTTTGCACATTTACATTGTTTCATACTTTAAATATTTTGTTGAAAGAATTTAAATTGAAGTGTGACAAAAGAAATCTCTCAACAAAAATAAAATGCAATTTCTTTGTGCTTTTAGATCAGTTAACATAATTTCAGGAGTCTTTTGGTATATTACATAGTTTTCAATGCAGAATTAAACTCCTGGAATAAAAAATACGTTTATTTTTATTGTTTTTATTCCCGGTGGCATGTTATGCCATTTTTTTTCTAGACATCTTTTATTATTTTTATATTAAGTCATTGCTAAAATAAAATGGCAAAATCTTTTATTTTGTAGGTCTTTTGCAATCTTTGGAAGATAAACATAAAATGAAACGTATTCAGGTTCTGGGTATTTGAATTATTAGACCTTAAAGCGAATGAAAACGACAACCGGAAGTAAACATTACATGCATTTCCATTTCTCTGCACAATTAATCTTTTTAGTGATATATTCAGTGATACGAACACGCAAAGCGCAAGAGATTTTATATCTAAAATGCACATCAGGAACAATAAAGCACACCTCAAGAATGCAGTAATAACTCAAATAATAAGATACAAGATAATAAGATACCTGGACATTTCTTTGAATGGTGGTTTATTCTCAGTCTTCATAATGTTTTGTAAACCCATAACAAAAACGGAAATGTAGCGATTACTTCTTCCAAACAAATGACAAACTGCTGCGCACCATATTAATCAACAGGGGGCAGTAAGTCAAAAAAATTGACGTGTAGTAGAAGAAGAACATTTTGGATGTGTTGTCAACCCTGAATCAAGTCTTCCAGACTACAAATCTCACAAATGAGACATAGATATTTTCAAAGTATAGAAATAAGTTCTGAAAGTCTATAAGTAAGTTTAAGGCAGCTAAGAAATTCCTAAAGTATAATTTCAGAGGACAAACTGGATGTTAAAGTGAATAGGATTTCAAACACCGTTACCTGTAAGACCTAACGCAGGGTAAATAAGTGTCGGGTTTCTGCGCGGGGTATTTACAAATATTCAACAGCGCCATTTTTTCTGGGACTGCTTATTAGAGTGAAAAAGTTGATAAAATACTTCTTTCACTTGCTTATATTAATCTAATTGCCGTTTGAGTAGCTCATTAGAACATACTTAGTAGGCTAAATAAAAAAATTAACAGTTGGACTTGAAATGAAAACTACCGTTAGCTGTTAACTTTTGCATCGACAGATGTACCAAACGTCGTCGCAGTTTAAAACACTGACAACTGGCAGACTAAAATGGAGTCCAAGTATCCGACTTTGGTGAGTTATGGCTTGTTTTCTTGCTCTTTTTTTTGTCTTCATCACCTATCCGAAGAAGGAGGGCTGCAAACTATCATGGGTCTGCTCTTACCACAACTGTGATAGTAGTAGTTAACGAGTGTTGTATTAGAAATTCCCTCTTGAAATTCCCTGTTGTATTAGAAGTACCTCTCTGTGACTATTTGGCTAAAACGGCAAAACCATAATAATTCCATTCTAAATCCACCCGATGTGGAACCAGGCTGTTCCCGTCATACTTAATGATCCAACTACTTTCATTGATATTTCAGTGATCCTGAGAGCTCTCATACTATGTATGTTTTCTTTAAATATGTTTGTGGTTGTAGTTATAACAATCGAGGCTCAATTATAAGTAATCTGCAAAAGTGGGATATTTTGAGTAGAGGTTGCTGTTTTAAAATTCAGGTTGCACTTTTCAGGTTTTTATTTGTTAAAAGTGCAACCGAAAAGTATGTATCATTCTTATTCCACAGCAAAATTGTCCTCTACCTCCTTTAGCTATGTGTGATTTAAGTCTAATGAAATACATTGAGGTTTGCGGCTGTGTTGTGATTTCTAAAGTCGGTGTAAATATTTCCTCCAGTGTACACTGGGTCAAATGATTGGATTCATTTTTAGGATTCTTTATTACCTGACTGGTCTAAGTGGTATATTATTTGCTGGTCTTATAATCTTTTTGTAAATAAACAGTTTTGTAGTAGTTGGTGTTGAAAACTGATGAACTTTTTCTGTTCTCAGAGGAGACCAAGGAGGAAACTGTGCTACATTACAGAGAAGAAAAGGTACTTATCTGCTTCTATAGTTGTTTATTAGACTAGTTGTGAAATTTGTTCTTAAGAGTTTCTAGATCATTTTAGTCTCGTGTAACTAACCAACATTTACATTTAGGAAGCATTGATCACATCTGACTTATCTGTTTAGGTTAGACATATTTACATTATGAATTGGATTCTGTCTCGGTGTGGATTTTTCAGGTTAACTTTCTTGAATGTAATTTCACAAGCTGTGATTAAAAAAAGAGATATGTGACATGTTTTCCTCTGAAAGTTTAGCTGTGCATCACCACTTAAACTTGTTATATTAAATGTATCAAAAGAGCTTATATCATGATGAATGCAACAACATGGATGCTTGAACAGAGATATTGTTAAAAATCTTTATTTGTACTTCTTGGAAGAATGAATGAATTTCATTGGATATTTGTTCATTTAAAGTTAAAGAAACTTCAATCAAGCACATTTATTGGCAACGTTTCTTTTAAATATTTGCTTGGAAATGTAATTTTTAACTTTCCCCTGAACTTTCTGTTTCAGTTTGTCTAATCAGTGGGCAGAATCATTCACATACGAGGACGTCGACAAGATGTTTGATGACATAGGTGATTGTTCACATTTGTACACTTGTGTCATTGTGTTTAGAAGTTTAAGCCTGTGCAATAATTAGAATTTGTTTTTTCTTTTTCACAGATGTGTGTGTACTTGAGCCACACCCACCGTCTGTTTTGTTTCAGAGTTCTGGCTCTGGGACAAACTACAGTGAAGGATCCATGTCTCCAGTCCCACAAGAAGAACACCCAGTTGAAGAACTTGCAGAATACCAAATCTCCTTGTACCATCAAGTTAGTACAGTGATGATTGTAGAGGCTATAGAGCATAATCTCATAGTTTCTGATGCTTTAGTTTTATAATGTACAGACTCGGCACTTGGATGTTTGTTTAGACTTCATGTACTTTACTTTAATTGACACCACTTAGTTTAATCAAATTTTTTTATTATTCCTTTTTAGGCTCCCAATGGACATGTTCAGATTCCTGCAAGCTCACCAATACTTAATCTGGACACTGGTAAGATGTTCATCTAGTAAAGTGTAAAGCACATGTAAAACAACAATAGCTGGCAGGAGTGATTCATAATTACACCAAAAATCATAAACGAGTAATAAATGGAAGACATTAAATGTTTAGAACAGTGTTTTTCAACCCTTGTCCTCAAGGCACACTGCCCTGCATGTTTTAGGCATTTCCCTACTTCAGCACAGATGATTTTAATTGATGGCTGATTAACTGGCTTTTGCTGAACTCCAATCATCTGAATGGGGTGTGTTAAAGCAGGGAAACATCTAAAACATGCAGGTCAGGGTTGGGAAACACTGGTTTAGAAGGTCTTTGTTTGTGCCCTATCATCATGTTTTGTTTTGTTTTTTTAAATAATGTGGAGCTCTTTTGTTTTATTTGCAGATCCGGCTTTCCCGTTTGAAGCACACAGGCCGATTAAGACGTCTAGTCCCATAGAACACAATCCAGAGAAAGAGACAACGAAGAATCTGGAGGAGGATGATGATGGTGTGACCCAGATTCCATTTAACGGTGAAGAGAAAACAGAAGAACCTGAAGCCGACCCTGTTCCCATCCAGAAGCCTCAGTGCAATGGACAAGTAGCTGAGGAGTACGAGAATTTGTTTTATTTCCTTCTACAAAAACATCATTGAGATAAATTAAGAGTTTTTATTTGTTACTTTTTTGTGTTTTTTAATTTGTTTTAATTATTTTTATGTACAGGCCTGATGATTGGGAACTGGAGTCACCTTCAACCAGGATTGTCCTGACCAAAGTGTCCAGTCACAGAGCAGTGGTCCAAAATCCAAGGTAAGCTTTTTTTTTGTATTGAATACTTAGCTTTTTCCCAAATAATGTTGCAATTACATGCTGAAAGATGTTAACTGTCTATGTAGCACTGATAAAGTTGTATTTTGGTTTATTTTTCCCCAACAGTACAAATTAAAAAGTAATTCTACATCTCTGGAAACAGGATATTGTGTTCTCATTAATAATTTTTGTGAAACGATTGAGTATTTCCTGTTTTGTGTGTTCAACAGCAACGATGAAAACATCAAGGATTCAGTTCAAAAAGTGAGAGTAGAGCCTGAAGTTGCTCCTTCTTCCAAAACGTCCAGCTTGGTCTCCACTCAGCCGCCTGCAGAACCTTCTTCACATGTGAAAAGGGACATGAATGGCTTCCTGAAGCAGATCCAGCTGGCGAGAAAATCCAAACCATTATGGTAAACTGAGATAAAATCACACCGTAGTAATCTATTTTAGTGGATTAATGTTACAATCAAATCTTTAGCCGTATTTAAATGTATTGTTTTTCATTTTACAAATAAATGACACTCTTGTGTGCTTTTTAAGTTCCAAGAAAACTCCAGTCAAAGCACAGCCTCGACCTCCGCTTCCTCCGGAGCCAGAGGATGATTTTTTGATTCTAGAAGAGGATTCGCTGCTTTGGTTTTCCATCCCAAGTAAAAGTGGCTTGAGTAAGAAAGAGAGGCTGAGCAAAAACTCCAGCGCTGATGGAGAGAGCTCAACAGACAAGGGAACAAATGAGGGTCCCATCGAGGTTTCACGGAAACAAAAGAAAGGCGAAATGGCCCAAAACAAACTGGACAGTCAGGCTGTTAATCAAAGAACGAAGAAGAAGAAGGGGAAAAAGAAAAACCATGAGGTGGCGGAGTCTGATGATAACAAAGGAGATTTCCTCAGCCACCCAGATGTTCCTGCAGACGACTTTGTTGAGCAGGAGAAACCAAACAAGAAAAAACGGCAAAAGAAAGTTTCATCAGAACAGACGGACGAGTCGGAACATCAACCCAAAGGAAAAACAAATGTGGAACCGGAAAAAGAACCTGCCCAGAATTTAAAAGGTTCGACGAACTCATTAAATGAGCAGAGAAGCCAGACGGAAAGATCTGAAGATGTGCAGGAGGCAGGAACTGATGATGTTTTTAGAGAAGAACGTCAGGAGCAGATCGTTCAGGAGGCAGCAGAAACGGGTAAGAGCATCATCTCAGCTGGCGTTGAATTTTCTGAAACTTATTGTTTGGTTAGTTTTTCTGTCTGTTTACGCTTTACTCATTTTAAATATTAATTCTGCTAAACTTTAATATTAATACTTGATCTAGGCTATTGTGCGTTTAGAATGCATCATGCTAAATCCTTTTGTCTTGTAACTCAAGCAGCATGTGTATGAATACATGTACAAGGTGTTAATGGCGTTTCTCGTTTCTTTGCTACCCTGCAGACAAAGACATAAAGTCTGAAGCAAACAGAGAGGTCAAGCAAGAAAAGAAATCAGCTACATCCTCAAGCAGTTCCTCTAAAGAGGCCCAGCTTTCTCGAAAGAGGAAAAAGCAGCAGCCTGGAGATTTGTGGGTGAGCTCCCCTGCGAACCCAGAGCAAGCAGAAAGCCCCCAACCCCACAAAAAGTCCAAACTGAAGAGCAAAGAGCCTAGCTCAGCTGTACCTTCGACTGTTAAGAACAAGAAAGACAAAGCGCCGGCAAGGAGAAACTCCAAAGAGCCCACAAAGTCATCCAGCGATGACACCAATGAAGTTAAGGAGAGTAAAAAGAAACCGCCTAAAAGGAGAAATGCAAGAGACGTGAAGAATAAAGAAACGGCAGAAAAACACCGTAGAGCTGTGGCAGAGCTGGAGGAGCAGCAGATCCCCGATCAGCAGCTGGATGAGCATTCAAGCCCCTTGGTCTTTTCAAAGAGAGACCACATCCTCAACTCACGTAAGATCACAAGAGCTAGAAAGTCCTCAGATTCTTAACACGAACAACTGCTATGAATACTGACTGATAGGCTGATTCTAAATCTCTACTATTTCTACAGCTACACTCGAAGCCAAATTTGCATTGTGTTGTTTTATCACTTGTAAAAGTAGGGGTAGTTTACGTTCTGACTTAATTCAAAAGCTGCCAGAAATATCAAAGTTGTATCTTTGAAAGTCAACTCAGCTTTATCCTATTTACTTTACTGCATGCTAGTTTGATTTTGGAAGTAGCCTAAATTGGAAACAGTAGTGGCATTCAAGTGTCCTAAAACTGGAAATAACTGTTGAATGTACTTTTGTTGTAGGAGGTGAGCCGTTTCAAAAAGTCTATCATCACAGCTCCACTCCTGCATCTCAGACGTGTCAGCAAAAGGAGCAGCTGAGGGAAACCGAACCAACAAAACGTAGGAGGAAGCCACCGAGTGATTGGTGGGCAGTCACCAAGTCCGATGATTTGGAAACCATCGACCCGCAGCCTCCCCTAAACGAACCCAAACCTCAGCAGAAGTGGGAGAAGCGGCCAAAGCAGTCACCATTCAGACTCGGCGCTCCCAAAAACGGCAATGTTGCGTCAAAAACACCAGGGGGAGCTCCAGAGGCTCCTGTGAAGCCTCTGTCTGCTCCAAAGGTTTCCAAACGCTCTCTTGCAACATTTAAAGACCCTTCAGTCGTGGTCACCAACAGACTCGTGCATCAGTGTAAAATGCGTAATGTCATGTCGCAGTTTTCAGTGGAGAACGCTGATACTGGCCCTATAACAGGCAGCAGGCCTGATGCAGACATGCACAGTGGGGGGGATGTGGATGAATGCACACAGCCCGACCAGGAGGCCTCACAGGACAGACAGTGTCAGGCTGAGGACACGTAAGGAAGAACCTAAATTACTCCATCTGTCTTTACTGTCACCCCGGGTTTGTTGTGACTTTTTTTTTTTTTTTTTTCTTTTTACAGGTTTAGAGTCTTCAGAAGTGGACCGTCCTCCATGATTGACCTGGAAAAGTGTGACAATGACATGAGTACGTTTAAATCTTGTAATAGTTTTCACTTCTCTATCTTTATTGTCTGCTGATTTTCAATCGGCACATAGAATGACATTTACAAGTTTCAACAGTTGATGAGTATAAAGGAAAGACAATTTTAATGGTTTCTCAAGTCTTCATTGCTGACTTTTGAACAGTAATTGCATCACTATCTGTTGTCACTGCACTTCTTATTGGGGACTGAAAGGATGTGTAATCGCATATATATGAGAACCATAATGTTTTCAGTAACCAAAACAGCTGGAAATGTTTTGAGGCTGTATCAAGAACAATTGGAGATCTCATAGAAAACTCCGTGAGTGAGCTTCAGAGAGGAAGACACAGGACTCTAAGCAACTAAAGACGGGATTTTTTTCGATATTTTCAGAAACGTTATCCACATTACTTAAAGAGTCATTTATTTAAATCCTTTTTGCACATATTTAATTATGTGAAAGGATGCCGAAATACTCAACCTTTAATTCAGATTCAGTGAAACCTTTTTGGTCCACATCTCAGGTTGTACCTCTCTGCTGCAGAGATTGGGAAGTTTACTTTCCCCGCTGGCTCAGTGGAGAGCAGTGGTTCGCCGTTGAATTAATCAGACGACTTCACCACATTTCACTGTCGCTCTCGTCGGGCTAAAAATGTGGGCGTCCACACTGCAATATTTACACCGAGTCCCTGCAGCTCCTGAGGGGAATTAAAAATGCAGGACCTGGGGTTTTGACTCCGGGGTGTGTTGCTCACATCGACAAGTTTTACCGCTAATGTTTTTCCATTAACCTCACTTCCATCGAATGTTACGGCTTCCGAAGAGACATTTTTCTGACTAATTGCCTTCTGTGTTTCAATTTCTTTTTCCTATATCTCTCATTTCCTTGTGTGTTCCAGATCTGCCGTCATCCAGGGTCCACGCCGTGCTGTCTGTGTCAGATTTCTGTGCCTCCCCTCTCAAACCCTTGACCTTACAGTCAAAGGACAAGGAAAACATCACTGAATGGTTCCAGAGCCTCTGGACCGTGGAGGCTGACGGTAAGAAGATCTTGTGACGCAACGGTTACTATTTAGGATTGAAATACAATTTTCATTTATAGTGAAGGACAAAATTTGACGTATTCCTGCTGCAGGTGACACTACAATCACTCCTGACCAGTTTCAGTGGTACTTCTACCAAAACGGTGCCTTGGGTATCCAGGAGGATTTCGCCTGCAGCTCCTTCTGCGCTGGAAAGCTGCTGATGGGCTCCTACACGAAGAAACCCCTCTGGGTGGATCACAGTGCAACAACAGTCAGTGCACTTCCACCTCACCTTTCCACCTTTGAGAATATCAGGCCCCTTATTTCTAATTTCTTTCTTTTTTTATCTTTTAAAGATTTTTAACTTATTAACGAGCTCGGTGAAGGTCACCGTCGACGGCAGCGTTTCTCGCTACAGCTCTGGACAAGCTTTTGTGGTGGAGTGTGGTAAGAATAACCATGTTGTCACTTTTGCAGAGTTAAGGCGTGAATAAAGTTCTTTTTTTCTTTAATCGTGTAATCAAATTAGAACATTGTGTTTTTGGACATTAAAAATATTCAAATTTAATTTTAGGAATACTGAGAGATGGGAGGAAAACTGCTTCAAGTTTTCTGTAAATGTTAAAAATGTAAACGTTTTTATGTCTAAATGAAGACACCCACTTTTTTTCTCCAGCAAGATGCAATATCTCCAAAAACCCTAAAGTGTCACCATAGAACCTAAAACTGGTTGTTTTAGGTTCTATGGTTGATGTGAAACTTCACAGTCTGAACAATCAGAGTGCACAAGTTGAAGGAAACATTTACTCTCTCAGAAAAACATGAGGATCAGACTAAAGATTGCCAGAAAGATCATACACAAAGACCAGAATGTCTGGAATAATGTTCATGTAACAAATTAGTCTCAAATTAATTTATTTGAACAAGACAGGAGATGTGTGGCATAAACTAAATACAACATTCCAAGAAAAGAACTTGATACCATTTGATTAGCGTGGAGGTGGACAGCTGCAGGAAGCATCTTTCTGAAGATATTTCAACCAAACGGAAATTACACTAACTACTAAAGATAACATTACACATTATCTTTTTATTCAATCAGTAAAACAAGATTAATTACAGCGTTTACCTGCAGTTAAATTACTTCCTTAATTAATTATAGATAAAAATCAAATTGGTATCAATATATTA
The DNA here is from genome assembly GCF_904066995.2 of Poecilia reticulata. Lineage (NCBI taxonomy): Eukaryota > Metazoa > Chordata > Actinopteri > Cyprinodontiformes > Poeciliidae > Poecilia > Poecilia reticulata. The sequence goes on from NC_088849.1 coordinate 15,869,260, forward strand.
AAATTTCTATATAAAATAAATATTTAATAGTGTTCTTGTTAATTCGCCTTGCGGTATGGCTTTATTCGTTTTTTTAGCTAATATTTTTGCCTAACTGTTATTCTTGCAGGACGGGCCTACAGCATCCAAAACGTCAACGCACAACCAGCTGTTCTGTACTTCACCAGGATGTTAGCAGATAGTTTGGACTGAAGATGTTCTAGTCATACCGTTTAAATGGAAACTCCAAATGTCTGTGTGTGCTGTAAAAAAAAAAAAAAAAAGAAAAAAAAAGCTTGATGATTTGATCTGATATTATTTAAAAATGTGAGCTGTAAATACCAATTTTGTTCAAAGAAATTTACCGAAAAATTGAGGCAAGACCTTTTTTTAAACATGTAGCAATTTGTTAGATTCTGCTTAAGAAAAAAAAAAATGTAAATAAAGTTGCATTCACTCTGTATTGCTTTGCCAATTATTTTTTTCATTTGTTTTCTGGTTTCACATGTGGTTCCTTTAGCTAAACGTAACATAGAACTGCAAGCTTTTGACATTAATAGAAACAACTGATTCATGGGATGTATTTTTATTATGAGTTTTGTAATTACTACTAAGAGTAATGATGCCAAATCCACCTTTTTCTCTTTAATTTTGCATTTTCTTAGCATTTTAGTGACGGAAACAAAAAAGGGAAAACGATTAAAGAACATAGTTGTGAAACTATTGTAGTTGAAAAATATTTGTATATATTACAATGTGTTGAAGTAACATTTACTTCAATTTGGAGTCAAATTTTTTTTATTTTTATGAATGTAACAATTTAATATTCTATTATTTGTCCTCTTTTAACCACTTGTATTCCTGTTTAAAATACTTTGTATAACCAAAGGAATGTCTGGCTGGATTCATCATTAATTGGTCAAAGATCTTTGAAATGTAATGTAACATTTATCCAACATTTAAAGTAGAAAAATTGTAGCCAGTTTGCAGAAGTTTAAAAAAGTTCCTATAGAATCATAGTAACAAAAATGTATTCCAGCTAATGTTGCTAAGATACAATTTAATTTATCTCTTTAAATGAATTTATTTAGAAAGGCACAAAATGCATTAATAAGTTAAATGTGAGTTTATTGACAGCTTAGCTTACATCCTGTGCTAACATTGGAAAAAAAAAGACACCATCCAGTAAAGAAAGAAAAGGCAACACAATAGTTAAATATAAAAGGAATAAAATACAGGCATACACAAGAAACATTTGCAAGTGTAAGGAGATGGGTGCACAGTGGTGCAGTTGGTAGAGCTGTTGCCTTGCAGCAAGAAGATTCTGGGTTCGATTCCCGGCCCCAGTCTTTCTGCATGAAGTTTGCATGTTCTCCCTGTGCATGCGTGGGTTTTCTCCGGGTACTCCGGTTTCCTCCCACAGTCCAAATACATGACTGTCAGGTTAATTGGCCTCTCCAAATTGCCCCTAGGTGTGAGTGTGTGTGCATGGTTGTTTGTCCTGTGTGTCTCTGTGTTGCCCTGCGACAAACTGGCGACCTGTCCTGGGTGAACTCCGCCTCTCACCCGGAACGTTAGCTGGAGATGGGCACCAGCATTCCTCCCGACCCCACTAAGGGACAAGGGTGTTAAGAAGATGGATGGATGGAAGTGTAAGGAGACATACAAAAATATCTAATGATGGATCTAAGGTGAAGGAGATGAAGATTAAATGGAAGATTGCATTACAGAAAACCATGGATTCGAAGTTTTAAAAGAAAATAACTTTACAAATCCTCCATAAAGTTTTATTTATCATCATTCAGTGCTGCTAAGGGTCTTTCATGTAGCCTTGGCTTGTGAATGCTTTCAGAGTTGCTCTTCTACTGACTTTACGGTACTCTGTACTGTTTGGGAGTCATAAGTCTTTTTACAGGCCTTCCTCGTCATCTCTGGGCCTAATACCAGTAACATCTGTCCTCATTTTTGTCCAGTCCTTCTCGTAAAGCCGCTTCTAACAAGTACAGCTAGCAAACACCATGACAGCTTATTTGTGGTTGATTATTTCTTTGTTGCTTCAGTTCTAGGCAATAAATCTCGCAAAGCCTGTTTATTTATTTTTGAAAATGGCTGCATTTGTAAGGAAGATGTGCTTGCGAGTTTCACTCATCAAACATGCCAAATCCTCTCTGCCAAGGCTAAACACCTTATTCTGTTATTGACTCTTGTTTATTGGATTAGATGATTACAGTTTGAAGAAACGAACCTGTTGGTAATTAAATTGTTTTTTCATTTAGCAAACGGACAGGTCTGAAGTGAGGAGGTTCCATTTCAAATATGGCACCATTTAAGGACAAATTAGCTATTTTTTTCTTCAGGGGAATAACATTTATTGCCAGCAAATGCTAAAACAAAGATAAATGATCAACCAAACATATTCTTATTTCTGTACAAATGTTTTTCAGATGGATCACAGATGCTACAAAGTCACTCAACATTGGGTTCAAAAAGCTCTTTTCTGTTGCAAGTCACTACAGGAATGCAGCTAATGCTCAGTAAACAGCGGAACTTATCATCTTACAGTTTAATTTTGAGCCAGAAAATTCTTTGACCCCAATATGACCTCCACTCATTGCTGCCCCAGGTTTTATCTACACTATCTTAAAAAGTATTATTTACAAAGAGACTTTTTGTCAGTTTCACCATTTCAGTTATTAGCAGGGGTCAAAATAGTTTTAAATTCTTGGGGGTACTATGAAAAATTAATAAATAAATTATATATATAAATTCCCTTCTCACCCTCCGCGGGTGGTCTGTTTCATCCTCTGAGCTCGGGTCCTCTACCAGAGGCCTGGGAGCTTGAGGGTTCTGCGCAGTATCTTGGCTGTGCCTAGAACTGCACATTTCTGGACTGAGATGTCTGATGTTGTTTCTGGGATCTGTTTGAGCCACTGCTATAGTTTGGGGGTGACTGCCCCGAGGGCCCCAATGACCACAGGCACCACTGTGGTCTTCAACTTCCAGGTCTTTTCCAGTTCCTCCCTGAGGCCCTGGTATTTCTCCAATTTCTCATGCTCCTTTTTCCTGATGTTGTAGTCACTTGGTATTGCTACATCCACCACAACGGCTTTCCTCTGTTCTTTATCCACCACCACAATGTCCGGTTGGTTCGCCATTACCATCTTGTCTGTCTGGATCTGGAAGTCCCACAGGATCTTAGCTCAGTCATTCTGCACCACTTTTGGGGGTGTTCCCCACTTTGATCTCGGGGCTTCCAGTCCATATCCTGCACAGATGTTCCTGTACACTATGCCCGCCACTTGGTTATGTCATTCCATGTATGCTTTCCCTGCCAGCATCTTGCACCCTGCTATTATGTGCTGGACTGTCTCAGGGGCCTCCTTGCACAACCTACACCTTGGGTCTTGTCTGGTGTGGTAGATCTGAGCCTCTATTGCTCTGGTGTTTAGGGCCTGTTCCTGGGCGGCCTGGATGAGAGCCTCTGTGCTGTCCTTGAGTCCAGCTTTCTCCAGCCATTGGTAGGTTTTCCTGACATCAGCCACTTCAGTTATTTGTCGGTGGTACATCCCATGTAGGGGCTTGTCCTCCCATCATGGTACTTCCAGTACCTTGTCTTCTGTTCCCCATTGCCTGAGACATTCATTGAGCACATCGTCTGTTGAGGCTTTGTCCTTGATGTATTTATGGATCTTGGATGTTTCATCCTGGACAGTGGCCTCACTAGTCCTCTGCCTCCTTCCTTACGGCTCGTGTACAGTCTCAGGGTGCTGGATTTGGGGTGGAATCCTCCATGCATGGTTAGTAGCTTCCTAGTCTTAACATCCGTGGCCTTCATCTCTTCCATTGGCCAGCTAATTATTCCGGCAGGGTATCTGATTACTGGTAAGGCATAGCTGTTTATTGCACGGATCTTGTTCTTGCCATTGAGCTGGCTTCTCAGGACTTGCCTTATTCGTTGGAGGTATTTGGCTGTGGCTCCTTTCCTTGTGACCTCACCGAGGTTGCCATTTGCTTGTTGTATTCCCAGGTACTTGTAACTGTGCTCTATGTCTGCTATTGTTCCTCCTGGGAGTGAGACCCCTTCTGTGTGGGCGACCTTCCCTCTCTTTGTAACCATCCGACCACACTTCTCTAGTCCGAATGACATCCCAATGTCAGTGCTGTAGATCCTGGTGGTGTGGATCAGTGAGTCGATGTCTCGCTCGCTCTTGGCGTACAGCTTGATGTCATCCATGTAGAGGAGGTGACTGATCGTGGCCCCATTCTTGAGTCGGTATCCGTAGCCAGTCTTGTTGATGATTTGGCTGAGAGGGTTCAGGCCTATGCAGAACAGCAGTGGGGACAGAGCATCTCCTTGGTATATGCCACATTTGATGGACACTTGTGCAAGTGGTTTGCAGTTGGCTTCAAGGGTGGTTTTCCACAGCCCCATCGAGTTTGCAATGAAGGCTCTTAGAGTCCTATTGATGTTGTACATCTCTAAGCATTCAATGATCCAAGTGTGTGGCATTGAGTCATAGGCTTTCTTGTAATCAATCAATCAATCCAAGCGGTTATATATATATATATATATATATATATATATATATATATATATATATATATATATATATATACAGTATATAAATTGAAGGAAACATTTTCTCTCTCAGAAAAACATGAGAATCAAAATAAAGTTTGATCCGCCCACTGGCGTTTTAGCTTTTAAACTGGTTATATTGATCCCGTGTCCAGACAGAGGGATAATCAGTAGCCTAGCATCATGACCTGTTTGTTCTGAAGATCCTGCAGCTTCCACTTCATCTTCCTAACATGGCGCCTCCTCACCCTGACTCTCATACTGATAGGAGGAACCACAGAGCACTGATAAGTTAAAAGCATCTTCTGAAGTTGGGATATTTTACCTCCAACAGTTTCCAGAGGAATCACCTCAAACCAGATGTTGGACTGGATTTTATTTCATTTATGTTATTGGTGAATGTTAACTCCTCATTTTCAACAGTGGAGCTATAAAGATTGAAAAAGGTCTCATCAACATCAATATTACCACTAAATAAGAGGCAAAAAAGAGTTTGATAGAGGAAAAGCCTCTCAGACTCTGTGCTCAGTGAGATGCCCAAACCTTTTTTTTTAATATTAGACAATTAATTTAATTTCACATAATTATCGCAGTAGAAGCCATTTGTTTGTTAAATACTGATGTTTGACGTATACTCACAAAGAACGAGATAATTAGTCCAAGTTTTGTCGTTTATTGAACTTTCAGAAACTACAGTGGATGTGATGAGCTACAGCAAAGGTAAACAAAGGTAAAATAACTGAACAGGTGATCAACTCTAAACCACTCGCACCTTCTCCGTCTCTCTTTGTCATTTAAGCACACCCGTTGCCTGCGTGCAGCAAGCCGACCAGAGATTACGTTAAAAACATAACATTCAGTCCGTTACGATATTAGGTTTTCAGGCTTGATATTTTGCGATTATTAATAAGCGTCTCATGAACACAGCGGTGGTTGACTAGTTTTAAACTCCTGCTTTGCCAGTTATTTTTGGTAATTGAACCGAAACGCACAGAATTGCGCAACACCTTGTTGAAATTATAATGATTATTATTGTTGTTGGTGTACATTTGAACACGTTTTGTTGATTTTCGTTGTTGTTCTTTAATAAAGTTATGAATGTTTTGATAAGGAGTCAGAGGAGGACGTGCTGGTCTCAGCGTCCTGGCGGCGTTCAGTTTGTCACCTACCGCCGAGATCGACGCATTGCTCCGCTGCTCTAGCAAAGCACGAACAGTTCAGAAACAATATGAAATGGGAAAAAAGTTATTTATTAACTGATTAAGTCGTGTTTTAGATTGTTCTTGAAAAACTAATCAGTCACAGCTGCACAATGTACCCATTGATGTTTTACAGCAGACAGCCGCTCCTCTCTATTGCAGGTACTGCGTACCCCCGTTAAATCTGTTAGGGGTACGCAGTACCCGACCGTACCCCCTTACTTCCACCCCTGGTTATTAGTTAATTTACGTCAGGGAGACAAACTACGTCTCTGAAAGCAAATTTGATTTTTTTTTTTTTTACCATTAAGCTGTTAAATATTTGAACAGAACAAAGAGTGCACACATTTAGCTTAGCTCTTATCTGATCAGACTAGAACATAATGTTACTCATTAAAAAAGCTTCTTAATTTATTGTGCAATTCATCTAACCATGCCTGGTGTCTCTGCAGACACAAGAGGTCCAATTGTCAGTTAAGCAAATCAACATGCATGACTCAACTGCAGAGTAAAGAAAGGAGGATTCTCTAACAGTTTGATCGTTTTCGTGTTGTCTGATTTTCCTGCTCGGCTCTGGGTGGAGCTTCGGCGGATCGAGCCGCCTGCAGGGCAGGATTTCATTCCACAAATCAAAATCTGCTTTAACCACCGGAGAATTTTAATGATATTAAAGATCTGTTTGTACACGTCTACATCCAAATATCCTGTCTGTGTTACAGCATTGGTGCAGAGAAATGGACAAATGCGAATGTAAAGCAGGGTTGACTGAGTCGCCGGTGAAGGATTTTGTTTTCATTTTAACATAAGATGTTGGTCTCTCACTACAGCTTGAACTTGTTTCATGTTGGGATGAGGTATTTTATTCAGAAAGCAGATCAAAAGCATGTTGAGATAGGCGGCCTTCAGTCTGAGTTAAGAAAACACCTGGTCACAAGTTAAATACCACAGGTGAAATAGGACCGTGGTAGAAGAAATACAGATTCAGAAAAAAGAAACAGCGTTATTGGCCTCTTCACAAACGACATGGTTGGGTGGACAAATCCATTTCTTTAGCATCACATATCCGGACGCATGGTCGAAACAATCCCAACTCATCTGTTGCATTTTCACAAAGAGGCTGCTGTTGTTCACAAAGAGATTTATATTTATATTCATTAGATCATACGACATGTTTTACTCCTCTCATTCTGCCTCTAATCGGCACAAGCTCCAAACACCCTCAAAAAAGTGAAACACGGCAGTTTTTCACATTATGTTAATATTTAATTTCAAGTTAGCACATAAAAATTGTGTTGTGTTTAATTAATTAATTCTAGTAAAGATAACATGAGTTTGTCACATGTTAAACTAAAGAAATAATTTTATTTTGTGTGAACGCAACAAAATTTAGTGAATTAGCACACCAATACCTCTCTTGGCCATAAGGGGGCAGTAATGCAACGATAAAACTGTGTGAACAGAAAACCAGTTTAAACCGGATTAGTCTTGATGTTCATCCGAAGACAAGAGTCGGGAGACCGCCACTTTCAGAGTTTGAAGTCCCTTTCACCGTGAATTTACGTTGGCAATCCAAATTTTCTCAAAGTTGTATCAGGTAAGGATTATTTTTTTCTATCAGTTTGCTGTTGTTGTTGTTTATGGATAATGTACTTAAAAATATGTGATGGAAGAGGGGGTGGGGTGCAGAGGCAAGAGCAGCTGCTCAAATTAAACACGCTGCCTGCAGGCAACAGTTTTTCACGGGACTTTCAAACTTGTATTTGTAAAACAAAATGTAATTGTAATAAAAACATTTTTTGCTCTTCTAATTAGACCACTTTGGTTACTGTTGAGGATAGGAAGACTGTTGTATCTGCTTTGTCCAGGACTGCATTTTATTTCCTCCCATGATGGCAATAATTTTTCTGTATTGTGATTGGTTGGTGAGGAGGATGAAGGTGAGGCTGGCATTCAAGGAACAGCCGCCACTGCTTAAAGAGATTTTACAATGAATAAAGGATGAGTTTTACTCAGCTGAGGACCTTTATTTAAAAAAAATCTTACCAATACGAGGAGGAGAGGAAGCTCATGTCTTTTGTCTTGACTGCTTTTACAAGTTGCAAGTTTGCATTAAGTGAAAAGTGGCCACAGACTAATGAATCTCAGAAAAACACCCCAAAACAGAGTATAATTACAGCCTTCCCAGCATGCATTGCTACTCCCACTGCCGTCCTTTAATGCGTCTGACACAAGACTATCTAAAAGCATAATTACTTTTCTTATCCCCAGATACACTGCAGCAAGGTCAGGTTTCTCTTGGGAGTTTATCTTCATGAAAATGAAAACATAATTTTGTTTTAAAGTGCAGTGACATCACTCTTGAATTATGAGTAATCCTCTTTTAGCATTTGAATGAAGATGTAATGAAAGGTGAAAGGCACATGTATTTAATCAAAGTTAGATACAAAACAGTCAGGCCTGTTGAAGAGAGCCACAACAACCTGTTGTAATGTTTTGACAAAGGCAGTAAAAGCCATGATTTGATGATTTACTTTCTAAATAACTTATTTTGCATTGTTGCGCTGCACTGAGGCAGCCAGAGGAAAATGCCAGAGAGAATCCTGGCTGCCGGTGGACGTATTTCACATTCCCTGGGTAGAAACCTGAACGTAATTGTCAGCTCTGAGCTTTCAAAGAGCTGATCTCATCAATCCAAACAAAGACTAAACATGTTTCTGTGCAGACAGAGTTCCAGGATGAAGTATAATTTCCTTCCCTCATTGTGGCTTTGAGTGTTTCTTTCCAGCAGGCGATTATGATAAAATTATTGTGTAGCTCTATGAATCATACGCTTACAATCTAGGGTTTTCTTTCAGGTCTGTCAGGCAAATCACAGGAAAGTATATTTTAATGTGTTCATTTGAGTGTTTTGTTGCACACTCGAGGAGGCAGGACGATTAAGGGCTTTTCGGCAAAAGAAGGTATTTGTGTACAAAAATGTGCAACAACGGAAAACGCTGCCTGCCAGAGACTAACGCCTTCGATCTCTGACCTCCTGCTGCACTTACAGACTTGGGTTGTGTCCGTTCTGCATGTTGAAATAAGATGTTTATGAAACGTTCACTTACTATTTATAAGTGGAAAGCACACAAGGATTTCATCTTCTGTTCTGTAAGCACTAAATTCAAAATAAGCGTTGAAGGACACAGCACATTACATTGCAGAAACTTTAGTTCGCAAACAACTTTGAAACATTTATTTAGCAAAATTAGATCGTTATTTATTTGTTTAGCTTCAGAATCTGCTCTGCTCATGATGGCAGTTTTGCAAATGTATATTTTCTAAATTTTGTTGAATCTTTCTTTAATCTGATTCTGCTGTTATTAGCCTGCTTAGTAAATGATACATTGCTTTTCCAGCAAAGAAGTAGTTTACTCCCAATTCTCTCAGGCAGTTTCTATCGCTGTCTACACCCACTTATCCTAGCAAGGTTGGGTAGTGGCGTTTCCTTTCTCCAGCGGCCATTAGGTCAGAGGCACTGTACGGCTTGAACAGGTCACCAGTCAATTATAGTTATTGTAAACACTTTTTATGCCCTAAAAGTTCTAGCTGAGGAAAGTGTTGGCTTACCGAAGTGCCAGGATGGATCATCCTCTTTTGCCTCAAGCAGAAAGGTATGGACAGAGTTCCAGTGACCCGAGGGATAAGCAAATGGTAGAGCTGTCTGCCTTATTCCCCTGGGCAGCCCTGTTTTCTCCTTTTTCAAATCCCCATATTTTCAGGTGGATTTTGGCAAACTGCTCTTGGCCCACGTAGTATGTGCTACATCTTAAGTGGTAAAAAAAAGAAAAACATCCTCCAGCAGTTCCAGGGTGTTTATCTGGCTCTGAAAGTCTACAATGAAAGTTATAGAGAAATAGACACCAACATTTCAAATATGGCATCATCTTAATTGAGGATAAAGTCAATATTATGTGAAAAACTAAGTGAACTCCTGTAATGTTCAGTTGGTAACAGTAGTGGTGATTCAACATGACAGTACCTCAAGGTAGACTCAGTGTACATTTGATAATATTAACGTTTTATTAACATTTGATCACATTAATGTTTTGTCCGATTCACATTTTACGCTTGAATTATTTTTTGCCCACTCAAATAGAAACCAATCCCACATGACAAGATGTGAAATCTCCGCATGTATGCAGATGTAAAATGAGGCTGAATGTATGAAAGTGATTGTATGTGCTTCTTTAGTCTAATACTCAGTGTTGCTTAGTGATAAAAGCTGAAGCCATATTGTAAATAAAAAGTGTACAAATCTTTTACAAACTTCTCTTAAGCATTATCTAATAAATCTTTCTGCCGCCTGAAGAGATTCTCAGTTTCCATAGATACCGTACTCACTCAGTTTGTCTCCCCCACTTTCAATTAAAAGTTTTGCTAACAGGAGCAGATCTTTTTGCGTCATTCTCGCTCTTCATTGTCAGATGAAGCACTCTGCAGATGTCACACAGCAGATTCCTCTGCAGCATTGTAACTGGTTCCAATCGCACCTGAAAACCACCTTCTGCTTTTTTATTTTTTTTTAGTAGGTTGGAGTAGGTCACATGTGTGCACCTACTCAAATATTTCCTTTCAAGGGCAGGAAGAGAAATAGTAAACACTGTTGTGGGAGGAGGATATGTTCAGCCTGGGCTGTGCACATTTTTCAGAGGAAATAGCTTGGAAGTAGAAAAAAAAACATAATTATTTTTGACTGAAAAAAGGACCTTCGGGAGGAGTCAGTGTGTTTTATTTGAGCACACAGAAAAAAAACGAGAACCTGAACTATTTATTCATTGTTGGCTTTGTTACAAAGACTGCAGCGCAATGAATGGAGGTTGATTCAGTGAACGACAAATGAACTTGCAGTTCAAACTTTTTTTGTAAACAGGCAAAAACTAAAGAAAACAGAGGAGAATTATTGCAGCAGAAGAACAATGACACAAAGTGTTTGATACATTAATTTGTTTTCCACAAGAACAAAAAAACAATAATTTTCCATTACATTTTGTGAAAATTAGGCAGCAAAACAATAAGGCAATTAAGCATTTCTAAGATCCCATGAAAGGGATTTAGGATTCAAACATATAATCTCAAATTACAATCGCAGGCGTATTTTGCATCCTGAAGCCAAAAGGGACTATTTTTGTTTTGTATAAGGAAAAAGCTTCAAAACCTTTTCCGCTGAAGGTTTAATGATGCACTGCTTTGTATTGGTCTGTCACGTTAAATCCCTACAAATACAGTCAAGTTTGTGACAAAGTTGGAAAAAAGCTTATGGGAGTGAAGTTTTTTGTTAAAAACTATCTGCTCGCATTTCAAAAGCCAGTGTGTATTGTAAGTACAAATATACATCTAATATGCAACAGAAACAATTCCCATTAAAAAACACAACCTCTTTTTGAGTGGATTTATAACTCTAATAATGGAGAGATCACAGGGATGTAATAATTTCTGCCTCAACTCGTCAGCGCAACAATTTCCTTCTTTCTCTCTCCTCAGCACTCAGCAAAATCACATCCAGACTCCATCTTCTATAATAATTGAGTCTTGGTCCCTTTTCTCCTTAGTCACAGTTATGATTGTCTTCAAATGTGATTCTCAAGAGGCTCAAAGCTGGAACTGGATTTCTCTTGTGAATAAAATACAATTAGAGACACAAGGTAGTATTGAAAATGGTGTTCAGTTCTATAAGAGTGGAGAAAAAAAACATCTTCAATTGACAGCAATTATCGTTTGACATCTAGTCTTGCTGCATTAAATAACTATGGTAGTTTTTGAAAAGAAATCAATACATGCAACAATTTCTTCTCTCTGTAGAATGATTGAAATTCTTTGTCGCTCAGTGATATTACATACTTCATAAGTATACTCCATGGAGGATGTCATCCTAGGGTTTATAACCTTGTATAAACCCTAGGATAAACCTTAAAGTGTCCAAGTTCCATTGGACACTTTAAGAGGTACAAATGGCTGATGAAAGCATCATCTTCAGCTTGAGCCATTCAGAGTCACTGACCTCTTAGATTTGGACTGAAAGGTCAAAAGAGGAATCAAATGAAGCTGGATCATAGGGATACTGACCTGCACAAACAAAAATCTGTTATTTTAAACTAAACTGAACAAATGTCATTCTAAAATAGAAAAAGAGGAGCAAGTGTCCAATATGTGAAAAATGCACTGATGATTGTTTTTTAGTTGAATTGCACAAGATATATGTCACAAAAAAAGTTTGAAAACAAATTATTAATGGGTCATTTCTTTTTTCTTTTTTTTTAACATCATAAAAACTTGGTGTAGCCTTTGTATCCGCTGTCTCCCTTTTGGTGGTGACTGGAAAAAGGTTAAAGACACTGACACCGAACATAAATCAGAGTAAATCCTGGCCTGCTGCCTCTGACACGCTAAACATCACCCCTTTCAGTTCCTTTATTTCATGCTGTTCTGAACTAAATTGGTGTCAAATTTGGTTTCATCTGAGTCTCAACCTTTTACTCTTTTGATCCGCATTAATCCACGATAAGGCACATGCCTTCTTGTTAAAATTAATTGGTTGATTTCCATCAGCATTTTCCGTATGTCTGCCTCTCCTGTGAAACTGGTGGTTCTCTGGTGGATTCACTGGGGCTCAAAGTCTCCCAGTGTGTCTTTAGAGAGTGACAACATTACAGCCGGATTAATTGGTATTTTCTGCCGCAGGGGTTATCAGGTGTGCGATTCTGGTATTTGTGGGTTAAATCCGCCGATCTCAGCTCACCGAGTCTCTAATGGCCGAGAAGAAGTGCTGTCTGTATCTGAAGCATGTTTCTCTCTTTTTTTTTTTTTTTTTTACATTTACCAATTAAAGCGACATTTTCAGGCAGCAAGCGGCTGTCACATCTGCAGTTCGGACCATCCTCAGAGCAAGCCTTTTAATCATTTTCTCTTTGGTTTCTTGATCCATTAAATCAGAAATGCTCTAACGTAAACATTTAAACAAGTTTCCTTCTGCTTGTTTAGACTGTCAAGCTTTGCATCTCCACAATTAAATCGGCAACCACACATTTATGCTTCCAGCTAAAGAGGTAATTTGACTGTTGGACTTGACATTTATTACAAACTAGCACTACATTCTGTCAATCAGTGTCCCAGTTGTGGCTGTTTCTGCTTGACTAAAAGAAGTAAAAACTATAATTTTCACCTGATATGTGGTCATTATTGTGTCATCCATTGTAATATTGGTATAAGAGCACAATAAATGTACAATTTAATGTAAAACTATTGACAGAATAGCAGAGAACTGATTTAATCGACTGTAATTTGAAGCTGCTTTGTGAAGATTTGTATTCTCTGACTGTTGTGTTGAAGTGTGAAAAATAATGTCTCTCCAAACCTTTTTATTTTGTTAGTACATTTTTTTGTTCTTTGAGTTAATTGTGAAGAAACTCTGCAGCACAGGAGCACTCGCTCTGCTGTCAGTCTTTATTTTCCTTTGAGATAATTTGTATTGCAATTTGCGACACTTAAAGATAATTAAGAAACATTTCTATGTCAATAACCAAGATTTCCATTGGTAAACTTTGGGATTTTGTTGCACATTGGGCAGGTTAGAAGCAAATATTATTTTATTTACTCATTCAGAGAGAAAATGTCAGGAAAGCTGTTGCAAACAGGAAGCAGTGACAGGCTGGAGATAGGTTTGATCAAATCACACAGAAACAAAACATCACAAAGTGACACTGTTGGAAAGAAACATGATTGTAAATGTGCAGAGAGTGTGTGCTGAGAGATGACGTAAATCACCACAGAATCCAGGTGGGAAATGAAGAGAGGAAGCAAAACAAATTACCCGACAATTTCAGAAAACCAAGAACTTAGTAAACCTGCAAGAAATCCAAAACATGACTGAGCCTAAAGACCAACAAACAAAGGAAAAACCTGTCGTGCATAAATAATATCACTGGTATGTTTGGGAATTTGAGATACCATCTTAGAAATCCTACCCTTCAAAAGTCATTTTAACAGGAAGTTATTAAAGTCAGAACTGGCATCTTTACTACAGAGCAAATTCAGAGGTTTAAATCGAAAGAAACACATTTATTGTGCAAATAATGACATCTTTTGTTCGCACAATAACTGTTTCTTCCCAAAATGAATCAAGTGTTTGTGTTTCTGTGTTAATATAGCGATAAATATTCAATACCTCACATGATAACGTTAATCTATTGATGCAACAGATACCTTTGCCATATTAAAATACACAACACAAGATAAGGCATGGTGACTGAAGCTCATGTGCATACTGTAATATTCTGAGCTTCACTGCTTGAACTCATTGCTTCATATTTCTGCTACTCATGCCTGAAGAGTTTAAAGCTGACAGTGTTACTCCTGGGTGATTTACTGAATAATCATAGTGATCTCTCATGTGGCCTCCTTCTGCATCTTAACCTTCATCCTACACTGCAACGGACCAGAGATGTTATCAAATTCAAGCAGTTTATAGTGGAATGAAATATCAGACCAGAGAGCAGGTCCAGGCAGAACGAGGCACCAAACCTGTTTGACGGTAAATCCAGAAATACAATCGTTCATGTTATGTGGTTCAACATTTTCAAAGATAGCTGTGAAAAATACTTCTGAGGGGAAAACAGCACTAACAAGAGAGGCCTTGAGGGGTAAAATATAAAGTATTTCACAGCAAAAGTTTTTCAGGCTTTAAACTATCTATTTGATGAAAGTGGGAAAAAAAACAGTTTTAACTTCTGATCCTCTTTAAGACAACATTTAAAGGAAAAAGGTCATCCTATATACAATATTTTTAATTATATAAAAGTTGCTCATCTTTTTTACGCATTTATTTCTTATTCTTTCTTGGCTTTCACTGATGATACTACTGTTATTCACAGTTTTGCCCAAAGGGTGTTTCCTATGTTCCTATGCGCTTTGCTTTTGTACAATGTTGTGAATAAATTGGAACTGCAAAGAGCACATGTAGTAAAAATGTAAAACAAAGCCCAAATATTCCAGGTCTGGTACTTATTTACTTCGCTTACCGTAACCGCAGATTTAAATGGATTTGCCAAGAAGTTTAGACTTTTGCATTGGAAAACTGAAAGCATAACAAAGTCATCTTGTTCATAAACTGGTGTCAGGACATTTCATTTTGCTGACGCTGTCTTTGATATGAATACTTATTTCAGAGGAATAAACTATCCATTACAAGTAATAGTCTTTTCAGGAAATCAAGTAGGTTCTGCAGTTTGCACTGACAGTTTTGAGTCAGGCGCTAGATAGTGCATGCAAGTGTTTGAGAAGCTTGCATGCACTCTAATTACAACCTAAGCAAAAAAAAAAAAAGACAAAAATATACTTAATTTTAAGTTCCACTGAATCAATATTACATAACTTGCTATCAGTAAGTTATTTTAAGAAAAGTGGGAAAGGCAGAGAAGCTAAATTTTTTTTAACCTTCCTCTTAATTGCTTATAGGAGCCCATTTATTTTGTGACATTTCTAGTCTTTTACCTTCGATAAGTGCTTCCAGACGGGATGTTCGCCGCTGGAAATAAAGGACACCGTAAAAATGACCAGGGCTATTTCTGGCTACAATCAAAGTTGGCCCGTTGGTGCCCTGTGGAGGGACGTGGCATCAGTCGGCTCATCAACGGCCGTTAAGGGAGGAGGACCCGCTTGCTCTGTCACTCTCTTAAAACTACCAATTAGGGTAAAAGCTCTGTGGATCTCCCCTCTTCCACCTTGAGAATGTGATACTTGGAGACAGATATAATGGCTTTGAACAGCAGCCAGCTGCCACTGAAAAGTATCTGTCACCGAAGGAAATGAAATTAGTTAATGGGAAACATCTACATGGCCCTTCTAGTTTATTTTAAGCAAACTAATTCAAGAGGCAGCATTAACAACTGTAGATTTTAAGAACTGTTTGCATAAGAGCATAACAACATGTCTCTCCATGTTAACTGCAGATGACAGGACGCAAAGTTTGACCAATAACGTTTAAAAATCAAATATCAGAGCTTTTGCCCACACTGTTCCCCATCAGTGTGTATTAGTACATTTTGTTCTTTTATTGTAGCGTCTTGGAATTTACTCTCACTCTGCATGATCCTCCTCCTCTGCAGGTAATAATTTATTTCATTTTAGCACAATTGCTTTGGACAACCTCCAATATAGCACTCACTGCTGCTTGTCAACGATGTAGCTCAGTAGGTGAGCAAAAGGAGATTTTACATCTTATAGTTGCACTCTTCAAAATCTCAAGAGGACTGCGACACACTGCAGAGTTTTGTTGTACTTTTGCGTTTTAAACTTGGGATAAACTGATAAGTTAATTAATAGAAGGTAAAGAACACAAATTAACAACCAGGAAGCAAGAGGATGTCGGAGTACCAAAAGAAAACCATCA
Source organism: Poecilia reticulata (assembly GCF_904066995.2). NCBI lineage: Eukaryota > Metazoa > Chordata > Actinopteri > Cyprinodontiformes > Poeciliidae > Poecilia > Poecilia reticulata. The sequence continues at coordinate 15,885,443 of NC_088849.1, forward strand.
AACGGTATCTGCACGTTTCAGCAAGTGAAATTTAAGACTTTTAAAAACCTTTTTAAAACTACCTGGAATTAAATTGGTGGGGGAAAAAAAACCTATGTACAGGAGATGGTTGGGAGATTAGGCTGTATTACAAGCAAGAATAGCAAAACCTGAAATTTCTGTGCTCCATTTGTGGCTCTTGACAGTGGTTTTGTTTTTCTTATGACTCTCTTTGCACACTAAAAATGTGTGGAGTGTTCTTAAAAGTCAAGTCATGTTTATTTACTGGGAACAAGCTCAGCTTATTCTAACAAGAGTGAAATATCCAGCCAGGATTAAACCAAAACCTGTAGATGGCGACTAAAAGCACGTGATTAACGTGTAATTTATAACTGAGGCCTTATGTATGAGTTTAACCCTTTGTGGATCACAGAAATCAAACACTGATTCTTATTTTGAAAATGCACAGGAGTTGTTTTTTATGCTATTATTTTAGTATAATAATTAAAAGCATGAAAGTCGACATGATCCCTATGATTAGAACACCAGAAAATCTCACTGTAACTGCATATAGCTTTTATCCAGTAGATTGGCTGCTCTTATGATCTGGATGCATTTTTTTTGATTAAGAGAGAACATTTCTTTTTGAAACTGGTATAATACTATTTGATTTATGTGAATCTTACAAACCACAAAATGGTATTGTGGCTCACCAAATTGAACTTAAAGCGAGAATTCCGTGTGGTTCGTATTGGTACAGTACATTTCAGATGAAATGTGATTTTGTCTTGAAGTGACTTCGACCCTTGTGCGTGTGTTTAGTCCATGTTGGGGGTTTATGACTGTCTCTGTTGTATGTAGTATGGCTAGTTTCTCTCCCGGGTGCTATGAGAAAAGTAACATATAGGAACAAGCCTGCAGCGCTTATTGTGGCTGTGTGCTGTGAAGCACGGCCGGAGGTAAGTGGACGTATTTGTCCTGATATTGGAAATCCTTCCTCTCATCAAAGCTGCCAGTTTATCTTTCACACCTTGGTAGAACTAGTCGTGATAAAAATAAAATAAAATGAAACACTATTTTTGGTCCAAAACCCATCAGTGTAGGGGGATAGACAAAAAGCTTTTTCCCCACAAGATGTGATTTATTTAGTATTTTTTAAGAAATAAGGAAGACTTCTGATCCTGACTTCATGTTTTCAAGTCTTGTTTTCTTTTCCCGGAATCCACTGACAGAGTTTTTACATTAAAAACATAATTTTTACCGTTTCACTGAGCAGGCTTATTTTATTATTTGAGGCCATTTCATTTGGTGAGAAGCATTCATGCACACTCTCCTAAGAAAATGAACAGGAATAAAAAAAAACTAATTCAGGAAAAAGACAAATCATAGCACAGAAATAAAGGAATGTCAAAATGACAAATTAAAGCAAATGAAAACCTAAGACATAAAAGAGAGCCAACAGTTTCCACACATCTCAGGTTTTTTAGGGACGTGGAAACGTACAAACAGGGAGTCAGAACCAAATCTGGGACAAACTTCCAGAAAACTGCAAAACAGCTGAAACACTGAGTGCCTTTAAATCTAGACTAAAACCCCAGCTGTTTAGAGTTGCTTTTGAAACATAATCATGAAGCATTAATCAATAATCTGATGTGTAATAGCGGCAAAATGTAACGTTGTTGACTGTGTGTTCTATGACTTTGGTATTTTTGCGTTTTTATGATGTAAAGCACTTTGAAATACCTTGTTGCTGAAAGGTGCTATGCAAATCAAATTTAACTGACTTGACTGACTGATCACACCTGTCACCATTATCAAACTGCAAATAAAAGCTGGTCCTGGTTTGAAAGGAAACTTTTCTGGCAGCTGCCTGGTGTAGCAAACTGTGCGTCCGCCAAACTCATCGTACAAACTACTTCTCTGACTCTTGAGACGTCTTGTTGTGATGACCTGTCAGAAAGAGTTGAAGCTTCTTAAAGAGAAAGTGGCCTAATTTCAAGGCGTCAAATTGTGAAACCAAATTTCTCATGTCATGTTTGATGCATACAGCATTTTTATAACAACTGATGGTAACAAAGTCACTTGAATGCACTTCATAATGGAAAATATGTAATACTATCCCTTAGTATAGTATTACGTTTAGTATAGTATTACGCTGATGAGAACGAGCCTTTCATCATCATCATCATCATCATCATCATCATCATCATCATCATCATCATCATCATCATCATCTTTGTAATAAAAGATGAGTTGTAAACTATGGCTAAGAACATCAGGCAAAAGAAATGTGAAGGTTTGAGTTTGAACCACCAGTAACATTTTTTTTCCCCTACTAATACACTGAGCCGTTGTTTGGGCTCAGTGTAAGTGACATTGGGAACGATCAGACCAGACGCTGCCAGCTTTTGTTTTGAGTTACCGACTGTAATTAATGGATTATTACATCTCAAACCCTTCAGCGAGAGACAAGGATTGGAGTGAAGGTTATCATTACGCCTCACAAAATTGTAAAGCTTAAAGATATTTTTATCATGTTAAGTTGTGTAAGATTTTGAGAAATCAAGTCACAGATATTTTGTTAAGAACTTTGTTTTAAAGTAGAAATTAAATAAAACATGTGGACCAGCCCTCACTGTCGCTCTCCATTCTTCCTTTTGCTTCTGATAGGCAGGAGTCATTATTCACACCAGGACAGAAAAATTCAAAACTGTCATCCTTGATCAGACAAAAAATGATTAAGCGGAGAGAGTTGGCATCAGTCCTCACAGGTTCCAACCTTCCTTACCCAGACACGCAAAACACTGAGTACGGACTAGAACCGCCATGTATACCATGTTCAGGCAGGAGGTCAACATACACACTGATCCAGAAGCCGGGTGCCTCAACTTCAGAAAGTACAAATCTGCCCGTGCGACCACAATCGAGATGACAGGTAGCTCAAGCGATATCCTGCAGGGCCTGGGGTGTGTGGGGGCTTTGGGGAGAACGGGTGAAATGGCCGATGGTGATGGGTGAAGACTGGCAGGTGTGTGCGCGCTAAATTTAGCAGCTAGGCGTATGAGTGGAAACAGAAAATGTCCACTTTTGAATTTTTGTTTCTTTTTTTTTTTTTCCGGCAAACACCTGTTGCAAGCAGTTTCTAGAAGCGTGTTTAGTTACGTTTTATGGATCTAACCTCAAGGTTTAGCATGTTACTCTTCCTCCCTGTGTGGTGAAGATCAGAGACGTTGCGGATGAGCAGGGTGTTTGCATCGTATTCTCATACACATACTGTTATTGACATTTGACTCGAGCTGTCGTAGTGGTGCATTTTAGAAGAAATTCATCAATTTTAACACTCTAACTAAATAAAATGATCGGACAGGATAAATAAAGATGGGCGTATCAAGTGACTTGAATCTTTTTTCCATCACAAAAAATAAATTTTGACCCTGTGATATAATGAAAAAAGAAAAATTAGAAAGAGACAGAAGACGGAATCATGCTATCTATTTAATAAGCTACATTTTCAATGCTTTACATGAAGCAGTTGAAATTGGAGATGGAGAACGCTTCAACTTATAAATAAGTTTAAGAATATTGAGGTAATGCAATGGAGATAGCTTTATTTTGTCAAAATGTTAATAAATCCGTCATAAAGCTGCAGATCTTTGTGATGTAAAACAGGAAATTATGTTGAAAAGAAATACTAACATTTGTCCAACTTTAATGTGGCATTTATCCTTTACGACTCAGCTGAAAAGAAAGCAATTTTTGTCTTTTCTTTACCTTTACAGAGAAACGGATGAACTGAAGAAAACTGAATCAAAAGGAACTTCACCAAAGTATTAATTTAAATGTGTGCACCTGTGAAGATTTTATCATTTCCCCTTTTTTTATTCATTGTACGTTTTAGAATGAGGTGTGTAAATTATACATGAGATAATCGAAGCAGCTGCCGACTGCGAGCAACACTGATTATTGCTCACCAACACAGGCTGCAAACAAAAGCAAAAGTTCATCTGTAGTTCAGAGACTATAAGCATCTCTGTGTAAATCTGTTCACTGAGCTTTTGGCTTGCAGCAGCTGCCTGTGCTTGAGGCTCAACCTACCCGCGGTAAAAGTTTTATTTTTTTATTCCGCACACAGCAGGGCTACGACTCTGTCCTTCGCCCAGCAGTGATGTAATTCCACGAGACAATTTCAAAAGCATATTGTTTTCTCTCCTGTAAAGCCAGGAAGAAAAAAGAAAAAAAAAACTAAGAAAACATTCGCGTACAAAATTATGTAATAACTTCAGAGGACATGTACTATTCACGACGCCCTGAAGGAGCTTAGCTGGTTAGACAATGAGGATACAGAGTCCTTTGCCTTCTGAACCTCTGTAATTCGTTTCATCTGAAGACATAAATTTGAGGTAAGATTTCCATCCTGAACCTACGGAGCCCCTAATGGGACACGGAGAAGAAAAAAAAAGGAAAGAAATCCAGACTTAGTATCTTGAGATCCCGACTTATTTTCTCGGGATCTCGAGAAAAAAAAAGTTGGGATCTCGAGATAATAACTCGGGATCTCTAGATAATAACTCGGGATCTCGAGATCTCGAGATAATAAGTTGGGATCTCGAGATCTCGACTTAGTTTCTCGGGATCTCGAGATAATAAGTCGGGATTTCTTTCCTTTTTTTTCTCTCCATGTCCCCTTAGGGGCTCCGTATGAACCTGTTGAAAGAGAAAAACATTTTAAAATATTTTGGTTCGCCAAATTAATTTTAATTATTGTCAATTACATGACAAATAAAATCCTGTTAACAACAGCCCAACGCGTAAAACGCGTAAATGCCCTTTATTTAAAGAATATTAAACTGTTTTTATTTGATATAATAAGCTATGAGGGAAAAATTTTTTTTTTATCCAAGTGTCTGTGTTTTAGAGCTGTCACTCTGAGTGTGGCAGGGATGTATTGTTTAAATTGGACTTTCTTTCACCTAAATCGTATAATTTTTTTCCTTTTGAATGGCTTGTTACTCGAAGACGAATCCCAGTTAATAGAGAGGGGCAAAGTATTGGCAAAGTGCTGCAAAAACTGCAGTAATAACTGTCCTCCATGTGAATTTACTGTGACCAACCATTTTTAAATCCAGTTTGGTTTGTCACACTCACACCTGATTACAGAACCTGTATGACAACATGAAGTGGGAAAAGAAGCACCAGAAAGGAAGACATTAAAACATTAATACAAAGATGATAAGATAATAATAAGTACCAACAGTTCTGTATATAAATATGTAAATTAGTAAACCTTACTTAAAGCTTTTGGGTTTTAGCTCTGAAACGAATCAGTTAATTACAGCTGGCGCATAAATAGAAAGTAAATATTTTGAAAAGGATTATGTTGGGGCTTTTAAACAGCGGTGGAAAAAGCTCTCAGCACAGTGGAAACCGCAACTGTAAACCATTATGACCAAAATGGCTGAACCGTTTTATTATCTGAAAAGCTGTGAGGAAGTTCTGCATAATGTTAATGTTTCTGGGTAGTTGGGAGAGTGGAAGACTCACTGGTGGACTTTTTTTTAGAGTGACATGACATAACTGCACCTTGGCAGTGATGTTAAGTTTTTAACTGTCACCGCTGTTACTTTGATTAAAAAAACCCCAACAAAAAAAAGCCACTTTCAGGAATATGACTCAGAGTTTCTGTCGGGTATAAATGGACGGATTTCATTTGGAGTTGTCCTTGTGAAATGAGCTGAATGCACTAATCCCTCTCCTCACTTAGAGGCACATGAAGTTGCACCTGAATAATACATTGGAAGGTTATTGAAACAGAGAGAAAACGCAAAGGTAATCTGACTTGTCTTGCTTTGAAAGGTGCCGGTAGCTTGAAAAACAGGATCTGAACTTTTCCTGAAACGCACCTGTTCCAGTTTTTGTCCTGGTCTTCACGGTGACATTCAGCTTCTTTAAACGCTGCGCCCCGTTGAAAGTTACAACACATCTAGTGGACATAACAGAGCCATAACGCTCTAATTAACTTCACATCTCTTCAGCTGGTTGGTGGACTGAGCATCTGGATGAGAAGATGAGAAGCATGATTCCAGTCACAAATCATTAAAAAGAGACTTACAGGTGGGATTATTTGTCCCCAAGCACCTCTTTTTGGACCTGGCTTCCAAATAGAGAAGACATCAAGAATAGTGTGTAAAAATTAATGCAAAGATGTTTGGATTAACTTTTAAAACTGATAATTGTTTTATATTTGTTCATATTAGTAGACCCAGAGCTGCAGTCTAATGGGTCAGGATTGAAATGAAGTTAGTCTCATTCAAAAAAGACGTATTAACATTCTTTTTTTTTGCAATTAATATTTAAATTCTGAGGCATAAAAATGCTTAACTGGTCGAATCTGAGCATTAGCGCTGTAAATTTTAATGTTAAAAGCCCCTTTTATAGAGTAACTGCAAGAAATGTAATGGTATATCATCTGAACTCAGGTTTTAAAATTCTTCTCCATCTGACAGACCATCACCTCTTTCAAATAACATATTTGATGGCTCTAACCATTTCACACTGCGGGAACCGTATTACTTTAGGATCAAAGGTGACCTCGCTGAGTGAAATGGCGTTCTGCTAAGCTAATTTCTCTCTCTCTGTCGCAGACGGACACGGCTTTTTTCCTGCAGCAGCTCTGACTCTCCTGCCGCATCTTCAAGGCTCTGACGAGTTCCAGTGGAGGAGGCTATCGTGACACTACTGACTCTGGTGCAGTCGCATCGCTCCTGCTGTGTGGGCATCATTTGAAAGTCCCTCAGCCAAGTGGCAGATTCTGTCATCTTATCCGAACGTTAAGCATTCAGAACGTATTGTGCTGACTGCAGCTCATCTCAGGCTCTGCCGTTCGCTCGCTACTTTTGTCAACTGCTGCACCTGATGGATTAAAAGCGATTTTCTCCCAGCAGAATAACCACTTACTTTATTTTAGTGCTTTTGTGATTGAAGTTTGTGAGATGATGCAGTTATTAGGACACATTTAATGGGTGAAAAGGAGGACTGGTGATCCTTGAAGCTTTTCACACGTTCAAATTAGAGATTCAGTTCTTGGAAAACCTTGCTGCCGATTTTGTGTTTTCTTCTTAAAGTCAGCTCTAAATAACATTTATCAATGGAAATAGCCCACCCAATTGTCTCAAGGATTTTTATGAGCATTTAAATAGTTTCCTGGCATATTAAAAATCCTTGGTTTAATTTTAAAGTCAAGTATTGTCCTTTTATGCTTTTAGTGCATATGCTTAAATTCAATAAATTAGAATATGCATTCTGATGAGGCTCGTTTGTGGGACTGGAAGCACCTTTTGAAAATGTCAACCTTTTGTGTAGGTAATAAACATGCTTATCACTAACCCTACATTTCTGAATTAAATATATACTTTGACATGTTTGATGAAATATGTTTTCATTAGCTGGAGGCAGAACATCACCCTGAAGGCTCGAAAACATCATTCTCTGTGTAATTAATCTTTAAAATGTGTTTCAATTAGTGAAATGAGTTGCAAAAATAAATGAACTTTTCAATAATATTATAATTTATTGAACAACTTTGTGCAATACAAGAATGAAAAACATAAAAAAACAAAACAAAAAGTCTTTATGAAGATGTCATTATTCACAGAAAACAAGTGCTGCACAAATACGGACAGAAAGTCCACTCAAAGAGGAAGAAGGCATTATTTCAATAGCAGCATTGAAACTCAAATAGAGTTTGCACCAACACACACAAACCCAATCCATCTTTAATCGAGCTGTAAGTGCATCTTAACAGAAATGAAGTCTGTACCAACTAAGCATGGAGGTTTTCTTCCACCCTAGAGGAAAACAGGAAGTATAAACAACCTCTTCAAGTAGCAGTGAATCTTACCTAAGCTCGTTATAAAACAAGCACAAAACTATCAATAATGTTAATGCTGTGACAGAATGCAGTAGATATTGTTCTGTGTCGAATAATTGTCACCCTCCAGCAATAAATGATTTTAAAAAAATTTTTTTTTCCTGTGTTAATCTTTCCTGTAGCTTACAGGAAGGCTATAGATTACCTTCCTCTGGCCTCGTTTGGTTTTGTTTAGGAGTAAGTTTGCAGTATTTAAGAGAGAGAGAGATGTAATTTTTCATCAGGCTAATTTTTATCTAGAATAATTACAAAACCGCAAACTGAAGCTTGAATATATATATATATATATACTGCTCAAAAAAATAAAGGGAACACTTCAGTGTTCACTTCAATGTTTGTTCCCTTTATTTTTTTGAGCAGTATATATATATATATATATATATATAAACTCCCAGAAGGATAATGATTGAATTTAATCTTTGCTGGCTTGTATTTTCTTTGCATCAGCCAGGCAAACAGGCTACATCTTGCTTAGACTTAAGTGTAAAAGGATCAGAGGGAAGTGCATTAAGAACCGTCAGACACAGCTGAGAGTATGTAGCTGCTGTGTTTGAAAGATGACAGCGCCACGGCTGGCACACTGTTCTTCCTGACCTGACAGACAGAAAATCAGGTTGGTCGTCAATATGATTGCTGTCAATGCGATGTACCTCCATTATGTTGTGCTCTATGTGTGTCATGTTCTACCTCTCGCTTCTGCCAGCCGCCTGTAGCGGTGCTTACCGCACCTTCGCTGCACACGAGAGCACTGCCAATGGCGAAGCTAGAGTAATCTTCAGGAAATGGGAATTCCTGGAAGGAAGTGTATCCTGACCTGCTGCAGCATCTGGATTGGTGCAAAATGGAAATGTGGAAACTGCTTTCTTGTCTGTCACAAAGAATAGAACTAGTAGATAAGAAAATATGCCCTGTTTGTCAGTAATTTGATGTGGTATGGATTTAGAGAAATATTTTAACTTCTGTTGCTCATGGATAATTTTTGTGGGAAACCCATTCATAAGTGACTTAAACTGTGAAAATTATAACTGTAGTTTCCTCTCAAGAGTTTAATCTGCAAGATTCATTTTGTAGCATGTGAATCTGAGATGAGTCTCTTAAATTGGCCCACAGATTGCAGAGGATAAATGGGTACAAAACATATTTTCCTTGCAAAACATGCCATTCTTTTCAAAGCCTGTATTTGTCTTTTGAATAATCTATGAAGTATTGTGCTTCTAACGCTTTGGAGTAATTATTCCTGTAATAAGTACCTTGTGCAGGCATCAGCAAATGCCCTGAAATGTCCCCATAGCAATACTTTATGTACCCAGATGTACAGATACCCCGATATCTGTAGGTATAGGTATGTTTTTCTTAACTGCCTCAAAAAAACGTTTTAAATATCGGGCTTTCTTGAATATTAACAAAACTAATTGCATGCTTCCTATTAAAGTTTCATTATTATTCCTGCTTTAGATTCAACTTCAGCTGAATCAGCCAGGTCATAATTATTATTCCTCTCATTCACGAACAACAAAGAGTTGCTTTTGAGTGACAAAGCATTTATTTTTTATTTTTTTTATAATCCACTCCCAATATCCTCTTGCTTTGTTAGCTCTAACCAGGCTCGGCTGGCTAAAGTCCCGCCTGCACACACCTGAATTACAAGCTGACAACGGCGCCTCGCACGCTAATGCTCTCACCTTCACCTTCGGTTGCGTTTTTTTTTTTTTTTTTTTAAATGGAGAGAACGAAAGGACTATGCTCGGTGCATGGATGAACGGCAGCAATGGCGGTGGGAGGACTAATGGAAAACCACATTGTGTGGTTACAAGAGAACGTTTTATGATGATAGTTTTATTATTTCTGTTTAATTGTCTTGCGGAATTGTAATAAAGGAGAAAAATGGGATGCGTGCTTGCTGTAGGGTTAAAATATTTTATTCCACATTAATGATTTTACTCAACAGTCCATGCTAACTTATTGTTAACAATTTCCTGACGATAACAAGTTGTCTTATAGGAGAAGAAATCAGCAACAGAAAATGTTCCTGTAAAGATGAATGTACATGCACATAAATAAAAATGAATTACATTTCATTAGAGGTTCTTTCAGTGTAACTCTTACATTTTATATGTCAGAAAGGCGAAGGTAACAGCCAAAGGCAATAAAAGACCTTTCATGGTGATGAGAAATGTCTTTATTTTATCATGAAACGTATGTTTTCTGAGTGTTTTTAGAGAACATGTCGGCTTTCACGTTCAAGGCAGACCTCACAAAGAGCAGGTAACGCATAAAAAAACCCACACGTCTGGGTTTCTGTTTGTATTTTTCTGTAGCCACTGCTCTGCCTTCTTCTCCATCCATATTCATGAACGAGCTCCTGCTGAGAGACGACAGCGAGAGTGAAGTCAGTCACAGAGACAGAGCAGGAAGCTGTGAGGTCCAGTCATCTGCGAGTGGCGGCCAATCAGCTGGGACGGACACGCAGGCGCCGGACCGGAAGCTCGACGGGATGCACATCCGACGTGGCAGTCAGGACGGATGAAGGCTGCGTCCGTGTGACTGCAGCAGGACTTTGACAGAGGACAGGTGGATTAAAGGTGCTCAAACACCTTGGAGATAAAACTGTCTCCCACAGTTTGATACATCTCTGCTGCACCTACCTTTTCATGACTTTCCTCGAGCCGTAGTGACAAAACAGTGATGGAAAGTGCTACGATCAGTCTAAGTTTCTTTGGTTATTCTGGACGCATCTTTTCGCACCAGCAGTAAATGCACTACTCCAGCATTATGGATGACAGACTTTATGCATGCAATTGTTCAGCAGATGTGTCTTTATTTATTTAAGGGACCATGTGTCACAATTGGCTGCTTCTTTCTACCATTATGATAACGAGATGCTGGACGCCTCCTGTAGACATCCTCTGTTTCCTCTGCCTGGGTGGTCACCGTGTCCCATTCTGCCTAAAACCACCGCTAATGGAAATTTCAAGAAATTATGCTGAGTTTTAGGATTTTTCTACACTTTTTTTTTTTCAGTTTTTAAAGTTGCAGGAGTTTGACTTCAAGGCTGTAGATATTAGCCCTTAAGGCACAGTGAGGTGTATGACAACATAGTGACGAATACATCAGGAAATGATACATAAGGAAGAAGAAAATGGGCTTTTATAAACACTAAAATTTACAAATCACTAATATGTCAGGAAATATTAAGTAAGCCTCGTATGAAAGAAGATTGGTTAAACTGGTCAGAAAAAATAAACCGCGACAACATAAAGAGAAACTTTGAAGAAGAAATGACACAGACTCTACTTTTTGAGAACGTTTGGTGTCCTTCAGTGTTTTCAGCTTCATACTATTAGTTTGTTGTGGAGAGTACAATATCTTTTCTGTTGTAAGCATAAAAAATATATTAGTGCCTCATAATGGGACTTGAGGATTCACAATTAAATTAAATGGTAATTTTGGTGTCTTTGGGGGTTCTGGACAGAATTCGATCAGCTGTTGTAAAAGATATACCAACTGGAATATTCGTCACTGAACGGAGATTCTTAAAAACAACACTTGCGACTCATTAAAATGTTATTTGCCTTCAAAAGGGAGTGTTTTCTTAGGACCACCTTAAAAGTCAGATCACTGAGAACCACACTAGGGGTTCTCAGATTACCAAATAAATACTATCAGATCACATCTCATTGAGTTACTTGTATTGCTTTGTTAATTATCTGGATCAGGTGATATCAGTCCAGTGTAGTTATTAATTAATTACATTCATTTGATATGATTTCTGTGAGCACTTTTTCAGTTGTATTGCTGGTAATTCAGTGATTTCTCGCTGAGAAAATCAGATTTATTTTCTACACTTTGTACACTTTGCTTTAACTTGGCCACCCCGCCGCTCCTGATAAAATCATCTTTCAGCGTGCCTGTCAGACCGCGTTCAGCCTCTGTTTATTTGAAGAAGATTAAATGGAATATTAGGGATTACACAGGAATTAATTACCGGCCTCTCTTACCGACACAGTCCTCCGACAGCACGCAGCGAGATGACAGCCTTGTTAACGGCCCCCCGGGACCGGCGCCGTGGAGTTGTGAATGGCGGAGGGGAGGGACGGAGGGGGAGGGAGGTGGAGCTGCTGCAGCTGTCCTGCTGCTGGAGAGGCGCACAGACAGGAGCGCGGTCTGATCTAGCAGCAGCAGCAGCAGCCCTTTTCTCCCTCACTCAGTTCTTCTCATGTCTAAGTAGTTTTTACAGAGGAGAAATCACCTGATCCAAACTGGACTGATTCAACTTCCCACCAACTGTCCTTTGCTGAAACTGGGAAAAGAAACGGACGACAGGATGGATTCTTTCCAGCTGCTTTTTCTGCTGCTGCTGTACGGATGTCTTCCAAAAGTAAGTGTTTTTTTTTTATTTGTTTAATTTATTTCATTTTAAAATAGCCTGATAATCCTGTTAAAGCATTTGGTTGATTTGAGCATTATGCATTTCACTACTACATGAATGTAATGTATACCCAAAAGTAATTGATCTACTTAATAATATTCCTACTAAATAAAATGAAAGTTGTTTAATCACTTAGATTTACAATGAATGCCTTGAATTGTTGACGTCATATCTACTTTCTACATTGTCCCTGCCACTTGTTGACAGCCTAAAGACGTCTGGCTTTTTCTGAAACATTTTTTTCCGTCCTTTTCTCAGAAGGTGACTCTGAACGTTTAATTTCTCGGTAGTCGTCGACAGATGCTCTCTGCTCAGTGAAGAAAGCGTTTGTAATTCAAATAGATGTTCTAAGCCAAGGCCACGCTGGTATAAAGTAGACATTTTTCAACAGACTGGATTGTGAGTCAGAGCAACTGAATGGGACCTGAATTCAGCTGCTTTTACCTTCAGTCATTGTTTTCGCTCTCAAATAATGTGCAGCGATCAGTGCATTCAAAGTGGATGACAATGGAGAAAGACAAGGGATGTCTGGCAAAATATATTTTCCAATCCCTCCATCCATCCATTGATTGGATGAGTGTTGGCTTTCTGTGGAACTGTGCAGCAGATTGCTTCACTATCCCATTTGTTTTTAGATTCTTTTTTTTTTTTTTTTTTTTACCATTAAAACCTCCCTTAGTAAGATGGGAAAATCAGTGGCTCCACATACTTTGGTCTTGTCTATTCACACTCAAACCTCACGTGAAATTTTGTGGTTTTATCAGAAGCATTTATGCTTGTGCTGATCTCTGTTCACGTGCACAGCCGTTCAGACACTCGTGTGATTTCAAAGAAGTGGGATGCTTTTTCTCCCCGTTTTCAAATACTTTCGAGAGGCAATCAAAGACAACTCTTAGGACACGAACGATGGTTGTGGATTAAGTGTAGCTACTGCCCACAGAGAAGGGCTCCCTTGAGGCCCAAAACAATAAAGTCTCTCTGCCTCCTTGCCTTTGATTACTTCTGGGCCACCCAGAAGCCTTGCATTAACCGGAATCATCACTTGTTGATCCGGCTTAGTGGCTCTTGCCGTGCGTCTTTCCCAAAGTCCTCTTTGGTGGCTTTAAAGTGACGCAGCCTGACATGTTACATCAATACATCCAGTGAGAAAATGTGGTGCTCAAGCCTGCACAGAAAGTCCCCTAAGTGGGTAAAAACTGCGCGCCAGTGGCTGAATGTCGCTGTTATCGATTTAACACAAAGCAGATTGGAGACGGAGGAAGAAGAGGACAGAGAGCGCGGTGGGCGATAAGAACTCGTCCTTCCCTCTGGATGTGAAAAACAAAATCACCTGGCTGACACCGAGAGGAACCATCTGAATAAATAAAGTCCGTCTTCATCTAAACTGTTTGCGTTCGAGTGCAGCTGGGCGATTTCCTGTTGTGGTTACAGAATGAGAAATGAGGTACATTTTGAAGGAAAGCATTCGTTTGACACGCCTCCTGCTAGTTAACAGAGCAGGCCATGACAAACGAGTTTCTGTCAGAGCAACCATAAACAGAACACTTCAAATAACACAACAAAGCTTAATTAAAAGAAAGTTCTTTAGCGGGGCCGGAGAGGGGTGCTTTTTTTTTTTTTTTTAATCAGTTTCTTAAAGAAGGCTGTGAAGCAGCATTTTCAAATCAGCACAAGAAGCAAAATTTAAGCAGCCATCAGTCAGGTCAGAGATAACATCAAGCTCTTTGAAAACAGATGGCTGCTAGAGACGAATGAGGCAGCCAGCGTGAACATCAATGTTGACTGAAACACAGCAACCAACATGAATAATCATGTCCCGTTACGTTTTAGTGTGAGCACCCCGTTTCCTGTTGCCTGAGCTTCCAACGGTTCAAGAAGCCATTTTACCATTCTCCCGTCTTTCCATGATATCATTTGTACTGATGGCCTAAATTGTAATCTTTTCCCAAGCCCAACCAAGCAGAACATTCATTTTCACTGTTTCACGCTGCCTCCCTGCAGACAGACGCTCGCTGTCCTCTTACTTTCGGCTGACATGAACTGGATTACTTTTTTGGTGCGGCGCTTCAGTCGCCATGCAATCACTCTACACTGAAAGAAAAAAGCTGTTCAGTTTACTTAATTTTATTGTGTACATCGGTCCCACACAATGTAAATAAGTAGAACAGACATATTTTCCCTCTTTCCCTCAAATACTTAAAGCTTGTCAAATCAACATATTTTATTAACCTGAGATTACTTGAAAATATTAAGTTGAAACTACAAACATTTTATCTCTTACCATAATGTAAATATATTATGTATTATCAATAACTTTTTTTATGTCTTAGTAACACAATTATAATGAATAACACCAGCTTATGTTTCATTGCCAGTATTACTCAAAGAAATTGTGTTGTGTCAACACAATTCTATCATGTTATTGGAACACATGTTACAGCTTTAAATCCTACTTAATTTTTTCAAGTTATCTATATACCTTTCTAATGTAAAAAATTTAATAAAAAAGAAACAGATCTTTGACAAGAAAGACAAAGTGCAAGTGCTGCTGAACAATTGAACTTTATTTAAATGAACATTCCTAAATCACCTTTTGTATTTAACATTTTTTACATTTATGACACAGAACATTTTTAAATTGAGTCTTACCTGAAATACAGTTTTTATTAACAAGCATGTTATTTAAGATATGAAATGATATCAAGTTTTGATATATTAATATTTAAGATATAAAATGGATATTAAAATATAACAGTTAAGCTTTATAAAACATATTTAACATGATATAGAAAAGTATTTCAGATTTTAACAATGTTTTTGAACATGTAACATGACATTAAAGCTGCAGTATGTAAGTAAGCAAAATGTTTTTTTTTTACATGTTTGCCAACATTATAACAAAGTCATGTCAGTGGAAGACAGCGCTGGATTTCTTCCAGTTTATGTCTCTTGCTTTACTGTAAATGATGAGGGAAATTTTATACAAGTGTTTTTAAAGAACTTAGTTTTTATAAATTACACACTGCAGGTTTGAAGGTTAATCTGGAACATATTTGTACAAGAGATATACAAGATTATGTAGAAAAGTCAGATTTCAATAACACTATTTGCCAGGGTGCCCATATGACTGACATGAGATTAATACTTTTTTGAACATCATACATGTTCAAAAAAGTTGAACATGTATGATGCTGATACTTTTTTAAATCATTTAATCTTTTATAGAGATATGTTAAAGGTCAACCTTTAAGATGCTGTATGTTCCCCTGAGAATTTATTTATTTTTTTGTAATTTGTTTAAACTATCACTATATTATTATATTGCAAACAATAAAACATCCGACAGATAATTAGTGAAAAAAACTGAGCCTTGTCTTATACAGACATAACGTACTGATAGTTCTAACCAATATGTAAAAAGAAAGTTATAAAGTTACATACTGCAGCATTAATTTCATATTAATACATGTTCAAACAGTTTGTAGAAATCTGGCTAACACTTTATTTGACGGGGTGCACAAGACTGACATGACAGTCATGAACATAAGAGTCTATGAATGATATGAAGTGACATTTGGTAAATAATGACACTTTTAATGCAACGTTGCTCCAAACGTTGCATTAAAAGTGCCAACTTTGCATTAAAGTGTCATTATTTACTAAATGACACTTCATAACAGTCATAGACATTCGTAAAGACTCCTTCCTGTTCATGACAGATGCTGTCAGGTTTATGATGGATTTCTATCAACTTTATTGAACGTACATGCTGCCAAATGTAACTTTTGTGACAATTCTTTTGTACATATTTGTTAAAATTATTATTATGTCAAGTCCGTATAACACAGCTTAATTTTTTTATATCATCAGTCTCATGTTTTACTGTTTACGCGAAAAACCTATTGCTTATAAATATCACATACGGCAACTTAATAGTTGACCTTGTACATATTTCTGCAGTTAGTCATTAAAAAATAATAAAATTGTGTCCTGCAATGAGGAATACAACAACAGAAAACACAAAAAGTGAACATTAGAACATTATTAAATAAAAAATTTTAAAATGCCCATTTACCCACTCATAGAGGCAGTTTTTAAGGAATAATGTCTTGTTGGACAGTTCACCTCCATCCAGTTCCATTGTTATCTTCTGTAACACCTCAAAAGTGTAGCGGAGGTCAGCAGGGTAGGCGAGGTTCAGTCCATATATCAGTCCTTCAAGTATTACAGCAGCTGTTGGCACACTATCCAAATTGGACACCACTCTGATGCGTTCAAGGACGATCCTGATGTCTTCATGTGATGAAGTCTTTCAGATGAAAAACGCTGATGGTGGTGGTTCCAAAAGCCTCTTCAATGGTAGCTTCATCCACACCCTATGTGAAGTGATGACAAGTTAATCTCTCTTTCTCTAGACCTAGATGCATCTATTTATATAGATAGGTAGACCTTTCTCTATAAGAGCTATCTCTAAAAGGTTGGACAGATCAACGTACATTTTGATGAATATAGAAATCTCAAGTATATCTAAATGTAGAGATAGACATAGATGGATGTATCTATCCATGTGGAAAGAGATATATACATATCTAGATAAATCTAAATCTAGATAGAAATAATTATGTATGTACAGATCTAAATCTTTCTCTATATTTAGAGAGATTTATCTATCTCTAGTTGTGTAAATACACATATAGATACATACCACATACTCCTGGATGAGCTTGGCTGGATCTTCTCCCATATACATGCAGACTTCCTTAATGACACACTGCCATGGAGCATCAACATCTTCACACTGAAAAATATTAATGGAATTAGAATCTTTTTTCAAGCCTTATGCTTGAAGTTTAACAATTTATTTTACACAACTGTTTTAAAGTGAAGACATACAAATAAAATTAAAGTAGAGGTTGGAGTGAAAACAAGCAGGTGTAAAAGTTCATTTAACAAGGTGAGAACATTTAACACAAGAAAAATGTAATTTTCTACATTAAAAAGGTTTATCCAAAAAGATTGATAGTTGTGTTGTGGCTATGTCACTTACATCCTCCATTTGTGCAACAATTTGTCCAAGCTGTCCTCTTCTTTTGATCAGCTTCATCAGGTTGTCCAAATGGAGATCCAGCTGAGACAAGAACTTTGACTGAAGTGGTGTGGTGGTAATTCTCTTAAACTCAGAGTTTATCTAAAACAAAGAGCACAAAGTAATGAGCTTCAAATGTTCAACACTTGTAAGAGCCCAACAATCACTGCTGCAGTCAAGTAAATGTGCCTAGACATCTTAGATTAGCATTACATCCAAAAAAAGAAAACCATGTATAATATTGTTTAAGAAAAACATACGTCACCATCTACACTTCTTAGTAGATATTTACAGAGGGCACTTTACACAAGACTTGAGCACCTGGAAGACATTTGGATTCAAATAAGATTCTGAATTTATACTCAAAACTGAGCTCAATACCAGCGCGCTGGAGCTTTGAGCCTCGCCGGTGTTATGCCCAGAAAAGCCCCCCTGCCCAAATTTGCATCCCCTGTCGCGGGAGCGCGCATCGCTCTAAGCTCTCGCATATTGACGAGGAAACGGATAAAAATATGACCGAAGAGGAAATTTTTAAGATATTTGTAACATTATCACGTTTCCTAACCATGTAATCCCTAATACGGTGGGTTTTATTTCGCAAATTATTTGAAATAAATACGGTTTTTACACTTTTATTGACACATATGAGTCGAACTTTTTTTCAGTCCGTGTCTGTTGTAAACGTTCTCCGCAAATGGTTTGAAATTCTCTGCTTTGTCTTTTGATATCATAATAGCTCAAAAGCATTACAACAGAGACCCATTATGTAGAACATTTTATATCATGCTTCACTTCTAGTCTGTTAATGTACAGGAGGAAATGCAACTTAATTTATGAGCCTGAAAATATTGGCATCCGTCTTGTTGATATGAAACTTATAGCATTAGCTCAGAGAACAAGTGTAATTACGTAGAAGAGATTAAATCATTTCAACTCTTTATTTCCCCCAATTAGCACAGGGATGCATGTTTTGGCAATATAGATTTTGAGCCTGCCACAATATGCATCCCTTCTTTATTCCCCACAAATATTATCCTATCGATATAAAACATGTACCAGCAGTTCTTGGAACTACTCAGATTATGTAGAAAAAAATATTTCACTATTAACTCTTGAATTCTTTAAATTAGCACAGGGATGCATTTTTGGACAATATGGATTTCCAGCCTGCCAAAATATGCATCCCATATCTATTCCCCTCAAATATTATCCAATTGATTTAAAACTTATAACAGCAGTTCTTGGAGCTACTCTCATTATGTAGAAATAGTTATTTTACTTTTATCTCTTTATTTCTCAAAGTTGGCACAGGGATGCATTTTTGGGCAATATGGATTTCCAGCCTGCCAAAATATGCACCCCTCTCTATTCCCTTCAAATATTATCCTATTGATTTAAAACTTATACCAGCATTTCTTGGAGCTACTCTCATTATGTAGAAAAAGTTATTTCACTCTTAACTCTCTAATTCTTCAAATTAGCACAGGGATGCATTTTTGGGCAATTTGGATTTCCAGCCTGCCAAAATATGCACCCCTCTCTATTCCCCTCAAATATTATCCAATTGATTTAAAACTTATAAGAGCAGTTCTTGGAGCTACTCTCATTATGTAGAAAAAGTTTTGAATATTTGAAGGGAATAGAGAGGGGTGCATATTTTGGCAGGCTGGAAATTTGCCCAAAAACGCACCCCTGTGCTAATTTGAAGAATTAAAGAGTTAAGAATGAATTAACTATTTCTACATAATGAGAGTAGCTCCAAGAAATGCTGGTATAAGTTTTAAATCAATAGGATAATATTTGAAGGGAATAGAGAGGGGTGCATATTTTGGCAGGCTGGAAATCCATATTGCCCAAAAATGCATCCCTGTGCCAACTTTGAGAAATAAAGAGATACAAGTAAAATAACTATTTCTACATAATGAGAGTAGCTCCAAGAACTGCTGTTATAAGTTTTAAATCAATTGGATAATATTTGAGGGGAATAGATATGGGATGCATATTTTGGCAGGCTGGAAATCCATATTGTCCAAAAATGCATCCCTGTGCTAATTTAAAGAATTCAAGAGTTAATAGTGAAATATTTTTTTCTACATAATCTGAGTAGTTCCAAGAACTGCTGGTACATGTTTTATATCGATAGGATAATATTTGTGGGGAATAAAGAAGGGATGCATATTGTGGCAGGCTCAAAATCTATATTGCCAAAACATGCATCACTGTGCTAATTGGGGGAAATAAAGAGTTGAAATGATTTAATCTCTTCTACGTAATTACACTTGTTCTCTGAGCTAATGCTATAAGTTTCATATCAACAAGACGAATGCCAATATTTTCAGGCTCATAAATTAAGTTGCATTTCCTCCTACATTAACAGACTAGAAGTGAAGCATGATATAAAATGTTCTACATAATGGGTCTCTGTTGTAATGCTTTTGAGCTATTATGATATCAAAAGACAAAGCAGAGAATTTCAAACCATTTGCGGAGAACGTTTACAACAGACACGGACTGAAAAAAAGTTCGACTCATATGTGTCAATAAAAGTGTAAAAACCGTATTTATTTCAAATAATTTGCGAAATAAAACCCACCGTATTAGGGATTACATGGTTAGGAAACGTGATAATGTTACAAATATCTTAAAAATTTCCTCTTCGGTCATATTTTTATCCGTTTCCTCGTCAATATGCGAGAGCTTAGAGCGATGCGCGCTCCCGCGACAGGGGATGCAAATTTGGGCAGGGGGGCTTTTCTGGGCATAACACCGTCCACACAGCGCCGCTGCCGCGGTGGTAGAACCATCACATTAGCAAAACGAAGCATGGAGATGGAGGGGATTATTAACGTACTGTGCACCACAGATACGGAAAAATAACGCAGAAAACAATCGAAGTACTCAAAATCCCTCTTATTCTTATTTTTGTCACTCTGTCAGCGACGCTATATGCAGACCCGTTACCATAACAACAGACATCGGTTCCGTTAGTTTACCATGATTCGACAGGACATGCAAACATTTTCCATACTAAGAACAAAACACTGAATCCATTACTCCACCAGCTACAGCCAGTCTAAATAACTGACTCAGTAGCAATGAGGAAAAAGAGCAACACGACACTTTGCAAGCTAGTGGCTTTTCACTAGCTAGTGGCTTTTCACTAGCTAGTGGCTTTTCACTAGCTAGTGGCTTTTCACTAGCTTGTCGAGCTATCTAAACTGCCTCGTTACTCTCTCCCAAGCAGACAACTTACAAATTTCATCAGTAACAACTGTTTTTTGTGGACTACATTGATAAACTATGATGTACTGATCTGTACTAGAGCTAAGCCCCGGTGCTAATAACGGCAGCTAGCAAAGTGAAAACCAAAGAACATGCAGAAGGTTTACAAATGACTTCTCATACAGAATGATAATTTTTGTGGAAAATACCCAACTATAAAAAATAATATTTAGATCACTTACCTAATCGGTCCACCTCCAAAAATTTGTCTTGTGTTCTTGTGGCTGAATAGTCAGAAGAAACTGCGCGGCGATCGCGATATCTTTAAAATTATCTGGTTTGGCTTCTTATTGGTTAAGATTCAAAAGCCCGCTCTTATTATTGTCCAATCATATTTAATTATTGTCTTTGTTATATTGCATCATTTCCGGTAATGATAAAACATGATTACAATGGTTTTAGTAATCTAATTTAATCACGTTAAATCAACATAAGAAAAATTTGTAGTTTCATTATTGTTGGTAATTAAGTAAATGGTCCTTTATTCAATTGTGTAAATACAAGAAAGATGACTGAATTGTGTAGCATTAACTTAATTTGTTTGTGCAAATTCAAAAACCCCCCAATTCTAATTTTTTCAGTGTAATATCGTTGCATTGTTAATTTTCAGTGCAGCTCCGAGCAGTCGATGTTTAGTCACATTTTGACCAAGAAGTAAGAAAGCATTTCTCCTTTTCTCTTTCTATTGTCTCATTTTTCATTATTGTATCAGACGAGGAGAGAAGCAGGCAAGAGAAAACTGTCTGAATTTGTGTCTGGTGTGAGACTCAACAAAAAATTACCTCAGCCATGTCGTTCTTACAACACAGCTGGATGTTCTGTTAGCTGAACATCACTACACAGCTCACCTCCTCTCGCTTTTTTTTTTTTTTTTGTCTAGCTACTTGTTTCTTTAAACCCCCTCAGGGGCGAGCAAGCAGACCCTGCTAAGATGTGCCAGCTGAGTTTCTGCAGAGAAACGATCAAGCAGGTTCGCAATCATATGAAGAGCACCTTTTTTTGTTTCACCAGGCACATATCCTTTTGTTTCATCATTAAATATTTAAGTACTTTTAAGATGAAGCAACTTATAACAAGTAAAAATGTATGACTTTGGCTGCCCTGTTGTCATAACACTAAACCACGTTGTGTTTGGCAATTTGTTCTCTGTTATATCTAACATGTTTAGTCACTTGAACAAGCATGAATTTGGCTCAAAGTGAAAAGATGTATCTGTGAACATCTGCTGTGCTTAAGTGCATGCAATAACAGTTTTATAAAAGCCTGAATGTGCTACAGAAATCTGCTTAATTGTAATATTTCAAAAAAAAAAATTGGTTTTGGAAAGGTTTTCTGTGATGCACCAAGAATGCAGTTTACCCTCCGTTACATAAGATAGAGAGTTGAAGTTTGTTTGTGTTGCATTTTACCAATGAGTTGTCTGTAATTAAAATGATCTCACTAAAGAGATGAGACAAGAAAGGCAAGATCTCCGAGCCAATAAATACACATCCACCTGTGCAAGGAGATGGGAATGCACTGACCTTGCTATGACATAGATCTTCCAAAAAGGAAAGGAACACACACACCTCCAAATTGTGCAAATAGGCTGTTCTCACTTTTTTTGTTTTGGAGCCTCAAAACAGGAGCTCCATATTGTTTCAAGACGGGGTAAAGGAGAAGGGCAGAGTGTTGGAAAGGTAAAAAGTGATTCATATGGTTTTAAAACAAAATTTCAAACTAGTTGCAACACTAGCAGGTTCGGGTTCTGGAGCCTGGGTGTGACAGACTCTTGGGGATATCTTTTGGATTTTGAGTTTAGTGATGACAGCGCTGCATGAAGTATATGCACACAGAATTCTGTGGCAGATGGAGCTGTGCTGCTCCCTCATGCTGTGAATGAGCTCAAGAAAAGACTAATGTTTATTCTCTTCTTTGCTGCAAGGCGAAACCGAGACTAACATATCTAAGGAGGTTCGTAGCATACGGAAATGTGTTGTCTTTAGATGGCCATGAAAGCATAAAAAAAAAAAACCTAGGCGTGACATAGTTTCATGTTTGCACTGAATAGGTTTCCTGACTTTGACATGATCCATCAATGCTCAAATAGCCTCTGAGGTTCTGGAGTCTTGGGCAGAGTTAATCTGGTTTGAAGGAGGACTAATGCCTGCTGTTCTGACATTTTCACAGTAATGTCTTTGAAATCTAAAATAAAATCAGAGGCAGCTCATGAAGCCATTTCTGGTCCTGTTTAAGCCTGAATCTGTGTGTCCTTATCATGAAACTCTATTTTTTATCCGATAGTAATTATTTCCAAGTAAATAGCATTTCTAGGAACGGACAGGCCTTTCTCACATTTAAATGAGACATTATGGAAAAGATGATATCCTGACTTATTGTAACTTACAGTCTGAACAAATATCTTATTGCGAAAGTTGATGGATGTTGCAGTACACTGATTGTCTTGAAAAAAAAAACATCTGCTGAAAAGCTGGTTGTGCAGGAGAAAAAAAAGGATAAAAGGGCAAAACGCTGTGCTGCTGGTTTCACAGAAAACAAGGTGAAGATGTAAAAGAATGTAAATGTTTCTGGTCAGATACGCAGCTTGTGCAACGGAGTCAAAGGAAGAAGAGATGGATGTGAAACAGTTCACGACCACCATCATGTTTAGGAGCTCAGACACAATCCTTCAGCCGGATATTGTTCTCAAAACCTTTGAGGATTGTCTCTTCAGGTCAGGTTCTTTCCGATTTTAAAATTAATGGAGAAGTGTAGCAGAACTGTTGTTCATTTTTCCTAAGACAAACGGTTGTTGCTTATGCTGTTTTCACTACTACATCTGACTGGAGCTGACACGTACGCTGCTTAAATGGCTGCCTGACTTCACGCCTGCTGTGTTTAGGAGGCGTGTTGCTGGAATATTAATGACTGACTTACTGGGACTTACATTGAAAATCTTTCATTGACTTTCTGTTGCCTTTATTGAAACCTTAATAAACAGAATTGAAAACTTTCTTTCAGGTTGTGTAAAAAAAAAAAAAAGTTGCTCTGGACTGGATTCATGTAATTGAGGATTCTATTGATTTTTTCAGATTATTTTTCTCCTCAGTAATTCGGGATGTTATTTATTAGTTAACTAAACATGTTTGAAAGTGACACATTTCTTTGAGTTGGCTAGTAGAGTCATTCTTGTCTGATCCTTTTTTATTTTTTTTTTGCACATTTGTTAATAAATCCTAAAATTAATGAGCGAGGATTTGCACATGGCGTAAATGTTGGATATAAAGGCATTACGCTGGATAAATGGGCTGCGCAACAACACAAGACTCTCCTTTCATGTTTCCCCTCAGCTCTTCTCATTTTTTATTTGATCATTATCTCCCTATCGTAAAAGGGAAAACATGGCTGCCATTTTAAAGAACAACGGTCCCTAAAAATTGAGACGCACCAGCCTGGCAGGCCCTCATGATGAGCTCTGCTCAAACTATCAGAGCTGACAGGTATTTATGAGATGTTTTCCTTGCTAAGCTGCAGTGTGTGTGTGTGTGTGTGTGTGTGTGTGTGCTTCCCCAGGGCTTTGCACAGGTCCACTTATCATCGGCTGCAAGGTTTAGGACATGGAGATTGATTTATTGTTCAATTTTGCTGTTGATGTGGAAGAAGTGTTAAACTGGAGATGTTTAGAAGTGTATTTTCACCCTAAGGTGGTAGCTACTTCATTTTGCTTTCTGCATTTTAAACCAAAATAAAAAATAAAAAAAATGAATCACTGCCCTTCCCGTTCTTCTGTTTCTTTGAGGACAGGGTTGAATCCATGCAGTGAACTTGGATGATTGTTTCAGCACCGGTCACCCTCTTTGTGATTCTGGCCCTGAAAAAATAAACCAACTCCGAGCAATAAAAAACACTTGATCCCAGCAGCCTACAGGCTAAGGCAGCGCAGACGTCACTCCATTATGTCTGTTTGCTTGTCTGATGAGGGTCTTTGTCTCCGAGTTTATTCTGTTTATGCAGCATTAATCATTTTTTGGGAATCTTCGGCTTGAAACTTGAGCCTGTTATTTTGAAAAACACAGGACACTAAGCAGTGTTTTATCATTTCTGATGAAAAAAAAAGTAGGAGCAAAGTGGGGGCTAAATGTCGGATTTTTCTCGTGAACTTCACTCAAGCTCGAACAATCTTCATTCAAGATACAGAAACACTACAGTGGCTTTTATTTTGAACTTTGTTTACTGTCAAAGCCTGAGATCTTTTGTTCAGACTTGTGGCAGTGGGCACATTTACCCATTAGCCTCTGCTGTGTAATATTTTGTAATTTTAAAAAAATCCTGGTCATTTTGCTTCTCCATGTAACACCATTAAATAAGTAAGTTCAGTTTCTTCTTGTTCTGACTCTTAGCAGGTGAGGAGCAACAGACACCAGATTGCAATTTTTGAACAATTATTTGAACCAAAGTTTCAATTAGGAACTTCAGGATCATAAGCAGAATGTAAACCATGACACTACCATACACCACATAAAACAAAATAGTTTAATGACCTATAAGATTAGTTGTTCACATAGTCTTACTTTTGTTTGATGGATGGATTTTTAGGTGCTTTCTTTTGATTGACGCCCCACAGCAGGAATGACAAAAGGACGAGTCTCCTTACTTTTGTAAATTTTCTAACAGATTTCATGACATATTAAGGTGCCCGCGTTCCTGCCTATCTTCTGTTTGTGTTTGGGTTCTCTGTTGCCAAGTTGTTTTAGATTTCAAATACCCTTAATTGGTGCGAAATCTACTTTGACACAAATATTCGCATGTGACGTCACTCAAAGCTTGAACAGGAAATGTGAAGCCAACAAAAAATGTAGCTTCCACAGAGGAGTTTTGTTTGTCAGGCAACCTCAAAGAAAGCTTGCATCGTAGAAATGGGAACAGAAATTTCACCATGGGAAAAATGACTTGCATACCAGATGACAAGGTCCAGGTCTTGCCACTTGAAATATTTCCAGAGAGCTGTGTTGGATTTTTTTCTCAAACTGAGGTCTACAGAAATTTAATGTGAAATCCATAAATATGTGTGTCTGAAGGCTGGATTGAAACTCAACGGATAACACAATGTGGCAATATTCCTTAAGGTCTTTTCTTACCTGGTCACATTAGCTATGATGGGTGGAGCAAAGCCCACTTGTAGTGGAACAAAATTTTCACAAAAGTATTAAACAGCAGAAAAAGAATCGCTGAATGAAGAATCAGAAGTTTTCTCCTATGACAGAGGATATTTGAGGATAAATCCACATCAGTAATGAAATGATTGTGAATCATTTTGAGCTCAAAATGATGGTAAAGTCCTTCCAACCTTAAAGGCTCTTCCTCAAAACTAAAATGTCAACATTTCCAGAGGAAACAAGCTGAAAGTGTTGGGAGTGCTGTAATGGCAGTAAGGATATTTCCATCGATTCTTTCAAGACATTTCATCATTTTGTAACAAAATTCCAATAAAAACAGTTTTGTTACAGAAGGTTTTCTCTAAATTATTGCTCTTTTGAGTTTTATTATTTTTGTCAGATGCCGTTCTCATTTCTGACCGGAAACAGGCAGCTTTGTTTTATGAAGATAATTTTACGCATAAATTCATATTTTTAGTGAAACTGTTGTATTGTTCCCACACAAAATGACTAAACTGCATTTAAACCCTTCAGCGCTGCCCCCTCTTCAGTTCATTTCAGCTCGTTAGTGATGCCTTTCATGCTGTGTTCGAACTCTGGCCTCACTACAGTGGAAACTGTGCTGCTGAGTCTGGCTGCACGAAGTGAAACGCAGCTTTAGTTGGATCCGTTTCCATGTATGACAGATGACTTTTGGTCTTTTGAGAGCAGAGTCAGGACATTTCTCGCATATGTTTGATTTATTGCTTAGTTTCCCACTGAGGACTTTTGAGCGCAACGTCTCTCATGATGTGCTAGCTACAACGTAGGACAGTTCTATGTTGTGCTGTAAATACATTGCGATAGTAGCGTCTTTCTCAGAGAGAAGCCTGTTGTGCAAATGAAGCAACTAAATAAGTGCACAGTTGGTACATTGACCCAGAGTCTATTCCAGGTCAATCAATACTAAGGTCACCAAATGGTTCAACCGACAGGAGATCTCATTCTGCCTCGATTTATGTACATCCAGTTTGCAGATTAAAGTCTGATCTCCCGGCTCCTCTGCTGCTATTACTTTCAGGTATGTCGGATTTGATGCTGTAATCAGTTTTAGGGAAAGACTCCCATGAGCAAAACCTCATGGATGGTGTCAGCGTGACCTCATCCATGTCAGGGGGAGGTAAATAAAGCAATAAGTTAAACCCGAACAAGACAGGAGAGATATCTAATGTTGTAAAATATTCAGACCTCTTGGACTTTAGCTACGTGTGTTTTGTCACAACCATGAACTGTAATTGTATTGTAGAAGGTTTGTTTTTCGCGATAACCAGATTGTTCAAAGGCAAATTTATTTGTCGAGTGCGGAGAGGCAAACATTTCAATGTTTCGTCAAAATTTAACTGGCCTCGCCGTGTCTTAGTGCTTTATTTAAATCAAATTTACAAGCCACACTCAGGGTTATTACAGTCAGACCTAAAGACACTCAGACAGAGTCTGCCTGGCATCAAGAAGCAGGCTAGAAGTTTTTATGAATCCATCAAAAGAAATTCCAGAACAGATAAGAAACAAAGTCATTGCCAGTATTATAGCGCTATCAAATGTTTTATTAAGTCATTTCTTACGTTTCACGTGTCCAGTGAAGCACAGTGAGAGCCATTATCCACAAACAGAGAAAACATGGAGAAACGTACTTGTACTCCGGTCTGCAATTGAACCCACAAATCTGAAGCTGCTTTTTAAAAGGAAATAAAGGGAGCATCGTATAAAAAAGTTAAAGATTTATTGCTGAGAGGTCCTGTTAAACATAAATTACAGAAACATACATAAAGGAACATATACCTGGTATATGAATAGCCATGTTTAATAATAGAGCTCCGATGAGTGAGATTAAAAAATAGCCTCTGAAAACGACAGCTGTTCCTATATGCCATGTCCTTATTCTTTTTTCCTGACAGCAATGATTTGCAACAGCAGGGAGGCTTAAAGTGTCGATACCGACCAATTACTGGCCATGCAGGGTTCAGCGAATTGTTAATACATCAACTACTTTTTGCTCCAGCACTCCTTTTACTCTGACCTTTGTTGCTCTCACTGCTTTGGAGCTCGGATTGGGAGAGTTCATGAATATGCTCTGGTTCATACCGACTCCTCCGTCCCTCTCTCTGCTCATCTCCTCTGACCTTCTCGGGCTTTTGCTGCTCGTCTTACACGTTTTCTTTGGCCCACCGGCTCTCTGCCAGTGGCTGTCAGCCCGCATTTTTCAGCCTTTGTTGACACAGATGAACAATCGCAGCAGATTACTCAGTGGCTCCCCCTCTCCACTTCCTAATCCATTTGCATGATAGCATCTATTTCCCTTTTCCAAGACGAGGCTTTGTTTAGATTTCTGACATAGAGAACATTTCTGTGCATTTACTGCATTATCAGCCGGAGCTTCATTCAGACTGCAAAAAGGCATTACGGGAAGCTAAAAGGTTGTTAAAAAAACTTGAACAGAACCTTTCTACTCCTCTTAGTCACTAAAATAAAAACTTTTTACAAGTAAGTTCCGTGTCTCAGCGAAACGATGCATATTTTTCTTATTAGATCTTGTTTTCTTAATCTTTTGCAGGTGCTATCGGTGCAGATGTGCGACGTGATGAACGAGATCGAGCTGGAGAAAGAGCGCTGTGAAAATCGCACCTCTGGGAATGTCACTTCAGGTCATTCTTGAAAACTCTTTTTGTTTGTTGAGTGTGCAGAGGGGGCTATTAGGAGGAAAGAGTAAGCTGCAAGGGTGAAATCACTCCGAGGAAAGGCTGTGCACTCGGGTGTTTTGTAGACAAAGTGCTATTATCAATAGCAGGAATAGAGTGTATTTCATACGGTTGACTAATTCAGCGCAGTAAATTTGGGCTCAATCTTGAAACAGAAATGAAGCCTTAAAAATCATTATAAATTTTCATGTAGTTCTTTGCCGGTACAGCATTTGAAACACTTTGAAATAAAATGTAATTTCACACATGTTACACAGACTAAAGATTTCCATGACCTTTGTAAGACATTCAATCCCACAGCATCACAGATCCTTCACCATGCTTGACCGAATATGAGGTGCTTTGAACACAATCTAATGCCGGCTTTTCAAAAACCGCACAGGACTTGAAAGCATCACGCTGTTTGAGCGAGACATTATAGCAGCTCCTGTCACACGGCGTGGCCAAAGATGACAAACTGCATGAATTGTGGCTGCAGCACAATCGAGTCAGACGGATCTGACATGTCGGCCTGTCAATAAACGGACAGCATGTTATGGATGTCAATGTGTTTATTATGAGAGTAGGACAGTGAAGAGGAAGCGGTGAGGAGGGAAAAGAGACAGCGGAAGAACCTGCAGGAGCTGCGCACAGGAGGAGAGGAATCCCATGTCAGTAGTTGCTGCTGCAGTTGGACCTCGATGTTTTCCCAGGATTTATGAGACGCTGCTTGATATCGTCTCTGGTTGTGGGGGTTCTAAATCAGAGGTTGGCATTTTTATCGCGCTAAATGATCACAGAAAAGAGATACAAATATTTTATCTAAGACATGCCTGTGGTTCTTTGCTTTGCTTGCTTTTTACATCAGACCCACCAAACTGGTCATTTTGTTGCTGAAAAGCTACAAAATGACCTATTTGGTCGTCTGACCAAATATCATAGTTCCTCTTGAAGCTCCAGGAGAGTTTAAAAAAAAATCCACTTGTTAGCTTTTCAGTGTAGGACAAAATTGTCTGGTTATTTTGTGTTTTTTTTTCACGCCTCCAAGTGAGCTTGTAGATATGATCAGATGTTTTTTAGAGACATTTCATAGCCTTGTCTTTGCTGCTGTCCTCTAAGAATCACGTTTCTCCTGAATATCTCCTCTCGCTTCAAATACACCCTCAAATAAAATGTGTTATTATTATTAAAACACAACACATTAGATTAAACCAAAGGCCTTACATATCCAGACCCATTAATGTACAACCAATTGTAACATTGCAATTACAGTAGGAGGTGAAACAACTTAAATGAAGAGAAAAGTCATAAAAGTTGAAAAAATACATTGAACGTGCAAAATAAAAAAGTTGTGATAAGTCACATCATCTGTAGGTGTAAGAATTCATCCCTCTTAATGGACGGGCCTCCTCAACACACTTATGCAAAATCATTTAACAACACAGCAATGGCTCTTAATGCATTATCTGAAAATTGAATTATTACTGCTTTATATTATCACCCACTCAATCATTGTCTCCTGGGATTCCTGTCATTTTAAAGTGCACAAAATCACTTATACATATTAGACGGTGTCAGTCTTTCCTCCAACTGCTTTCAATTTAACATACATCCGTCCACGGACATATATACTGCACTTTGCTTTAAGTGGCCCCATATAAAGAGCCGGTGTGGGAACAGCTTTCCCTATCTCTGCACCGATCTCATTTTTCTGCTCTCCTATCTGCTTCCTCAACAGGAAGGTAGTGAAAGTTGAACTCTGAGGTCACATCCTGAATAAATGAATTAGCAGACTGTGCATTCGTGGGAGAACATACATCCACAACATTTGGCTGAGAAAGTTTCAGTGGATTTGCTCTGAAGACTCAAATGTTTTTGAGAAACTTTCTTTGTTTTGAACTTTTCACAAACTAAATTAGCGCAGCGATAGTTTGCAGCTTGTGTTTTTGTCTTTTCACACCTTCCTGAGGCTTTGCAGGGTGTTAGGTGGCGGAATGAGGACGGCTGACGAGGTTGTGACCTTGACGTGTAATACAGAAAGGGGATGAAAATAGATTTCTGTGAAGACTTAAGAAAAAAATCAATAAGTTATCCTAAACAACAACAACCTCAATTTCACTTCTCTGGTATTTAGTTGTTTATACCCGAATACAGAAATGTTTGAACAATAAATAACAATTTTAAGTCTACGGATTATTTTATGTAGTCATTATTTTCCATCTATCACAAAATTTATAAAATGTTTGGCATAACTGTGCATTCATTTGTGAAATACAAATAAGAAATTATTTCACAAATTCCACACAGGTGACTTTAGTAAACCAGACTCTTTGCAGATCTGTGGCACTGAAGGATTCAGGACTCCGCTGTGCCATGACTTCGTTCTGTCATTGCCCTCTCTCGGTTTGCCTCCTGCCGTATGGTGAGTGATGCAATGTTTGTGTTGTTGACCTTTTTTTTGGCAGGTTGCCAGGGGATGTGGGACATCGTCGCCTGTTGGCCTTCAGCCAGAGTTGGAGAAGTGGTGACGATAACCTGTCCGACATATTTCAGCTACTTCAGTGACAAACAGAGAGGTGAGATGATCACAAACACTTAAAGTACCGTTTCTTGCACTTTTCTTGCACTTTCAGATCAAATATGACAAAAAAAAAAATGGGGTGACCAATGGAATACAATCAACTTATTTTCATATTAGCTTAAATTTGAGATAATTTGAGTTTTGTGACATGATGCTTTGTTTTGGTAAAAGTTACCACTGAGAAAGGGGCACATTTTGGTCATGAAGGGATGAATACGAACAGCATGAACATTCATGTAATCTGTGATGTTTACATTAGCCTCAATTGCTCCTATGAGGCTCTAAAGTGTGAATTTACACCCCCCCATCATCACCCTGAACTGTTGATGTATGTCTTACTGAATCCATGCTTTTATATTGTTTACACAAAAGTCCGACTCTACCATAATTTCACAGCTGAAATCGAGACCCATCACACCCAGTTACATTTTTCCGTCTGTTATTGGGAGACATGCCTGAGTGAGCTGTACGCTCAGTTTCTTCAGGTCCATCTGCGTTGAGGTTTGAAATGGTGTATGTTAAGATATTCTTGATAACATTGTGGGTGTCTGAGCTTCGGTTGTCTTTCTCTAATCACGGCAGAGAGATTTTGTCAGCAAGTGCTGCCTCGTGGTTATTTTTTCAGACCTTTTCGGTACCAGCTCCTGGGTTCTGGATCTCACTGCAGGTTCTCATTAGACAAAACTCTTCACTGTGTAGATTTAAAACTTTGCTGAAAACCCTCATTTTGACTTTTGACCCAGTATGGCTGAGCTCATTTTATATGTTGGAGTTACTTAACATCTTTGTCTTGAAATTAGGGCCAGGACTGTAAAACATTAATTTCCGTTAACATAAGTACACAGATGTTAAAGTGTTCATTTTTTAAAAACATAATTAATTGCATTTTGTTTACATTCAAAGGGTTTTTGGCCAGAACCTTTGTATCCTTGTGTTTATGTCCGTAAGTCAGACGCACAAGCGACATTCGCAAACAAGACAAATCTGCTTCTATTGTCTTCAAAAAACAAACCAACAAAAAAAGACTATTGTTTTTTCAAAGAAGAAACTTCCCTTTTCACCCATTCAGCTGTTCATGTTTTGCTTCAGCAAGTCACCTGCATTGAGTAACTTGTGTTTTCAGGTGAATAGGTCTACCTAATAAAGTGACCAATGATGGTGTCATAAAAATACAGAGGCAAATGAAATAGAATTTCTCTTGTCCAGAGGATATTGATCAAAAAGCGTTTCAACACAAAAGCACTAAGCAATTCGTGGCCAAGAGCTCTGCTTCCCGCTTTCCATCTCCAGCTTTACAGTAATTCAGCTGACTAAATCAACTCCCAGCCCCACAATATTCATCATAGTTATTAATAAACTAAAAAAATGTCACTGGCAACAAAAATAAACATCAAACTTATATGCCTTTTCCATTTTTTCCTGTTTAAACATTTTGGAGCACTGTAAAAATGCTTCTTATCTCCTCATGCTGCATGCTGACCTTCACAATCATGGCTTGCACTGTGAAAGCTTTGTAGAGACGCACAACTAAATAGAAAATGGCTTACGTCTGGGACTCAAAAAACAAAAGAAGAGAAAAGACACAGTCATCTGCAAAGAATTGATCATTTTTCTCCATAAAGGATCTTTTTAAAAGAATATTATAAGTTGGGTAACAGCTTTTAATAATTTTCTCCCTAAAAGTATGTTTTGATATTAATGCGATTCATTTTTCGGCGTCCTTCATCCAGAGGAGTGACTCTGGAGTGATTACGGTTTGCAGATTAGTTCAGCAATTTTACTGCTGAAAAGGACGAATCTGAGAGAACCAAAGAATGAGGTTGTTTTTTTTCTTTCTAAAAGAGGTGCTTGGGCTTTAACTGGTGAATGTTACAACAGAGAACTATCAATCATCAGGAAAATAAAAATATATTTCTAAAGAATTATTAATGTAGCTAGCCACATAGTTTATCTCAGTTCTTAAAATAATAATATCACTTTCATTAAAGTGAGGTTCTGCAAAGTAGATGTCGGTAGTTTTTGTCTTACATGAAACCAGAAGTTACAGTCATAATAAAAAGGCATTTTACATTCTAGGTTTTGAATAAAATTAAGTTTACATGTCTTCCTATGGACGGATGGTTGGAAATGCAAAACGTAAAAATAAGAATGAATCTGGACGTCATAATCCAAACAATACAAGATAACATCTTTCAATAAAAAACACGTGCAGGAAATTATTTTAAAAAAACTTCATGGGAACAAAATTTTATGCATGAATAAATAATTTTATAAAAAATAAATATAAAAAGGGGGAGTAGAAAAACATTGTAAAATAAATACATGTTATGATTAAATAAAAAGTAAGGAAATCAACTGAGAACAATTACAGTTATGCTTAAAAAACTAAATGTTAACTCATAACTATTGTTTTTGTTGATGTAATTATGTTTCATCGAGCCATGAAATGAGATATTTTTTGTCAGTCTTGAGTCGTCAGTTTTTCTTGCTTCTGTTTCATGTCTAAAAAAAATTTTAAATGTGTTTTTTCTCCATATAAAAAAACAAAATTGTTTACGCTCACACCTCAGAATCTATTTGCTTTCTTTGCACCATAGTGTACCTCCAAAATAAAAATGGTGGTAATATTGTTATAATCTAAATTCAAAACACTTAAATTAAAAACCTTGAGTATGAATGGTGATATAAAAATACACCTGCCTTGATTCAGTTGGTTGAAGAATTTTTTTCTGAATATATTTATACCATATATACTGCTTATGACATGTCTTCAATTTAATCAGATGAATACATTTTTCGTTAAAACAGTTGGCCTGACTCAAAACTTAAAAAAACAAACCTTTTTGCTCTCTCTTTAAGGCATTTTGAGAGCAGGGGGAGTGATGAATGTCCAATCCACACCTCGGGGCTTTTTCTCTGCTGCGGCTGCATATGTGTGACCCAGCAGGTCGGTGCTCATTCCTGCTCCCCCACTGAGAGATGTGTTGAAATCCAGCTATTGACAGCCCTGCTGAGAGACACGGTGATGGAGCTTTTTGACTGTTAGGTGTAACCACTCACAGATCACATGCAGGTACTCCAAGAACATGGATATGATAGTTTTGTGCGCACCTCCAGTGCATGCTTTCATGGATAAAAGAGCCAGTTTGTGAAAGAACCCAATCCTTTCATTTGTTCTTGTTTTAGTAGATGTTAAAATAGCAGAGCTGCATATATATATATATATATATATATATATATATATATATATATATATATATATATATATATATATATATATCCTTTCCAATAGTACTCCGAGAAACTGTTATTCCCTTTAAGTAGAGAGTTCTCTTAAAAGCATTTCCTTTACTTGAACCCGTCATTTGTCAGCAGCTCTTCAGCAAATTTTTTTGTCAGGTTTTATTCAGCCGTGCACAGTTCAAGCATTCAGGAAGACTCTTTCACCTTTGCTTATTCTATAGTTGTGAAAAGCCTCTTAAGCATCCAGTAGAATTCACCGCATGCTATTCGTTAATGCTGAACCCCACCCACTCCACACCACCACCCTCATGGTGGCATTAGCACCTTTTCAGGGTCAAACTTCAAATTAGAGACACAGGGAAATGTGAAGCTTTGCAACCCCCGCTTCAACTAACGGCAGCAGGAGAGAGGGATGATGTCGAAGCTGCCGGTGAACATCCTGCACAAAATTCGAGAAAACCTGTGAATCTGCTCGTGAAATTAGCATCACAGCAGATATGCTCAGGTGACCACTGAACATTTTTCAGCCTTTACTCAGTCTTACTTCTTTAAAGTAACTGGTTTGACACGAGTCCCTTTCATTTTTTGCAAACCGCATTAAACACAAGCAGAGCAACTACTGCAACAGTGAAGATCGTATCCTTTTATATCTGCAACTTTCCTGCGCAAGCTTCGGTTTTGCAGTCTGTTTCTGATTGCAAGATAAAATGTAAGAAAGTGCAGTCAGTGCAGGACATGGAAAAACTCAAGTTGTTAAATGTCCTGATCAACGATGTGAGACGGGTCACGGGTATGCTTTGACTTTAGATGAAACTTTACCCCATCTGTCACTGTCAAAACCATGGAACTGAGGATTAAATTAAATAATCAAAATTAAAATGTGTTTCAATAACATGGAGTCATTTATCAAAATAAGAAATGCATTAAGCATGAGATGTTGCGGCAATCTGAATGAATTTTTGTTCGTTATCTCAAATGTTTTGCCTTTGAAACTTATTTTGCAGTTTCCATGAGTCAGCTAATTAAATTCATTCATTTATTTAAAACACAAAACATTTATTTCTGCTAATAAAATAAATACATCAATTCAGTCATATGTAATTAGTATTATCAACAGAGCCAGTTTTTGTATGATGCAACCCTGAGCAAGTACGTCTTGTTGGAGGAAAAAATATATTCCCCGGTCAGCCTTGCTGCCACATTTTGATACGAGTTGTCCTGTAACGATTAGAAATCCCAGTTTTACTCCTTGTTAATTACATCTGAGACATGATTCAAGAGGCTGATCATGGGTGGGGGGTCGAGTGGATTTTCTCTCCTGCAGAGAATGAAAACTGCTCTGAAAATGTGATGTGTTGATATGATTTCCCTAAAGACTTGAACCTGTAACCTGCTGAGGCATGACGATAAGCAATAGAGACAAATTCTCGTTAGGTCCTTTTTAAATTATTTAACATTGACCACTTTCTACATTTACCAAAGATAAGCAACATTCTTTTAGTCAGAATCAAAAGGACAAGTATAACTTGAAAAAAAGCACATCTGAGGAATCCTCAGAGAGTAAATGTTCCCTTCAAAGTCACTTTTAGGCATTTAAACCTGTAATATTAAAGGGTTTTACAGTTTTTATGTCTCAGGTTATACTTTTCATGAACTCCAATCTCCAGGGTTGCGGATGATTATGTGTCCCACAGGTTTTAAATATAAAACATTCAAGGATTATTACACTTTTCATCTCTTCAGAGAAGTAAATTTAATTCAGTTTTCAGAATTAACTGCTATGAAATAATCCTGCTACGGGTCCTGGGTGAAGTCCTTTCTCCTTTCCACCCAATCCCTCTCACTCTAAAGGCAAATAAATAAGGAGGTGTGAAACAAATCATTCAAAGTTGGTTACGTTGTCTCCTGTCCAGGTTTCAATTGACCCTGTACCTCGGTTATCACATGTTGCCTAGGTGACAGACTCGTTAAAGTTATAAATGTTTCGGTGTCGTTTTAAAGCAGTGCCGGTTCACCGCACGTTATCCACCAGAGGAAACTCAGGTGATCCATCACGGCACATCTATCAAGACAAAAAGTGTAAAAACACACTAGAGGCACAATATAGACATGACAAAAATACAAAGGTACGTCTTAACAAGGGCTGTGTAAAAAAAAGAAAAAAAGAGGATGAATAGCTAAGATAAAAGATAACAGACACCTCCCGCCAAAAAAAAAAAAAAACTAGGATAAAGTGCAACAGGTGTGCTTTGTTATTTTACAGTCTGATTACTGTAGGCACAAATTACTTGTGGAGCCACGTGGTTCAGATTTCCCTTTGAAAAATCTTGCCATTCGACCTTGTGCTGAATTTCTAAACCAGAGGATGTGTTGAATCCACAGGAATTTCATTCGTCTTTTTAATAATCAGCTCATTGTACAGCTGTGCTGAAGCTACCTGGTCAACTTCAATAACCCTGGATAATTTAGTCACGAACTGCAATATTTTATGATCTTTTAGCGCGCATATTTCCCAAAGTGCAAATACGCTGGAAAGATAAAAGCCTCTGTAAAAAGAGCATATTAAAATAGTTGGAGAATGATGCTGTCTGATTTCAAAATGTTCAGTTTCATCAAAAAGAGCACCCTGCGTTGCCATATTCTGGAAATTTTTTTCTGTGCTTGATTAAAACGCAGCTCATAGTCGATTTCAACTCCTAAATGTTTGAAAGTTGAGACTCTCTCTCTCCCAGCTCCCCATTAATCTTAGATAGAGAGACAATTATTCCTTTCTCTGAGCATTTCTTTTGTTTTCTTAATATTGATATAAAGTTGTCTGCAGCTC
The DNA here is from genome assembly GCF_904066995.2 of Poecilia reticulata. Lineage (NCBI taxonomy): Eukaryota > Metazoa > Chordata > Actinopteri > Cyprinodontiformes > Poeciliidae > Poecilia > Poecilia reticulata. Next base: position 15,922,643 of record NC_088849.1, read on the forward strand.
ACCGAATGAAACACTGTTTCTCTTTTTCGAAAACCTTTCAGGGTTTTGAATCTTTGTCTGTCAGCAGATCATTTTCCACTGAGCGCCGTGGTTTTTTGTGTCATTGAATGCTCCCTTTATAGATTAAAACACTGAATTCTTGTAGTGCAAAATTGATTGGATCATGTTTTGTGTGTTATAACCTGGGGACTGAGACAAATACAATGAGGCTTTAATGAATAAGTGAAACAGTTTCAAACTTTGAAATGAGGTAAAGAATGATCTGCATATTTTTATGCTTTTCCTTACTTCAAACTTCAAATCTTCAAAGAAGACCACAATCATGTCAGATGTGACAATCAGTCGCTTCTCCGATTCATTCAACCTCATTCTCCTGTGGCAGAGTCCAAATTACAAGATGCACCTGTTAGAACACCGTCTTTCTGGTGGATTATGGAATTTTCTAAAGTGTACCTGACAGGAAGTGACATGGCGAGAGAGGATTTATTTGAGAAACTGACAACTACTTTACCTGAAGGCTGAGCTTTGCACCTAAGTATGAAATGGCATCTGAGAAAGAACCTTGAGCTCTTAAGCCGTGAAATTAACATAAAGTTAAACATTTCAATGTTCTTTCTAAACTGCTTCACTGAAGTAACATGGGAAAAGAAAATTAGATCCTGTAATTCTTGAAGACGTGTATTTGTAACTTATCTCTAAAGTTTAGAGAAAACAGCCAATGCTTAAATGGGTTGGGATTCAATGTTTGCATTTTTTTGCATCCATGTTGTACAGATAAAGAGCTCCTTAAATTATTTTTTGCCAATTCTGGATGGCCAGCTATGTTCAATTTATATTGTCTGTGCTGTTCTACGGGCAAAGCTGCTGATGAAAAACAAACAGAGGATATCAGCAGCATGCGAAGCAAATAAACAGATTGAGTCGGATTAACGTGGAGGAACACCAAACAAGTGGAGGTTAAAAAAGCTGAAGGGGATAAAACGGCATGAATAAAAATATGCAAAAAACAAAAAAGTGAAACAAAACCAACCCATGTCTGCACACACACTGGTTTTTATAGAAAGAGTTGCTTGTACTCTGTGTGATCTTTCTTTATTTGTGAAAGACATTTCTGTAATAACGAATGATGCTACAGAATGTTGAGATGCATAATCCCAGTTTGCCTCAGTTTTTCCAATTCCCCAAAAAATGTGTGAAATTATTTGAGTCATTTCTTAATCTTTTTGTGTGAAGCATCTGTTGGAATGTTCAACAATCAGGCTTCGGAATCTGTTTTTTAAAAATGTTTTAAAACACAATTTAAATCATTTATTTGATAAAGAAAAGAATTAACAGAGCGAGGAGGAATTCTATCTTTTTTTGTAAATCCAACATTGCATCATGTCCCTATCATTTATTTTCTTTAACTTCACTCAGATTACTATCATGTTTGCAATATTTTTTCATGAAATCTGACTTAATCTGATTTAAGTGTGACTCAAGTTTGACACTTGAGTCATATTTAAAATTAAAGGACTTCAGACATGAGTCAGATTTACACAAAAAAGTCTTGAGACTTGACTTGGATTCCTGATCCAAATCGTTATTTTTATCTCATATAACGAAGAATGATCGAAAGCTGGTACGTGAACTACACACTTCTTCTGTTTCATATGTTTTACTATAAAAAGATCAAGTGCTATAAAAAGCACTTGATCATTAGCCAGTGATGGATTATGTGTTATAAATGTCTCTTAATCTGTTCACGCTAGCTCTAGCTTCACAGAAATGATCACATTAATATCTCTGTGACTTTGGATCATTTCAGAAACAAAATAAATGTAACTTCTTCTGAAGCTCTGCACAGGCGGTCAGGCAATCATTTGAGTCAAGCGTGCTGGAACGGAAACATCTACAACATGCAGAGCAGGGGAACCTGAGGATAAGGTTTGGGAACTACTGACCTGGATGTCATGATAAGATTTTTTTTAAATATTCATTTCTGTCTATCAGAGTCTTTAAATTTAACTCTGACTTGGACATCTTCCTCAAAGACTTAAAAGTTGGATTGAACTTGGAAGAAAGACAACTTGAGAATATCGCTTCAACAAAAACGGCTCCAGTCATCGAGAGTGTCACTCTATTTGCTCTGGTTGTGATTTAAATGAATAAATAGGAGGATTTTCTCCTAAATGTATGCATATTATTTAATTGAAATATTGTCAAACTGTGTCAGCTCAAATTGATGCTGTTTGCTGAGAGAAGTTATTTTCGGAGCTGAGCTTGCATTGCATCTCCTTTCAGAACTGGGAGAAAATGCCATCTGAGGTATGCACCAGCAAATACCTTTGTGAAGATACCCCAAAATAAAAATGTCTCTCTCTGCTTTACCTCCATATTTAAACACACGCCATAAAATAACAGAAAAAACCCCCAGAATTGCTTAAAGTTAGTGTGTGCCTGATAAAACGGATTGCTAGAAAAGGTAACTTGAAAAGATGCAGAGATTTGATGCCAGTGTTTATTCTAACCAATAACTATCACATCTATTTGAGTTTGGAGCAACATACAACATTACTCTATTTTCCTAAAAGTGTTACACGAAGACGCCAAAAATCTACAATTCGGAATGCTTCGTTCTACCGATTATCAAGGCAGTTCACCGTTCTTTAGCTTTCCTAAAATGTTGTGGAAGATGATCAGGAAATGAAAAAGATGCGTGGAAAGTTTCTACCAGCTCTGAAACTGACTTCGGCTAAAGTCCGAGCACCAGAAACGCTCTCTTGAATGCCTCACGTCGTCTCCAGATTTGTACATTTTTTTTGTCTGAATTTAAACCAAAGCAAATGTGTGGATGTAGTACAAAAAAACCCCACAACCAACAACGACATGTTCTGATACGTTTCTGCTGACATACCTCACACTTTTTGAGCAGGTTTGTTTCAAAGGCAGGACTAAATATAATTTTGTTTTGAAGCAATCAGACACAACACACTTTGGAGAACTTTTCTGCATTTGATTCAGTTAATCCGTTACATTTTATCAAAAATAAAAATCTCATCCAATCATGATTTCTTTCTTTTTTTTCATATATGTGTTTCTTTGACTTGGGCATTTGAGAAATCTTGCTGACTTTTCTGCGATCTTCACATTGAAATATATTAAGATTAGAGCGGCAAGTGCATGTCACCAGAACAGTCCATTACTTGAACCAAAATACCTTTGACACTACAGGTAATTTACCGCAACAGAGCAATAAATACACTACAAAGACTGAAGGTCTTCTGCTTTGACTAAAGGTGGCGTTGACATCTTTAAAAGCTCTCCGCAGAGTCCTTCTCCACCCGAAAGTGAAGAAGAGCATCCACAAAATGGTCTTGGAGATGATCTAATTGCTTTATAAAACGAGGGGGGAGAGGGGGTGTATTTACAAGCAGCATGTTTACACACAGCTACGGCGAAGACGACCTGACATTTCAATCACACGCTGACCTTTCTCTGACTGAGCAGAACATCTTGATGCACCAAAACCTCCCACTGCACGTTTTCACTCCTCGACTCATGTGATGACATTTTTCTGCAATTAGCCAAGCTTACACTCACAAAGCAGATCTGCTGCCTGTCACACTGCGTGTTGATTTACGACATGTCAACAAATCTCTGATGAAATCTTACAAGTAATTTGTAAGTTATTGTAGAAAACACGTTCTCTCGTAGTGTGGATATTAACAATAATGAACATAGCTGAAGCTGCATTTTCCTGAGAACGGAGAAGTGAAGAAATCCAGACGGCTCTCAGAAGAAGGTAGTTTTAAATCTTAGAGGATGCAAAACGTGTTTTTGGTTGTGTTTCAACCAATAATTACAATTGGTGTGAACCTCTGATGTCTAACCATGCACAGACCATGCACAAAAGTTAAAAGAAAACACACACAGACACAAGTTGTACATATCTTGTTTATGATACATTTTATTAGTCAGAGTAGTTATTCTTTTTCTCCAGAAGCCAATGAAGTTTGAAAGAGTTGTATTTCCATCTTCTTGCTAATGATAATGAACACCAGCCACAACACTTTCCACTGTATTGTTGTATATCTGGCTGTTTTTGTGCTTGTAATGTTAAAACCTTGAAGCTGATGCAAAGTTTTGTAAACCACCCCAATAAAACCCAAGAGTGCCAAACCAAAAAGTTAAGCTACAAAAAACACTTAGAGTTTGATTAGGCATCTTGCCACTTTACATTTTCTTCAACCACCCTCTACTGCAGTAACACATCCCCAAACCATTATACTTCCACCTCTATGCTTCATTGATGGGATGAGGTTCTTTTCCTGGATTGCTGTACGTGATTTTTACCAAACATCTCATATGTTCCGGTCTCAAAATATTCTAAATTTAGATTCATTTGTCCAAAGAAAACTATTCCAGAGAAACTGTCTGCTGTCTATGTTCTGTCTGGCAAATCTTACTCTGGCCTTTATGCTTTTACTCAGAGAGGAAAAGTTTCCTTCTCGAAGTTCAACCTTCAAGCAGTCTCTTTCTGATCGCACTGACACCCACTTGAGCCCGCTGCTGCTTTGAATGTCTTCTTGCAGATTACTTTTCATACAGCCTGATTTCACAATTTTGGAGACACCTGAGAAGCCCCTTTCAAACTCATAAACAACATTCTTCCTGAATGCCTCAGTCAGCTCTTTTGATCTCACCATGGTGTTCACTCTCACTTTATTTCCAAGAAGCACTGGGATAGTCATACATGTTGTGTCTCTAATGAGGTTTACCATTTCTTATTGTCGGAGAAGTCCATTTTACACATAGTTAAACTAATTTGGAACCTTTTGTTTAGTAAAAAATGAAAGAAAATAAATCCACTTTCTGCCTATTCTCTTTCTCCCTCTGCAGGTAACCTCTCCAAAACCTGCACAGCGGACGGCTGGACCGAGATGCATCCTATTGACATCGCTGTGAACTGCGGCTACAATCTCAATGGCACCAGCGACGATGTAAGTAAGCCGCCGACATCCAGAGGCTGCACTCGAAGTCCCGTGGCGAATGAATGCAACAGTGTGACAGGGGAGCGTGTCAAGAGACAGTGGGCAGAAATAATTCAGCGAGAACCTCTTTTGTTTGCTCTGTGGGTCAGTGTTGGTAGGTCTATCAGCAAGATGGCTGTATCGATTGTTGGCTCGATTGTCGATTGTTTGTTACGCTCTGTTGCGTTACTGCAGACAAATCTCAAGAATTGTGTGGGTTGCTTTTGATTTAAAAATGCTTTAAACAATTCACGACGTGTAGGGTAAAATATGCTGCCCCCATTAAAAATGAACACACCCATAAGTCAACACTGCTGATTGTTTGTTGAGGCGTCGCAATCTTGAAAGCAGGACTCATGAGACATACTTTGACATGACCGGGTCAGTTGGAAAGCCCCGCTCGTGTTATCAAGCTTTACGAGACGTTATTCGCTACGCCTGCAGGAGCCGGAGAGGATAGGGTTAGGGAATAAATACATTAGACGTTGCCTTCCTTTGGTTTGCTTAACTGGAGAGAGAGCAAAGCTTGTCTGTGTTGATGAAGGTGGGGCAGGCGAGGAGCGGAGGAGCACTACATGGCGGTAAAAAGCTTTCTTGGTGGGCAGTCTGCTTTCTGAGTCACACGGAGCCTCATTAGTATTCCTCATAGGAATTCGGCAAGGTTTGAACGAGTCGGGGACTCTAAAAGGAATTTGATGTCCGTCTCTCTGCATGCTTGATGGCTTTGTGTATCGCAGGATGCAGAGCTTCTGATCTCATTTTTGTCTGAAGTGAAACATACAGGGCGACGCACAAACACACGGGGGAACAAAGACATTTCTTAGGCATAAAGTGAACCTTTATAAAATGGTTGGGATTGATTTTTGAGTTGAAAGGAAGATGCAGCACCGCAGTTTCAGAAAACCAACAATGGTTTTAGCTTATAGTTGATTCATTGAAGACGTCAATAAAAGAAACGTCTGGAATGACGTTTCTTTTACTGACGAAGGAAACTACATTATTTCAGAGTTTTATTCTGCATCACAGAAAACAGAGTGTCTCATAAATACATTCATGTACCTAAAACTTTTCCACACTTTCAGGGTATTTTGATTTAATGGGATAGATGCACACAAAATTGTAAGAAGTGGAAGTAAAACTGTGACATGAATTTGCACTCAGGGCCAGTAACTCATTGAAAACTGTCACTTTCCATTCACTCAGGTAGTCTGTTTCATAAAATTTCATCTAACTCTCATAAAAATGTCGGTGGTTTTGACAAAATTAAAAAATCTAAAGTGGTTCAAGTATCTTTAGCACTTTAAGAGCAGAAACGAAGGAAGCTTTTGCAGATGTCAGAAAAACCCTCAGAGTCGCAGCACTTCCAACTTCAGCGAAAGGCCGTATAAAACGGGTCAGGATTGATGACCAGGGTTAATCGTGGAGTAAGATTTCTGTTGCTTTTAGAAAAATTGTGTTTTTCACAGATGATAACAGTGTTTTCTGATGTTTTCCTTCCCAGATACATATTCGTTTTGATCTGCCAATAGAGCAATCTTCTTTCACCCTCCCCCAAAAATGTGTCTTTTTGTGAAGTGTGACACCTTCTTGATTGTTGCATTTGAACATAGCAGAGCAGGAACAGTCATGCCTCTGGCAGGAAAGCTTGACTTCCAAGCTGTCTGGTAACAGAAGCAATTCCTTTACACTGGGATTTTTCTCCCTCAGATGCAAAATTAGAATTTTACATAAGCATGCAATAAAATAAGAAAAAAATTATAGTGTCTCCTCATCTTCAAACAAGTAGGAAAGTAAAAAAAAAAAAAAAAAACACATATATATTTTTTTAATGCTATGCACAAAATTATGTGTGTAAATAAATTTCCTTCTCCCGTTTCTTGTCATTTCTAGGGAAAGTTTTTCTGGCAAGTCAAGGTTGGCTACACCATTGGTCACAGCGTTTCACTTATCTCTCTGATTACAGCTATTGTGGTCCTCTGCATCTTCAGGTAAGTAAATTCATCGCTGACTTCAGCTTCACACAGTTCTCAAATGATAAGCATAGTTTTACATGTGCATTGGCTTAGGGAGATTAAACATCTTGGTGTGTTAGGTCTAAAAAGAGCTTAGTTTAAGTACATCAAAGTCTAAAAAGCCATAAATCTGTTTCCAAATTCCAATTTATTTTTTTAAAAAATTAATAAGGGTAGCTGTAGAGGATATTATGTTTCAGTTGTGTTTCTGACTGTTTTACACATCACTATTTCCTGAGATTTTTGCACATTTTCAGCCACAAGGCAACTCAAAATGCTCTACATGATTAGGAGGAAAGTGAAACAACAAACAAGCAAAAACCTCTAACCAAAGGGCCAAGCCTTGATTAAAAAAAACCCCGCAGCATTTCAGCTGAGTTTTCTGGAAGTTTTTTTTCCCCCTAGTAGCATTAAAGCTGAACGTTGCTGTTGCTCTATGTTGGGTCCTGGTCCATTGTTGAGGCAGGACAGATTAGCAGCTCATCAGTTTGTGTCTGTGCTTCCCAGACATGTCATAATGGATTTTAATATATTTGTTCTCACATTTAAAGCCCTCTATGTTGGATGCATTGTTTTATTTTTGACCTTTGTTGTGCTTATTAAGTAACTTCATTTCACTGTTTCTTCACTGTTATTTATACTACAATTGGTTTTTGTCTTTCTGTTGCCATTTCTGTTTATGTCTTCCATATTTGAGTGAACAATATCTGCAGGCCAGGCTTTATTTGGTTCTGGATATTCTAGGATTACTATGATCTGCTTATGAACCAAGACCATGTTGAGAAGAATTAAAAAATAAAATGAAATAAAGGTGATGTATCATAGATGACACAATAAATTATTCATTTCTAGGGTCACATAATGTTGGAGCCCTTTGTGATCAGATTTATCATTCACGGTTTAATGCATTGTCACACTGGAGCGTAACACTCGTCCTTTTTTTAAACCACAAAGGATGATATGAATGATGCAAACACTTTCCTTATGCATTGAAATGCCACTCAAACTTGAGGAATCCTTTTTAGGATTATGATGGAAATAAATCCCTATATATATATATATATATATATATATATATATATATATATATATATATATATATATATATATATATATGATTGTCAGGGACTGGCTATAAGTTGCATAAATGCGATTGCACTTTTCACGCCAAGAAAAATTTTACATTTGAGTAAGATTATTTATTTTGCTTTGTTCAGTTGAAACTTTAGCAGAAGGCTTTTCAAAACAGAGATATATCCTCATATTATTAGATTCAAATGCTGTATATTGTGTTCATTTTTCTTAAAAGGGAATTAAATTCCTGTAAATAATTTTCCTGCAAAAATCGCTATTCATCTTGTCTATAAGCCTCAACTTATTACTAGTATTTATCTTTATTTATTTTTTTTGCTTCAGAACAGCATTCATTATTTCTACATGAAAAAGGTTTCGAGCGCGTAGCACTGATTAGTTTTAAACACCACTTCTCCCATATTTATTTTAGAGACTTTTTTCTTTTTGCCTCTGGATTTTTGTCTAAAAAAAATCTGCATTATTTAACTAGTCAGTGAAGAACTGCCAACAGGCGTGGTGCAAGCTGTGAAAGTCTGTCCACTTGAGATTTTTGCTGGCACCGGTTGCATCAAAAACCATGCAACAGGACAAGGTCAGAAATATAAAATAAACACGAGGGAAACACAGATTAGAGGCCTGTCGAGAGGGATTGGGAGCTGGAAGCCGATAGTGGAAAGATTTAGTGACGGTCAGTAAGGAGTTATATGTTACCAAAGTGGCATGATATAAAATATTTCACAAAATAAACAGTGTCTTAACATTTGACAGCGATCTGAATTGTCATCATTTGAATCGAATGCCTTACGGTTACATCTCTATTTGGCCAGTTTGAACGTCTCCATCTTGGTCTAAACCAGGGATCAGCAAAGAGCCATATTTGATTTTTCTCCTACTAAATAAAATTTGTTGCTACATCTACCTGACCTTTGAAAAAAAAAAGGAAAATCAGGTCTGATATGGTTTGTTTGTTTTATGGTTAAATCTACCACAGCTTTATTTTCATTTTTAGGTCACAGAACAAAAGAAAGCATCTTGAAAGGAATTTTTTAAATAGATGAAAAATGATTGGAAAAAAAGCACAAAGTGTGCAGTGTAGTGACAAAATAAGTATCTGAACTAGAAATATAATCTTTGAATCAAAAGTGCCATTCGATTTCAAGAAGTCAATGCAGATATTTCAAGATAACCTGCAATTGCAAATAAATGAACGGAAATAGGTTCTACTTGTAAGAAATGAATGTTTATAATTGGGAGCAACTAAATCTAGAAAAACATTGTTAAATGTTCTGAATAATTGGAAAATATTCAATCAGTTCTCATCTCTTTCACTAACTGTTTAATCGCTCTAGTAATGATAATGTAATCAGGAGCTGAAGCACTATTACACACTGAATAATGGAGAGTTTTAAAAAAAAGTTTAGTCGATTTGAAATGCACCTCTTTAGTCTGTTTTATTGAAGAACCATATAAAGCGTTCAGGGTGTGTGACGTGGATCCAATCACTTAGTGTGTAAATGAAGTGGGAGCTTTAAGTTTGATTTATTTCAGTCAGTGATTCTGCTATTAACGCCACGGGGCTGGGGATAATTAGACTGCGTTAATTAAAAATTCTGCATGTCTCGTTTCCTCGATCTGTATTCTTGTCTCTCTTTTCTGTTTATCCCAGAAAACTCCACTGCACAAGGAACTACATCCACATGCATTTATTTGTCTCATTTATCCTGAAGGCCATTGCCGTGTTCGTCAAGGATGTGGTTCTCTACGAGTTTGGAGAGGTCGACAACTGCTCCCTAGGCTCCGTGAGTTTATGTGCCTATCATTTAATTACCTTTACATTTATTTATTTAACTCAGATTTTTAAATTGATCATTTAAACCAATGCAAACCAGTATGAAGTTCAAACATTGTTTTCTGTAAGAGGTAGTGTTTTTATATTGTTTACATGCATGATTGAGTCTCTTCTGGTGTACCACACAGTTGTGTACTTGGTCCTACACTTTTTATATGGCAAAGTCGAAAGTTTTAAATATATGATTAATGGATGTATTAAAACTCCAGAATAATTGAATGTGAATTAAGATAGTCAGGTTCATCTTCAAGTACGTTAAAAGTATACGTGAAAAGTTTCAATTCCAGTGTTTTATTGAAAGTATTTAGGTTGACGGGCTGTAGCTGCTGTCAGAGAGAGAGAGAGAGAGAGAGGTTCAAAAGGTATAATAGAGAGAATATGAGTTTAAGTGCTTGCATTAGTTCCATTATGTTCACCAGCTTAAGCTGATGTCACTCTGCATATGTGTAGGCGGTCTGCATGTTTGCGTATTTACCCATTCCTGTATGGTTCAATGTTTTCTGTAAATATCCATTAAATAATTCTATAATGTACATGTTCCAGCAAATTGAACATAATTTTTGTCAGATTGCGTCTTAGATCAGTTTGATCATCAGTTTAAAACTTATCCTGCATGTCCAAAACGACTAGATAAAAACAAGACAAGACATAAGTGAATTTCTACTTCAGTGCTTATCTTAAACGAATTTCCTTTATTTTTTTTGGAGTCAAAATATTTCCCAGTTTTTGCAAAGGTGTGGTTGGTGATAATTTCTGTAAAGTAGGGGTTACATCAGATTAAACACACAAAGCATCTTTAGAATATATATTATTATGACTAATTAATTAATCGGAGGATTTTTGGGTTTGTGTGTGCTTCCAGGTTGGCTGCAAAGCCGTCATTGTATTTTTTCAGTACTGTGTGATGGCCAGTTTCTTCTGGCTGCTTGTGGAGGGCCTCTACCTTCACGCATTGCTGGCTGTCTCTTTCTTCTCCGAGAGGAAATACTTCTGGGCTTACATTATGATTGGCTGGGGTGAGAGTGCAGTTTTTTTTATAATGCTGCTATGGAGTGCTTGCAGAAAAAGGCAGGAGAACTTTTATGAGAATCCAATCCTATTTTTGATTCGGGTTTTATCTAACTGTATTTCTCTGCTGCTTCACCAGGAGGTCCGGCGATTATCATCACAGCCTGGAGCATCGGTAAAGCGTACTTCAATGATGTAGGGTGAGAGAAACAACCGGAAACTGTTAAATCTTGTCTTGCTTTGGTTTTCCATATTTTTAGTACCGTTTCACGTCTCCCTAGGTGTTGGGACATTATCGAGACCACTGATGTGTTCTGGTGGATTATTAAAACACCCATTTTAGCATCAATCCTGGTGAGTTTTACAATCTGTCAATCATTTATGTCAAGTCGGTTCAAACCTTCTCACTTGTTGGTTCTGCTTTGAAAGGTGGATGGTCATAACACATTTTTTTTTTTACCTCAGCTGAGAGGAGAGAATAGCTCTCCAGACATTGAGATATGGTTAGTGAAGTTCTGCCTGACGAAAAGTCAGTCATGTTTTGACTGAAGGATGCAAATGTGCAAACAGAGTAAAATGCAACTGGGGAAGCTGAACTTTGTTTTAGATTAATAAGTTTCAACATAATTGTTACATTTATTACATTAAATACGGAAAAAGTTAGAAAATTATTTATCACGATCTCATGTTTTAAGTAACAGAGAGAGTGAGCAAGTTTTACAATTACTGTTATTACTGGTTTAATAAGCGGCTAATGGTAAATGTTTTTCCCTAATTTTAAGAAAATATACATTTTGAAATGATGGCGATAGGTTTTCATCATTCACAGATGCCGTCTGGTGCTGCTGTTGTTTTCTTTCAGATGGAGGCTCAGCTGTCTGCTCACATTTTGTCTCTCTCACTAAGTGTTGCCTGAAAATGCATGTAATGCCAGTTCAGAGTTCAACTCAAATTAACTGTTTAGAAGCCCTCTTTTTTTTTTACCACAGGTCACCAGAATTAAATTACATTTTGAATATTAAAACCTCTCTTCTGAAAAACTCTCCACAGGTGAATTTTCTTCTTTTCATCTGCATCATTCGAATACTTCGCCAGAAGATAAACTGCCCAGATATTGGAAGAAATGAGTCCAACCAGTATTTGTGAGTATATGATGCATTTTTTTTTTGACCCTGTGCTTTTTAATAGCTAATATAAAGTGACTGTGTTACAATTCTCAGAAAATAAATCATCTTTTCATGATTCTTTATTTATTAAAGGTTAAAATATGGATGCCTTTAAATACTTATTTTTTTAAAGCTTGTTGTAAAATACACAGATTTGTCCCCCCATCTGTGGCTGCATATTTTCAGCGCTCACTGAAAGCCGATAATTCGTTTGGGTTTCAGTAAAAAATAAAGAAATAAATAAAAACTCCTTGAAATTCCATAAAATTGCCCTTTTTAAGTGCTGCCAAGCAAACTGTAGGCTTCCACTGATAGCTGCACATACGCAGCGCTCACAGTGTTCAAGTGAATTTTCTGTGATGGAGAGCATCTCGTATACCAGCGATAATGCATGAGCTATTTCCCACTGACAATTTTAATGGTGTTTTTCCCTCCATCTCTGGTCTACTGAGATGAAATATTGTTATTGCTGTATATATAAAGACAGATTAATCATTGGTTTCGATGGAAAAAGTCGGTGGGGGGATTTCAATCTTTTGCTCTGTCATTTCAGGCGACTTGCAAAATCAACACTGCTTCTGATTCCTTTGTTTGGAATCAATTTTATAGTGTTTGCATTCATCCCAGAGCAAGTGAAGACTGAATTACGTCTCATTTTTGACCTGATTCTGGGATCGTTTCAGGTACGAAATGCCTTTAAGGTTGAATTTATAGGGAAAAAAATGTTACATGCAAATTATATTTTTGCCAGTTAGTTTTATAAATTATTTTTTTTCCTCATTGTAAAGATCTAAACAAACCATTTCAAATGCTATAACTGTTAGACAACTTATATAAACATGCATGAGAACCATATATCAAGCTCTTTGAAGAACCAAAATTAGGTCCTTGAAACTGGGCAACCAAATTCAAGGTTCCAGTACCATTGCTGTTATGACTCTTACACCTGTTTTTCTTTCCTTAGGGCTTTGTGGTCGCAGTCCTTTACTGCTTCCTCAACGCTGAGGTAGGTCCATGAAACATTTACATAAACTCTCATTTTAAAGCCCACAATTCCCAGGCGGACAGGACCTTCAGTTGCTTCTCTATTTACATTCACACACAGTCCTGTAAGGTGGATGGAGATTTCAGACTGCTCATTCCAGGCATTTTCCCCTCACCGAGTCTTCCTCCGCCACCGGGAGAAAGAAGGAGAAAAGAAAAAAAGAAAAAAAAAACGGGCAATCTCGGTAGTGACGTGTGCAGAGGCTCTCAGTGGAGAGATTAATTATGTCCTAAGTGCTGAGCCAGATTAAATCACTTGATTCTACACTGAATGATAATAACTGGAGGACATTTTCACAAGTCCTTTATAAAGTTTCACTCCTTAAGGTGGTTTGTCGTTGTTATGTGTTGTTTTTGAGCAAAAAAAGCTGTTAAAAACTGAGTACAAGTAGCGTAACATTAGGTGCATCCACTATGAAGCTTAAAAGAAATGCAGTTTAGTTCAGCAATGAATCAAAAATGGTAAAAAAACGACAACAAAAATATTGTCCAAATTGTAAACAAGCAGTATAACTGTTTCCTTGGTAAAGCTAGAATAATGGAAATAACTAAATGTCTTTGTTTTGCTTTTCAACTGGTGGTGGTGGTGCATAAAACCTTTTATTTTCAATTATCTGAAAAAAAAAATCCAAGTCCTCTTGTAATATTATAAAACAAAGTATAATAGTATAAGAAAGATTTGTATTTAATGCAATCCATGTTTATTTAGATATCAATAAAAAACCTTTGCTGTATTTAATATTCTATAGTTCTTTGAAAAAATTTGACATTTTTCTCTCTTTTTTTTTAAATGATTTTGTTTCTTTGTGCTCCCACCTTTAAGTACAAAGTTGAGATCTGTAGCTGTGAAAATTTGACTATGGTTTCTTGTCCCGGCTGCAGGTCCAAGGGGAGATTAAGAGGAAGTGGCGGAGGTGGCACTTGCAGAGATACATGGGCTCAGACACCAAATACCAGCACCCGTCCAACAGCAGCAACAACTTCAGCACCCAGATCACCATGTTGACGCGTTGCAGTCCCAAAACGCGGCGCGGTTCGTCCTCCTGTCACGACGACTTGTCCTCCATATGAGTCACAAAACCGGAGCTGCAGACAAGCCAGCCGTATTCTTTCATGACAAGAACCTGTCATGGAAACTCGCGCACAAAAACTACACACTCACTTATCAGCACTTGTAATAAATTGTGCAAATCTTTTGCTGATCATGTTTTGTTAAAAAAAAAAAGTTTCTCATTTGAGCAATTTTGAATGTGTTTTTACTTATTATTTTACATATTATTTTACTTTTAGGAAAACGCTGATAGGTAAATGTTTGAGTTGAACATTTTTGATCATTTAACTCTTGTTATTTTATGTGCTGAGACACAAGACATAGTTACAAAACATATAATAATGTGATTAAAAGTATCTCTAGATAAATTTTAGGTGTTATTTTAAACTGATTTAAAAAATACTTATTGGCATTTAGGAACTCCTTGGAACGTTGATAAGCCATCAATGACGATCTGACGTTCCTGTATTTTTGCTGGAAACATTTTAATGGGTGGATTCTTGCAAATGCCAAAAGTTTAAGCAGGAAGACCAGTGTGTGACTACAAGAGGGGTTTGGATCCCAAACGCTTTTGTTTTTATACACTATCTCTCTTACACACTGACTGATTGCCTTCTTTTTTCCATCTATGTTGCATTCTCTCTTTGTTTTCCTGATCCCTTGATTGAGGGAATGTTTTTTTTTTTTATCATTTCAGGCACTGACAAGTGCCTGGTTTCAGTGTTATCAAGCAACACTTTTCACCCCAATCTCTTTTTTCTGCAGGCTGCACAATAACCTCGGAGAGAAAATACCTTCACACGACTCAGTGATTGAATGTTTACATTTACTCGGGAAGATAATTTAATGCTGTACAGACAAGTGAATAGTGTACATAAAGCGTGTGGCTACACTTCTTGTGTAGTGTGGATTAATTTATGGCTGTAAATGCTTCAATTAGCTACTGGCATTGCATTATAGATGATCAAAAGCCTCCAGATTTACGCTGTTGTACAGGCTTGTTAATGTAACAGTTTCCGGTTCATTGTCTGGCAGAGTAAATGCTCAGATTTATAACACGGAAGAGTAATGCTTACACAAAGATGCCTCCTTGATCACGCTCCAGTGGACTGACAAAAGCTTGAACTCCTAAACCTCCATTGTGTATAAAATTTATGGGAAGGTCCACTGACTTGTTATATTTGAAACTTGCTGTCACCGGAGTCTGAAACTGACGAGGCAGAGAACACTGTAAAGCAAAGCAAAGTGACAGGGATGACTAGTCCTGTCACATTAAGGCTTTTGTCATGCTTCTCGGCTCACGCGGGGTGGACTTCAAGTCATTCCCACGTTCATGATGCAACATGGAGCATCCAGGAGAGTTTTCCCAGAAAGAAGAAAAAAAAGAAACTGTCCTAAAGGTTTAACTGTTTTTTTATTTTTTTATCTTCCATTGTAAAAAAAAAAATATATTCTGAATATCACAGTTCAACTTGCGTTGTTGACAAAGGCAACATGACATTTTCATTGCTGGATAATTCCAAATATCTTGAAATACACAAACTAATACAAGAATCCTATCATGTAGACAGATTAGATTCAAAGACACACAGCTCAATCTGATACTAAACGTAAAACAGGAGATTCTAATCCAGTTTATAATGCCAATTGTTCAAAGTTTTTTTTTTGTCCTGGGGGTTCTGAGGCGAGGCGGTGGAGCAGGTGCACCATGTGCAGGGACTGGAGCTCCACAGCGCAGCTGTCCAAGGTTCAGTTCCCAACCTTGAGACCTTTGTCACATGCTTCCCTCTTTTATCTGTCTCTGTCCATTTCCTTTTGAGTTGTTCATTTTTGCAGCAATCCCTCTTACTGAACAAGCAGGTGGCAACAATGGGCAGATTATCTCTGGGAGATAAAGCATAAATACACCAGAGAGAAGCAAGGCAGTATTAAAATTCATAAAAGAAAGCTTCACTTAAATTGGATAAAGTCATCTTGTGTTTTGCAATGTTTTACTTCTGCATCAGGCAAGTAGTTTGACTGCAAATGTTTTTCATCTTCCATTCTCAGTACGTTTAACATAAGAAGCTATTTTCATCACTTGCATCTAAATCCTGCAAAACTTTTGTGGACATACCAATGCAAACTTATCGTTCACCAAAAAAAACCCATTTGCCTAAACCACTGTGATGTTCTTGAAACTGAAGTTATTTTATGACATTAGCACTTGGACTCTTTCTACTGGAGTCCAAGTGCTAATTTTGGAAGCACCTTCTACTTCCAAAATTAATCTGCAAAAATTGTAATGGCTTACAACTTTTAGAAGAATCTAACTTTAAAAATCCTTAGTTTGTTATCTTTTTAACAAAGTAGAACCCAGAAATAGAAACAGTTATTAACGCGACACAACAGTGTAATACTAACCTAGACTGTACTTCTCAAGCAGTGTTCACACAGCAGCAGAGACCAAAAGTCATGAATTGACAAAACGGAGTCACCTGCACCATTTGCAACCCAACGCTGTTTTTAAAAACGCCACCCTTCTCCATTCCTACTGTGCACTTTTGAAGTCCAAAGAAAACATCTGCAAGATATCGTGAAGCAGAAAACTGAAAGGGCAATGGAAAAACTGCAGTCAAAAAGTCACGGACCCGAAACCTTTAGCATGGGAATCTGTGGGAAACTCTAGTTTTGCTCTTGTAGTCACATTTACAGTGTGGGCTATCTTCAGCCTGACATAACAATACCAGAAAGATACTCAGTCCTAAAAGAACAAGCTTTTTTTTTTTTTTTACTTCACTGTGGAACTGTGTAATTCTTTAAACAATGATATGCCATTAAAATCGGCTTGTGTGTAGCCAGAAGTAGAGAACGGTTAAATAACAGGTGTTGGCCTGCTTGTCTAGTTTAGGGGTATATTTTTTCAGCATATTTTTCATTGGATTTCTGAACGCAGTCTGCTCTTCCATGATGTAATCAAGGATCAGCATCACTTGATGTAAGCAGCAAAGGACTGGAAGTGGCTCAGTTAGCACGTTGCCCTTGTGTCACATTTTACACTCTGATATAAAATCTGTCTCATTAAAACCAGTAGAAGAACCAAAAAAAAAAAAAAACACACTGAACTCTTCGTGTGTCTCAAGATACCTTCAATGTAATTGTGTGAACTTGCTTATATTTACCCTTTATTAATGATAATTACTGTAAATAGATTTGTACAAGCAGCTGTACATGTTGATCCGCTCTGTTTTTGCTACGGTGAAAAATAACGAGTAAACATTAAAAGCTGTTATTGAACCAACACATATTCTAATGTGGGCTTATTGTAAATATTCCGTATTGAATTTGGTGTGTGTGATTTTTTTGGGGCGAACTTGTAAATACGAGATTAGTGCAATGCATGTAATGCTTATCCAGTGCATATTGTTGTGAAACTTCAAATGTACTGTGTGTGTGTGTTTACACGGCTGACAGTTCTGTAAATACAAAACCGTACATGTTTTAAAATCTGTTTTTGTATCATCTTAATCAGTCTGTTGTCATTTTATCATGTAATTTTCACTGCAAACAGAAATATATTGACAGGGATGATTATTGATGAAAATGTTGGCTTTGTTCCACTTGAAATGAAGGAAATAAATTTAGAGCAAAAAGCATGGAGTTCATCCTGGTTGTGGGATTATTTTCTGATTTATTAGAGACATTTTCAAGGTCACAACCCTGAAACAACTTGTTCACACTGTGTTTAAATATTCCTATTTTAGATCCAGTACTTATTTTTTCATTCGACATTTTTTCCAGATTTAAATAACAGATATATCGGTAAAATACCCAGTCAAACACCCAGTCGATTGCACTTACTGCTGCTATCTATGTACTTAAGTGTTTCACCTGATAAGAATGTGCAATGCCACCGGAAAACAGGAGCAGCTGCGTTTGTAACAGGCAGATAAGAGGTCTGGAAGTACTCTGTGAGGTTCACAAAAGGAATTATCTCAGTAATGACTGCATTTTGTCACTTGAATTGTGCAACGGGTCGCAGTGCCTTTCGGAGACAAAATGACCAGAAAATACCTTCAAAATACGGTTCAGACTTTCAGTTAAAAAATGTAAGCATAAGCACCTTCCGTATATGAAACACTGTGCTTAAACGTTATTTTACCACACGATTAGAGGAAGAAAAGAAACATTACAGATTGCAAAGGTCAGTCAAGTCATGACAGGTTAGGGTGGATATGCGAAGCCTGCTTAAATACCCATGAATACTTTGTGTAGTAAGAGGAATCCTTTAGATTCTTTAATGTGTAGTTCTCTGATATTACTTTCATCAGTTTAGCAAAACAGATAGAAGTTGTCTTCACAGGCTCCAGCTAAAGAGATCAAATGGGAGAAATGTGATTTTCCTGTCAAGGAAGCCAGTTTGTATCCTTCATAGCTGCTTCACCCTTTTCGTGGTGAAGAAACTAGACAACTGCCTCTTTGATCATAAAAGAGCCCTTAAGCAGAATCGCATAATTTCACTTCCACAAGTCTTGAGAAGCAAGTCCAGAGTTCCTCATTTACTCATTCAGCCATGGCTTCCACTAGAGATGCCAATGACAATATATGCTAAAAAAAAAAAAAAAAAACCTTAACAAGCAGTGGAATGTCTGCGTTCTGTTTTCATATTGGTTTTTTTGGGCCTTAGGGTTAAGGGGTTAATACTTTCACTTGTAAAGGATCTGGGATCCAGTGGTAGAGTGGTGGTGTGCTGTCAGTGAGACAGTGCAGGAATTCTATACATCCATCCATTTTCTTACAGCCTTGTCATGTTGGGGTCGGGAGGGGTGCTGGTGCCTATCTCGAGCGAGACATTTCAGACGAGAGGCAGAGTCACCCTGGACAGGTCGCCAGTCTGTCGCAGGGCAACACAGAGACAAACAGGACTAACAACCATGCACACACACACTCACACCTGAGGAGAATTTAGATTAACCTGACACACTTGTTTTTGGGCTGTGGGAGGAAGCCGGAGTACCTGGAGAGAACTCACGCATGTACAGGGAGAACATGGACTCCATGGCTGGGAATCAAACCCAGGACCTTCTTGCTGCAAGGCAACAGCTCTACCAACTGCTCCACTGTGCAGCTTCATGCAGGGATTTGATTCTCTAAATATCTGATCCTGTAGATGAACAATAGCCAGTGTTGCAGCTCCTTTGACAGACAAATGAACCCAAGATGACATCATTCAAGAGTCTTTCGTGCTCTAGAACTCTTCATGGTTCATTTGCAGGTCTGGTTTATTCATGACCTCCATAACAAGTGATAAAAGTGACCTTGGTCTAATATGTCTAGGTTAGAGCTGCTGTGTTGCTATCTGTGAAATCTTGCTCTTCTTTCCTTTACCTACACTTCACTAAGATTGTTAAATAAGTTAAATCAACACACTTTAATAGTTCAAAACTACTCCTAAGGGTTTGTCTGTCAGTTGTTCCTCTAAGCATTAAGGATTTTTGCTGTGGTTCATCATAGACTTCCTGCAACCTGTGATACCAAAAGAAAAGACAAACCCAGCTGTAATAAATTATGTTAATCCAGATTCCTTGGTTTGTTTGCCTTTAGGTCCAACATTTCTTTGGTGCAATAAAATGCAAATGAGGATGTGTACAACATGATTTAGTATTCATGGAAATTGTCGCAAATACAAACAAATGCACAGATGGGCAGACTTATATCAAACTGTTTGTTATGATTACAAACATTAACCCTGAGGCTAAATAAACAAACAAGAAAAAAATCCATAATACTAAAATAAAATAAAATACAAAGAAAATATGCAGTGAGCATTCCCCAGAGTAGAAAGGTGAGTTTTTTTAATTTAAACTCAGATTTTATGCAGAACCTGTCAGAAACATGTGAGACAAAATCTGGATGAAACTATTCTAGGGTTGTTTCTTTTTTTTTTTTTTTTTTTGCAACTCTTAAATTTTGAGACAGTTGTCTTGCCCTTGAGTGATTTTTAAAATTTATGAAACCGGTGAAATAATCATGGGGGATTGAAGGGGAAGCTTGGAGAGTTAAGTGATTGGGTAAGTTATAGTCAAACAACTAAGAGAGAGTTTTTATCAACAACACAGCTGTTCTGAGATCAACTCAGGTTATTTCCATCCTGCTTAAAAAGGACGTTTTCTCTTGCTAAGCTTTAATTGCTTGCTTATTATGTCTATGTCTTCTTGTAATTACCTTCAAAGCAAAACACAGAGAATGCATATCCTTGATGATCTCTGCCTGCTGTTACTATTGATTAATCATATTCCTTTTGTTCGCACCATGGAGAAAAAACAGGCATTAATCATTGGACAGAGCGTCACGCGTGTGAAGTTTTTCAGCATAACTCCCAGATCCCAAAGATATTCTGCTGTTGTCCTCTCCTTTCATCCAGATTTTTCAGGCATTTCTCCTTGGTTACTGGAGAGTGATTTATCAAACATCCCCAATGCTCATTACACAACACAGGGGAAGTGATTTTAAAAGCTGTAGAATTTGATTTATGGATTAGCGGCGTGTAAGCAAACTTGTGAAATTGCTGCTTGCACTTACACAATACCAGGATGTTAGATCTCTCTTGATTTCACTGCATCATTCATCTGCAGAACGTATGACTCATGGAGGATTTAGAATCTTGGCTCAGTGTTGTGGTTGCTTTCCAATCTAGTCTGAGCTGATTTAATATTCTTCATTAGACTGAAAAACTCTGAAGACGTTATATTTTTCAGCCAGACCACTGATTAGTTGACAAGATAATTCTAGAATTGAATTTATTTGAATCACATATCAAACTTTTTCTTATTTTTTTGTAGTTTGGACATGTGTTCTGCCTTCCAGAATTATGGTATAAAGACCACTGATACTCTTTCACATTTTGTAAAGTTACAACCATAAATCGTTTCAGCAGTTTCTTGTTTTATGATTCTTACTTGAG
The DNA here is from genome assembly GCF_904066995.2 of Poecilia reticulata. Taxonomy (NCBI): domain Eukaryota; kingdom Metazoa; phylum Chordata; class Actinopteri; order Cyprinodontiformes; family Poeciliidae; genus Poecilia; species Poecilia reticulata. The sequence continues at coordinate 15,943,802 of NC_088849.1, forward strand.
CCACGGCGTTTCTTTCTTCACAAGTCAGAGAAGAAACGCCGTGGCTCAACAGCTTACTTCTTACAACCCGTTTATCCAAAAAGCCCTCGCCTTATGAACTGTTGAGCATCCTAATACCAAACTCAGGACCCACACAGCTGGAACGCATTGAGTTTAAAAGTTTCTGAGCTTTAGCAGAACACAGTAGGAATCTGAAATGGGCTGAATAAAAATTTTAATAAATCCTTTAGACAACACTCAGAGGCTGCAAACAAACCCTCCAAACACCAGAAATTTCTGGGCATCTTTTTATTTTTATCAGTCCAGCAAATCTTGGTTTTTGTTTAGCCATAAAAACAGTCACACTTGGCAGGTCCAAAGTCCCCAACTTTCGACCATATTTAGATATCAAAATATTTCTTTTTATCTTAAATTTTCAATCACATTTTATGTTTATTTTAAGTCCAATTCTCACAGCTATATGACAACACCAATCAACAAGAAATCTAGCACAGTTTTGAGAAGGTCTCCAGAGGCACATTGAGAATAATGTGGACTATGTTACCCAGAACATCTTAAGATTGCACAAAGCTTCAATGATAAGGTTGTTGTGGTTTATAGTTGCAGTGTAAATGTACAGTAACCATGACACGTGGCTCTCGTCATCTTTGAGAATTTGCAGGATGAATGACTGCAAAGCGAATAGGATCATGCTATTCTCTACTCACATGGCTACAACGTCCTACTGTCCCACTCTACAAGCCAACAAATACCGCACTGTGATCCACCAGCCCTCATTTGCCTTTTGGGACAAAAGACTGCTAATTTTAGGATTAAATCTTCAGATGAATTGACAGAGGTCAATCCTGCAATCTCTTCAGTATAAAATGAACTGAGAGAAGCCCATGTAACTTAATGTACCATAAGGTTTTTGGTACTTTGGTTGCAAATCACTGGTTGCAATCAAAATGATCTCACCAAGCTACAAAGCCATGATCAGACACGTTGCATAAAGGAGGCCAGGCTCTCCCCTGGAAGAAGGTTTCAAGTTAGGAGGAAGCACACACAGCTCCAAATTGAGCAAACAGCCTGGATACAGGGAAACTAAGTGAAGTTGTGGGAAAGAGAAACATTTGCACTGTATTTAACAATGGGAAGCGAGCAGATGCAGGAGGAACAACATGAGCAGCAGCTCAGGGTTTCAAATAAAAATAAATAAATCAAATGTGGAAGTTGTATTAGCGTTCATAGTAAAACAATTTCAAGCTGCAGAGACTCACTGGAAAACAAAAGGATTTTGGATCTTTTACACACAATTCCCTCTGACAGGTAAACAGTGACATTTGTACATAGACTGCATGTATCAACTATGACAATCCATCATCTATGACAATCCATCATCTATGACAATCCTAACTCTATTTCCCTCAAATTGGTTTAGTCTCTCTGCACTCCCCTACTTTATTACTGAATCTAACTTCAGTTGTTTCCTGCAGAACATATGGGAAATAAAAAGGTCAAAGTCATAATATTACGTTGCACACATAACTTTGTTGGGGGCTCATTCAGCAGAATGTCTTAAGGCGTGCTATTCATCACTTTTGATAGTCTGTGCATTTGCTTATCTGCAGCATAATAGGAGTCTTGCCATATCCATCATTGTCTGATCGTTGTCAGTCTCTGCCAGTAGGGGAATATTCGATATGAGGTGCCATCCTGAATAAAAACATAAATAGTTTTGGGATTCCAGCCTCATCCAATTTGTTTTCCCATGAGGCTGATGTATTTGCCACAATGCCAACCACACCCTTGAGCAGCAACATACTTAAAAGTTCATACTTTTCCAGATTCAAGTTAGTCCTTTGTTGTTGTTTTTTTACCACCACTTTCAAAATGTAAATCTGTATTTATTAATTCATGACATTTTGTAAGGCATGGATGGACAACTGGAAATGGAAATATTTTCTATCATCTTTGTTCTTTTTCAGAATTACCCAGATATGAAATTACAGGAAGTTCTCTGATGCAACAGTCTGATTCATTCATAGTATTTCTGTGTAAAAATGTGAGCGTCACAGGATGAATTTAGTTGTTCAGAAAAATAAAATAACATTTCTCATTTCCTGACGTTAGATGCTTCCTCAAAGAGATAGCAAGACTCAAGGACCCGGGTATGACAGGGGAGTGATTCATTGGAAACTTAATAGAAAACCCTGAAGCGGGGGCCATCAAATGGGCAAAAGACCTGTAACAAAGATTAAAAAGATAGGAGTGGGTGCCAAAATGACTCACTCTGATTAAATCCTTCAAGCCTCAGACTCATTTGACACAGTCCCACTCCAAGACAACAACTTTAGCGTCAACATCACGCCTGACCTTCCAAACAAAATTATTTTAGGGGGTTTTGCTTCCTATCAGGATGAATGGAGAGCAATTTTTCTGAAATAAAAAGGTCAAAAAGTCATTTTTACTTAATATCCTTGCAAGCTTATAATTTGAAAACATACCTTAAAGCAATCATATTTGGTTTGGTTCAAGATTTCAAAAATAAAAGCACTCAAATGTAAGGCTGGAAATGTTACTGCATTAAAAGTTGAATTTATATTCATGTTTTGAAACATCTTTACTACGGGTGCTGTGCAGTCTGCACTGTTACGGCTTTACGTCCTGTCAGGAGTCTGAGCAATGATGTTCTTACTCTGCAACTCTTTAAACCCGGCACATAAAAAAAAACAAAAAACACTTGAACGCGTGAGTGACATGAATGTAGAGTCAACACTTGTTCATATTCATCAGTGGGTGACATTAAACAGCACCAACGACAGCAAACTAGTGCGTCTGTCAAGAAGTCAGACCATTTTGACACATGGAAGTTATGGAAGTCTTCCTTTCTGCTGAATTATTCAGATGATCATAAGACAAACATTTATTTTAAAAGGGAAAATAAATGCCGCTGTTCTGTGAAGTTGCTGGGGGAGAAGGGACAGCAGGAAAAATGTGAGCCATAAACATTTCACCAGGACCACCCATGCTGTTAAATACATTTGTGACTTGCTTTAAAATTGATGCTGTCAGCCCTGTTAGAGAACTTCCATTTGTTTCTAAGCTTTGAACTAAATGAAATAAAAAAAAAGCGATTTTGTTTGGAGGTAAAGACTAAATGCTCTACAAAAAAGGACACAAATATTTCAGCTATTGCAAAGTAATGAAACAAAACAGATGACATTAACTGTCACTCATATATGGAAGCGTTGTACTTAATTATGACTTCATCTCTTCATCAAATTTCTGTGCTGGCAGACCACACTAGGATGTTGGTAATTGGTATTTATGCTGTTTGACCTATTACTCCACTGTTTTACCGTTAGAACAGTATTTGGGTTTACAAGGTTGTAGACTATTTACAGTAACAAATTCATAGCAAAACAATCTGTGCAGTGAGTAAAATCTGTTTATCATTAGTTACATTCTTATGGGAATAAATACCTGAGAGTATCACGAGGAAAAAGCCCATATTGGGAGTCCACAACACCACTGCAGGGCAATATTCAGATGCACAATGTTGTTATTATTCTCTCCAGTTTCTTTTCACGTTTGCTATGCTAATCTTTGGGCTTCGTCCTAACTTAAAGTCAAATAATCATGCCTAGCTTAGAAGGGAATTATCTGTTCCAGTCAGACTGTGCTGTGAGCAAAATCTGTAAAATCGCTGCCAACTCTGCAGCAACCTGTTGGGTTGACGGACAAACTTCAGCATTGTAAACAGCGCCATCTGGTGCTAAGATAGAGAAACTACAGCGGTGCGTTTCAATGGCAGACGCAGGTATGATTTTGCCTCGAGTTTATGTGAAATTCTTGCTGGCGTTTACACCTCTAACTAAAATATAAACAAATATGTAAATGTTGACATTATAAACATGATATAAAAATTAAGTACTAAAAAATGCAAAGTTTCAACTTAACTTATTTATATTTATATTTGATTACTTGAGGATCAGCAATGGGGAAATCAGTTTAATTGCTGACAGAAAACATAATTGTAACTCCGTCTAGAATCATTATGGAAAAACAAAAATCTAGTCAATAGAACCCATATCCTGTAGCAAAACAGAAATTATAGAGGAATAAGGATAATTTTGACTATTAGATCATTTCAAATATTTGTAATTTTATTTTAAAAAATCCCCAACTTTTTACATTTATCAATGGCTTAATAATTAACAGGGAAAAGACAGATTCCATACATCTCTATTGAAGCCATGACGTTAATAGCTACCAACATTAACTTTCACTGCTTGGTACGACTCAAACTTGCAACTAAAGTTGTTGTAAAAACAAAACAATCATTACAAGAGTTATTACATGACACTTCAACTTTTCATCTTCCTTTCATAAATTTGCACTCGAACATAAATGTGAGAACTTCAACCTAAAGGACGATGTGTTGAGCCCCAGAAACATACAGAAAAATGTAAATAAATATAAATTCACTCCAAATTTTAAACATTCCGTAATAAAACCTTGACAAACAATCTTTACATAATAGTGCAGCTTTTTAAAACTAACTATATTTAAGAAATCAGTGCTTTCATATCATTATCTGTTGAAAAAGACAGAACTAAAATGTCAAATGCCCTGGTCAGAATTTTTTAAGTTGATTTTGTAAACCTACGAGCTGCCCACATCAATTTTAGTTGATTAAAATTTCTGTTTAAGAACCAAAATACAAGAATATTCAAGAAGGAAAGGATTCAAAATATGATTTTGCATCCTTCTTACTTACTTAAATTAGGCACAAAGGCTACGTCACACCAAGTAAAAACGGACTTACGGAAAAAAAACCTCATTGATTTTGGAGTGATTATTACCGTTAGCATAAATCAGACAGCTGTCTTTGCGTTTAATCCGTGGGGAATGTAGGTCCTTACCTTAACTACAAGATATCCATAAGAATACAAACAATTTAAAATTAAACATATTACATGATAAGACAGAGATGCTAACAAAAGCAGCTTTGCTTTACTCTATTGTATGCTTGAAGTCCTCTCTTGCAGCCTGAATTAAACAATTTCTTAAGAGGTCGTAGAAATGCTTCACTCTAAATAGCCTCTGACTTTATTTTTAGACACCTTGTTGATATGTAAAATAGCTAATTTGAGTTTCCTTCACACCGGAACGGCTTCCATGCAGAAAAGTGTTGTTACTGTGACTCAGTAGGACTCAGTACATCGTTTCTTACTGACCAGTCAGTTAGTGCAGATCAAGCCAAAAGTGAAAGATTTCAATCACTGGCTGATTTCTCAGTTCATCTCTACTTAAGATACATCTCTAGCTGATTTAATACAATAAATACTTAGAGGTGTAAGAAAATGTGTGCAGGTAGCAGTGGTTATTGAAAGCATAAATAGCTTTAACGTCAATCAGAGCCTACAGTGTTGTAGCAGCTAAGCACATGCCTGAGAAAATGTAAAATAAGGTAACTGAACCCAACCATTTTGCCACATTTTAAAACAGGAACCGGACCATGTTTCTGTAAAAAAACTTTGATTTAGGCTTTTGTTTTGGATGAATGCGTATTGAATCATAGAGAGCCAACAAGCAGCACTAAGAGCTATCCTTCCGTTCACCTAATGCTAATCCAAACTATAAAATAAGAAATTATGTTCCTACAAAAGCAACATGTTTTCACTCATTAAAGCATGTCCTTCCTATCTTAAAAGTACAATAATTACAAACCGTCAGAGAACTTTTTAAAGCAATTATGCAACATTAACGAAAAGGCCTGGAAAAGCTGAAAAAAAAAAAAAGGGAGCAGAACACAAGTAAAAATGAGTCATATGATTAAAAAGTAGCCACCACTGTTGAGGCAGGTTAATGGTCTCCATGTAGAAAATAGTGAGAAACCATGTATGAAAAAAACATCTCTGGCTTTCTTGACAATGTTTTTTTTGTTCTTATTTTGATTTGAAAGCTTCCAGACCGACTGCTAGTCTTTGTTTCCTTGCCTTAAAAAACAAAGCTAAGACATCGGCTATGTACAAGAGAACGCTAGCTTGAACTTCCGCAACGCAACTTCATTCATCATCGTCTTCAAGTTTTTATTAAAACAAGTCCACCCACGGTGAAGCGGGCGGTTTACATATTCCTCCGTCTGAATACTGGGTCGGCGCGGCACGTTGAACAGTTCCGAGCTCCTCACACTCCACAGTCGTCGGTTCTGTGATGGATTCTGCGAGTGAGGGTGAGCGAGGTGGAGAGGGAGGCGACGGAAATGTGGAAGAGGAGCTGCCATACGTTCCTCAAGCCAAGCAGGTACAAGTTGCATAGGACAATCACGCCTAAAAGAAAGAAGGACTTCAGCTTCTTCAGGGACGAGTGGAACAGGTAGAGGTGACACTGCGGACACGGTAACAAGAAAACGTGTTAGCCGTAGCTTAGCAAGAGGTTGTTACTGTTTGCAACGAGCAGCTGTGTCAACCTGCCAACCGTTATTTACCTGAAGAGCACAGCAGACGAACGCAAAGAGAAATGCCGCAACGTTCCAAATGCCTTCGTAGTCATCCTTTTGGAAAGGCACATTAAAAACAGTTGGGTTAGCTTCAACCTTTGCTGACAATCTGCTCCTACATATTTTTGATTAAATGAACCATCTAAAAATAAAGAAAATGACAAAACAGCTAAAATGCAATTATTTTTGAAACCGCTTGCTCTGTACAGTTCTGGTCAGAACTGTAATGCAGAAACAAATTGGCAGAATACATTTGGGGCTTTTAGTAATTTACCTCAAACATTGCTTGTTCAGGGTGGACTGATATCATACAAAAAGAAGAATTAGGTGCAGAAGGGGCGCATATATAGAGCTGTGTGCATCTGTATTAAACTGCAGTTTTGAATCCGTCAGCTGTATTATGACTATCAAATAACAAAAATGAAAAAGCATTCCACTACAAATAGTCAAGGGTAGACTGAACAAAAAAAAAAATCTTCAGCTGGTAAACCTTTGATCAGACCCTTAAACTTGTCACACCTGGAATGTGTTCTCTGCGAGGTGCACCCCACGGATCACGTTCAAAGACGCACACATGATATTTAGGACAAGGGAAAGGATGCCTGGGGCGCTCACTGGTTCAAGCCTCTGATTTACACCAGCTGGAACGAAAGAAAACAACAACATACCTTTATCACATTAAGATAGCGTGATATAAACCCTCCTAATATCTGTATTACTTTAGCATGAAGTATGAGAGACTGATTGTGAATTGCCTTAGTGGATGCAACACCTTGTTCTATGTGCCCGTTTGCTGTCCCGTTGGTCAGCTCCACTTCATCCGGGTTGATCAGTTGAGGTGGACGGATCCTCAGGTCCTCTTGGACCTCTGCCAGAGTCACCTCCAGAGCAGGACCTCCACTCTGGTTGTACTGCTGCTTCAGTTTTTGAATAGTGCCATCTACTCGGTAGAAGCAATATTTATACTTGGATGGATAGATTCAACTTATTTTTAACAAACTGTTCATTGAACAAAAGCATAAAACCATTTGGTAGAAAATGTTTAGCAAAATTATTATTTTTTTCTTCCCTCACCAAATTCCAAAAATGGATATGGCCTGGCTGCCAGGGAAATGACGGTGCTGTTGAAGCATGCGGTGAACTCCCAACGCAGGTCTTCTAGGAAGCAGAAGGCTTTAGCAACGGGGAGGCTGCTGTGGCACACGCTCATGTAGGACACACCCTCGGAGGAGACGAAGCTGAACAGGTGAGAGGAGACAAGGTGTTTGGTAAACAAGTAGCTCGGCACAGCGAGGCGTGGATGACCTGGTGTCGGCACCAGAGGGTCCAGGCATGGGCTGATTCCAGGCACATATAGCAGGAATCAAAGAAAAATAAAGAACTAGGACATTATCGTAATTATAAATGAACACGCAACTTTCCAGGCTTTTTTTCTTTTTTTGTTGTTATCTTGGGCTATGCCTAATATGTTCACTTTCTTAAATAAAAAAAAATAATTGTTCAGGTTTCAGAATCCTTACTATATATTGAGCTTCTGGCCTTTAACGGTGCCCCTCTCAGGGAGACGGGGCAGAGACTTGCTGATGGTCCTGAGCTGCTGCTTCCTCTCCTGGAGCTCTTTATTGTGCTCAAAGTCGGTGGAAGCTGACAGAGGGAGTCCATCCCTGACCCGCACCACGAACGCAAACAGGATCAGAGACATGATAGCCTGAGTCTGTGGAGGATATGCAGCCTGCATGGGGCAGACGGAAAAAAGAGATGAAGAGAATTACCATTTAAAACACTTGGCTTAATTTGGCACAACAGTCATTCTAACGCAGATCACACATGGTATTACAATCATATGTCTAATCATAGTTTTAGAAATGTCATTGGAAACTATGAGATTATTATGTAATGAACCTAGTGCAATAAAGATTTGATTAGCCTGCAATTAACATACAAACGTCCAATTAAATGTTTGTATTAACGTAATAATATTCAGAGATTATTAATATGTCCTTACATATACTGCGTTAGAAGAAAAAAATAATTATTAATTTAGAAATTAACCTTAATTTATCATGTACATTTAGATTACACATTTAAGTTACACCTTACCTCATTGTTATGGAGTTCATGCTGCACCTTGTTACAATGCTACTGTAAGTTAGCTCACAACAGCATCATACAAGCCAATCACACTGCTCACTGAAAAGCCAACCTCCGATAAACAACCTACGAGGGTAATTAGAAAGTCATATAAACAAGCTTGAAGATCCTATAAACAAATGCGAGTAGGACGGCTGATTTAAATTGTCCAGGGAGCTAACTTGATTTCTGTTTCTGGATAACAACCACCACAACAAATCTTCTACGGTACAGCAGGAGGGACAAACTTCCCAAAGGAAACCCCTACTCTTAAAAAGAAGAAGGAAGTAGCACAAGCTAACGGTTTACCGTCAGTGACTAGCTCGCTTTACCCGGCTAGCTACTGTACGTGGGTACGTTATTTAATATTAATTAGCTTTAAATATATAATGCGAGTTGGAAGCTTTGAATAAATTTGTGTAGTACCCGGATAAATGTGTTTAATGAAAGAAACGGTGGAGAATGCAATGGAAGTTGCTACGTAAACAGCATATAGCGCAGCTAGCACTAGATAGCTGAGAGGTAGCTAGTGCAACCATTTTGATAGCGCATATGTTGTTTGTTTTACCAAGTGAACAATGTATTCTCTTTTTATTGTATTTTTAACTCTCCTAATGAACTGTACCATAGCTTTGTTGTCGGGTTATATTGTGACGGAATTGCAATAGACGGCATAAATGTGTTCATTTGTAAAAAGGTTAATTGTTTTTCTAAAAAAGTCGGATGTATCCTTAAATTTGATAAAATAGTTTTATTTTCGGGCAGTTTCTCTTGTATTTATATTTGGGGTCTGTAATAGCTGTTTTAACACATTTTTAATATTTTTTCAGCTTTACTATGACAACTTATGTAAAGTGTGGCCACCTTCCTTATCTTTAACTAGTTGAACAAAAATCCATCTGTGGAGCTCAAAGGACAATGTAGGATGAGATCACATGAAATAAATAAGCTTTAATACATTAAGATAGATGCGCAGTTATGAATACTCTGCACTACTGTAGCATATCGTTTGATGTTGAAATAAATTGTTCTCTATTTTTAGCAGTGAACAGTTGCAGTCTGAATGTGACACTCCCGGCTAAACCTCCAAACTAAACACTGTAACACAATACACATTATGCAACCAACACAATTCAGTTCTGCGATGGTGGTGGGGCCAACAAGTCACGAACACCATCACTTTAAGCTTTTCATCTTAATTGTGTACTTTCTTAATTTATTTAATCACAGGGACAGCAAGACTAATAGAAAAGTAAATTTATCTCTGGCTTTTTCTTCTCATTTTCTTTGTACTTGCCCTGTGTTTTTAGGTCACATGCACTTTGATCACAATGGGAGTAAAAGACCGCCCTCAGTGTTACTTTGATGTGGAACTCAACCGGGAGCCAGGTAAGGAAATCATCATGTGTCAAATTAAGAGAAAACAAGTAAACAGCACAGGTTTCATTTTAAACCATGAACTTTCAACAGAAACCTTCACTGTGATATTTTTCTTTAATTCTAACAAATGAAAGTGAAACACACAGTAGTTCACCAACCTGATGGACTGGTTTGGTCTCAACTTTTCCAAATCAGTGTATCAGTTTTGAAAGGTTGTTTGGAAGTGTTGTCCTGGAGTGTTTGTTTTGTTTTTGTTATATTTTGTGGTAACTATGTACTGTAAATAAAAGCAAAAATGTCAAGTTGCTAATTATGCCTCCTGATTACATATCCAATATTTCATTTATTTTCTGTCAATTTTTCTTTAAATATGTTTTTTTTTTGTTGTAAAAAAAAAAACTTTAATAAATGTAATAAATTCTTTCTTGCTTTCTGTAGTTGGGCGCATTGTCTTTCAGCTGTTCTCAGATGTTTGTCCCAAGACAAGCAAAAACTTTCTTTGTTTGTGCACTGGTAAGTTATTTTCACTCAGTGGTGTTTTCCATTGTATTATTCATTCCAGACATTTAGCAACACTTTGTGTTTAAGTAATTTAATGAACTGGTTCTTGGCTGGATTAGATGTGAAACTGAACAAGCTGTTACTCCTAATGCTTATTTAGCCAATATATATCTTTGTTAATAGTAATCTTGTAGATTGCTATATTTTATAATGTACAAAAAAATAAAATAAACAATGAACATACCATAGGTTACTATGGTATGCGATTATATTGGTTACCCAGTAAATTTGCTCCCATTGATTGGAGCCCTGTGCTACTGTAGAGGTCTTACATCCAACAAAAATCATAAATTTGCATACAGACAGCAGAATTGTCCCTCTTCTCATTTCCTCTACATCTCATTGATTAGATTTGATTGTTTCGGACTGAATAGTTGGCTTGTACATTTGTACAAAACTGCTTTAATGAACACAATTAGCTTGTTTCACTTTTATTTTGATGGTTCTTTTAGAACTGGGTAACCCTACACCATAATTAACCAAACCTCGGGATATTTGTGTTGGCAGTGAAATCAGATACGATGTCTTGTGTCAATAGAAGTTTCTAAATTAAACAGGTTTATCTTGTAAATGTAGCATAGATAATCCAGAGGGTGATACCTTTATGCATTTATTTCCCAGTCAGATTTTTTAAAAATTAAATAAGACAAAATATTTCTACTGTCCAGCATTGACTTTTAGTACATCTGGCTATTGGTATCAAGTTCTTTAAAATACAGTAGCCTCATCCCAGGACTTCTATTTCGGAACTGCTTTTACATTTTTTGTTTTGTTTTGTTTTTCTTTTTTACATGGAAGCACTTTCTAGAATTGTCATTCAGTGTGTAGTTCTTTGAGAGTTTTCTTAATAATCCTGTTATTTCAGGTGAAAAGGGAACCGGGAAAGTCACAAGGAAAAAACTGTGTTACAAAGGCTCCACATTTCACAGAGTTGTCAAAAACTTCATGATTCAAGGAGGCGACTTCACAGAAGGTAATAACATAAATATACTTGGTGCTTTGAAAGTTTAAGTAACTTGTTGACGTTGGATTAGCGTCTATGTTTTAGAATGAGTTTGATATCTAAGAATACATCTGTGCAAATAAAAACCTACCAAAAGTGGAAATATGTTTGTTGAAGGGATGCAAAGAGTTTTTCATTAAGGTGCCTGAACCTAACAGGTTCACTGAAGCTTTGCTAACCTGGAAACCTGCTGCTTCCTGAAAATGGCAGCAACGTCTACAAAAAAGTGTTTGATAAGCAAGCTTTGATCATTAGGTGTTTTGTTTGCTGTACAAAACACTATGTTAATTTGACAAAAAAAAAAAATCTAAGTTTATTTTCTTTATGGCTGCAGGAACTGGAAGAGGAGGGGAATCAATATATGGTGGCTACTTTGAAGGTATTTCGATATTGATTCATATAATTAAAAAAAACTGATAATAAATGTGTGTTTAAGTATTGCAATCCTGTGCTATTTGAGAAAAGTTCTGCATGTTCTTCCTAGCTGAATCATTAATTTCTTGTGGCTTTCCCAATGTGTGAATTTAATCAAATCAGCATGGGAAGTAGCCATTCTCGTTACTAAATGCTACCATCCTCCTGCTAAAACTATCAACATATTCTCTTATTTATAGAGTGGTCTTTTGCAAAATGAGAAGGTAAGAAATGTGCACAGTTCAGTAACACCATGCCAACATAGTCATCACAACAAGGTCTGACCCAAAAGTTTACATGCCCTGACACACTTTCCATTCAGTCAGATATCCCTTTTGTCCTCAATGTTTGCCTGCAACCTGCATTTATAGTGTTTTTAGATCTGATGTGACAGATATAATTCAATTATTGACTTGATGACATGAAATATACAATGGAGACTGTGGAAAGTAGGACCTACTTCACTTTTGAGATTTTAGTTTTTCTAGAATAATAAATAATTACAGAGCATTTTTACAATGTAATACAATCATTTCTCAGTTTGAAGCATGTTTCTCCAAATTATTCCCAAGGTTTTCAATTAAGTTTCTATCATACCATCTTTGATAATTACACGGTTCCAACTCTCCAGTTCTCTAATAATGAAAGATCATCGATGGTTAGTGGTTATATGAGGAAAATATAGTCTTACACTCAAATAAGAAAAAAGTAAGTTACCATAAAGACAAACTGTCTCAGAGGAAAACACTACAAGTTCAAGAAAAAAAGTTTTTATAGTAGAGGCTATGATGTACAGGTTTGGACTGTATATGCAGAGATTATTCAGAACAATGATGGAGATGTGCTTCATTAATCCAGATGTATGTTTATTGGGTTTTTTTTAAGATTCAACCATTTTTAAATACACTTTTTGTCTTGCTTTGTCCTGATTTTAAATTCAAACTCAAGAAGTGTGAAAGAAAACCCAAATTACTGTCATTTTTGGACAAATCTTTGACCTTACACCACTTGAGTCGAGCTCAGAATCTTCTTTTACAAATTTAATGTTTTTATTGTTGACGTTATCACTGCATGACTGAGCAGCACCTGAACAGCTAGCTCTGTTTGTTCATGGGTTATATATAAACTCAGCTATGACAAAGCTAATTATTAAAAAAATAAAATAAAAGTTCTTCATTTTAAATTAAAAAAAACTTAACATGAATATTTTATTTTACATTTCTGGGAATACTAAATTGCATTTCCAGGCTTACAAACATTACTGACATTGATTGATTTATATAAAGTTAAGAGATTACAAGTCTTCTAAAGGAATTTGTTTATCTTTTAGAGTGTAAGTAGGATAATTTTACTCTATAGAATGTATATTTTATTTTCTAACCTAAACATTTAGACTTTTAGCAAGTATAAGGTTTATTAACGAAATCAACAGAAACTGACAAACTTCCTGTAAATATCTTTAAACTCACCAAACCACCAGTTTGAAACTTTAGAAAATTATTTAAACATTTGGGTCCATAGAAACCGAGGAGAAACAAGGGTTATGTTTTATGGTTAATTATTACTTCTTTTTTTTATCTCCAAAAGTATTTCTATTAACACTAACTGGGGAACACCCTCTGAAACTCTGATTCCCCTCTGTCTGTTCCCAGATGAGAATTTCATTCTCAAACACGACAAAGCCTTCCTGCTGTCCATGGCCAATCGTGGGAAGAACACCAACGGCTCCCAGTTTTTTATGTGAGTAAGACTCAATTCATATAAAGCACAACTTTCATTCCAACTGAAGCTCTGTCTTAGTCTTTACTTCCTGACCCTTGCCCTGTTACGACCCTGCAGAGTAGTATTTGCCACCTAAAATTCCCTCTCTCTGTATGTGTGTTAGATTTCAAAGTGTAGAGCAACATTGGATTCGTTCTTTTTTTACCTACAAATGTGTTACATTTTTTCTCTTGCCGTTTTTGTGTAAAATTTACAGAAACTCTAGCATCCTGCTCTTCCAAGGTAATGTGTCTCAAAGGCTGTGTTTCTCTCTCTCCTGACTTTTCTTTTTCATGTTGTAGTTTTGTATTTTCAAACATGTATCACAATGCACTGTTTATTTTTGAAATGCTTAAGATTCACTAATACGTTCAGGCAGATCACGTTATTTGGACTGAATCACAAAAAGGCATAATCGCTATCAGTGTGAACTTTTCTTTCACAAGTAGCTACTTGTGAGACATTAAAGAGGATTTGTCTTTTTTTCCTCCATTGATTTGATCAAATTAAAACATGATTTTACAGCTTCCTACATTTTTAGTTGATAATTGAACATTTAAAGTGCAAGATAAACCAAGAGTGGTTCTGTATGCTACATATTTTTTTTGAGACTTTTTTTGTTTTTATTCAGTTGCAGCCTCATGTTGTGTGAGTGATTTGTTTTCTCAGTTATCAATGTTTTCATTTTTTTTCATGAACCCTTCACTGTCACTGATTGACTCAACTGGATTAACCACAAACAGCACCACTAAAATGGCTCCTCACCTGGATGGGTAAGACGCTCTTGAGTCATTTCCAAATGTATAGAAGAAAAGAATCTCACCCTTTGTACTATGAAAGGTTTCATAGAATGTGTCTGAATGACTTTCTTCATAAATCCAAACGAAAAGCAATAGTAAGTTTGGACTTCAATTGTTCCAGGAGTACATTTTCTGTTTATCTCCGTCCAGCGTCCATGTTGTCTTCGGCCTCGTCATCTCTGGGTTTGAAGTGATAAAGAAGATCGAGGGACTGAAGACTGATTCGGCTAGCAGACCATACGCTGACGTGAGAGTGGTCGACTGTGGACAGCTGATCACAAAGTCTGCAAATGATGGTTAGTGCAATGTTTTTCTTGAAAACCTATGTTATGCTCGCTTACGGGAAAATGGTTTTATTTGACAAATATCACGTTATTTGATGTCACTAAATATAAAATGCATAAACCTTTATAATATTCTTAAAATTTTTAAATTTGTAATTTCAGTGCTTGAGGGCAAGCGGAAAAGGACTTCATCCATCAACTCCAATGACTCCAATTTTTCATCGTCTGAAAGTGAATCAGAAGAAAAGCTCAAACATCGAAAGCGACTGGCAAAAAGTAAACCATCTAAAAAGAAAAGGAAAGAAGGAAAAAAGGCCAAGAAAGCTGAAAATGTACCTTCTAATCAAAGGTATGTTTAAACATTTAAAATATTTCCAAGATCAAGATTAATTCGTATGATGTAAATACAACCATGCAAGTACATGTTTGGTTGCGTTCCTGCTCTTTAAGGTCTGCAGAAAAAGAGACGGCAGAAGGTGAGAGTAAACCTGAGGAGGAGAAGGAAACGGGTGGGAAGAGGGAGAAGCCTGTTGTTCGGCCTGAGGAAATCCCACCTGTGCCAGAGAATCGCTTCCTGCTGCGACGGGACATGCCAGCGCAGGAGGACAAAACAGAACCGTTAGTTATCAAGATTATTACAGAATATTAAACACGTGTGACACACCTCAAAAGTATTCAGTCCCCTGGAACTTAATTATGCTTTGTTTCATTGCAACCACAAACATTTATGTAATCTATTGGAATTTTATATAACATGACAAACAAAAGTGAAAAGGAAGGAAATTGTGTATTTTGCTGAATAAATTTAGAGAAACACGCCATGTACTTGTATTTACCCGGTTTAATCAAAACTCTCTTGGAGTAAATTTCTGCCAACCTGTAACTGAAGGAAAACGACTCTAAACATCTATTTTTACAGACACTCAATTAGGTGTATGTTTGGACTTTGACTGGGCCATTCTCAGAATGAGAATATGCTTTGATCTAAATTATTCCTTTGTGGCTCAGGTTGTATACTTAGTGTCTTAAGTTTGCGCTGTAGCTCCATTTATTGTCACATCAACTTCAACCTGCTTCGCTTTTGAAGGGTGTGAATTGCAGTTTTAGTATTTGTTGTTGTTGGATTTTGAATTTTGCAAAGTTTCTATTTTTAGTTTGTTCGACCAGACGACCTTCTTCCACAGGGATGGTGTGTACCCTACATGGCTTGTAATTAACTTCGATCAAGTCTTCACATAGTTTTCATTCCAGAGTTTTTGCTTTTCTGATAAGTGCTTCATTATCTGGCCAGCCAGCCATGTTCTAGAGTAGTTGTGTCACACAAAATTAACATTTTTGGATTATGCGTTTAACAACTCTCTTTTAGATATTCAAACTTTACGTTTTTGCCTTACACATAATCAAGGGGCATGAATACTTTTGCAAGGTAGTGTATGCAGTATTTAATTAATTTAAAATGTAATTGTATCTTTCAGTCTTGAGAAAGAAGAAGCTGGTCCTTTAGCTGAACAAAAACCAGCTGTGACAAAGTCTGGACGGAAGATCAGAGGCAGAGGAACAATTGTATGCTCTTCTCTTGATATTAAGGACTCCATCTTTGTTAGAGTAGATTTTCAAAATTAACCGTTCTCCTTTCTTTTGCTTTTCATTTTAGAGATATCACACCCCAACCAGATCTAAATCACGCTCTACATCTGTTGAAGAGCGTGGGGGCAGTGAAACTCCACCACACTGGAAAGTGGAAACAAAGAGAGCCAAAGTTTTTCCTCCCCAGAGCCCGGAAAGGTGGAGCAAAGGAGACAAGTAGGAATTATGCTCTACTTCCCACCTCTTTGGATGTTTTTCCTGTATTTATTTGTCTTCATGCTTATTTTGCTTTAACAGACTTAAAGAGCGTTCTTCAAGCAAGTGGGATAATAGAAGCAAATCTCCTCAGTCCCACTCTGGAGAACTTTCCTCAGACCAAAGCTCTGAGAGGTCAAGCCAGCACCGGCTTCCAAAAAAAAAGAAAAAAGCCAAACACAAGAAGAAAGCCAAAAAGCGCAAACATGGCAAGAAGAAATGCTCCAAGAACAAATCTCGAGAACACTACGAGTCGGAGGGTGAAAAATCAGCAACGTCTGCTAGGAGGTCCAGATCCCGATCGGCGACCCGGTCTCCCTCAAGTGAACATCGTTCTTCTGGCAGGAGAAGGCAGAGATCCTCCCTGTCTTTTTCCAAATCCTACTCCAGGTCTTACACATCCAGTCGATCCAGATCACGAGGAAAATCCAGGTCTTATTCGCAGTCCAGAAGCTTCTCTAGATCACGAAGTCGATCTTTATCTGGATCCAGGTCTCGGTCTTATTCTCAGTCCCGGTCAAGATCACGGTCAAGGTACAGATCAAGATCCCGGTCATCTTCTCAGTCCAGGTCAAGATCAGGGTCTAGGTACACGTCCAGATCCCGATCTTTGTCCTCTAGAAAAAGGAGTTTTTCCAGATCTCCAAGGAAGAGGAAGACAACCAAACTCAAAATGGATGCCATGATGCCTGTGACTGGGAAGGCCCAAGATAAAAAGATTACACCTGTTCCCATACTGCCAGCTCTCCCAGTAGCTGAAACGGTTCCTGTGATCCCACTGAGTGACAGTCCTCCTCCTTCTCGCTGGAAACCAGACCAGAAGCCCTGGAAGCCCTCCTACATTCATATTCAAGAAATCAAAGCTAAAGTTATGCACAGTAAGCCCCCTACCGCTGGTCCGGCAGGGGACGGCTTCTCCAAAAAAACTCGCACACCAAAGTCCATACCAGAAGATGTTGAAGAAAAGTCGGCTCACAAAACATCCCACGGTGGGTCCTCCAGAAGCAAGTCCATCAGTCGCTCCAGGAGCCGAAGTTCTAGCAGGTCTAGGTCAAGATCGGCTGAGCCGTACCGGAGCAAGTCGTCATCCTGCGACAGATCAGACTCTGAAAAGGACCAAAAAGGAGGAAGCAGCCAGAAGAATTCATTAGACAAAGAATGGAAGGAGTACTACAGTTCTCTCAACAGAATAAAAAATTTAGATAAGTTTATTTTGGCCAACAAGAGTCAAGACGGACTCTCGGGTTCAGGAAAAGAAGTGAGCAGTGAGCGTAGCCCAGATTTGAGTGCCTCTTTGGAGAACAAAAGAGAGAGGGGAAACTCAGAAGAGCCAGAAGCAAAACGTTACTCTTCACTGGCAGACGAAAGCTTCAAAAGCCGCTCTGAGTGGGATAGTGACAGCGACAAAGCTACCCAAAGCAACGCGGCAACTGAGGCGCAAGTGGTCCAGTCCAGCACTATGCTGGCGACCGGATGGGATTCAGACAGAGATTCTGAGAATCCAGCAGACCAAAAAACGTTTGGTTCTGAAAAAGAGGAAGGAGAAGCGAGTTCTGAATCAGACTATGAGGCCTTGAAGAAGACGTCAAAAGCAGTGACCGAGCTAGGTTATAAAGTTGCTGCTGCGGTAGCGGCTGCTTCCTCCTCTTGTCCCTCAGATGATGGTGCTCATAAAGTTGTACAACCGGAGCGCAAGAAGAGCAAGAAAAAAGCCAAACGGAAGCATAAACACAAGAGGAAAGGAGAGAGTAAGAGCAGTTCTCATCATGGGAAGGACAAAGCTAAAAAGTCCAAGAGAAAACACCAGAAGCTGAAAGAGACTTTCCATTGGCAGCCGCCGTTAGAGTTTGACGAGGAGGAAGAGGATGACGAGTCTAAAAGGGAGAGACGTAGTCCTGGTAGAGAAGTTGAAGAAAACATGGGTGAAGACTTTAACAAAAATAACCAAGATTCAACTGATTTGAATAAGAAGCTTGTGAAAGAAGAAAAGATTCAACTGAGATCCAAAGAAAACATTGAAAGCACAAATCACTCTGACCGAGCATCTAACCAGAACAGCGTCAAAGACCAAGATTCTTTAGATGATATGGAAATCTGCACCCCGGAGCACAATGTTGACATCATTGAACATCCTGTTACGCCTGATTTGTCCAACACTGCCACTAAATTAACCCTAAATTCTACCTCAAAATCATCAGAAGTGGCGAGCACTGATGGTGCGTTGCCTCAGAGCAAAGACCAGCCAGATGTCACTTCCTCATCAACAACTGCTGGACCACAGGAAGAAGCACCTCCTGGCAGAGCCGTCATAAACTTCAAGTGGAAGCCGTTAAAACGAATGGCGGTCACGCCGGAGGTGAACGTCCAGGCCGTCACGGTGAAAAGCAAACAAAACAACGAGAACATCCAGCCTCTGGGTACGCAGGGAGTGAAAATGGAGATCAAGAGTAAAAACCGAGTCCGACCGGGTTCGCTGTTCGATGAGGTTCGTAAAACTGTACGGCTCAACCAGAGGCCGCGAAACCAGGAGAGTTCAAGTGAGGAAAGATCCCCGTCTGTGGGGAAGGACAGAGGTGCATCGCGCTCGCCAAAGAAGTCCAGCTCTGCTTCCAGCCACCGTTCCCGTTCCGGAGGTTGGTCCCGCTCCTACAGCAGATCCAGAAGTAGATCCCGTAGCTACAGCTACTCCTCCAGGTAAGAGACAAACATCATGATGACCTGTTTAAACTGCCAAATCATTACTTTTGTTCAAGTCACTTTTATTGTTCCTGAAGGAGCCGCAGCCGGAGTCGGAGAACCCGCAGACGAAGATCTCGCTCTCGCAGCAGCACATATCGAAGTTACAGCAGGCATAGGTATACCATCTCTGTTACTTAATAATCTATTTTGATTATCAGGAATGTAACTTCTTGGTATGAAGCTACAAAAGTGCCAAAATAAAATTGTTTCTTTTTATTTTTTTTCTCTTCCTGGATCGTAATTTTTGTTTTTCCTTTGCATTCCCAACAGTCGGTCGTACAGTAGAAGTCCCTCCAGAAGCCACTCACATCATCACCGTCGGAGGTCCAGGTGTGTTAAACTCCTCAGAATCAAACCTGTGGCACTGTCGTCATCTTTCAGATTTACAGTGATTTATAGATCGCTTTTAAAATAAACAACTCAGTATGTTTCTTTAATATATGACATATTTAATTTATTGCATACAAGTAAAAATTTATAAAAATTACATTTTAATTGGGGCGGGGGATGCTGTGGTGATTATTTGCACTTCTGACAGTTTGTAGCTTTCATGTGCATTTCTACAGAAAAATCTCAAATCTCACATCCCACTGTTTTCCAACCAGAATCTGGAACATGGTTAAATTGCTATTGGCTCGTTATTGGCTTCAGTTTAGTTTGGCTGTTTGTGATAACTCGAAATCCCAATAGTTAGCGTTGCATTTAATGTACTTAAACAATTGTTAACACAAGAATGTTCTTATGCTCATTCTGAACACCACTAAAACCAAACTTAAATAATCTTTTACATCTTGTGGTTTTTATTTTGCTCTAGGTCCGACTCCTACGACAGCTATTCCAGTAGAAGTCGGAGCGTGAGCAGGAGACGAGGGCGCAGGCGAAGTGAGAGCTACAGGAACTCTGAGCGCCGCACACGGTAAGACAGCAGTGAAGCAGATCTCTATTCAACCTTTATTCAGATTAATTATATCTTCTTAGACATTCTCTTCATGTTTTGGATAAAATATTCATGAGTGATTTATCGATTAGGCTATTTTCTATGCCAATGCTTCCGATTAAATAAAGGCGTCTGCATCCTTGTGATCGTCTCTCTTGACAACTAAAAGCTGAACTGTTTTGTTGTGATCCGTCTGTTTCAGGTCGTCCCGCTCTTCAAGTCGCAGTTCTTCCAGGCACAGGAGTCACAGCCGCAGCAGTCGCTACAGCTGAGAAGGAGACACACCGACGGCCTGCTCTCATGGAGGGTTCTTCATGTTTTTATACTGTGCTAAGTTTCATTATGTGAGATGAAGGGATGATCATTATGGTAATGAATGTGAGTATATCTAGACAGCAGTCAGTAGAGCATCTAGTCACTCTGCTGAAACTTTACATGCTTGCTATGAGAGAGGAGTCGAAAATAATTAACAGTCGTATATTTATGTGTTCTTTAACATTTTCTTCTCATAAGCTAAATGGTGCAATTGTTAATCTCTTTAGAAAAAACCTTTTAATGTGTTTGAGCAGGAAAGGGGTTACTTTTTTGAGATGAGGTAAAATCTGTCTGTCTTAAAGTCCTTGTTATAATTAGTTGTCTCTGAATGAACAGATGAATGTAGAAGCTGTACCTAAAGTATATTATCTCTGACATTTGTTTTTAATGACTTTTATTAAATATCACCACCCTTTGAACTTCTTTTTCTTTATTTTGGCACCTAACAATGTTTTGACTTGGCATTTATTGTGCTTCCGATATTATTGAGTGAGCTCATAGGCTTCTATTAGTTGCAGTGCTTCAGTTTGATCTGCAGGGGGCAGGTTTCCATGCCTGAGTGAAGACTGGATCAAATCAGCTTTAGATTTCAGTTTATTATTCAATATCAGAAATAGCAGGAAAAAAGTGAACATTTATATTTTTATACTTAACTATAATATGTTGAGGTGACTTTATTTTACATTGATTTTACTATATTATTTCAAGTACACAATAATGTGTAAGGTTTACAAAGTTATTTATAAAAAAACTGGTTTAAGTAGAAAATGTATTGCAGTTCTTAAACAAGGTGATTAAATAAATTTTTTAATCTTAGGTCTAATGCCCAATATGCTTTTGAAACACAATAATAGAAATACATGAGCAATTAAAATATATATATAAATATTAAAATCCTGTTAACCGTTTTTATATAAAATTAAAACTGAGACTGGATTTTGAAAGCAGATAATCGTTTCCTCTTTGTGCATGCTCACTGTTAACTAAACGTGTAATATTTTAATAAAACAAATCATGTAGTCCGACTTTTCAAACTATAAACTGGAAAAATGGAATACGTGTCAGTCTTTGAAAACAAATACAATAGAGCTCAGTGGTGATGTGGATGATCAGTTTTTGTAAGCATTTGCTGTGCTTAGCCAATCTGTTTTTATTTAGTGCTACTGGCCTTTACTAGACAGTAAGTAGAGTGGAGGGAGAGTTGGAAGACATGCACCAAATGGCCCAGAACAACCACATCAAGGAATGTAGCCTCTACACATGGTCAGTGGCGGAGCCAGAGGGGGGGGCCAGGGGGGCCAGTGCCCCCCCCTGTCATCTGATTGGCCCCCCTAGTGGCCCCCCCGATGATTGACATGTAACAACACCAGGTTATTCCTGTACATTATTTGGAATCATTCTAAGTCAACCTAATATCTAAAGAAGAAAAACAATAAATATATGAAAAGAAAATGTATAAAACTTTATATAAGTCCATGTGACATAAATAAATAGATTTTCATCAGGCGTGATACCAGCCTCCTTTAAACTCATAACAAGCTGATATTCTTCTCCTGGATGTTTCAGTTGCTACGCTGTGGTGCAACTCAAAGGCTAAAGCACTTCATACCTGGTGGTGATGGTAAAACACCAATAAGTTATTTATTGATCCTCCGCAAAAAAGAGAAAAAACCGAAGAGGGGCCGACAATGTTCGTAGTTTGGAGCAGAGGTTGAGCTAGTTTTTTCGTTGTCCGTCAAAGAAAAAAATCATTTTATTTCCAATTTGCAGTCATCTAACGAAACATTTACTATTTCTCTGCGAGAACGTTTTTGAAATCAGGTAACATTTCACAAAATGACGTGATTAGAAGACGGCAGAACTCTGATCGGTTCCTGATCCCTCAGCGGGAGAAAAACCAGCAGAAGCGGATCAGCTGCGCTAAACGCTCCAAAGTCTCTGGTCCGTTAAAGCGTCCAGATTAGAGATGATTCTCTGATAGATATTGTTCTTAGTCTGACTAATAATGAGCTCCATGATGTTCTCTGTGCGTAAAGTTGAAACTGTCTGCGCACCAAGTGTCAGCTGTGCGCTTGATCACAGTCTGGACAGAAACCAGCGGACTGCTCTCTGTTCTTATCAAGACGAGGGTGAGTAGGGAATCTGACATATTAACTCAGTTAAGTTTTTACTGGTTTTGTTTTTAAAACACCATTAACTAAGCAGTGTAACTATATATTGTATATTTGGCGTTTGTCGTCTCATGTGTGATTACTTGGAGCGTAACGGTGGAGCATTTATGCGCATTTATTGCCCAGCGCACTGCGCTAGTTTCTGCCTATCGGATCTGCACTTTAATTTCTTTCCTCTCTCAACAGTCAGCTCCTACCGTGTTTCCCCGAAAGTAAGACAGTGTCTTACTTTCTTTTTATCCCCAAAAGCCCCACTATGTCTTACTTTCGGGGTATGTCTTATATTGGAAAAAAATTGTCGAATTTTTTGTTTTAACCATAAAATTAACATTTATTAACAACCGGAACAGTATTGTATTCACCACAAAACAGTTTTATAAAAGGAAGTGCAGGGGACGGCGCGGTGACGTATGGAGAGTGGGACGGTGCGGACGTGGGCAGGAGACGTGGGCGCGCAGCTAGACGAGAGGGAGGCGGCAATACCCCCGTGTTTCCCCGAAAGTAAGACCGGCTTATATTAGCCGACCCCCCTGAAACCCCCGATACGTCTTACAATCGGGGGTGTCTTACTATCGGGGAAACACGGTATTCCTCTACTAAACTACAAGTAGAGAACATTCTCTTTAGCTTTTCTCTGTGTGCTCCAAACTCATTAAATGTAAACTCATTAGAAGCCCGAACCTCCATCAGGCAAATAGTTCTGGTCCGACCCGAACTATTTTTACCTGTCAAATTACCTGTCCAAACAGAGCTTCCTAACCAAGGTGTCCATAACTCTTCAACTCGCTGTCAGCTCCCGGTCAGAAAGACGCATTTAGTTCAAATTCCATGAGATGATATTCAGAAAGGATCTTTAATTTGAATGATTTTAGTTTCCTCTGTGATGAACTCTTTGCATAAAGTCTATCATGTCTCCATGTGCGCCAGTCAAAGGTGTCAAATGACAGAGGGGCTTAAAAAATAACCAAATATTCAGTTTGGTTATTTTTTAACCAAACAGTTATTTTTTTAAATTATATATATATATATATATATATATATATATATATATATATATATATATATATATATACATGTGCACACACACATTTTAAATTTTTCCCCCCCAGACGTAGTCCTGGCCCCCCCTTGGCCCCCTCAACTTTAAAAGTCTAGCTCCGCCACTGCACATGGTGCGCCTGCTCGACCAACTGAGCCACAAAGTCTGTTTGTTCTTACTATGAAACTAGCATAAAAGGGATATATATATATATATATATATATATATATATAAAGCCATATACTTTATTTTCTAGTCTACCTAACGTTTTATCTTTTTAAGAAGATCTTAATTTGTCACAAAAAAATTTTTCCCTTCACATCAACTGCTTGTACAATTTTTGAATTAGATTAGGGGCCCCCATAAAGTCACACCAAGGGGCGCAAATGGCCCTCGGACTGCATTCGCACGCTCCTGCTGTAAGTCATCAAGTTAAAATAAATAAATACCTGGAATATATCTCTACCTGTAATGAATCTACCTGATAATTTTACCTTCTTGAATAAACCTTTTCTATGGTTATGCGCATATGTAGGGCGAAAAACTTGCAGTAAAAGGTCGCTTGTGCTGCAGTTGGACTCCCTGTGACTGCTGCCATGTGGGAAATAAGTGAACTCTCTGACCCCCGCACGTGTCTGCCCGCCACCTGACGTCACACTGTTCCAAGCAGGAGCGCAAAAACGCCGGGAAGCGCTCGCGCCAGGCTTTGCGCCACACGGCCGCTGCGCGACCTTCGCAGCCCCGTCTTTTAAACATCAACCCGGACGGTGGAAGGAAAATGCGCCTGAACGTGAACTTCCTCTTTTCCCTCCGTTTAAAAACAGTACCGTGTCCCTTTAAAAGCGTCTGACAAAAAGCCCATATGATCCCCGAGCTCCAATCACCAATTCCTTCTGCAAAAGCAGTCTCTGCATTTTTGACTGTCTGAACGCCACAGCTACGCTCTTGAGGGGGGGAAAGACACAGAGAAAAGGGCAAAAAAAGAAAAAAAAACTGCAGAAATGTGACAATCCAACGGTCGTTTTCATGGCGAGGGGGAAACCGCAGCGAAAGGAGTTATTCTGGGACTCCTTGGAGCCTCGAAGCGCTGGATCAAAATGGTAGGCTGCAGGCTGCATTTTTGTTTATTTTCTGTCCCTTTTCTTCACCTCCGCAAGTTGAGCCACTCAGCGGCCCGATTGAACTTAACACACTTCATCGCCGTGACGCCCCGTCAGGTTGTTGTTGTCCGGGTGTTGTAGTGTTTGCAGAGAAGTTTGCAACTTGTGCACAAGGCTGGAGTTGGGGAAAACGAGGCTGCCCCAGAAGAATGCAGCTGCTGCTACGAGAGCTACAGAGATGCGCGGAAGGAGTTAAATTCCTTCATCTCAGGGCGCTTCTGCAACAAACCTCGGGGTCGTGATGGGTCCACATGTTCAGAGGTCGAGGGAAAGTAAAGGTGGCACTTTTTTTTTGTCTGAGCAGTACTTGTGCTTGAATGTTGTCAGGAAGAGATGTGCACTGAGAATCAGCTGAGCAGAGGAAGAGATGTCACTCCCCATGTTTTCAGAACTTAACCTGGTCGCAGCTTATACGCACAGGTGCAACTCTGTAAATTGCAGTAGCATGAAAAAGTAGATTTGTGAATTGAGAAACATTTATTTAATTGCTGTTATATTCCTCCCACAGTCCAAAAACATGACTGTCAGGTTAATTGGCCTCTCCAAATTGTCCCTAGGTGTGAGTGTGTGTGCATGGTTGTTTGTCCTGTGTGTCTCTGTGTTGCCCTGCGACAGACTGGCGACCTGTCCAGGGTGAACCCCACCTCTGGCCAGGAACGTTAGCTGGAGATGGGCACCAGCAACCCTCCTGACCCCACTGAGGGACAAGGGTGTAAGAAAATGGATGGATGGATGGATGGATATTTTTCTATATTTTAAAATATACACAAACTATCTTTGACAGGTATTTTAAATATACACTTGAGTAAGTGTATATTTACGCTTGGGCAAATGCATATTTTGTTCACTTAAAGTATACTTTTATTTAATATACTTCTTAAAAGTGTATTTTGGTACAATTATATTTAAGTATGTTTCAAGTTATAATTTCAAAATTGGTCCAAGCATACTTTTAGTATACTTCATATATATTGATATATTTCAAATATAAGTATGTTTGAAATATACTAAAGTATACTTTTTTTTCTCTTGAGAATCTTAAAATCTATTCGATAAAAGACGGGCAGCCAGTGTAGGCCTTATATGGTCACGCTTCCTGGTTCTTGTAAGAAGCCGTGCCGCTGCGTTTTGGATCATTTGAAGTCGCTGCATCTGTGATTTATCCATGCCTTTATATAATGAATTGCAATAATCCGAACGAGTTGTAATGAAGGCATGGATACGTCCTTCAAAGTCCTTAATACAAAAATAAGATTTAACTTTTGCTCAAATCCGCAGGTGATAAAAACTTGATTTAACGACAGAGCTAAGTTGTTTATCTAGCTTTAAAGAGCTATCAAAAGTGAAACCAAGATTCCTAGCAGAGGTCGGACAAAACCGAGCTAAAGGACCAAGAATCAGATCTGGATTTGTAGTCTGAAGTCTGTGACCAAATGATATTACTTGAGTCTTACTCCGATTAAGGTGAAGAGAGTTTTGTTCCATCCAAAATTTGACTTCAGCTAAACAATCTATCAATAGCTGAAGAGATTCATTTTTACCATCTTGTAGTTTAAGGGGCATATAAATCTGTACGTCATCCGCAAAGCAATGAAAAGAAATATTAAATTTATGGAAAATCTGACCAAGAGGCAATAAATATAAGAAAAACAAACGGGACCTAAAACTGAGCCTTGGGGAACGCCGTACTTTAAAGGTTTGGCCCCAGAACAACATTGGTCAAGATGAACTGAGAAAGTTCTGTTTTCTAAATAAGATTTAAACCATTTAAATACTGGGCGTCTCAGGCCAACACAATGTTTTAATCTATATAAGAGAACCTGATGATCTGCAGTGTCAAATGTGGCGCTCAGATCTAGAAGTAATAAAACGGCAACATTGCCTGAATCAACTGTTAAAAGAAGATCATCATAAACTCGAAGCAAAGCTGTTTCAGTGCTATGAGCAGCTTTAAGCCCAGACTGAAACTTCTCAGTTATATTATCTTTTAAAAACATTTCTAGCTGAATAAAAACAATTTTTTCAAGGACCTTAGATAAAAAAGGGAGTTTAGAAATGGGCCTAAAATGTGCTAGTACACTTGAGTCTAGATTAGGTTTTTTTAAGGGGTTTAACTGCAGCATGTTTAAGAATAGATGGGACACAACTGGACTGCAATGAGGCATTTATCACGATATATAGGCCAGAAGTGAGAAAATGTCTTTTATCAAATGAGTAGGAAGACAATCCAAAGGATAATTTGAAGGCCACAGATGCTTAATAACTGAGGTCCGTTCATCTAAAGAAACTGGCTGAAAATGCTCCAGAATAGTTATGCATTTCATGGGAATCTGAATCTACCGGTGTATTCGAGCCTCTAAGAGCTACAATGTTTTCTGTGAAAAACTTGGAGAAACCCTCTCAAAGTTCAACAGGATAAATGGATTAACAATCCTATCCAGGACATTAAAAAGGACTTCTGGGCCTCCCTGCCCCAAAGACAGGCAGTGGCAGTAATGGCATGCTGCCATATCTGTATTCATTATACGACGTTTGTGTTGCAGATGACTCAACTTCAGTTGGTAGATGTAATGATTTCACAAGTTCTGCGGCAGACAATGGGACTCCTGTGCAGAATCTGCTGGTTTTCTTCACCAGATCCAGTTTGGGGCAGAAGGACAGTATTCTGTTTATTTTTTGGAGAGCTCTGTTGTCTGTGAAGGTCTCTACCTTATAACTTTGTTTCAAGATTTGTCGATCAAGATCATGGAGTCCCAATCCAGCTCCGATCCAGTTTGTAACTCTACAGAAGAAACTCATTCTGTTAATTGGTCAAATTTTTCCTCAAAAAATTTCTTAAATGTACCGGAGACTCTCAGTTGGTGAAGGAAGCTGAATAAAAATATAATGCCCCTTTTCCACCGGCTCTACTTCAGCAGCCCGGCTCCGGCTCGGCTCTATTTCGGAGTTACCGCTTTTCCAGACTGGGATCTGTAGCAGGGTGCCGCCCCCTGGCGGTGGGAGTGGGGGAGTGGAGGTATAGCGCCCCGCCTCTAGGCGCCATGTGCTGTGCTTCGTTACTATACGACCTAACTCGAGTTGTTTTTCTAATACAAAAGAAGAAGCAGCTTCTTTTGAGCTTTTTTTTTATTATTATTATTTTTTTATGGCCTGATTGTGATTTTTCTGAGACTTCAAGAAAATTCGCGGTGGGAGGAAAGCTGCGATTGTGGTGAGGAGGAGCTGATCTCCACCTTGCAGCGGGAGGACAGCAGGTGGCTGTGATGGGCTAACGAGGATTTCTGTATTAAACTACTATAAAACTTGTAATAGTGCTGAATATACCTTTCAACCACTTTGAAAAGCTTTTCTTCGTCTCTCCAACATCTTTATCCTTCCCCCTCTTCCGTTTTTTGTTTTATGCCCCGGAGTTTTTTTTTGTCCCGCCGCGCCATCTTTAGCTTCCTGTTGTCGAGTGCACTACAATTAAAATTTAAAAGCAGAAAAAAAAACCGCGCTTCTGCGCGTTCTCGAAGTGAGAACCAAGCTACCTGTATGGGAGGGGAGAGGCGCCTAATCAGTGCTGTTCCTCAGTTATCGATCATTTCATACACAAACAGCTGTTAAGTACATAAAATGCTGACGAGAAAAAAAAATTTCCCCTCATCATTTTTGCGACCCCTCGAGTGCAGCGCCCCTATGCGTTTTTTTTTTTGCGCCACTAAATAAGTGCTATAAATACCATCAATATACCCAAAGCGTACAGGAAAGAGCGTGGCTGCTCCGGAGTCTGATAGTGAAGCCCAACAGTCCGCTCTGGCTCCGGGGTCATTTCAGGATGCCTCATTAGGAAAGCATGTGGAGCTGGATGCAGCGGTGGAGTAATCCCAGTGCGCGTTCACATCTGGAGGCTTGGGTTAATATCTGGGTCAGGTCAGCCTAGGTCAGCCCTGGTGCTCACTGGGTGGCTTCTGCCGGGAGCTAAGAGGAACGGGGAGTTTGGTTATTATTCTGTTATTTTTTTTTCTTCTCTTTTTCTGTTGGAAAGACATGAGAGAGAAACGACAGCGTGGTTGGTGTGAGTACGGTGAATGTTATCCCTCGCTGATTTAAAGATAGTTTATCTCTGATTGTTTTTAGTCCTAGATAAATGCTGCAAGTACTTTACGTACTTCAAACAGGGGGTCGGTTTCATGTAAAGTCCCTGTTTCTCATTAGCCATATGTTACATAACTAATGGTTGAATTACATGAGACCACGGAGGCTCTCAAACCAAACCAGATGGAGAAGAGGACTCGCGGAGAGGCAAACAGAAACTGTAAGTGATGACAGAAAGAGGTACATCATACAATATTGGAGAAAGATGCAAAGTTAAAATTGGGGGAAAAAAAGAGCTGCCACAGAGCCCTCACAGAAAACAAAACGGGCATAAAATAACAGAAAACAAAATTTCAGAAGAATATTGCATGTGTGCAAATTGTTTGTTTTTTTTAACCCTTTGGGGTCGTCAAGTTGCAAGTTTGTGTTTTAGAACAATGTCACAAAAAGCGACCTAAAACATCACCATGTCAACAGCAGACAACAGTAGAAAAAGCGTATTTAAATTTAAGGAAATGGAAGGAGGTGAAAGTTCTCCTGTATTTAGTTGGGTATAGTCTGACAAACCTGTCAGAATTTCTCTTCTTATTTGTTTTATTTTACACTAACATCATGAATTTTGACATAATTTCTCCACGAAAGGAAAAAATCAGAGCTCTTAAAGCCATTTTATTTTATTTTTTTTCCACATGACTGTACTTGCCCGTGTGTGTTAATCAGTCCATGTTCTCCTAGATTGTGATTGCCGAGTTTTAAACGTCAGCACACGGAGCATGTGCAGGCATGGTAAATACACACGCCGTCTCTTTGGCTTTCATTTAACAGCCCGTAATGTTTTTTTTAATAAGCACAAAATGTGAAACTAAGTACACCTCAAACATTCGTGAAACAACAGGGTGTTTTTTTTTTTTTTTTTTTCTTTTTAGTATGATTGTGTTTAGAGCATCAGCCATGCAGGTCGTCTCTTTTAAAAGGGCCTGAGCGGCTTTTAGCTCCCTATTCACGGCGCTCCTGCCAAGCCAGTGGACGTCTCTGTCTCTGAGCGCAGAGGGATGAAACCAACATCAGTCTTTGTTAAACCGTTACAGTGCAGCCATTCCTGAGACCTGGCAACAAACGGCAGCAGGCATGATCAGGTCCTGGCGGGAGATCGGGTTTTCTGAGAAACTCTTACCTCCCTGTAGGTGCTGCAGATTTATGCCCCAGAGATTGTGAGCTGTGGACATCGCTACGCAGATGGCAAGGTCAAACACATGGAGACACACTGAGCTTATGTAAGGGTTCTTTTGTTCACGTTCCACCAAATGACATAAGCTTGTTTTAAGGAGGTTACTTTGTTTTTTTTTACGCTAAGAAAAACACACATTGTTTTTACATGTGACCTTTCTTTTTTTTTCCTTAAACTCTTGCCGTCCTGTGAGAGAGGCACGTGTCGGAAGGAGAAAAAAAAAAAAAAAGTTACTGATTTTGATCAGAAACGCTGAGCAGTTTTTTAATTGTTTCCTATATTGGGATTTCTTTTTTTTATATTCTAAAGAGGAGCATATAAAAATGTCAAAACTGAAGTTAATTTTTTTTGGTGACATGAGGAAACCATAGTGATCGCTGCAAGGGACATCGAAGGATAAAAAAAAAAAAAAGTGGGATTTGGCATATATTTTACAAGATAATTGATAAAATGATCTAACAGAAAATGCAATGACATGCTAACAGCACGTTTTCCAGGCACTGGAGATGATGCTCCACATGAAAATGTTCTGGATGATGCCATCAGTTGCTATTCCACCCTATTTGCTTTTGCTGCTCCCCTTTAGATCTTTGTCTTGCCGTACGACTGGAATGCGGGATGTGATTCTTGCCTATTATAACCAAAGAAAGAGATGGTTTGAACTCTTCTCTCTTCATGGATAAACAATTTGGGGTCAAAGTTCCGGAATTTATTGAGGTTTTGAGATGCTAATGAGCTGCTTGCAGTTATGAAAACAGTTTTCATTACATTTATTCTTTTGTTTTTCCTAATATTCCTGATTTATTTTGGTTCTCATTTGCCCTCTAAGAAACTCTCCCGTAGCTCAGAAAAGTTAATCTAATTCTGTTTTGCTTGGTGTGTTTGAGGTGATTCAAACTTTAGACCAATGTCAAACATAAACCAGTAGAGAATCCACCTGACGTCTGCTTGCGTGATACAAATATCCTACAAGAAAGCAAATGGATTCAGAGAGCCCTTCGTTTTCTGATTACAAGAAAACGAGAGAGCTGTGCAGTGAAGGAATGGAAAGCGTAATCCATTCGCAAAGCAAAGCTAACAATTCTTGTGAAACAAAAACACAGATTGTTCCCTGGCAGCTAAATTTGAAATCAAAAACTGGTCGAAACAAATTGAGAAGCCTGCGCGAGATAAACATGCAGGATGAGGTCTAACTGTAACAAAAAAGAAAATAACTGTAGACTAAGCAGTTATTGGACTGAAGTGGTATTCACCAATGAATTACAAACCTACACTGAACACGATGCTGGAAATTTGGTCTAGTACTTGTTACTCGTCATGGTTCTAATGCGGATGTCTGCTGTCTTAACTGATGCAAATTATTTATTGATCTGGATTTGACTGACACAACTTTATGGCAAATATTGCGCTTGGCTATTCTGTTGGTGTCATCAAAAATAATCAACCCATCAATTACTTGGATTGATTATTTGTAAAAATCTCTTTCTTCTTCTGCCTTTCCATGTGAACAACAGAACTTGTGTGTTATGTAACGTATTTATTTTAAATAACAGCTTAGAATGTAAATCTGAGTAACTGGGAAAACAGAGCATTTTTTAATCTGGCACCATGAATTCAGCTTCTGTTGCTTCAGAAAGCTGATGCCCTTATTTTTTTCTTCTCTGTCCTTTCTGACCTTCTCATGAAATATGTCAGCGGAATCCAAACTTACACACAGAGATTGCTCTGATTGCTCTGATCCTCATTTCAAGATATGAAACAGATGATAAATATATTACAATATGTCTCAGTTGATGTCTGTTATGACCGCCTGCGCTCTATGTTTTCCGCAATTTTCTGCGATAACCATCTTTATTGGTAGATATTCACCTTTTGTGTGATTTGAGTTTTTAAAAAATTAACAGTTTTTGAGTCAGGCTTGATTTTTGTTCACGGCGACTATTCATATAGTGCCTTGCAAAAACATTCAAGTTGCAACAAACTTCTGTATTTTACTTGGATTTTATGTTATAGACCAACTCAGTCCCAGTTTTAATTGTGAGATGAAAGAAAAACCATGTGTTGGAATGGTGCAGTCAAAGTCTAGACCTAACTCCAATCGAGAATCTGAGGCAAGACTTGAAAATTAATATTTAACCCTTGTGCGTGCGAGGCCTGAGGCAACTGATACAGGTGAAATGGGTGTGGGGTCGATTGAACCCCATTTGTAAACACCAGGGTTAAGGACACTCTTCATCGCTCTGACTGAGCTCTGACTTGCCATTAAGCGAATTTGGTAAAAATGGGCAAAACTTATAAAGCCATTTCAAAGACTTGCAGCAGTGAAAAATTTGCAAGAAACATTTTTTTTTCTATTTTTCCTTTTCATTTATTGTACTTCACAATCTTGCACCAGTTTGCAAAAAAAAAAAAATCCAATAAAAGACTTTGAGGTTTGTACTGTAACGTGTCAAACTGTGATGGGATAATGAATGCCTCTGCAAGGCACTTTTACGTGTTTGGAAACGCACATTAATCCCGGCAGGTTTTTGCCGTCCTTGTTTGCTATTGCAAGTGTGTGCTTTGCTAGTGGGCGTGTCGTGCAGGCTGCGGTGTGCTGGTTTTGGGAACAGTGTGTTATAACTCCAGCAGGGCAGTGTTGTGTGAAGCATTGTGGCGTGTGGAAGAGATGCCAGGCTGCACCACGGGCCCCTCTCTCTTGGCCAGGTTTCCTGACTCAGCGCTTCCTATACCAGATCACTGGCCCACAGACACAAGCTTCCTGGCAGAGCATCAGTGTGGACGCTCCTGTCCTGGTGCGCCATTCTCTGGCCCTTCCCGGCCTGCGTGCGGCTCCTTTTGCTCATCCAGCTCGCTCATCATCTCAGCCGCCTGTCGAGGCCTCCTTTCAACGTGGCTTTGCATTAAGCAACACTTGCTCGCACACGCTGTCCTCAGCTTCATCCGACACGCGTCCCCTGCGGCCAAACCTGTCCCACACATGCTGTCAAATGTTTCCATCGTGGATGTTGTCCAACATACGGCTCCTGCTGGGTTCTTGTCCCTATTTTTGCTTGTGATCCCGCAATTTCATGCTCTGCTAAACTCGTATCACAGCTAGATTGGCTTGTCACCTGTGGTTGTATTAACATATAGATGGAAACTGGTTTTGAATCCAACAGTGTGAGGTGGTGGTGGAGCTCCAACAAGGCGAGACTTGGCTGAGTCCAAATCTCCAGAATAGGATGGAGCAAAAACCCGCAGTGGGGAGTGATGGGAGATTGGATGTCAGGGATTAGCGCAGCAGGAATGCTGATAATATTGTCTTTATTAATTGCAGCCAGCGGTGAGTAATGCTGTTAGACAAGTAAAAATATTTGAATAGACTGAAGGGTGTAAAATAATTAGCTCAAGTGGCGGAGAGGGGAAAAACCAGCAGCAAGTGGTGAAGTTTTTTTTATTTATTTTTTGTCCTTTATCTGATATGATTCTTCATTTCACCAGAAATACTCTAATTTCACATGCTTTAGCATCTTAGCTAATGAGTTCGGTGATTAAAACTATTATTTAGGTGTTTAAAGAAAAGGATAAAATTCAGAATTTCCTGGTCAGTTTTACAGTTTTACCGCATTCATAAAAAGAAAAGGGTTTGGCTCTCCGTGAGGTCCTAACAGTATGATTATCTTCACTAAAGCACTTTGTTGTCATGGTATCAACACAAGTATTTAAGATTATCTAGTGGATTCCATTTGAAAACACTTTCCAGTGCGCATTTTAAAACTAAAATGGCTTAAGAAAGTCCTGAGAAAAAAAAAAAAAAACTATTTCGGAATCGTTTTCCGAAGTACACGCAAATGCTGAAAACATTAAGAGTTCTTCGCAAACTAAGTTTCCATCCTCAGCACTCTTGTTTAGCCTTGGTCCAAACCAGACAGCAGCTGATGAGCGAGGCATGAATCAGAGTTCACATCTTTAAGCATTCAGGTCTACAACAGTCAGCAAGCAAAGGAGCTGCTCCGATGAGCACACAGAGGACGCCGCATCAGTCATTACTCTGATGGCTTTTTAATGACTGTCTGATTGGACTCCATCATGAATGACGTGCCCTTGTCCCCTTTTGTTTGCTTTGTGATCTACTTCCTTCCGAGTTGAAGCGCTCTGATGCAACGGCGAGCGCCCAAACTCGCTGCTGTACTATCAGAGAGTTTGCAGCCAGAGCCGTCATAGTTCCGTTCTGAAATCCCCTCATGATGACTAAGGGATATTCGTCTGTGTGCGTAGAGGCGGGCACTGCTCCCCTGCCATCTCTGTGTACCGCCGAGCGAGATGAGGCCTGACACGATGCCCGCTCTCTTTCCTCTGGGTGTCAGTCATGTCAGGCCGTGCAGAGCGCCCCTCCGCCGGAGAACGCACTGCGCGTAGGGCTGCTGAGTGCGCTCTTTGAAGGGCTCTCTGGGTCAAAGCGGCACGTAACGTCAGCCTTCCTTATTCATGGAATACATGTCTGCATTTTGCTGGTTGAACGTATTTGTGAATGTGTAAGATGGTTTATCGAGCTTCCTGAGGATTTGAGGAGG
The DNA here is from genome assembly GCF_904066995.2 of Poecilia reticulata. Taxonomy (NCBI): domain Eukaryota; kingdom Metazoa; phylum Chordata; class Actinopteri; order Cyprinodontiformes; family Poeciliidae; genus Poecilia; species Poecilia reticulata. The sequence goes on from NC_088849.1 coordinate 15,978,686, forward strand.
TCAGTGTGAGTTGAGTTGCGCTGCAAATTGATTGCAGTTTGAAAGACTTTGTCTGTGTGCTCTGTGAAGATGTGAAAGCACAACAGTTATTTTTAACCCGTGACGTTCCTGTTAAAATGTCATTATGAGCCCCAGCAACTTGACAACAATCTCATAAAACTACAGCTGCAACAATTTTGAAGTCGACACTTTGAGCCCTCTTTTCCCTGCACTTTATTTAGCATTTAGCATTACCAACTGGAAATGGCACCCTCCCAAAAAAATTTGTATGATTTACACAGGATTAACTCCAATCAAGAGTCTCTGTATTTATTCCCTAGAAGTTGCATCTTTACTTCATTTCTGAGATTTCTGAAAGGCAGTCATCTTTTTCACATTAAAAACTCAAAAGATCAAACAAGGCCCACCATGCTGAGACTTCCTGTTTTCTGCTTGAGTCTCACTCTCCAAATAGCAGCCTGAATGAACCGCATGTATGCGTTTGCAGAAAATAGAGTTTCAATAACTTCTTGGAAGCTTTCATGTTTCCGCTGACTTCATCTTTACAACTTACTTTGGAACATGTGAAGCTTGTGCTTGTCTCTAACACATGTACGCTAACGTTTGTGTTGTAAAATGCATTACAGTGTGGTCAGATCTTCAGTGTTTTGCATGTTGTAGCCAGGGGTGAAAGTATTTTTAAATTCTTGGGGGTACTCCGACAAAAAAAAAAAAAAAAAAAAAAATTATATATATATATATATATAATATATATATATATATATATATATATATATATATATATATATATATATTTAAAGCTGGGTAGCTCTTGAATTGGTACAAAATAAAGCTGTATTTCCTTCAGCCCGCTGGCTGTAATGTTCATACCTTGAGATGCCGTGAGACCTAAATCCTGAACATCATGGCATGGAGTGCATCCCAGTTTTCCATGTCTGACATATAACCATTCATTTTAGCTTTTAAACTGGTTATATTGATCCTGTGGCCAGACAGAGGGATAATCAGTAGCCCAGCATCATGACCTGTTTGTTCTGAAGATCCTGCAGCTTCCACTTCATCTTCCTAACATGGCGCCTCCTCACCCTGACTCTCATACTGATAGGAGGAACCACAGAGCTCTGTTAGGTAGGTTAAAGCTCATCTTCTGAAGTTGGGATATTTTTCCTCCAACAGGATCCAGAGGAATCACCTCAAACAAGGTGTTGGACTGGATTTTATTTCAATGTCATTTGTGAATGTTGGCTCCTCATTTTCAACAATGGAGCTGTAAAGGTTGAAAAAGGTTATTATTTTGGAGAACATCTCAACAACATCAATATTTCCACTAAATAAGAGGCAAAAAACAAAATTCTTTGATAAAGAAAAAGCCTCTCAGACTCAGAGCCCGACAGCACTGAAGTGTTTTTTTTATATTAGACAATTAATTTAATTTCACATTATTATTGCGGTAGAAGCCATTTGTTTGTTAAATACTTAATGAAACGTATTTACCTTGTTTGATGTTTGTTGTGATTGACATATAGTCACACAGAACGAGGTAATTAGTCTAAGTTTGTAGTTTATTGAATGTTCAGAAACTACAGCGGCTGTGATTAGCCAAGACAAAGGTAAAACAACCCGAACAGCTGGTCAACTCTAAACCACTCGCACATTTTTACTCTCCGTCTCTCTCTGTCTTTTAAGCACAGCCGTTGCCATGGCAACCTTCTGCACTCCCCAAGGCCGACCAGAGATTACGTTAAAAACATTTAGTCCATTACAATATCAGGTTTTCAGGCTTGATATTTATTATGCGATTATTAATAAGCTCCCTGAACACAGCTGTGGTTGATTAGTTGATTTTAAACTCCTGCTCTGCTGGTTATTTTGGTAATGGAAGAAACGCACAGAATTGCACAACACCTTGTTGAAACAATAATTACTGAGATTATTATTGTTGTTGAATCATTAATTTGAACACGTTTTGTTGATTTTTTTTGTTCTTTAATAAAGTTATTAACGTTTTGATAAAGAGTCAGAGGAGGACATGCTGGTCTCATCGTCCTGGCGGCGTTCAGTTTGCCACCTAATGCCGAGACCTCTACTCAAAACCTTCCGTGATCGACGTGTTGCAGCCCTGCTCTAGTAAAGCACGAACAGTTCAGAGATCATATGAAATGGAAAAAAAGTTATTGCAGGTACTGCGTAGTTGATATTCACCCAGTTGAATCGTGTATCCAGATCCCATCACACATAAAGCAGATAAATGCATCTAACGTTTTCTCCGTAGCGACAAAAACCACTGACTATGGCCCCAATAACTAACAATAAATGAAATTACAACTCCACTTAAATTACCAACACTTCACCTGCTGTGGTCTGATCACACAGATTTACAAATTCCTCCTGGTTGTATCTGCAGAGATATCTGCGCTGGTTCATCGGGCAGTTGGATCTGCCTGATCCAAACCGATCCATTGAACTTTATTTTTTTTTACCCTGTGCGAGGATTTTTTATTTTTAGTTTTTATTATTATTATTTTTGCGTGGTTTCACTTACCGGAAACAGACAGATGTTATGTCTACCGCGCTTCTGAGCGCCGCTCACTTCAGCTCCATTAATTAAAACCACTGGGTGAGTTAAATTTAATTCTTTGCAGCGGCAGAGCCGCGTCCGCGTTGGTTGGTTACGATCTAATTAACTTGTGCACCTTCATTTATTTCCTCAAGATAAACTGCCGGCTCCTCTGTTTAGACTATAAATGGATTCAGCATTGCATTCTCTTTAGTTTTCTCTGTTCTGTATGTAATGGAGACTGAAATTAAATGTGCTGTTTCTACCAAAGTTGTTGAATGGGCTTCCTAACCAGACGCTCCAAAGCGTCCGGTCCATAACTCTTCAACACGCCGCCAGCTCCCGGTCAGAAAGACGCATTTAGTTCAGTGTCCATGAGATGATATTCAGAAAGGATTCTTTTATTGATTGATTTTAGTTGGCTCTGCGATGAACTCTTTGTGTAAAGTGTGTAAAGAGGGTGTTAATTATAAGCTGTCAAATGACCGACGGGCTTTAAATGTTTCTGTCGTTTAAAAAAAATAACCGGTCAAAACGGGAAATATTTGACCTCTGGGTCGCATGTAACGAAGCACAGCACATGGCGCTACACCCTCCGCCACCAGGAGGCGGCACCCTGCTACAGAGCCAAGTTGGGCCGGTGAAACGCGGTCACTCCGAAATAGAGCCGAGCCGATTTGTTGAAGTAGAGCCGGTGGAAAAGGGGCAATAAAAACTCATCAAGCAAATCAGAACAGCGGACAGGACTTGACAGAATGCCGCCAGTGAAAATCCATGAGTAGGAGGAACAAAACAAGACCAGCAGAGGGCGGTGTTGTCACATAGAACAGAATGAAATGGGTAAAACACGTCACAGGGTCCGAGTTGCGTCACGTTTTCCCTCATGACGTAATTATTCTAAGACTTAAAAGAATTAAGTTAGTAGAGCTGTTGCCTTGCAGTCAGAAGGTTGTGGGTTCAATTCCCAGCACCGGTCTCTCTGCATGGAGTTGGCATGTTCTCCCTGTGCATGCGTGGGTTTTCTCCGGGTTCTCCGGCTTCCTCCCACAGTCCAAAAACATGACTAGGTTAATTGGGTTCCCTCTAATTTCTCAGGTGTGAATGTGTGTGCATGGTTGTTTGTCCTGTCTGTCTCTATATGTTCCCCCTGTGACACGCTGGCAACCTGTCCAGGGCGTAACCCACTCGCTCCCGAGATGTTCAACTGGTGAACGATTCGGAGTAACGTTTCAGCCAAAACGTTACCCCCTGTGGGGGCACCCCACGGGGGGATTAAGGGAAAACTGGATGAATGGGGATGAATGAATGTTTTACCTCACAGTCAAAAAATAACATTTTTCAGATAAAAATATTTACGATTGTTTTTTATACAGTAAATTCCATTTCTAAGTAATAACAAGTAGCAAAAGTAATAACGGGGCCATGCAGAGACCACTAAAGGGGCAGGTGCTCAAAAAAAAAAGGGCACATCTAACCGCATTCTAGGACAGAATATTAACAAAGCCACTCAGCTTTCAGAGTTTAATAAACAATGATAAATTACAAAATTGTGAGATATACCATCAAAACTAAGGATAATCTCTACATAGAGCATACAACTATGCATATGTAAGATATTTTATTAGTAATTTCTTTCTGCAGGTCTATTTTGTTATAGGAAAGTATTGCAATATTCAAACCCGCAATTTAGCAAGATATGTAAATCAGAGCTGGACCACCATATTTTGTCTTTACAGAATTAAACTATTTAAAATATAAACAAGGGCACAATGCAACCTTTTAGTGGACTGTAATCTATAAACAAAGAGCTGCCCATTTGCTGCAGTGGAGATGAAGACGGTCGATTCAGGAAAGCAGAGCTGCATCAAACTTTAACGTGAAACTGCAGAAAAAAACAAACAAAACAGAAGGAAAAATTGCTTTTGTTTTGTAGTAGGCTTTTCTCATGGTATGTGACCATGAGAAAAGCCTACTGAGTTTTGCTTAAACATTTTTAAACATTTAAATCACACATTTGTCTCATGAAGTAAATTTTTTTTTGCAAAACAAACTTATTTGTTCATGTCAGAAATCTTTTATTATTATTCTAAGTTTTTGTTGGGAGTCAAAGTTTTGCTTGTGATTCTCACATGACGTCTTAAGCAGGGCCTAAAATCACAACAAAAGATTTCTGATGTGTGAAAATAAAAGTTTATGTTTGGCAAATAACTAAGTTCACAAGACAAAAATTAGTTATGTAATTTTAAAAAGTTTTTTAAACAAAACGATTTGTTTTTTTAAAAAGGAATCATTACAATTCCAAAAGTTTTGATTACAATTTTATTTTACTTAACTGAGGTTAGTTTTTTTCCCCATTGAATAATTGGGAAAAAAATTTTAACTGCATACTCTGCGAACCTTAAATTTATCTTTAAATTGTCTTACAATAAATTACATATTTCCCCAGTAACATTTAGGAGTAAATCATTTGTAGGGAGCTCCAAAAATATTATACAGCTCAACTCAACCCAACTTAAAGTCTGGGTTGAGTTTTTTTCCCCTTCATTAATGACAAACTTTTATTACATACATTATATCTATCATGGTAGTCACGGTGAGTTATTTTTAATTCTAAATGAATATCCTTGTTGGACTTTCATTTAAGTGTTATTCTCCTTCAAGATACATTTACCTAACGCTAGAATAAATGAAATGTACATTATGCAGCAAAGGAAATTAGAAGATCGGACATATATTCATTATGGAGATGATCGGGTTTGGATGGGTGATGTGCCTCGTATTGCATAAGCGATACTGAAGAATGACTATCATTAACGGTACAGGGAAGGAGCTTTTAGTTATCTAGCTTTGCTAGCAAAGTCGTTAGCTAGCAGCTAATAGCACAACAACAGCCTAATGTCTGTATGATAAAAATACTGAATGGATAGATAAGAACAGTTTCTCCTCACCTGGCTGTCTCCTCCAGCTCAGTAGTTCTTCAGAGAAAGGCAGACGCAGAGGCCTGTCAGTGTCTGTTGTATTTCATTACCTCTCTGCTTAAACCGCAACTCCAAGCTGAAGCAGAAACGATACTTCAACGTTTTCCGTCATCTGACAATTAGCAAGTCTACTCCACTTTATTCACCAAAAACGTTTGTTTTTTTTTTATTCACCAAAAACTGTTCTGTAATCTGGAACATTCGCTACGTTGAGCTCCAGTTAGCCGCCTTATCTCACTGCACGAGAGGCAACTGTGTCATGCGTCACGGGCAAAAGGTCAAAGGTAACAAGGTGACCGGAGGGCTTATTATGTTGTACAAAAATAAATAAATAAATAAATAAATAATAATTTTAGTACATGTTATGTGTCAGAAGAGGGCTTCGAAAATAATAATACAAAAAAATAAAAAAATAAAAATTGACCAAAAGGGCACTTGGGGGCAAGGAGCAAAAAGGGCAGGTGCTCAAGCACCCCCAGACCTCCGTTCTGCACATGCCTGCTGCGTACCCCCTCGAAATCTTTTAGGGGTTTTAGGGGTATTCTGCCGTACCCCCTTACTTTCACCCCTGGTTGTAGCCCATTTGATATTAGTAATTTTAAGGTCTATAAAATGTCTGTGAAACTGCATGAAAGTTGCCAAAAGCTGGGAACTATTTGCAGCTTTTTCAATTATTTTCTAATAACATGTACTGTGCGAACACAGAAATAAACAGATTTAACGCTTAGCTCATTCTGGCGCTGCATTCACTTACACTTGGACATTTGATATTTACCCATTTAGTCACAATAGTTTTATGTACCATATGTGTTTGGATTCCACAGTGCGTTAAAGTCCCAGCCCTAATTTACAAACATTTTTAACCTTCTGAACATTGATAATTTTTGTTTTTTGTTTTTTTAATTCTGACCATATCAAATTATGAATCCTAAAGGTACTGCGCTTAAGGCAGTTTTATGCAAAATTATATTTGATTGACCATCTAGCATTTCACATGTAATTTGAAACGGCATATAGAGCTTTTGAGTAAAGATCACACTGAGGTGGGTGCTGTTTGAAGAGGCAGAGTTCAGTTGGTATAGTGTGTGTGTGTGTGTGTGTGTGTGTGTGTGTGTGTGTGTGTGTGTGTGTGTGTGTGCGTGTGCGTGTGTGTGTGCAGGCAGAGAAAGCTTTAACCCCCTGCAATGCCTTACCTCGGAGATTTCCTCCTGCCTGAGTACAACCTGCCCTCCCTCGCACTATTGATGCATTCATGATTCTGACTTTGGCCTTTGCTAATGGCTCAGTCTGTTTAACGGTCAGCAAGCAAGTGAGATAGACTGGCTGGATGCTGCTTGTTTGTTATAGGAATAAGATGTTAAAACGAATAATTCATAAAGATTAAAGTTCTATCTGTTAAACGGCAACAGCAGAGACCTCACACAGTCTGTTGTTTGGATTTGGACCCCAGAGTTGGAGTCGTAAATCCACCTGGGCCCAGAGCTGGACTGGGCCAAACAAACGGCCCTGGCACTTTTGGCCACGGTGGCCCACCATGATTATTTATACGACACGTGAAGGCACACCACATATCAGACTATATATGTGCAGATTGTGTTGTTTGAAAGGTTAAAATAAAGCATAGCAGCCTGCAAGGAAAAGAGTAGCCATGTAAAAAAAAACAAAAAAAACAGGATACTAACACAACTCAGTATTATTTGTGTGGTGTTCCAGACACAGAAATAATTGAACCTCTAGATTTAAGATTGTTAGACACTTTTGGTATGATTATGCTCTCATGTGTTGGAGGCTGTTTGGTTGTAAAATCTGAAGATAAAAGAAATATAACAAATCGCCACTGGTGGCGCTCTTGCTGTGCACAAGAGAGATGAGTCAACCTGAAAAGAAGAAGATGTGTTCCCTGTTCGAAAATAAACCTTGCCATGTGCTACTTCCAGTTATCTGCTTGAATATTATTTTTATTTGACCTGGTGTATCATACACAACAATTAGAAAACAAAAGCTATGAAGGTCATTCTCTCTCACACAAATGATGCCGTGAGACCTAATATGATTGTGAATGCTTCAAGGTTTACTGAACAAAATAACTTGTATTTTCTACGTTAAGTATTTCAACTCTTTAGCTACAGTTTCCCCAGACAATAGTGAAGATGTATGTCGAATCTGTTTTTAGAATTTTTTTATTTAATTAATTCTAACTTTTTAGATTTCTTCCTTTTCTTAGTTTTTTACATTTCTCTTTTAATTTGCTATTACTGCTATTAGGTTAGCTCAAATGACAAAATCTGACAAGTTTGGTCAAAGGAGAGGGGAGTGGCTGAGAGATTTCATTGGATTAGCTCGATGTCCTTCAAGAAAATAAACCAATCGGCTGTAATAACTGACAAAAATTGCATATGATATGCTTTTATGGTTAAAATATGAACGCCCCCGGCCAGTCCATTCCCGCTGCGCCAGGTGACCAGTACACCCCTGCCTGAGCCCCCTGGTGTAAGGTGTGTTGGAGAAAAGTGGCCTTCCCAGTTGTGAAATTAGCAAGAGGAGCTTCATCCTCACACTCTGGATCGGGTCCAGTCGAGCCGAGACCGTGCCAGAGTCAAACCATCAATCCTGGCTTGGCTGATCCAGGAGAGGTTTCCACATGATTCTTTTAATCACTTTGACAGACACGCTCACTGTGGGTTCTTCTTGCACTTTGGTGTCAAAGTAACATCTGAAGGTAACGAGTGCACCAGTAAATTAACTACAACATAAGTTCTCTCTTTTTTTTCTTTTTTTTTTGCCCTCTCTCTTTAAGTAATGCAGGCTCCACTCAGGCAGAGCTGTAATTTTGTGCATCATCCATCACAGCTGCAACCCAACTGGATTAAACATGAAGTGCCAGAAGAGTCAGAAACTTAGGCTTTCAATCAAAGGAGTCTTGTCATATCTTACGCACTTCATTAGCTTTCTGAAATCACTTTTTTCTCTATAATCTGGCTGTATTTGACAAGTGGCACGTGCCTGCATGAAGTGCTTTGACCTTCAATGTTGCAACTGCTAAACCAAAGACTTGAAATGAATTTAAAGGACTTCTGCCTGTCAGTGGTTAAATTTATTAGACTGCAGAGCTTCTGCCTTTCCAATTAGTAAGTTATTTGAATTTGAAAATATGCATGGCAGCACATGCAAATATCTTAAATTCAGGCATTTATCATTAAAAAAAATCATGTTTTTCTTGCAAATTTGCAGGTTTTTGACTTCAGAGAATAATATCCAAGTTTTTTCTTGTAGATATGGAAGTCCTTTCAAAATTTCAGAAATTTTGGCAGACATTTGCTGTGGTATTAAAGTAGTCCATGACCAAATATTTTTTATGCTTGCTTCTTTTTTTCTCTACAAAGTATTTGATTGTTGGCAGAAGATCGAGATACACAACGTTTTTAATCACAAAGCTGATTACCAGCCCTAGTTCCTCAAAATCTTTGAATGCATAAAGTGCAGGAAAATGCTAAGCTTCTAGCTTGTGTTGCTCCTAGTTGTTGGTAACAATTCGAATCCTTACTTTCCAATTTGCGACTAGAAAAAGAAAGCCGAATGGAGTGACGTTTACTGATCAGAGCTCAGATTTCCAAGGAAATGAACTAAAAATCTGTTCCTAAAGTATCTTGTGGCGTCCACTCTGCTAGTCCATAAGGGACTTCCAGGTTCATCCTGTCCAACCTTCACAAACCAAAATTAAACAAAAACACCTGGTGAGATGCGGTTGCATCTGAAATGAAGTTGGTGTGAATGTGTCCTCATGTTGGCATGCTCTCAACAGCTCGAGCATCATGATGCAGAGATGAGTGTGTCGAGCCCTTAGCAAGTGAGAGATTAAACATTTGTAACCTTTTCATTGCGCAAGATGATTTCATATTCAGGATTTCTTTGCCATACAACAAACTCTCCCTTTTACCAAATCACATCCAGAGGATTAAAATGTTCTGCATCAAAGTGAAGAATGATTTTATGGGATTTAACTGCGTCAGCTTTGAAAGCTGCTTTGTAAAACGGTCCCTTTGAGGCCCCTATACAGTGCAGGGGGATCCTGTCACATTGCTGTCTTGGACCAGTGATGAAATAATCTGCGATTAAACTGTGAATGCGATGCTTTGATTGAAGCCAGTTTAATTGCCGCCCTGTGTCGTCAAAACGGGTAATCTTCGTTACTGTGAGTTTGTCTCAGGTCGGGCCACGTATGAATAATGTAGAGCGAGGCATCTAACTGAGAGGCTGGTTAAAGGAGGCGCTCCTCTGATGTTGGCAAACAAGCTCTCTCTTTCTCTCTCTCTCTTTCTCTGACATTTCCGAGGGAAAAGCAGAAGGAGAGAGAAGAGGGAGATCATGGGAGTTGGATTAGAGTTCATGCTCAGTTTGTTTGGTTACAGTACGATGAGATGTGATTGTTGTTTCCTGCTGAATTAGGCTCTTATAAAGCGTCTGTCTGTTTGAAACTAAGTTCATTATAAATTGACCAAAATCCCTCTGTCATTCAGGAACCTCCTGATTATCACTCGGACCATCTGTGTTTGAATGTTTTTGTTGCAAACAAAAAGCAGTGCAGCAATTTTTTTGTTTGTTTATGGATGAATCTGATGCAATCATTTTTTATTTTTTTTTGTAGGTCTGTGAGCTGGTATGTATGTTTGTATGTCTGTGCTGATTATTTATTTTCATTGCTGACCATCTGACACTAAAGCTGATCCTAAGTCTGACTTGAGTTGCACGTTGGATAATGTTAGCCTGGGCTTGACACATTTAAATACACTTGGTTCACACGTTATTTTTTTTGTATTGTATTGTATTTTCTTTTTTTGTAGATTTTTTTCTATCATTACTTGCTCTTCTACATATCTACAGATAAGTCTTTGTTCTGAGGTTACTTTGCTTCTTTTCCCTAATTACGTTTGGATGAAATATGAGGAGACTTTTCTAAAGGTTTCTTTTTAATTTTTGATAACTTTTTGGCGCTTTTCATTGTGGTGTTTGTTTCCTATGACATGAGAGGTTACCTTCTCTGATTGGAGTGAAATGACTCCTTTTCCACACAATAGGTTGTGAACAGTTTTGTGTTGAATTTTAAATTAATTTTGTATAAATCAAGTTGACTGACTTATGAAAAGACTTGTAAGGTGATGTGAATAAAAAGCACTCTTATTATATTAAACAAACAAAAGTAGAAATATTTTGGATTCAAAATTTCTCATTTTTTGGACTGACAAAAAATGGGTGGCACCTTCCTTTCCCAATTTTGTTTATTTCTACCCAACCTCCAATCCAGGCCTTCAGCTTGGTTGCTTTGGTTTAAATCCCTGAAGATGGACCAGGTCATTATTGACCTCAGAGGGAAACTTCCACTTTAAAATTTACAACTGTGGCATTTTGCCCTCAGGCAGTGTCTGAAGCCTTGTGCTGAGAGAGATATCCCAATCTTTGTTCTTCTCATTCTGAGTTCAATTTAGCAGCTCAGAACTATGAATAAATCTAAAACTACATAATTGAATTCCGCGAACAGAGCGGATTCTCAAGATTAGGAGAGAATGCAAATCTGTTTCTCAGCCAGAACAATGACAACGAAGCATCATAAATCCTAACGAGGAAAATATGTGATGAGAAATGGTGCAGAGAACAGAAAACGATGCATTTGATCCCCATCCAGAATTGAATCTGCTACATAGAAGAGTGTTATTGTTTTAAGTTAATTATCACTATGTCGTGGTAATTTATCTGGATCATTTACAGCATTTAGTATAAGCAACGTTTGATTCGGCGCTTTTAAATTACTCCTGAATTCTAATATCTATTATTTGTTTAGAGGATTAGCAAGTATTTATTCAACTGTGTTTCCCTAATTATTTCTCCTGACATGTTTTGTTGTGTGCATGATTCGTCTTCCCTCGGGGAGAGTGTACCGAGTGGGTGTGCTGCTGGAGCCGACTAACAGGAGGAGGAATGGCATTGAATACCAATGCACAGGCTGGTCAGTCCTTGCAGAGAGACCAGACACTGTGTATTTGTCTGTGTGTGTGTGGGTTTGGTGGAAGATTGGACATCCCATGTGTGTGCTGCGTTTGTGTGTGTGTGTGTGTGCGCGCACAGCCGCCTGCGCTCTGTTTGCTTGCTGCTGTGTCCTCAGTCACATCCCGTCTGGATCGAAACCCTGCCCTTCCTGTGCTAAAATAAACCCACCTTGGGACGTCGAGGACCTTGCACAGAGTGCTGATTGTTACACCTTTGATTTCTCTCTGACTTGGGTCACACTCTGCTTGCAGCCCAACACTTTAAAGCATGCACAGAAACTGCCATGAGAGTTTATTTTAACATTATTTACGTAATTACTTAATTTGACTCTTTTGGATCACAGGAATTGACAGAATTTTACTGTTCTTGTTTATTTCCTTTTGTGTCCATGGTTTCCTATCAATATTAGTTTGCACATAATTTATTGCCTGTTGTTTGTAGCTCTTCTAATTTTGTGGTAAACAGGAAAACGCCTAAAAAAAAAACACTAAAGAAAAAACTCTAGACAACATAACTTTATTAGAAACAGCTTTAAAAATTTCCCTTACCTATAAACGGCCCTAATCAGAAAAACTCAGTAGCAGAAATATTACACATATGAGGTGGTGAAGTTTTAAAAATTAATGAATTAATTGTGTGTGGTTTCATACTGAATTTCTTTGTTGTACTGTATTTTGAGTTGGGGGGCGGGGGGGAATTTTATTACCAGAAATGTAACAAAAGATGAATCAAACATTTCAAAATTTCTGCTTGGACCAATAGCTAAGTTGTAATTACAGAAATTAATAGGCATATTTTTATAAGTGGGTCATAGTCTGCAAATATGTTTCACTCTTCTTAACTGTTTTTGCTTCAACACACACACACACACACAGATTCAGTTTGCTCAATTATTCTGAGCAATTTGTCTATGGGAAATTTAAGCTCAATTACGAGACACCAGCTCACCTAACACGCGTGTTTTGAGCAGCATGAGGTGTACCGAGAGACTCTAAGCCATGCAGAAACATCCTAGGACATTCTTACGTCAAGGCAACAATTGTAACCACTCACACTTAAGTTGCAATGGGCAAAAGCCTAAATCACGCAAGACACTGACCCTTAAAGAACAGAGCTGGGGATTTATAGTTTTGTCTCTTTTTCTATCACATAAATTCCTTTTATGTGAATTTTGAAGAACTCTTTGTCTCTATTCTGGTTTCAGCTCATAGTGGAGAAGACCACAGACTTCCCCTCTGCTGAGTTCTCTCTGGTGGAGGATGTGGCTCTGCACTTCACCTGTTTGATGGACAGGCTGAATGAGCAGCGCCTCTTCCAGCCTGACCTCTGTGACGTGGACATCGTGTTGGTGCGCCAGCGCAGCACCTTTCCTGCCCACAAGGGAGTGCTGGCGGCCTACAGCCCCTTCTTCCATTCCCTTTTCGCCCAAAGCAAACAGCTGCGGCGCGTGGATCTGTCCCTGGACGCCCTGACCTCTCAGGGCCTTCAGCAGATCCTCAACTTCATTTACACCTCCAAGCTGCTGGTGAGCAGCAGCACCGTCCGTGATGTGTTGAACGCTGCCACCGTGCTTCAGATGAGCGACATCGCGGCGTCCTGTCGAGATCTTCTCAGCAGCCACTCGCTGAGAGCCACCTGCAGAGAGATGGCCAATCAGGAAGGGTTCGACCCAGCCGAGATGCCTCCCTGCCAGCTGTACCGGGAGATCAAACAGGAGTCCGAGCTCGGCAGGGTCTACACGCGAGAAGGCAGCAGCCCGTTCTCCGTCAGAGTGGAGGAGGTGGGAAAGATGGCTGCCCAGACAAAGCAGTACTATCAGAAAGAGGAGGGACTGGGAGGCGGGGCCAGCACGGGTGTGGCCACTCTGTGTAAAGTGGAGGGCGGCGGAGAGGAGTCGAAACCAGCGGATGGTCACACCTCCTTCAACAGAGATCAGATCATTGTCGAAGTCAACCTCAACAACCAGACCCTGAACGTCTCGAAGGGATCCGATGGGAAATCTTCCGCAATCACAGAACCCATGTTTGGCCGTTGTCGTAAAAACGAGAGAGACTCTGAGGGTGACGAGGACGATGAGATGGAGAATGGTGACGGACGTGAAGAGGAGGGCGACGAAGATCTAAAGAGGACAGACATACTGGGGCATACCAGTGGAGAGGAAGATGAGGAGGATGAGGAAGAGGAAGAGGAGGAGGAGGAGAACACCTTAAACATTCCTGGACTGGAGCAGCCCATCGTAATGGATCGACCTCGCCGGGGAACCAGAGCCTTAGCCGTGGTGGGCGCCACTGCCATGCGTCAGACGCTCGCAGAGGCCACCCTGACCAACCAGCGACAGGGCAGGAAGAAGGCACTGGATGCAGAGGGCCTAGGTCAGAAGGTCAGGCTGGAGGAGAAGCAACACTTCCCGTGTAAAAAATGCCCTCGCATCTTCAACAACCGCTGGTACCTGGAGAAGCACATGAACGTCACGCACAACCGCATGCAGATCTGCAACAACTGTGGGAAGCGCTTCCTGTTGGAGAGTGAGCTGCTGCTGCACCAACAGACGGACTGTGAGCGGAGCATCCAGGTAGGAACCGTTCACGCTCTCACCTTTCAGATTATGGGGAAGTGGAAGGAAAAGCAGAACTGGTTTTCAAAGTTATTTGCAAAATTCTGAAAATGTGGCATTTACTCGTGTTCAACCATCTGTTCCATTACTTTGTGCAGCCATCTCTGCTGCCATTACAGTTGCAAGGCTTTTTGTGTTTGATCGAGACGGAGCAATGTTTATTTATGCATAAACGGAGAGTGTCTGCGAACATAAATTTTCAAGCCTTCCGACAAATTCTTGGTTAGACTTTTAACCTCTCAAACATGAACCCGGTAAACTCTCCGTTTATTTTTGCATGAACAGAGAGTGTCTGCGAAAATAAATTTTCAAGCCTTCTGACAAATTCTTGGTTAGACTTTTAACCTCTCAAACATGAACCCGGTAATCACGACATCTCCTCTTCTTCGCTGTGTGCTTTGAAAGTGTGTGACCTGTGGAAAGGCTTTCAAGAAGCTGTGGTCGCTGCACGAGCACAACAAGATTGTCCACGGCTACGCGGAGAAGAAGTTCTCATGCGAGATCTGCGAGAAGAAATTTTACACCATGGCTCACGTCAGGAAGCACATGGTCGGTGAGTGACACTGCCATCAACTATCTCCGTGGGTCACCTCGCTCCCGTGTGTACTTTGGGCTTCCTCCTCTACAGCTTTTTAATTGTTGAGCAGGATTTGTTTTGGGTGTTGCTTTCCTTTTCCACTTTTTCTGACGGATAAGCATCTTACTTTCCCAGACTGCTTGTGCACATCCATCCAAGAATATCTTGCATATATTTATCTGTTGTTCATACTTACAGTGCCTGTAAAAAGTATTCACTCCTCTGATGTTTTAACAAATCAGTTATGGTTGATGTTTTTGAAAAAAAAAAAGAATAAAAAAAAATCATTCAATGTCAAAGCATAAACATAACATTCGTGCCTGCATAAAAGTCACCCCGTTGAAGGCTGAATGTTATAGATGCACCCTTTAGTGCAGAGTCTGAGTCAGACTTGCACTTCTGGACGCTGAAGTTTTACTCACTTTTTCCATCCAAAGCTGCCTGAGCTCTGTCAAGTGTAGCCACAAATTCTCTATCGGATTGAGGCCTGGGTGTGTTTTTAATGTTTGTGCATTTCGTCGTTTGTGTAGCCCATACGAAGGACATGCCGTTTACCTGTGAGACGTGCGGAAAGTCGTTCAAGCGCAGCATGTCCCTGAAGGTCCACTCTCTGCAGCACTCGGGAGAGAAACCCTTCAAGTGTGAGGTTTGAGATCCCTTTTTCAGTGCTGTGGCAGATTTTAAGAGTTGTAAGAAATGACTATGGTGGTGAAATCTAGCTTTTCTAGCCTTCCTTAATACAAAAAGGATCCCAGTCATTGCGGCTTTTGCCTTTGTTGCATGTCTGTTGTATTAAAAATCCTATTTTACAGTAGTCCATCAACAACAGATGTTGGTTTGATTGAGCACTGCCTCCTCCAGAAGTGATTTTTTTTTTTTTTAGAAGATTGATCGAGTGTGTCCACCGTGTGCCATTTCAGAGCTGCAGCGAGCGCTTCCAGTACAAATACCAGCTGCGTTCACACATGAGCATCCACATCGGACACAAGCAGTTCATGTGTCAGTGGTGCGGAAAGGACTTCAACATGAAGCAATACTTTGACGAGCATATGAAGACGCACACTGGTAAGTCACCTTTTGTTAGAGATTTTTTGGTATTATCATTTTGTTATTACTTTAGTTCATATTCAATCTAATGTTCAATTTAAAGTGTTCTCTTCCTTCTGTGTGTATAAACTGACCTGGAGGCCCCATCTGCCTGTTTGTCTTCATGTGAACTGTGTGTTTCCCAGACCTTAAATTACGTTTCCACAGGTGCCTTCTTATCAACCGGAATACTCCCCATCTTAGAAACTGCCTATATGCAGTAATAATTTATCTCTGCTGTCTTCTTTAGCAATCCTCCCTGTTTCTGCTTGATAATAAAAGACAAGCTGTAACCAAAGGTCTTTAGAACGCTCAGTGAACGGCTTGGAGGAGCAGCTTGCTGAGTCTTCTCCTTTTGCAAAAGCTTGGTCATGAAATTTATATACGTTGTCTGTGGTTCTTTTAATGAAGGTTCGAAAGGAAAAACACCTATCACCTTTGCCACACTTTTAAAGTTTTTATTGTATGTGGAGCTATTTCATAGTTTGGGGAAGAATTACGTGTATACTCTTGTCAACAATAGTCAGTTTTTCTCACATTTTATGTATGAAATGACACAATATATCGAAACACGCTTGACAGTAAATACTGATCTGGTGTCTTTTATCCTTCAGGAGAGAAGCCGTACATCTGTGAGATCTGTGGGAAGAGCTTCACGAGTCGGCCCAACATGAAGCGCCACCGCCGCACCCACACCGGAGAGAAGCCGTACCCCTGCGAGGTGTGCGGTCAGCGCTTCCGCTTCTCCAACATGCTCAAGGCCCACAGGGAGAAGTGCTTTCACGTCACCAACCCCATGGTGGTCCCAAACTGCGGCGACCCCCTCGGCCTTGACCTGCCCCTCGTCTCTCCTGCCGCGAACTCTTCCGGTCCGGCGCAGCTGGGAACGCCGGCCTCCGCCGCCACGCCCTCCGCCGCCTCCAGCCCACAGCTCCTCCACAGCACCCAGCTGTCTCTCTCCCTGCTGCACCCCATGGGGGGGCTGGCTGCTGCCTCACATTTACCCCCACCGCCTCCCTTGTTCTCTGCTGGTAGGATGAACTCCAACAACTAACAAAATTTCTGTAGCATTTAAAGCACTTTGTTTGGCTTCTCCTTGTTTAAGAGCAGACTCGCAGCGGGAGATTGACATTTACACGGAAGACAAAACTGAAAATATATACAAAAAAAAAAGGCTAAACGTAGACCTTGTAACAGACTCTTTCATCTGCATAAATAAGAAATAGCTATTTTTTACTCAGCTGAATACAGTATATATCCTCAAAGTCCTCTCCGACTTCTCCCATAACTTTTACACCACACTTATAAATCCAGAGTTTTGCACAACAAATAGATTGTAACATCCTTTACCAAATAACTGTTACACATGCTGATAAAGGATGAGAGTAAAATATGTTTTGTTCTCTGCCAGGATGTAGCGACCAGTTCCAGTCTGACCCAGCAATAACCAAACGCTCATTTTGACTTTGAACATGTACCTGTTTGTGACGTCACCAATAACCAAACCCTGTAGCTCCCTTGCTATGGATAAGTAATGTAATATAGCGTTTATAATCGATCCTGCACCTTACATTTGCCTCCTGTGACATTTAATATGTACTCCTGTTTCTTTTTTTTTTTTTTTTCCGGTTGTGGTTGGGTGATTCATGGCTTCAGTTTCAAAAGACATTAGAGAGGCTACAATGTGTGTAGTGGAGTGAGTGTGTTTTTTTTTTGTTTGTTTTTTTTTGTCTGTGCTGGTGTCTTAGAGTGATCTGTGAAGCAGAGACTGGAACTGAGAGTCTTCAAAACAACAAATTCACACTTGAGCTTCCACAAAGTCAGCAGAAGAAGATATTCGCGACTCTTATGTTTGGCTTCCATTAACCATCCCAACTCTCTTACAGGTCTGACTATTTATGTACCACTGTCTTGCAAAACCATTCACTCCTCTTGAACCTTTTTTTTTTTTCTTTTACACATTTTGTGTTGCAACCACAAATTTTAATATATGTTTTTCGCTTATTTGATACTTCCAACACAGAGTAGCGCGCAAGTCTGACGTAGAAGGAAAATGATGCATGGATTTTCTCGGTTTTCTTACTTTTACAAAAAGTGTGTTTCCTTACTGAAAGCCTTGTTCAACCGCCTTTCACTGTGGTTTCCGCTGAAAGTCTTCTGGAGTTTGTCTTCATCAGCTTTTCACCTCTAGAGATGGTAATTTTGTTCATTTTTCTTTGCAAAAAAGCTCAAATTCAGTTGGATTGGGAGGAGAGTGTCTGTTAACTTTACATGGCTTCCTCTTTTCACTCTTCAATGAGACCGTATTTTTTGAGTGCAAGACTATTAGTTCTGAGGTCGACAGAATCTGCCACCTGAGTTGTGGCTCTCTGCAGCTCCTCCAGAGCCTTCACTCTTGGCTGCTTCTCTGATTAATGCTCTCATCGCCTGGTCTGTCAGATTAGTTGGATGGTCGTGTCTCAGTAGATTTGTAGATGGTGGTTGTGAAAGCAATTGGTTGCACTGGATTTTATTTAGAGGCATCAGAGTGAAAGGACCCACATAGAAAAACATGCCACACTTTTCAAATTTTTGCTTGTAAAAAAAAAGAAGAAAAAAATCTGTTTTTGGTCTATCTCTATAAATCAGCACTAAAATATGATGCAGTTTGCTGCCATGTTGTGACGATTCATGATAAAGTTCAATACAAGGCACGGTGTATATATAGCCAGAGGTGTGAGACAATGGGGCATTTTTCTGTGACTGCTAATATACTAGGTCCAAAACCTCATGTACTCAAACAGTATAGCTGTACTTGTATATCAAATTCTAATGTTATTGGTAAAGTTGAATACTGTTCTTTCAGAAAGGAAATTCAGAGAAGTTTGCTCGCAAAACTAAATGTGTGCATTTAATCTGTAGAGGATTTAACTCGTATTGTAAATGATCAAATCCAAGAAACAACAACCCAAAGCTTAAGTCTTACTAAATGACAATAGCTGTATATATTCTGTTAAACAATCATTTGTAGCTGCAAATAAAAGTTATTGACTTGCAGTACAATACATTATTAATAAAGTAAAGGAATAGTTTTAAAGTATATAGAGAGGGTTTTTTGCTTCTTACTCAGTTTAAATTAGAAAGTTGTCGCCACTCAAAGAAATATTGATAATTTTTCATTCTTGATGTTAACTGGTACATCATTTCTAATTAAGCTCTTGTATTCATTTCCTACTACGGTATTTATATATGTTGGTGAATGCCGAATAATCTCCAGTTCTATTCAGTGCCTACATCTGGAAGTTTCTCTGAGGCAAGAGAGTAAATTTCTCCTGCACTATGCTAGTTTGTTAGCTTCCCCGTGTTAAACATGCTAACATTTCTCATCTATGTGATATATTGAAGGAGTCCTCTAAAAATTTAAATATGGCCCGACCTTTTTCACAGTGTAGGAAAAACTCTAGTTCAGCCTCTTGCTTTCAAGATTTATTTTTGCAGTAAAGTTTTGGAAAAGCTCTTCCGATTTCTGCAAAGGTTCATTTCTGCAGTTTTTGAACCCAGATTTTCCATTCCAAAAACAAATTTGTTCGTAAACTGAATTATGGACGGAACAGCAATTACATTACTTTAGTTGTTGACGAATAATTGTTTCCTATCTTGGAATATATTTTGGGGTTTCATAAAATGTGTTTATGTGGGTCTAAATATGAGGAAATGAAAGGCTTGGGGTGGAACATCAAGTTTTGTCATGTCTGTGAAGTTTGTGCGCTGTTGACGCGCTCTTGTTCTGAACAATGCATGTGTATTAGGATCAAAGGTGTGGATTTCACTGTTCTGCTGCGTCAGGATGGAGTATGTTACTTTTGCTGTGTCGTCACCCTGTCAGGGTTTTTTTTTTTTGTTATTATTTTTGTCTTAACCCCCTGAAGAATCAGTTGTCCAGCTTGGGATGAGCTGAAAGCTCTAAACATAGCCTGAGGGTTTTCCAAGTTATTAAATATATGTATAAATAGGATTAAGTAGTAAAATTCTATTCTGTTGAAGCCACTTTAATCATTCGGTATGCTAAAGTGATTGAATCTTCTGAGATTGTATAGAATGTGAGAATAACAAAGCATGAGATCAAGAGGCGTTAATGTCCGACAGTTGCTGCATAATTGTGTATGTGCAGCAATTTTGATTATGTGCAATATTAACATGTGGACTTTCAGAGTTGTGACACTAAAGCCCAAAAATGTTTCAACAGGTCCCAAAAAATTCATCGCAGCTTGGATCAGAGATCAAATCATGCATGCGTATCAGATGCTTAGACTAACAAAACCAGAGTGGTTTTTCTTTCTTTTTTTTTTTTTACATCTACAATACCAGCTCCTCCTACGTCGATAAAATGCAAGCCTATCTGAAGTTACATAAAGGTGAAGCTATATGGAGCTTAGCCAATTTTCACCTTTGCGTTAACATTGATGTGAGCTTTCCATTTGCTTCAGTTAGCAGGTTTGAGTGGCATTGAGCAAATCATAAGACTGAAAGCTTTAAGTGGAAAAAGAATTGACCCCATAAAATTTCAGTGTCATAATTGGCAAGCGTCTGAGTTCAGTTAATGCACTCCTACTCACTTTGTCTATATGCTGTAGAGCTGTAGTCTTAGTGTTGCTTTCCCCTGTATATATTGTGCAGATATGGATGTACATGGTTTTTCTTTTTTTTTTTATGTTTACACAGGGAGAGCTGAATGTTTTCAGGTTGGTACGGCGGAAAGACAATTTTAAAAAATGTTTTCTGCCTGTTGTTGTTTTTGTTTTTGTTTTTTTTAATTCAGAAACAAAACTGAGTCCTTTTGGTAAAATATCACATCAGCCCAAGATTTGTGTCTTTCATAAGCCAACATGAGGAAATAATAATAACATATTTGGACATTATTTAAATAATGGTACTTTTTTAAAAAAAAAATCTTCCTACATACTCATCCATTTTTTTATTTTTTTTATTTTTGCATTTTGATTTGTTTATTTCGTACTAGTCCAAGACTGCTTAGAGCTTCTATATTGTAATTTAACTAATTTAACTCAATTATATTCTGGCTGTAATAAAATCCAGTTCAACCTTAGTGGACAATTAGCTTGAATTTTGCAAAAAGAAAAAGCAAAACATCTATCAGTTTAAAAGTTGAAATGAACTTTTCTGTCTTTGAAGAAAATTAGCTAAAACAATTGTTTTCTTTTTCTTCTTAAAACTAAATGTGTCTCTTAAAATGTCTATATTCATGTCGACTACCAAGCATTCAGTAGGAAAATAAATTTTATAAGCTTTAGAGTTATACATCTTAATACGTACAGTGTCTTGTAAAAGTACCCATAGTATATGGGCCTATATTTTATTTTGTCATGTTACAACCACAAACTTTTTGTATTTAAATAGGATTTTACTTTGGTAATAGGTCGACATGCAAGCCAAAAAGTTCAAATTCAGTTACAACTGACTCGAGCAGCTTCCTTCATGCTCACTGCCTTCATGGCATGTGACAAGTTGCAAACTGAGCTGTTTATGGCTTTCTTTCAGCAATGTTTTTTTTTTTTTCTTATCAAACTGACGAAGTGCATGACCTGTACTGTCAATAGATTCCTCAAGCTGAGATGTCGATCTCTGCAGCTTCACCATGGTTACCATGGGTGTCTTCTCTGATTAATACTTTAATCACAGAAAAGCTTTATCTATATTAAAGGTAAAACTGGTTGAACTGGATTTTATCTAGAGGTTTCAGAACAAAGGGGTCAGATTGCAAATACACACACCGCACCGTGACATGAAATCAAAAATAAAGGTATTGAGGTTTTTGGTTGTAACATGACAAAATGTGAAAAAATATTTGGAGTTTATACAAATGCGGAGCGGCATTTTGTGGCCACTGACTGTCAAGTACTGCTTCTCTGTTGTTGCTGTTTATTACATCACAATCTGTCTGCAGACTTTACTAAGATCTTCTGAAAGCTGAGAACATTCTCTCATTTCTGCTATAGATGCGCAATCTATCGCAAGAGTCGTCACTGACGTACTGTGTGTGTGTTTGCCTTACAAATGGTGGGATTTCCACTTTTTTTTTTTTGTGTTAAGCATAGTAACTATACCTGACGGATACATTGTACTGAACACTACTGATTTATGCACTTTGAATTCCTTTGCCACACTTTGCCAACAAAGGGGGCATGTATGTAGACACAGGGTGAAAACAAGTTGCAGAAATTTGTAAAGATGGAAATAAATACATCCTTTGCATTTTTTTAAGTGTAGATAATTTTGATTTCTAAATGCACAAAGGATAAATTGACACGAATGAGTATTAAAGCCTCAAAAGTCACAGAAAATTGTATGTCACATGTTGGAGTGTTTCAGACGAGTTTAAGTCTAGTTTTTTTGTGATGTTGCCATCCAAGCAAGGTAAAAAGTAAGAAGAGTTCAGTTCAGTTAAGATGGTTGGTTAGTTTATTTTTTATTATCAATGGAAAATAACCTGATGCAATTTACCTTAAGATTTTTTTTTTTAAAAGCCTAAACATGAGTTTATTTTTATGTAAGTTGCCTAATTGAGTAATGGGAATTATATTAATTCTAACAGCACTTTATTATTTTCTTCTTCAGCTCCATAGAGTTTTAAAGCTGACATAGTAGCACTTATTCCACATTAAACAGCCGATACAGTGCATGTGCACACATGCATGTCTTTATACCAAAAGATTATAGGAAATAAGAAAAAAATCTTCTTGAATTAAATGTGTCCTTGGCAGGTTCCTCAGACACAGAATTTTAACAAAACTGGTTTTGAAGTACATCCCTGCAATACTTACTTGGAATGGGATCAAGAAATGAGATTGGAGTCATTAAAAACCTCTTGAAATAATATAAATCCATCAAACTGCATTCTATCTTTCATGTTGGAAGTGAATGACATAATGTGACAGCAGTTTTATGGCCTCGTTGGAAAATGTGTTGGGGAAAACTGTGGAGAAAGGCTAAAATGTATTTTTTTTATTATTATTTTAATCTCATCCAGGACAGAGTGAGCAAATCATATTGCTGTAGACGACAACATTTGTTGGTTATTTTTATTTCTTAATTTAAGAAGCTACTCTTCCCTAAATGTCATTGTGACATTTAGGGAAGAGTATCTGTTAAAAATTGAAGTAATCATTTAAGCAATTCTACCTGTTCCTTATTCTCTACTTGTAACTTATGCAGAATATATCCAAAGTATGAAGGAAAACGAAAATGTTTCATATTTTAGATTAAAAAAAAAAAAATTAAGTTATCACCTTTCGCTTTGATGACTTTTTTTCCACAGTGCAATTTCTCAATTCATTAGGTTTTTCTCCTGAACTGGTTTTAATCCAATTACATCAGAAATCACTCAACTAAGTAAAGCGAAAGTATTGTCCATCGTTACTTGAAGATGTGAACGGCAGAAAACCCGAAAAATTTCAAGTATTGTTGCAAAGACCATCAAACGCTGATAAAACTTGTTCTCAAAAGGAATCCCTGTGAGGAATGGAAGACCAATAGTTGCCTTTATCCAAGGGTTGATTTCTATATGCATGGTTCACACTGTAAACCATTGTGGTGGAGGAGATACTATGATGGTTGGGGGTGGCTTTACTGATGAGATTGCTGGTAATTTATTTAAAATCCAAAAGCACACGTAGCCAGATTTATTAGAATCCTATTCTGTCCCATCTGGTTTCTGTTGAGTTGGACCATTGCTAGTTTTTCAAAGAAAAGAAGAAAGACCCAAAGACACCTCCAGCCAATATAAGGGCTATTCTGGGTTCCCAGTCTGAAGTACAGAATTGGATTCCAATATTTGGCAACAGCAAATATGGCTGCTAAAGACTGAGAAATCTGAAAAGTTGAGTCTGGAAAAGTCTGAAATTGTCTCATAGAGCCTCACCCACAAACAGAGGGATTGAGTCTAGGGACTTTGATAATAAGTTACTAACAAATGAATATATATTAAAATCAAAGCTGAAAGCCAATAAGATCTCAGCACCTTCAGAAACATCCCCAAAACTGTTGGAAAATCATCCCAGGTACCTCAGGAAGCTGATTAAGAAAACACCAAACGTGTGCAAACTGGTCATCAAAATCTAAAATAGAAAACACTTTTTTTATTATACAGTTTTTCCTTCATAATTTGGATGTTTTCTGTATTAATCCACAATGTAAAAAAAAAAAAGTGAGGAAGAACTCTGAAATTTGAAGATTTTGCTGGCTTGTATATTACCTATAGAGATCTACTATTCTGCTGGTTTTAGATTCAACCTTTGTCCAACACACATGAATCAAATGAATGGCTCATTACCAGGTCATTGCCAAACCTGATGACATGCTTAAGAGGTAATTTACGAATTTGATGTAGGTGTTTGAGCAGGGTTGCATCTAAAAAATACACGATGGTCGATCTCAAGGACTAGGGCTGGAGACCCCGTCCCCAGAGCCATCAAATATGGAAAAGAAATCAAAGAAATACTTCTTGCTCTTTTACTGTTTGTTCTTTTTAGTGGTTCAACATTAGCTCAACACAACCTGCGACATAAATGCATCATCGAACTTGGTGTTGTTGCAGTTTACTTTTGACATTTCTCTCACAAGAGCATTA
The DNA here is from genome assembly GCF_904066995.2 of Poecilia reticulata. NCBI lineage: Eukaryota > Metazoa > Chordata > Actinopteri > Cyprinodontiformes > Poeciliidae > Poecilia > Poecilia reticulata. The sequence goes on from NC_088849.1 coordinate 16,003,166, forward strand.
AAAGTAAACACAAATGCCAAAAATGTTTAGGAAATTATGCAACTGTTGCATCCTTCGTTAGAATTGAGGGCTTTTGCTTCCATTTATTTTGGGGTGAAAGCTGGGATGAAGAGAAAAGGAGGCACATTGTAAATGTGTTTTTGGAGGGAGTTTGTCTTGTTTTGTGTTAAAACTACCCATGAAATGTTGTTTTTTTATGTGCTTTGGATTTTGCAGCTCTGGGTCATTTTCCCCTTTCACTGATTTGTTCCTCCATTTTGTATGGTTTCCTGTTTTCTGCCTGTAAACAAATTTCTGCCTGTAAACATTACCTTGACCAACCCGAGTTGGTCAAGGTAATGCCAATAAATAAAGACCAAAATAATTATAATTGACCTATTAATGATGGATATTTTTCCTAGTAAAGTCATAAAATAGCTTCTTCTTACATAAGACCGTAGGAAGAATTTAGAAAATGTTACCAGATTTAATACGGGAACAAAATATCACAATATCAAAATATCATATAAATGCACATGGTTGGTATGAAACATCTCATGGCAGCGATATCATGTTACCCAGAAAAATGGGAATGAACAATCAAAACTACTAAACAAAGATGGGGGGAAATGACCAGTGCCTGGGTCAGCTGCTAAAAAAATGTGTCCAAAAACTATTTGATTTTGTGGCCTTGCTTAGAAAAGGGCCGCATCTAAAGTCAATACGAAAACTCTTGTTGGATGTTGAAGAAAAAGTATTGTATGAAAGAATTTAGTGGTTTATTGTGGTCTGTTTGCTCGTCTTTTTTTCTGTGTTTATGCACATTTTTTATTTTTTTTTTAAATGACTGTTTCCTCTATATTTGTTCAAATATTTGGAGCCTCAAAACTGACTAAACCAAGTTGGCTATTGAATTAAGAAAGATATTACACAAACGTAATAATTTGTATGTTTGCTGTTTGTCTGCCTTAACCTATCATATTTATAGTTCTCATATACTATTCATAATATAGAAATTAGTCTTGTATTATAATTAAAATTATACTATTCAATTATAGCAGAAGATTGACTTCTGTTATAATAAAGAATATTTAGAATTAAATTAGTGAAGAGGCAAAATTATGCATATTAAAATTACTTTAATACTACATGTAGATTAAAAAGGAAAAAATATGCTAATTTGATTTGACATCATTTAGAATCACAATCAAAATTTACTAATAATACATATAATTTCTGTTGTAATTTCCCAATGATTGGTAGAAACAAAACTAAAATGAGGTAAATGGCGAAATAATAAAAACAAAGCCTTAGTTTTAATGTGATTGTGCACTTAAATCTAGCTAAACACCCCTGAAAGTCAGCAGTGGTAAATGCTAATTTTGTTCATTAGCGTCTTAGCTGAAATGTTGACAGCAGTGCTAATGTTAGCGCTGCAGCAGTTCAGAAGGATACAGCTGGACAGTACTTGTAATATTTTAATAGCTTTTTATACTTATGTTTTGTCATTAATCTGCTAGGATGAGACACTTCCCTACTTTCTAATAGGCCTGATCAACCTCAAAATACATAGCAGCATGATTTTGGGGATCATGTTCAAAAAGAGAGAAGAGATTTAGTTTTGTCAGCTTTGGAGCTCCTTTGACAACTACATTTTTTTTTTTTTTTACATGAGAACCTTTGATTAGCTGCTTTAAGATTGTATATCTCATCCAAACCCCTCATTGCCCCTCAGCCAATACCACCATATTTAAATCTATATATACCTTCAAGTGTATTTCCAGTACTTATTGCTACCACAGCATTGAGAAATCATGAAATGTATTATTAATTGGTGATTCTCTGCTCTATAATGTTAACAGTACAATATGTATTGGGTGATTCTGGTATTCACAACCCATGTGTAGACAGTAGTCGTCCCATTCAGCTATAATAACACAAAAACAGTACAAGGACATTAGAGTCTAGAGGTGCTAAAGACGGTAGGCTGTTTTTTTTTTTTTTTGTTCCTTTTATTGTAATATTGACAAGTGTTAACTGTCTGTAACACAGTAGAGCATTATGAAATCATTTCAATATTAAACAATATAGATATTATTGAATATCTGCATGTCTTGCGTTTGTTTTTATGCATACTTGTCTGTGTATTGTGTTTTATTGCTTGTTGAAAGAAGCAGGAATTTTGACTTTGCTGCCCTCTGTTGGGCAGTAAACATATGTGTCAAGGAAGGCTTTAGCCTGGTTGTATCATTTTTATTCAGTTCAGTGAAACAATGTAGATTCTGCTGATATAAATGTCATTTAACTGTCCATTACTTGCAGAAACGCATACGAAAATTTCATTGCAGGAAAAAAAAAAACAATCATTATTATACCACAGTGCTGATTAGAAAAGCCCCAACTCTGTGTGAAAAAATCAAATGAACACGTTACTACCAATCTTTCATTAAATCCTAATGTCTTTGAAAATGAGTGTGCCCCGGAAAAGTGTAAAAACGGTGCAATTATTTCCAAGTCAATTTCCATTGGGATTCAGGAACTGTGGAGAGCTTCACATCTTGGTGAGACGCAGGGTGTTCAAGCGGACCCCCAGCACTGTGGCCCCAGAGGCATACTGAATTTCTCTGAGAATCCCGTTCCACTTCCTCTCCGTCTCATTGTACCTGCGAAGGATTAATAGAAGAGTCGAGTTGGCTTGAGTGACATCCTTAATTGCTAAACAGAGAACCATACTTCTGGTACTGAGCTCATCTCAGTTTCCAGATTTAATTTAAAGGCAGTTCTCAATTGTTTTTGCAGGACAGAAGAATTTAAAGAATTATACATTGAGAGAAGTTGCACCTCCAAATGTCATTCGTCTCTTTGGGAAGGATTTCATCACTGTCTTCTAAAGGCATCATGGCAAAACCTCCCACAGCGTAGAGAGAACCAGCCAAAGATACAAGACTTGGAGAGCTTCGCTCCTGAGGAAACGGCTCAAAATCTGACCACCTGCAATATCAAAATAGGAGGCATACATAAATAAACTCACAGTTAAAATGGCTGTTTAAGAAAGAAAAAAACAGCTGTGATGAAATTGTTTTAGGTCAAACTGATTTGGAAGCTTTATATAATTTTTCTCCTTTGTTTTTGGTGAAAATTGTTCAAATTGAATCATATATGCTGCATTTCATACAGACATACTTAAAGTGGTCCCCATTAAAACTGCTAAAAGTTTTTATACAAAATCTTTTACAACTAATTTCAATCCATTGATAAAAAATTTTTTTTGGTCTATATAAATGAGTGAATGTGTGAATGGATAAATGACAGTGTAAATCACTGTCCTCAGTCCTCAGACTGTACCCTTGTACAGCCGCTAGCTGTACAAGGGTAGTATCGTACACTTACCATTTACCATATGGATCCCTGCTAAACCAACATGCATGCATAAATATTAGTCATTTTGTTTATCTTCAAGCAAAATTTAATTCAGCATATTTTATAAACAGTTATTTTACATGTTTTAAAGAGAAATAGGGCTTTATTAGTCCGCTGAAAATGAACCAATGGCCTATTTTAAGCATCTGAAGTGCAACCTGAAGAAATAAATCAAAAATAAAAAAAAACAGGTTTCAAATAATGACTGGAGGAAGGAGTTCTCCAAACCAATCTGGCCGTCATGTAATTGATCCCTAAAGCTAATAATTGATTCTGCCACCCATGGCAGCACCAGCTGTCAACAATGTTTTATATTTTTATCATAAATTGTCTGCTTAAGGTTCTCCAGCAGTTTCTTAGTTGGCTTTTGGAGAACTCACGTTGCAGAACTCACGTGTTGGTAGCGACGTCGTACGCCTCCACTGTGTCGGTCAGGCCGTCGTCGGTCACTCCTCCCGCTACATATATTTTGTCTTGATGAAGAGTGGCTCCGAATAAGGAGCGTGCCGTCTTCATTGGGGCGAGCTCTTTCCATTCAAACCTCTTGACATCATATGAACACATCCTCTTCAGACAGCTCCTTTTTTAACATATGACAGCACAGTAACTTTTAGGGTTTCCTGTGTTACTTTGATATGGTGTGATTGTAACATGCCGACTGCAACGTATGCTCACTTGTTGTCTCCCTTCCCTCCTATGACATACACAACATCTTTGTGTGATACGGCTGAATGTCCATAAACCGGGTAAGGAATTGACTCAGACTCACCCCATTTGAACGATCTGTGAATAATCAATCACGGAAGCAAGTGAAAACGGGTTGTTTTGAAAGATCAGAGCAAGAAATTCTTTTCATTGCAACTTACTGCCTGTCATAGACCAAAACTGTATCCAGTGTGCCCTCGTTATCTTTCAGTTCCTTCCCTCCCAGAACGAAGATGGAGTTCTCACCTTCGGCCATCCCAAACAAGAACCTCGGAGTCGGGAGGGGAGGCATCCCGAGCCAGTCGGTACTAACAGGGTCATACTGCGGTCACAGAAATATTTACAAATATTTAGAGGTTTAGGTTTTTATTTAGGTAGAGGCTGATTGCTTTGCTTCTTGGTCACCTTGTACATTTCCTATTCCTTTTGATCATTTTGTACTCAACTTTCTCTACTCTTATGCAACTCTAGTAAATAACATCCACTATCTGGACCTCCATATTTCATGAGTCGTATTCCTCCAACAGACATCAGAAATAAAATAAAAATTGGATTTAATACATCATTCTTAGAAAATAAGAATTGTGCAAAGAACAGTGAACTAATGGTTAAATGGATAGGCGTGAAATAATTTGTTTACTGGTACAAAATGGAAATAGATAATTGGTAGATAAAAAGGAGGGATTTGACCATCAGCTGCTAAATATGTGAACTGTAAACAAGCTTGAAGAAAGTAGTAAAACTCTGATTGTTTTCCTAAAGAATAGAAATAACTTTAATAACCCTAACTAATCTCAGACTATGTCTTTTTATATTGTGTATGTTAATATCTGGTCTCAACTTTATGGTAAACCTTCATAATTTTACGGTGACATTTAACGGTAAGATTCAAAATGTTTTTTGCAATAGTAAAATAGTTTTTTTTTCCTCAAATAAATCAGATTACAGGTGTTACTGATTAAGTAACTTTATAATGTCTTTTTAGAACAGCTTTCATACCTGCAGGAAGTAGGAGCACAGAGGGTCCTCCTTGTTCTCTTCATCAACAAATAATCCTCCAATCACAAAGATCTGGTTCTCCTTGGTGACCAGGCTGACGTGGTTCTTGGGAACCTGCGTGGAAACCGACGCCATGAAGCAGTCGTTGCCTGACGGGTCGTACCCCACGGCGCCGGTGTCGTTCACCATCAGTATTAGGTCCTTGGCAAACATCCCAAATCGCAGGTTATCATTTAGAATAGCCGGTAGAAGATTTTCTTCGTCCTCTTTGTCTTCAGTTTCTCCATCTTTCGCTGCCCCTCCCTCTTCTGTTTTGCTCTTTTTAATCTCTGGCATTTTCCCCCCTCGAGCATCCTTGACCAGCTTCAGCTTCTGCTGAAGCTCTGGATTAGCAGAGATGAGATGGTGTTTCTCCACCTTTTCTTTCAGGTAATCGTCCGTGACGAGACGCAGACGAACACAGTCCAGCAAATCGGGGAGTTCCTTCTCTCTGCCCTCGGTGTCCCGGCACACCCATCGCATCAGAGCCTCGAAAACAACCTCCTCCGTCTCCACGTTCAAGTTGTCATTCGTCAAAATGGCTGCCACCTCGGTCGCGTTAAGCTGGAGGAAGTCTTCGTCTTTGGAGATGAGCTGGAAACGCTCGCAGGCATAGTTCCGGGCGGAGACGGCCAGCCTGGGGCAGTCCAGCATCAAACCGAGCCTGAAGATGGCCAGGCAATTGCTGAGGCTGAGGCGCTTTTGCAAGAAAGACACGCAAACAGTGAAAATGGAAGGGATCTGGTACATGTTGGCAACGGCAAAGATGTCCTGGACGTTCTGCTCTGTGACGTTGATCTTGGAGGTGTACAGGTACTTGAGGATCAGACCGATGACACCGGGCTCGACGTCCTCCAGCACGATTTCTCTCTTTTTGCTTTCATCCAGGTCAGACAAAAAGATGGACCGGAAGTATGAGCTGCAGGCGCACAGCACCAGCCGGTGACAAGGGAACTCCTTGTCTTTGATCTTCAGGACGCAGTCCACCAGCTTGTCGTTCTCCAGCAAATCATACAGGCCATCCTGGAGGAGAGTCTGCTGGTACAACCTGGGCTCATCCATGGGATTTATAGGCACAGCCATCTGAGAAGTCTTTAAGATGATACAGATAAAGTAGAATCGGATCCTTTTTATTGCAGAGAATTTGGCTTTCCAGTCCGGAGTGGCTTTACATGAACGGCGACCCTGCTCACCGGCTGAATCCTGGGACGGCCCGCTTTCTCAGCTGTCATGACCCTTCAACTGAGCTCCAACTGGAGGGTTATTTTTAGAGTGCTTGCTTGCTTTAGAGCTATGGGGGCTTTATTCTGGAACATTGCTGGAAATGCAATAACCCTGTCTCTGTCCGGCTTTCTTGCCTCCCACTCACCCGCTCCCCTGGATAATCCGCCCACTCTCAAACAGCTGAGGCATATCTCATTGGAAGAATTTCCAATATAGCAAACTGTGATACTTCGCGAGGCCTCTGTGACCAATTCAACCTAGCCATGTCGTCATCGAGGTTGAATGTTATCCCAACTATCTCAACTGTGGTTGAAATTTAAGGCTAGGTTTAATTTGCCAAGAACAACAATTTAAGGGGAGGAAAGGCACCTTCTAAAGCGGCGTCCAAATTCAGAACTCTTGACGCCTTCGGTCCATAACCGATCTCTTGACAAATTAAATGTTGTAAAACAAGTCCAGCAAACGAAATGTTCTGTATGTCAGACTTTAGTCGGGTCATCTTTAATGATGCTGAAATTGGACCTGAACAAGTGAAACGACCTCAGATTTTACACGGTCCCAACAGATTTGCACAAGCGGTACCAGTCATCCTGGATGCTCCAATTCATCTCAACGCTCTCTTCCCTAAAATTCTGGAGAGACTTTTAGTTATCCGGAAAGTTTTTTTTTTCCTGGGTTCACAGGAAGAGTCTACATCGTTTTAAGAAACTGCTCATGGCATCTGTTATCACCTCAAAAAATAATTCATACAATTAAGTGTTTATTGTAGAACCTTTTTAAAATCAAATGCTATTTTCTATATACTGCTAGCCAATTTTTGGTTTATGTTCTAGAACCCCTGTCCCAGTCTCAATCTTTAATAGTCTTTACCTATGTGTGTGTGTTTTATTTAGTCATTTCTATGGCCGTTGGTGGCGATGGGGGTATAGGAGTTCATCACATAACCACTGGGTGTTGCTGGTTTGAGGTCCCCGTTTTGTCCATCTCTGTGTCCGAGACACTTCACTCACTTTGCCTGCTGGTGGTGGTCACAGAACGCTTTACCTCTGCCAGACTGCTACAGGGCAGCTGTGGCTGAAATGCAGTAGCTTTCGCTATGCTGGGTGCTTTGGGGTCCTCTAGTCTTTAGAAAGCACTTTGCAAGTACATGCTACTTACCATTTCACATTTATATGAAACGTACTATCCTGCTGGACGATGAACCTTTGCCCCAGACTCAACTCTCTTAAAGCTTCCAGCAAGTTTGTGTTTTGCATATGTCAAAACATTTGATTTTGGTCTCATCTCACCCGAGCACCTTCCTACACGTTTTTGCTGGATCCTCTACACGCCTTCTGGCTAAATGGTGACTACAGAAGGTTTTTTGTAGTTCCTCTGGTCCTTGGCGTCAACCGTCCTGCATGTATTTGATGTTTCTGCACTCCAGCATAGCCGATTCAATATGATTGTATTCTCTTCTCCAATTGTTACAGAAGCGTGTCAACCACCCATTCAATTTAAGCCAGGTGTGCAGCAGCAGGGAAACACTTAAAACACTCAAGACAGGGTTGAGGTCCTCTGCTTTTAATGTCATGGTCATTTGTGCTGCTTCACCTTATAATTCAGTTTCATGAGGTGCACAAATACATGTTGAAAATATTCTTCATAATCTGTAGATATCTGTTGCTCCCCCAGAAGCTCTCGGCCGATTCTCTGATTATTGCTCTGGCTAGTTTCTTTACTGACAAGGTATTTCAAAGTCAATGTGATTTCCTGAGTAGAAGTGAGGATCGTTTGTGTAAATATCAGCTCAGGCTATAGTGGATTCTAGTAAAAGATGGTGGGAATGTCAGCAGCATATGTTGAAAAACACAACCTCTTTCAAAGAAATCCATTTTTGTTATTAAAGCAACAAGCATCGGATGTCATTGGTTTGTTGAAGTGTTTCCATCAAGGGTTTAAGTATGACACTCATGTGGGATTAAAAAGATTTTTATTAACTAGTACTCAGAAGAAAAATCGTTTCATGTAGACATATAGTCACATACCACGTTTTTCCATAAAATAGTAATTATGAGTGTCAGGGAAGTCAGTGCTTTCTCAGTCTGTAAATGTTTATAACTCTAGGACTGTACAATATGTTACAATAAATATGACTTAATGTTCTCCACTAACTATTAATAACCCCTTCCATATAAATGCTCAATCTTATTTACAGCCTGTGACTTCCTAGTATCATTAAAAATTCATTTTATGAAAGCTAATTAGGACATAATGAAGCTTTCAATATTCTCGACTAGATGGTCTGTTAGTCTCTGAACCGTTCAGCTGAATGCCAAATTTCTACTCTGCTTTTTCTTTGCTGGAATCCGCCACTGCCTGTGGAGCAGCAGTGGGTGGACAGGTGGCGGCAGCAGCATTAAGAGGGGCTGCAGGAGGAAGTGGATCAGGGTCATCGATGAGGGCCTGTCTCCTCTCTCGCTCCTTGATCACTTGAATTAGACAGTAGGTCACAAACATGACAATGACGGTAGTTATAGGGAAGCCTGGAGAAAGGAGAAGTTATAAATTCAAAGCCATATAAAAATCACCGAAATCTTAATGTCGGTTTAGAGGTTTAAGGCCTGAATGTCCTTAAACCTCAGCTGATCAGAAAGTCTAACAGGGAACACATAGCTAAGAAATACCATATTGCACTGATGATGGATGTTGTTACTGCTGAACTCAAAGTTTTGGAATCAGGTGTTTTTTGAAAGTAAAATGAGAAGGAAACACAGAGTTAGGAAGTTTCTTTTAAAAGGGAACATTTTCATTATTTGGAGGCTTATTAGCCGTTTATTCAGAATGCTACCAAAGAGCAAGATGTCAGAAAATGCCGGTCAATTTGATCCTTTGCCATTTTGTGGTTTTAGATCTTCTTGCCCATCTGTAAACGAGCACTGACAAATCAGCCTTTGACAAGAATGTCTGACTCAACATTTTACTAAATTTGTGAATGTACCAGGTACACCAGTATCGCTCTTCTGTGTTGAAGTTATAACTGCTGGAAGAAGACTCATAGAAAGACATCTTTTAGGGTTAGTGGGATATGTAGAAATTAAGACAAAGGAAACAGAAAATATTCAAGTAGACTCAACTCATCTTTTACCTAATGAATGCTGGAAATGGATGACTATGACTCTTGATGGACACATATTTATGCTAGCAGCAGAGAGCAAGACTTTAGAAAGTGTTGGTTATTTTGCTCCTTCGATGCTCAATACTTTTGATGTAATTTTGAAAATACATATTTCTGCTGTTATGAACAAAAGCCATGATGCGCCATCAAACTTGCAAACTGACCTGGAGTTAACTTCCACAGCTGACAGGAAGGACCACAACAAAATTACAGGCTCTGGTTGTCATGGATCATCCCAGATTTGTAAAATGGGCAGCCATATTTTTGAGGAAAAATATTTTTAGAATGCTGTCAATTATAGCTCTTCTAGGGAAATTGGTACAAGCTAAAATCCTTATTGACAGTTTGAAGCTTTACAAAAACTGGAAATTTGAAATCAGGCCTGATCAGTGCATCTCCAAGTAAAACTGAAATCACCTTTCAGAAGCAGTCGCTTGGTGACCAACTTGACAAAATCCAAACTGTTCAGAGCCATAAGGTTGAACAGCACAATGCACCAAAAGTTGAACGTGTTGAAGATTGCCCTTATGCGGCGGGACATTGCTTCTGACATAGCAGCCTGTCAAAAAAAAAAAAAACTGCAACACCTTAAGATCTGAGAACAAACAAACAAAAACAGAAGAATAAAACTGCAATAACAAACCTCAAAAGATGCAAATGGCTCCATGGAGAAGGCTTTAGCGGTCCACATCTCAAAGTTGAGACCAAAACAGTTGAAGAAAGCCCAGACCAGGACGACCTCGCAGGGGCCCAACCAGAGGATGGCAACGCCATAGGTGCAAAGCGTAGCGACCAGCTCCTCCACCACATTCTCATGCTTTCCACCAAGGTAATTATAAACATACCTGAGGACACAAAAACCATCAGAACCTCCTGCATCCAGCTGGACTAATATAATGAATATTTAATAAATCTTACTTGCACAACCAGTCATTAATTCCTCTGTCAAAATGCCTACGAAAAAAAAAAAATTGTTCCATGTTATCCGGTTTTCAGTTTTAACCAAAAGAAGGCGAGCTTTGTATGCAGAGCTTACGTTTCAGAGAACACATAGAGCATAGTGATGCACTTTGGTGGTTTTGGTGGGTCCAGGTGATCCAGTCTGGACACTGTGTTGATGACTCCGAACATGATGGCTGCTTTTATCCAATCGTAGACGAGGTTGATGTAAGCCAGACCCACTGGAAACGTGCAGGTATATTAGTTTTGTTGCATTTTTGGGCGTGCGGAAAAATGTCCTCCTTCCATGATGGTAGATAAAACTTTAACAATTGCACAAATACGGTGGCACATACCCAAAGCCCAGTCAGAGAGGTGTTTCAGGAGCTTTATGTCAGTGGGGATGGTGAGGATGTACATGAAGTGGAAGAGGACATCCACTACGATGATGACTCCCAAATGGATCAAACCCTGCAGGCTGATATTCCACATTTCCCTTTCTTTTCTGGTCAGGTCAGACTTATTGACCTGCAGAGGACAGCAAAGACATGACACAACTGGTCTTGTACAATACTGCAGATCAGAGGTCCGACTGTCCTGCATGTTTCCAGTGTTTTCCTGCTGCTGCACACCCAGCTTAAATGAATAGGTGACTGACAGATTTCTGCAGCAGTTGCAGACATGCAAAGGAGGAAATGCAATCATTTAAGTCAGCTTTGCCAGAGCAGGGAAACATCCAAAACATGTAGGACATGAACTAGATGATTTTGACTCCTGAAGGTAGTTGGCTGCAGTGGATATTAGTTGTGCAAGTGAAAAATGGGATGAATACTAACGCATGTCAAACTGATTTTTATTTTAAAAAACATAAGGAAGTCATGAGGCCATTTTTTTTTACGCTTTACAATTCTTTGCAGGGCACTGTAAAAGTCTGAAAATATAATGGATAATATTCACTATGAACAAAAAATGTTTTATATGCAACATGGACTCAAACAATAAAAGAAACCAGTACCATCTAGTGCATGAACTAGGAAATCCTAAAACCTTTAAACAGTTGAATGACTGTGGTCAATTAAAAGAAACTCACTTGCACATAAAATTTGTCAAAGGTCATGATGGGCCCAAAGTAGAAGAAAGGGAGGTAAAAGTTGTACTTGAGCAGCTCCAGGACGCTGTAGTGCCCATCTTTCCGCTCACAGTTTTCCAAAGCAAAACTCACGCAGCGCATGATCGTGAACCCGCAGCCTCCGTAGAAGAGGACATGCCGCAGCTCAAAGTCTCCCTCCACAAAACCTGCCTGCGCGGAAAATGTACAGTGATTCTGCACACCGATAATCAAACGAGGGACTCAGAGTTTGCCAGCTGTTTCACCTGCCAGGACACGAAAGGTTCGCACTTGAACGTGGCGAGGGTGCAGAGGCCAGCGACGAAGCAGAGCCAGCGGATTTTCACCAAGGAGATGCTGTAGAGCAGGATGCAGTGGGACAGCATGAGGGAGACGTAGGTCCAACCCATGCTGGTCCATACCGCCAGCAGACCGTACACCATGTAGACCAAGGACCTGAACTGTAAGAGACATATTACACAGAAAGGCTCATTTGCATTGAAAAGGAGTAAATTTTATGTCTACTTTCTGCTTCTTTTTCTCATTTAAAACTCACCAAATACAGGATGAGATTAACTAATTAAAAACAAGACATCAGTTTTCTTATCTTTTTAGTGATCATGCAGTTGTGATCTGGAGATGCTAACAGATTAAGTATGATCCGAAAGAAATAAAATATGATTTATGGTAAAGTTTAAGCAACCTGAGGAGCCAGCATGGAGCAGATCTTGGCAAAGAGCACGTGACCAGAGAGGGCGAACAGGATGTGCTCTCTGAAGGTGGAAAACCACATCATCCACTCAAAATCTGCAGTGTCCTGTGGATAGCAACGCAAATAATTAATAATATTCCAATGGCGTTAAATATCACGTCATCACTTACCATTTTTCTCCCAAAGTATCCTGATTTCACACTGGCTTTAAATGTCTTTCTGTTTGCATTGGCTGAAAAACATGACAGCAGGATGGGAGTGAGAGTAAAATATGTTAGTGACAAAAATAATGAATAATTGCAAATTTGTAATTTAATGTCACGGAACTTGGTTTATCATGACAAAAATATGTTTCGGTCGTAAGAACAAATTATACGTGTTTTTATTAGACTTAAACAAAGGGTTCAACACAGAACAGTTTTCTTTTTGTCCTCTGTGATATTAATAGTGACACCCGATCTACTGAGCATGCTCAGCATAGCTCTGACGTTTTAGCCTCACACTGAAAAACTAACATGAGTGTATACTGTACATTTTGTTTTGTTTATATGTAAAGTTACTCTCCCCATATTTAAAATTGACTTATTTTTGTATCGTTTTTGTTAAAAAAAAAAAAAAAAATTGTTTATATAATATATTTAAAACAACGGTACTCAATTTCTTAAGTTATTTATTACAGATTTCTTGCCATATTATCTTTAGTATGTTTTAAACAGTGTTGGGCTTTTTGCCTAATTTTTTCCCCCTTTACTTTTAAAGGGAAAACGAAAACAAAGCTGATTAAAAAAAAAAGTTAAGAAATAGTTCGGTTAGTCCAACTAGTTTATATTGCGTATTTAAACTAAACTAAACAGTAAGTCAAGCAAAAATACATCAGCAGCAGCTTATGTCATTTGTTAAGCAAATATTAAGATTTGATTTCATAATATGTGTGAATTAAATACTAAAATAATGTAAAATTAGCACTGATTGGTGTATCTATGTGCCTCCAGATATACAAGAGCAAGAATGGCAAATTGCATTCTGCTGTGTGGAAAATAATATCGATTGTAATCCCTCAGCACATTTTCAAAAAGCTACAAGTGTCACTTTCCATATTTTTGTAGTCCGTGATGTCTTTGCAAATAAAACCTAGCACCAGTTTCATTTAAAGGTTATAGTCATTAAGATGTGCCAATGAATTATTAAATAAATATGTGCCAGTAAACACCAATAATATACTGGTGAGTTTTTACATTTTTGTGAAACTAGATGACCACATGCACAATTTTGACACTTGTAACCACTGTGTGTGTCAGCGTAGGTTATCCTTCTCATTCCATCCCGTCTTTTGTTGGGCTATCAGAGCTCATCAGCGTACTTACAGCTCGACACTTCAAAGATCCAGCTGGCTGCCCAGAACATGGCCAGACACAGCACGGTGTTGTAGAAGTAGATCTCGTACTTAGGAAGTGCAGCTTTGATCCCCATGATGACAATGAGTTTTGGAGGCTAATGAGAACAAATCACAATCAATGCAGCGTGTTACATATTTAGCTAAACATTATCTCGTTTAATGATATACATAGAACCGCAGGGTTTCCCTACAGGGCTTTTAACAATTTCTTCCGTTTTCAAGCTTGTATGCCTCACCTAAATGTTTCAGATCAGTCAAATTTCTATAGTAGAGAAAGATTACCTGAGTCAATTTTGAAAAAGCAGTTTTCAAATGCTAATTTTATGCATTAAAGAAGGAAAAGGCTATACAAATTGAAATGACACCATGTGGAAATATAATCGCATCCCCATTTAATCATGACTTCAGTGTTTTTTTGTTTTGTTAGTCTTCACTAACCACACCCGAGTTGATTTACTGCCAGACCTTTAAAATCATAATAACCTGAAAGAAACCCGTTTGACAGAATGAAGTAGGCTGAAAAGCTTGAGAAACGCTGTATAATTCACTGATTGAAAAGACATTCAAGAATTTAAGAGAAACAAAGGAACGGCTCTTGGCCTAGAAGCCATTAAGAATACATTTTAAGGTTTGGGGACTCCTTTCAAGGAACCATTATTCATAAATAGAGAAAACATGCCAACACCAAATAAAACGCCAAAAAGGCCATCTCACATTTGACTTCTGAAAGTATTCTGTGGCTTGGCAAAACAAAAGCTTAACTTAATGGAAGGTGTGCATCGCAAAAAAAACAACACAAACTTACAAAAAAGAATCAAATGACCGAATCACCTTCTCAATATCTCAAGAGTCCTGACTACTTTATTATTTAACTCAGGTGTTTTGAAGCATCGAGGCCTCGGTTTGAAGATTCCAAACCAGACCCAACAATGCAGGCGAGTTGAAGGCTTCTGATAAAGTAACTTGTCCTTCCTGATCACTACCAAGCTGCACTGATGCAGTAATTAATAGAAAGTAATTAATAGTATGCACTCACTGGTACTCAGTGCATACTCTCTAGATGTGCCTGGGCACACTTTTTGTTTTAAACTAAGTCCTGACAAGCACCTATACACGCTGACCTTACTCTGTATTTATTGGGTTCTCGTGATTAGAGTCTCCAGACATGTTGAGAAACCTCTTGAATTGTTTGCTGATTTTAAAGCTCATATAGTTCTGTAATATTCTAAAACAAACAAACAAAAAAACCCCCAAAGTTTTGGATTTAGTTAGCTGCAACCCAACATTAGCATAAATAAACACTGTTCAATAAATCAACGATGTAAGCTTTGTGCTTTGAAATTACTCAAATTAACTGCAGGGGTTTTATTATGTACCATAGAGATGCAATAAATGTATTGATTTTTTTTCCTAAAAGTAGCAAGAGGATAACATGGACAGAACACAATAGGGAGAGTGTAATGTGTCAACAAAGTGCAGCTGTCTGCTATTTTTAACCAGACAACTCCTCTACAGTTAATTCATGCACTCCAGCAGCAAAATATATGCTGGACAAAATGACTCACTGAACTCACAACGCTTTGTATTAACCTGGACTTTCAGTTTTGATTTTCAGCGTCACAAAACGTAAATGTAAAGTAAACCCTCTCCCCATTTCAGTCCCCACATTGTCTAGTTAGACAGCCTGCTGTTCAAATGCCACACGGTCACACAGTTCAGTTTGTCCTCAGCACTTGTTGCGATACTGACCTTGAACGCAGCAGTCCCAAGAGGTTTCCCCACCAAAGTTTAAGTTTGGACAGATGGATGAAAACTCGAGTTAAAACGTGAAGAGAAAGAAATGTGAACGTTGTGTGGTGGTCATCCACAGAGCGCAGGGTGGGCAGTGGGTCCCTCTGACCCCCTGAGAGGGAGCTGCCGCTGGTTAAAGGTGACATGATGTATTTATACTTTGACCATTGACAGCAGAGGTGGGACAGGACTTCTAAATCAGTGCAATAGACTATAGGCCATGTGATAATACAAGACGGTTTGTCAGCTGAGCAGCAGATATTCAGCACTTCTCCATTTCTTGTATGTATACAATTTGAGAGACTTGTGTAGAAGGTCACCAAAATCATCTGGAGCATAACTGAAGCAGAACACACCATCTATAGTCATTACATTAAATGAAAATGCAGGTTTTCCCCATTTCCCTCACTGCCAAATCTACTTGAGGAAGGTTTAATCCTGCTGCAATTTTGAGTTTCAGTCTCGATATGCATGTCTCAGATTCTGAAAGAAACTGTGAGCATGTTAACCAGCAGGCAGTGCCGACTAGTGACGGAACGTCAAAATGCAACCCAGTGACGTTTGGTGGTTTCAAGTACTGCTGAAGTTTTCATTTATATTTTTTCCTCCATAAACTTTAACATATTTTATTAGGATTTTCTGTGACCGATGAGCACACAGACATGTACACTAAAGCATTGTGTAGATTTGTATTCGCTGTATTTAGTTCTGTGTCCTACTGACCCAGACTTGAAGACAGTTTAGGCTCAGGAGTTAAACTGATTAGGGTGTGACACCATGACTTTCTTATACACATTTTTTTTAGATGCATCAGTATTTAAAAAAAAAAATCTTACCAAAGTCAAATCTTATTTCCAATGTTAAGCCTTATAGATATCTCATATGACTACTGATTTTATAAAAGGCTGTTATTAATCTGGGACCTTCTTGGTTTCAATTCACTGTATATTTACAGTTCAATTGGGGGAACTAACATTAAAACTTATGACTCCAAACTTTTAAACAACTTTACAGAAAACCCTTAAACCACAGGCGTCCAGGAAGTGCTGGCTGCTTTTATTTCAACTTGTTAAATATCGATCCATTCTGGCTGAAAACTTGAACAGTGAAAGTCTTCCACTGATACCCTGATTACATTTTTCTCCCTTTTGAAAGAACAAACTGTCAAACATGGATGCAAAGTTGTTCACTGACGACATCCTGTGCAGGCGTTGCCTCGACTCTTAGATAAACAACATTTCAGTGATTGAAGTGGGATTGGTCCACCTATGTGGCTCATCACGACATAACTGCAGGATTCTTCTTGGTGGTGCGTTTGCATTGAGTCTGAAATATTTACGGAGCCCCTTGCAAAGGAAATGCGAGCTCTACTCCTCAATCGTGTCCTTTTTACTCGTCTCCTGTCCTTCAAAGATGGGATACTCGCTTTCCACTTCTGCCCAGGTCAGGGTGCCGTTGGCCAAATCGCGAACAATAACCGGCAACTTGTCAACCTGAAGAGGAATGGGGGGGGGGGGGGGGGGGGGGAAGGGGATGCATTAATAGATAAAGATAATTTGAGCAATTAGAAAAAAGCAATTTTCAAATGACCAAATTAAAAATGGGGGGGGGGGAACTATATAAACCAACATGACCTAACATGGTAACTAACCACCCCTAACTGCTTATCCATTGGTGCTTTAAGCTTTACACCAAATGTATTAAGAACCAATTGAAACTGAAGTTGACAAAAAACAAAAGAAAACAGGAGCGGTTGCTGTACCTCAGCCCTGATCTGCCTCATTGAATCACGGTCCCTCAGTGTGGCCGTGTGAGGCGTCTTGTTCACCGTGTCAAAGTCAATGGTGATGCCGAATGCCACACCAATCTCGTCTGTCCTAGCATAGCGCCTCCCGATGGATCCGGAGGAGTCGTCCACCTTGTGCGACACGCCGTTTTTGGTCATGGCCTCAGCTAATGTGGAGGAACATGGGAACTGTGGGTAAATATGCTGAAATGCATCAGTTCTTTAAGGGTGAAAATGAAAAATATTAGGAAGGCACTTACATAGCTCCTTCACGAAAGGCATGAACTCTTGGTTTTGACTCAGAGGTAAGACGGAACATTTGTACGGAGCTACAGTCGCAGGGAAGCTAAAGTACTGTAAAAAGAAATGTGATAAACACAAAGAACAGAAGAGGCTCCGACTTTAAAGAACACATGGCAAAATACTTCTTAAATATAGGTTTAAAAAAAAAATAAACGCAATATTAGCCATTGAAAAATCCATGGTTGAAGAAAATTAACTGCTTCAAGAGTCCAAAAACACACTTAAATGCTGCTTTAGCAAACCATTCCATAAACCACTGCAAACCATAGTGAAATGCATAAAACAATAACAATAAAAGCTTATCAACTAGATTGTTGTAGTAGTTTGACAGCAGTATTTAAAACTAATGCAGAAATTAAAGTCACCCACTCTGGTAACCCAACTAAACCTACCGTTCTCTGCTCATCGCCTTCTCTGATGTGGAATGTGTGTTCAAAGATGGTGTACATGATTCTACCGATGCCAAAGGACGGCTCAATGACATTGGGAACAACTTCCTCCACTGCAGTTAAAGGGAAACACAAGCTATAAAGTTTGATGGCGGGTAAATAATCCTGTTTATTCCTCAAAAGTGAATCTCACCATGCAAGGTCTTCTGGAATCTCTTCACTCCGACCATGTCCTTTGTGAGTGTAAAGGTCTTCCCCTCAGTCTCGATTGTGAACTCTCTGTGTAGCAGAAATAAATCATTGAAACTATGTGAAAACTATCAGTCCTGTAAACGCAAGAAATTCACTAACCCGTTATCATTCAGCAGCTGTTCCTGCTCTGCAATGAAGCATTCGTCACACACCGCCAGGTATTCCATCGCCAACTTGGCATCCTTTTTATAAGCCTTCCCAATAGCTCCTTTGTTGGGCTCAAACTGGACGACATTAACGGTTTTGTGCAGAGAGGTTAAAGGCAAATAGATCGTTGTAGCAAGGAAAACACCAACACTTCTCCGGACTTTGATGCCAAGTAGTTTAAAGGATATAGGCTCTTTCAGAGGTTTCTCGGCAACCAACGGGACCTTTGTGGCTCTTGCGTGACACTTCAGATCGTAACAAGACCGGTCAGCGCAGCCCACGATCTCAATCCAACCCTACAAAAAGAAAAACGATATTTTAAGCAGCAGAACTAGAAAAAAATGCATTAGTCTGAAGTTTGCACTGTATTGGAGCTTACATAGGAGGTCTTGGTTTCAGCATCCCAGCAGTCACAGGCGTAGTGAGCCATCTCGTTGTCCATGTGCTGTCGGAAACGCAGCTTATCTTTGGCAACACCGACTTTCGTAAGGTAGAGGTAGATCCTCCCAATGAAATATCCCAGGACAGAGTTATTAATCACCCCCTGAAGAAAATGATAAAAATAAAATCAATCAGTTTCCCATTTTAGATTCCAAGTTAATACCACCCTTCTACAACTGGGCGAGAATCACAGATATTTACTTGTTCCACAGCATCTCCCAGCCTCATGATATGGGCTGACTGGCCACTTGTCTGGGCTTTGGATGAGTACAACATGATGTCCAGGTCTGCCACGCTGGAAAATTTAGGATGGACCTTCTCATTTGGGTCCACAAAGTGCTCGATCTCAGCCATGGTGAACTCCCTGCACAGACAGGGCGGCAGGCACATTCCAGTTTATTCTCTCCATCCAAAAGCACAACCAACAGGGTTACAAGACATTTCCATGTTAAAATTTCATAGGGATCCAGATTTGGGCCTAAGATAGATAGATAATGCAAATTTTAAATAAGAGTGCATTAAAAATTGCCAGGAAATTAAGTTGTTTACGCTTGTCTTCTTTCATCATTATCCAGACCTGCAAAGATGCTTAAATCCAATTCCAGACTTGTTCTTTTTCCACATCCTACAACCCCAAAGAGGAATTCTGAGGATGGCTCACCTAACCCGAATGAGTCCAGAGCGAGGAGAGATTTCGTTCCTGAAGGAGTTTCCGATCTGAGCAGCGGCAAAGGGAAGTTTCCCCTGGTTGAACTCTAGGAGGCGCTTGAAGTTGAGGAAGATTCCCTGAGCAGTTTCAGGCCTCAGATAGCTGGAAATGTACATCATATTCAGAGATTTTACAAAACCAACCCCCACCCCAAAAAAAACAGTACCAACTGTCCCCACAGTTTAAATGCTTTAACACACCCTGGCATATTCCCTCCTGGTCCGATGGATGTCTGAAACATCAGGTTGAAGGAGATTGGAGCGGTGAGCTCATTTCCTGTGGTGGGAGACTTGACGTTGTATTTCACAAAAAGGTCCGTCAGCTCTTGTTGGGAGTAGTTGTCCAACTAAAAATGGTTTTAAAAACATGAATGATCTGGTCAGAAATCATTTGCTCACCGAGAAAAGTAGATATTTTTGTGGAACTGACCTGAGTGATGACACTGTCCATCTCTGCCTTTTTCTCAGCTGCACATTTCTTATCAGACATGAGCTTCTGGAGATGAGCTGCAGGTGAACAAATAAAGCAGTAAAGTTATGATTAAAGACAACTGTTAGTGACCGGTTTACAAGATTAAAAAAAAAATGTTAAGCACAGTCAGCAAACCATTAAAAGAAGAATCTAGTAGTTTTAATTCCTAATGACTCAAGAGTTCAGCTTTAAAAACTCATCTCTTAACTTTATGTAGTGGTTTTTACCTTTCAGAAGGTGGTCAGCCCTGAAGCATTCGCCATTTTTGACATCTTTCACCATATAGTCTGCAAACTTTTCCACATGTCCAGATGTCCTGGAACAAAAACACAGCAAGAATGAGCTTCACGGAGCAAATTCAAACCAAAGTCGAGTGTATCTGCAACCGGGCTATGGAGCGCTGCTGTAGCTGCAGGTTCCATGCATAAAATCGCAGAAGTTCATATGCGCCCGTCAATTAAAAACCTACAGCTCGGCACTTTGGAGCCGACTCTAGGAACCACAAGGCGCCTTCAGCAGAGGCAGTGATTGGATAGAAAACAATAAAATTTTCTGACTTTAGTCACAGACAAAAAAAAAAAAAGAAATTAAATAACCAATTTGACTTTTTCAGTAGATAACATCGAGGGATAAGAGACGAAATGTTCAAATTTAAGATGATACGTCTGCACTTCAATTGAGCTTATATTAAGAGACATAAATCAGACAGATGTGCAGAAGTAATCGAAAACATTTCTGTTGCATGAACAAGGCCCCCAGCACTGCAACAGTGCACCTACTTGAGCACAGGCTCAGGAGTCAGCATGGTGCAATCAATCTCCAGGATCTGCTCCTCCTGGATGAAGTGCTGCCTCCACACCTGCAGGATGTTGTTCTTCAGGGCACAGCCAACAGGGCCAAAGTCATACAGGCCGCTCACACCTGAGGAACAACGGTTACAAGTCAGAAACACAAATATAATCTTTTTCTGACCAGCCAACACAATTTCACCGAATTCTTTAACATTTTCTAATTAGAAAATTTAACAGATTTCCAGACAAATTTTCCCCACTATTTTTAGTTTCTTTATCTTCACTTAAAAATGCAAACATCACTAAGAATTTCTGCAGACTAGCTTAGATTGAAAAACCAGCAAAAGCCAGACACTAACTGAAGGACAAAAGGTATCGAAAGGAAGGACAGCATCAGTTAAAAAGAAAGATCTCAAGAAAAGGAACGAAAAGTATTCAAACATCATTTAAGCGTTTTCATCCCAATAAATTACAATTCTTATAATAATAATAATAATAAAAAAAAAAATCTCATAATTACCCACTCTACTAGTAGCTATGTAACACGTTACCTCCATAGATAGCAAAGGCCTGATCATAGAAGAACCGCCTCTTCAGGGTGTCCTCCATCTTGGTCCTGTCAACAATATCATCTTTGGGTTGCAGCGACAGCTCCTGTGAACGTTACACCACCTCTTAATGTCAGAGTGTTGCACACGTACAAATGCTACGATGCAAGCCAGGCTGCTTAACGAAACAAAATGGATCAAAACGGTTTATATGTGAACCTAAAGTAGAATCAGTGCAAGACCAGATCAAGCAACATGTGGCAGAAATCAGACGGTTGTTTAATAACTACTGTTTGGATCGTAGGCGTTTCCATAAGAAATGTCTCTGGACTGTCATTTGTGGTAAACTGGCGATAATTTCACATTTGAGCAAAGTGGAGATGATCATCCAAGTTTACTGAACGCACACTCAAAAGCCAAAAAATATTCATACTGTGCAACAGATTGCATGAGATTTTATGGTGAATTTGTGAACATGGAGTAATTCTATCCAGTGCATTCTGATCAAAATCAGATGACGATCACAAGTGATTTACCTTGGCCTCTAAAGTCCTCTTCCTTGCTTTCAATTCTGCCACAGCTTTGGTCACATCCACATCAGGAGCTCCTTCCTGTTTCATTTTGCGCACCAGGTCCCCCTGAGGAAAAGAATCAGAGCAAACCCCTGAGACAGCTACAGACACCACTGGGCTCCAGTTTGGGCCTGTTTTACAAAGCTAAAGGCCGATTATAGATGTGGAGTTTTGGCACCAGCAGATCAGCCTCCTTTCTGCACCCCACCCTTCAGCTGGCTACTGTCTGCAGCTGCAGAAGCGGCTCAACGTGGCAGACAGCACATGATTGTCGGCTAGCAGCAGCTAGCTTCGGTAGCTGCTTATGCACTGACAGCTTGTATCAGGCGGTATATACACAAGTGTTTTATTATTAAAACTGAACAGTATGGGGCCATTCTGTTAACTAATCATGAAAAAAAGCAAATGGATCAGCTGTACCTGTTCTTTGACTGCCTGTCTCAAAGGGGCGAGAATCTCCTCAAAGTTGCCGTCCCCCATGGTTTGTCCTTCCTTGAGCTGCAGCCAGAGGCTTCTCTTCTTCTTCTTACTACACAGGCAGACAGACGCTGAAAACGGCCTTCTTCCGGGCGGATGGCGGAGCGACAGCCGGACGAAGCGGGTCGTGAATAGCGGACGGAGGGAGGGAATCTCAGTGGTGGTCCTCAGCAGAGCTGATGCAGCGCTGCGGAGAAGAAGCATGGACCGGTGAACTGCAACCACAAGAGAATGATGAAATCTCTGGAAACAAGTAAACACCGCCTGCAACACGGACTAGGCACTTTCGCTACAAATCACACCCAATAATAAGGAATCTATCCGCAGATTCGTTAAAAACTGCAATACATTTTTAAAATTTATTTCTATTAAAATTACGGGGGAAAAAATCTAGTAAAAATTATTCAGGGTTCAAGTCCAAAACATTCATTTCATTTCATTTATTTATTTATTTCGAACAGACATTAAAAACGGTCAAAAAAGAACAAGAAAACAAAATAGAATGAGACAAACCTAAGAAATAAAATGTAAAACAAATTATTTTGCCCATGTGACATGCAATTTTATATTTTCTGTTCGAAAAGGAGCAGGTAGCAGGTAGAAGATACATCTTATAATATCCTGCCCCTTTCTTACTTGTCAATGTATTATCAATTAACTTTCAGAACATTAACGAGAGACAACTTGAAAAACCGGTTGTAGAGAATATATTATTTCAAGATTGCTTAAAAGTAACATACATAACAATATCAAAAAATATTTTGTAACAGGTGGCACCACCAGGTGTCGCGCTCTCCACAGCCTGAGCTTCCATAAAAGGGAAACCGAACGGATGGTGGCCAAGTGTCAATTTGATGTGTGTGTGACCAGGTGTGTGTTGGGCCCACGACAAATGTATAAAGCCTACCTGCGGCGTCGAACAACCACACGCCCAGGTAACCCTACCACCGGAACGTTATTAACAGTGTATCCTTGTTTAAAAACACCACGTCAGCACATAAGAGGATCGATTTAAAACGGTTTTCCTCCAAACCTACAAAAACCAGCAAACAGTGGAACCCGTGGGCCCAACACACACCTGGTTACTCACAGGAAATTGACGCTTGGCCATCTTCTTCTTCTTCTCTTCTATTATGGCGGATTGCAAGCAACTTTGAGGTGCATACCGCCACCTACTGTACACGAGTGTGTAACAACATTTCTTTACATCTATTAAATTCTATTTATTAATCTTGTATTTTTAAGAAAAATAAATAATGCTTTCCTTAATCTATAAATATCCATTGTTTCCTTCATTTCCTAATATTCCTTTAAGACTCCATTCTTGACCTGTCCTTCCAATCATTCTTTTTAGATTCTCCCTTTCAGATTCATATGTTCTACAGTTCATTAATACATGTTCTACATTTTCTTTCTCTCCACATACTTCACATTTATCATTACTTTTCTTCCCTATTAAATATAAGGTGTCATTTAAATAAGTATGACCTACTCTTAATCTGATCATAATTATTTCTTCTCTTCTGTTTCTCTCATTAATATTTCTAAATAATACTGACTTTTGTACTTTATATAATCTTCTCCCTTTCTTATCTTCATTCCACTTTTTTTGCCAGTCTTCTGACAATAAATACAGGGAAATCCTGCATTTATTTTTAATACAGGATTTCCCTTCCCCTTTCCCAAAAGGAATTATTATCGTTATTGCCATTTCTAATGCCCTTTTTGCTAATTTATCTGCTTTTTCATTTCCTTTAACCCCTTCATGAGCTGGTACCCAGCAGAACCAAACATCAATGCCACCTCTATATAATCTAAATAAACTATGCAGAGTTTCTAATACTAAATCTTTCCTATTATTTCCTTCTCCCTGAATACTTTCTAAAACTGCTTTAGAATCTGTACATATCACCACCCTGTCTGGTCGAACCTCCTCTACCCACTGTAAGCTTAATATGACTGCCATCATTTCTGCTGTGAAAACAGATAGGTGATCTGATAGTCTTTTGGAGATGTGGATTTCAAACTCTGGTATATTTATTCCTATTCCCACACATCCTTTAAGATTTTTAGAACAATCTGAATAAATTTTGAGGTAGTTATAATATGATTTTCTTAAATATACATCAGTCTTTACCCCTATTTCATTTAAATTCCAGTCGTTTTTCATTTTAAGAAGTCTCATGTCTACATTAACCTCAGGAAATAGTCATGGAGGAATAACACTAATTGGATTAATCTGAGCTATTTTCTTATCCTCTAATCCATACATTTTGGTCAATTTACTTATCATCCATCCAAATCCATTACTCTGGAACTTTACATATTCCCAACAGTTTAATATAATTGATGTTACATTCTCTTGATCATTACGTTTAATTTTCATCCAATATACTAAAGCTAATTTTATTCTTATTTCCAGCAGTCTCTCCAGTCTCTATTAAAAGAGCATTAACAGGTGTCATTTTCACCACTCCTGTACATATACTTAAAGCCCTACTCTGTAGTCTATCATTTGTAGTGTTGTTTTAGCTGCTGCTCCATATAAAAAACTGCCATAATCCATTATTGATCTCATAAGAGCCCTGTATATGTTTAATAATGACTATCTGAACCCCAGTTAAGGGCTGTAAAAAAATATGTTAAATTACGGAAAAAAATTCTGCTGGAAATTCCGTAAAAAAACAGAAAATGTACTGGCAAAAAAATTACCAGTACATTTTCCTGTTTTTTTACGGAATTTTTTTTTACTGTGTATGATAAAAAGTATAATTGGGGAGTAGTCCTGGGTTTGATTCCTGCTTGCATGTCTTCCTCCCATCTTTCTCCAAAAAAGTATTTTAAATGAAGGCATTACGTTGGCCTTTAGTAAGTTTATAACTTTCTTAAATTTAGTTTCTAAGTTATCTATATGTGTTTTCCATGTATAGGAACTATCTAACCATAATACTAGATATTTAAATTTTTTAACCCTTTCTAAAGGCTGTCCGTATAATGTTGTTCCTGTATCGATATTTCTTTTATTTTCTACTATTATTTTCTCCATCCATTTACTTAAATGAGAAGTTAAAGCTATTGGTCTAGTTATTTGGACTACTAGGATCTTTCCCTGGTTTATTAAACGGAAGTATTATTGCCTTTTCCAGCTATTTGGTATTAAACCTTCATTCCATATTTTATTAAATAATCATAATATTAATTTCAATGTTACTTCTGGAGTCTGTCGAAACATAGCATAACATAGTTGATCCTCTCCTGGATCCTGTCCCTTTCAGTACCGTTTTCATTTCTTTCATGGTTATATTCATGTCTAATGTTGACATGCATTTCTGACATTTTTCCAAAAATATTTTTATAATTTAAAAGTTTTTGTTTTTTTGCTGTCTATGAGTGTCTGTAAGATGTTCACCACTGTGAACTGCAGCAAATGTCTCCCCCAATATATCTGCCTTATCTTTGTTTAAAACTAATATTTCCTGTTCTCTGACTAATGCTGGCATTTTAACTTCATTCCTTTTCCCCGTCATTTTCCTAAACATTGACCAAACGTTCTGCAATTTTATTTCTGAACCTATTGAGGAACAATACTCTCTCCATGTCTTCTTTTTAGCTTCTTTAATACACTTGGCCATCACCCTTCCATCATCCCTTTTATGGAAGCTCAGGCTGTGGAGGGTGCGACATCTAGTGGAGCCACCTGTAATTTTTTAAAAAAGAGCTAAGGCCACAAATGAATACAAAACTTGCAAAATAAAATGAAAACTAAATAAAACAAGTACATAACGCAAAAAGAATTTGGTTAAAATAATTTCTTTATGCATTGGAGCCTTGAGCCAGTTTTGTTTTTATATGCTATTAGGGCTGGACAATAAATTAATAAAAATGTATATCGCCATACACACATGACCAATATAATAGATCTGTTTGAATATCCCGAGCCAGAGCCGCACAGCATTTTGGGAGAAGAAGGCAGAGGAAATGCTTTAGCTGCCGCAAGGTGAGCGGTATCAACTTAACTCACTCCCTCTTCAACCAACAACTTGATGAAACTTCTGCAGGTTCAGGTTTGGCTACCGTGCCTCATAACTGTTTAAAAATAAACAATGGTATGGAGTGATAACTGTGGATAAAACAAGAAAGCTAATTTCATCTATTTATAACAAAAAAAACTAATCGGTAATTATCAATATTGCCAATTATCAATATTGACTGATATCGACTGATCGATAATGCCCAGATGAAACATTCTGTCCATTTTTGGGAGACATTAACATTAACAAATGCTTTTTGGAAGATCTGATAAAGTATGACTTTAAAAGGCTTCAGGGACCTGTGGCTGTTTGGAGGCCAAATTTTAATGATCAAGAGACAGCTGAAGACTCTTCTATTGTACAATCAGTGCCAACGTACTGCCTTTATTTAAAATACTTTTTTGGAGAAAGATGGGAGGAAGACATGCAAGCAGGAATCAAACCCAGGACTACTCCCCAATTATACTTTTTATCATACACAGTAAAAAAAATTTCCATAAAAAAAACAGGAAAATGTACTGGTAATTTTTTGCCAGTACATTTTCTGTTTTTTTACGGAATTTCCAGCAGAATTTTTTCCGTAATTTAACAGATTTTTTTCCCGTAATTTAACAGCTTTTATATGTTAAATTTTTAACATAGAAAACAACCAGGTCATGTAGCGGTTCCATTGACACTTTGCCCTACGCCTGTTAGGAGATGGAACACAAATAAATAAAAATGGGTAGGGCGATAAAGTGGAGGGGCCAGTGGTTCCCTGGCCGTCCTGCGCAAATCACTGTCAGTTCAGACTTGAGAGAATAATGCATTTAGTGCCCACAGATTCTTTTTTTTTTCATAGCGCATGCTCACTGCGTGCTATTATTAGCCTGCTGACAATGTCATCAGCATGACTTCAAATGATGTCTGTCATGAGGCCCTTCTAAGGTTTACTTTGTGATGTCATAGAGGCCATGACATCACCAACAGATCAGTTAATTCTCTGATCAGTTAACACAAATTAGTTAAGTCAGTCAGCACAAGATTCATTTGGACGTTTTAGCTCAGCTCAATAAAGATGAACGACGAAAGCCCACAGAGAGAAATGGATGTAAAGCCTAAGGTTTCTTTTTGGACAAAAGTGAAAAAAACATTGTCCAACAAAGTTCATCCTGGTCAAAGAAGCCCAGATTACAAGAAGAGAAACTTTCTCAGTGAACTTCTGTGGGAAGTGATTGAAAAGGCTGCAGATGGACCAACTCTGCATCTTGTCAGACACACCTTTCAGGAACAACACAGCAAAATTTTGATCTTGCTTTTGAGAAAAACCGGAGAATTAAACGTGGACGTACTCTCGGAGGTGTCAGAAGAGCTAGGAGAAAGGATTTTCCAGAGTATTGCGAGAGATGCATTCCACTTTGCCAGTGGACTGCATTTAATTGCACTCCTTGATTACCCAGAAGGACACCAAGTAATTGTGGAGAAATTCAAAAAGCACTTGGAGAATCCTGTTCCTAAAGAGAAAATGTTGGCCTCTACAAAAAGAAAGTTCAGAAAGACATTTTTTCCAACTGAAGACTTGTACGCAGATGAAAACTGCCTGAGTGAGGATTATACTCAGGCAGCCATGGACCCTGAACAGTTTTTGAGGGACGCAAACAGGATGGGTTTCAGACGAGGAACCGAAGATGAAAGGAGAGTTATGGTGGAAAATATTCTATGGAGATTGATTTACAAGTCCAGTTACAGATCTACCTATGGGCATTACAAAAGGAAGCACACTGAACCAGTCCAGAGAAAGCTTGCTCCAAAAATCTGGAAAGAAGTAAAGGACATAGATTTCGTCTTTTTTGAGAAAATGGAAAAAAAAATCTGCAGAGACATCTTGCAACTTCTCTGGGGCAATGAAGATGCAGTTAGAGAACTGCTCTTCAAAATGATCAAAAGCGACAACCCAATCGTAATTTACAAGGTTGTCCAATGCTTCCGAAGAACCCTGGCACGACCGCGGAAAGTCATTCTCCGAGACACCGTTATTCAAAAGGCATGGGGGCTCATCAAAAAGGCTGCGTGTTGTGGAGACGCTTCAGAGGAAGAAGAGAAGCAAGAACCCACCAAGAGCGGACCAAACGATGTGTTTAGTCCACGCTTAGTTGGGCCTCAAAGTTTGGTTTGCTCAGAGGTCGGTAATGACTCGGAGAAGTCAGGGCCGGTCTCTGAGTCAGTACCCGCCTCTGCGACAGGACCCGCCTCAGAGTCTGAACCCGCCTCCGAGAGTGGACCCGCCTCAGAGAGTGGACCCGCCTCCCAGACAGGACCCGCCTCCGAGTCAGGACCCGCCTCCGAGACAGGACCCGGCTCCGAGAGTGGACCCGCCTCAGAGTCTGAACCCGCCTCCGAGAGTGGACCCGCCTCTGAGAAAGGAACCGCCTCCGAGACAGGACCCGCCTCCGAGAAAGGAACCGCCTCCGAGACAGGACCCGCCTCCGAGACAGGACCCGCCTCCGAGACAGGAACCGCCTCCGAGTCTGGACCCGCCTCCGAGACTGGACCCGCCTCCGAGACAGGACCCGCCTCCGTGACTGGACCCGCCTCCGAGACAGGAACCGCCTCCGAGACAGGAACCGCCTCCGAGTCTGGACCCGCCTCCCAGACAGGACCCGCCTCCGAGTCAGGACCCGCCTCCGAGACAGGACCCGCCTCCGAGAGTGGACCCGCCTCAGAGTCTGAACCCGCCTCCGAGAGTGGACCCGCCTCCGAGACAGGACCCGCCTCCGAGACAGGACCCGCCTCCGAGACAGGACCCGCCTCCGAGAAAGGAACCGCCTCCGAGACAGGACCCGCCTCCGAGACAGGAACCGCCTCCGAGACAGGACCCGCCTCCGAGTCTGGACCCGCCTCCGAGACAGGACCCGCCTCCGAGACAGGACCCGCCTCCGAGACTGGACCCGCCTCCGAGACAGGACCCGCCTCCGAGACAGGAACCGCCTCCGAGACAGGACCCGCCTCCGAGTGTGGACCCGCCTCCGAGACGGGACCCGCCTCCGAGTGTGGACCCGCCTCTGAGACTGGACCCGCCTCCGAGATGGGACCCGCCTCTAAGTCTTGACCTGCCTTCGAGTCTGGACAGACCTCTGAGACAGGACCTGCCTCCGAGTCAAGGCCTGCCTCAGTCCTCATGCCTATCGGTGTTTTGAGGATTTTTTCTCACCAACGGAGTGACACATTGTCAGAAGTGTCAAACCTGGATGCGTTTCTTCAGCAGAACTTCACAACTTGTGGGTATGGATGATTATGGCCTTAAGAGTGCTTACAAGTTTTCAATCTGAGAATACCGGAAACCTTTAGTCATCCGCTGTTACAGTCAGATCAAGGTGGGAAGAGCGTACCGAAGAGTCAGAATGGGGGGCAGAGGGAACGGTGGCGGACTGGGGGGTTAGAGTACCTTTGAAGGGGTTCAAAGAAGGAGAGAAGGTGGGGGGTGGAAGGAGGTGGGGCCGGTCTAGCGTACCGTTGAGTGCTGGGGGGGGGCTGGACGGACAGAGGTCTGGCTGTAGGAGGAGGGGGCAAAGGAGAGACGTTAATCTGCGGACTGGGGGGCTAGAGTATAATTAGAAGGGGTTCGACGTATCGTTAGAGGGGTGGGGGAAGCAAAGGAGGAGGGAGTGAAGGAGAGACATTAATCCCCCCAATCCCTTTATAAATGCTATTTTATTTATACAATTAGGGCTATTGTAAATTAATATTTTAGTAATCAAGTAATCTATGGATTATTCTTACGATTAATCGAGTAATTGTGTAAAAAATTTAACAAAGTAAAGTATTGGTTATCTGGCATAACAGAAGTGTTACTTCCCTAAGTTACTTTTTTGTAGTTTAGAAAACTAACTTGTAATAATAACAGCTCACTTTCTAAGTTAACCTGACAACAAGTTATACAAAAATCTAAAATTAATTTCAATTTCCCGTAATAAAAAGAGGCAGGCTCACAAATACGCTTATTAAAAATGTCTATGATCCAGCTTTTAGTTTATGTATTCATCTTCAGTCAGTTTAATACATGTCAAGCTTTGAGTTTGAGAATATGGGAAATGTTGCCTGAAGTGGTGCTGGTGGGCCATAATTTAACAGTTTGCATATTTAAATTACGGGGGAAAAAACTGTTAAATTACAGAAAAATTCTGCTGGAAATTCCATAAAAAACAGAAAATGTATTGTCAGAAAATTACCAGGACATTTCCCTGTTTTTTTATGAAAAAAATTTGAAATAAAATACTGTTAAATTATGGGAAACTTCTGACGGAAATTCTGCAAAAAAAAAACTGGAAAATATCCTGGCAGAGAATTACCAGGACATTTTCTGTATTTTTTATTTATTTATTTTTTTTCAGAATTTCCATCAAAATATTTTCCATAATTTAACAGTTTTTTGTGTCATTTATCAATATTTTGTTAACCCAAAATTGAAATTTTCTGTCTTTTTACTCTTTTCTGATATATTCACAAACTTTTCTTTTAAAACTTGGGACATTTCCAAATACTTTTGTCTTTCAAACCATTTAAGTTTGTATTCTATGCCATATACTAATTATAGTGTAAAATATATTAAAGTTAATATATTAATATTAAAGTTAAAGTATTTAACTTTATTTATTCTTCACATAATTTTGAAACAAAACTAAATTCTAAGTCCACAGTAAATGTAGTTGTAGAACACAGAACACTTAGATTGAAAGTAGCTCATCATGCAAAGTGATGTAAAAATGAAATCATTCTACAATCAATTTGCAGACTTTATTTTGCAATTAAGACCATAAACTGACATCATCCAGTCTTTATAACTAACCTTTGCTATTATATATTAAGAGTTAAACATATTCTTGAGCTTGCTAATGTTTATTTTCTGCACATCACAACTAATTTATTGCATTTTACTATACAAATTTCAACGTATAAATTAAATATAAAGCAATCTTGACTCTAGTCTTTGTAGTCAAACAGTTTTGTTAATTACTATAAGATGGAACATACAAAAAATTGCTTTGGAACACGAAAATCATAGTTGTAAACAGGACCAACATACTTCAAAATAAATGCCAAAAAATAAATGAAATACAGGTATAAATATTTTGTTAAAACTCAAATGCTACATAAACCCAGCCTAATGCCAACGACAGTGGAAGACACTGGATTCATGAGTGTGCACTCTCATTACCTCTAGTCGCTGTGAACATAAAACAAAACAGTCCATTTTATGTTTATGTTCTGCAAAAAAAAAAGGTTAATCCAACTCTTAGGTCCAGTTACCAAGAGCTTGAAATGTTCTGAGACCAGTTCTTGCGCTTTGCAAAGATTCTTGGTGCACCAGGTTTGATGAGATGATCAATCACGTTTAAACTTCAAAAGGCTCAAATTTTCCATGGTTTCCCAGTCATTCAGTTCATTAAGGCAGTGGTCCCCAACCTTTTTATTACCGCGGACCGGTCAAGACTTGGAAAATTTTGCTGCGGCCCGGGCGGGGATGAGAAGGGCGGTTGTAAGAGGCAGTGTTTGTGTTCCCGCTAAATCTTGAATATACCCAGTTTGGGTTGTTGTCTTGGAGTTTTTATCGCAACCTGTGGGGTTTTTCCTGTCTGAGAACGAGAATACGACCTGCTGAATGTGACAGGTAGCCAATCAGAAAGCGCGGTGACGTAAGAACTGAGGGGAATCCCAAACAGCTGACATATTGCGCAACTGAGTCCGGTGGATATCGGAGATGATATGTGGAAATGTTTATTATTAAATCTAAAGGTCATTATTATGTTTATTCAGTTAAAAATGTTAACTATAAAAAAACATATTCACCTCCAAATCAATAGTGTAGCAAATAGAGCGGCTGCTCCCGTCGTCTTTTATCCACCGCCTTTTCTTTTTGTTACGTCTTTTATCTCTTAAAATGACTCCACAGACTGTCACTATTGCTTCTACATCTTCATCTGTGTTTGGTTATTCTAAATTCCCGCTATGTTGGGGGTTTTACTGGATTATCCTCTGGAATCGGGATGTTCGTGACTGGAATCGGTTCGTGTTGCTCCTGCCTTGGACACACGAACCGATCGAACCTGTTGGACTTTTATCAGCTCTAAGGTCACAGAGGTTTGGAGAATCGGCTGACAATTCTTAAATCTTTCCGTCTAAACCAGACTTAAGACTCACGATCGCAGCCCAAACGCTCTGACTCTGGTCGCTATGGTAACGTTTACATATCCCTTCTAAATAAGATACAGAAGCACCACAAAAATGAACATTTTACTTTCGTGAAAATTTTAACTCACAATACTGACTAACGGGAGCCCTGAGCTTGTTTCTCTGCAACGAGACGGTCCCATCTGGCAGTGATGATGGGAGACAATAACACCCGAAGTGTTGCTTATATATCCACAGCCTGCTTGGTCTCTACGTGGCGAAGCAGCTTGAAGCTGACATATTACGCATGTTACGTAGAGCGGGTTTGTAATGTGGGACTCACCTACCGGTCCGGGATAAATCCATTCTCCTGTCTCTTCTCTGGGCCTTTTCCAGAGAAGAGACAGTTGTAAACAGAAACTTTCCAAAGACACCTGATCTGTTTCTTACTCATTTTGCTGCTTGTGGGCTCAATGTTGGCGCGCAAGTAACCGAGAGAATACGGTTAAAGGATTTTCAAAATAAAAGATCCTCCAGACTCAAATAATACATAAAACGGAAATATTTCACTATTTCTTGAGCGGCCCGGTACCAATTGGTCTACGGACCGGTACCGGTCCACGGACCGGGGGTTGGGGACCACTGCATTAAGGGACTTGAACCATCTTGGTGGAATGCAAAGCTGCTTCTTCACCTTCGTCCGCATCGTGTGAGTCGACCTCGTTCAGGATTTGAGCCCAGAAAATCTATAAACAAAGAGAATGGACACTATAAACATACTTTTTACAAAACGCTTCTAAATTATATTACAGCAGCATATCACCTTTCTCATCAGCGTCTCGCCAATTGCTAATACCTCTTTCACAAACAACATTGAGTAATTTTGATTAAATAAAAATCTACACTAGGAGTTTGTCAATTGCAGATTTCTGGCCAATCTTTAAAAAGCTGACTTATCAATTCTGATTTTGGCCAATACTGATCGTCTTGCCTGAATATTGCAGAAAATGTCAGTGGGGTTGGCAACAGTGGGGTGACTATTGATAACTGCAAACATGGAGACATGACCTGGTGGGCCGGTCTATCAGTCAAACGTCTCTAACAGGAGAGGAAAGCGTTTGATTTTTAGAGCTTTGCTGAGGTAGATAAGATCAGTGGATGAAATCACTTTCACTTGTATTGGCGGATCACCAATCTTCAAAATTAAGGATTTGGGGAAGATTTATTGGTGCACCCCCAACATACACAATATGCAAATATTTTCTTTTGAAAATAAAAATATACACTGATTTTTGCATATTTGTTAAAATAAAGTCACCAAAATTCCTTCAAATTCCACAATATTTACCCGTTTTTTTTTACAGTTTTTTTTTACAGTGTATGTTTGTCTTTTACTAGGCTTTATGGATAGTTTTTTTTCTGCGAAAATTATGTTTGCGATATAGTCATATGTTTATTTTGATTCCCAGGTTATTTTGAAAACATGTTCTTGTGTAGAATATGCAGTAATTGCTTTCAGTCACTAGAGGGCACTGAAAACAAGCTCTGCTCAGGCTGATAGCAGTCTTTCCTTTCAGCGCTGCTGCAGACTTTTGAGGTGAAAGTTGAACTCCTACATTTGGAGTAAAGTGAAGTAGAAATACTGAAAATAACTGGATCAAAATTAGATATTTAACTGGTTTGAATCCCACACTCAAACTTGAAATGTACAATGCCTTCAAAGTACAGTCTTCTCAAGCTAATAAGTATCTCGACTCCATCTGTTTGTAATTTGATCTTTTCTGATTTTTATACTTTTAAAAACCACCATTATGTTCTGTTTGTGTCAGTCTGTCACATCAAATCACTGTAAAACACACATTTCAGCTTATTGTTGTAACAAACAAAATTAGGAAAAGTTCAAAATACATGAAATCTTATCCAAGGAGTTGTCATTTATCATTTCCAGTTCAAGTAATATGACTGAAAATTATTTTTAAATGTAAACAGAATCTCTATGTTATTGTTCTTCTCTTACTATATATCACAATAAAATATATGAATACCATCAGCGGAGAAAATGCAGTGGTCGTGGGTGTTTAGCTGATTCTAAAATCTCAAAACATTTCATTCCTTTTTTTTTATTGTATCCACAACCTGCATCACGCGGTGAGGTTTTTTGTATGTCATCAGATTTCAATTATCTGTCCAGTCTGGGCAGACTCAGTAACCTGAGATGGACTGAACGTGATTGTGCAAAGTAGCTGTGAGAGCTGCGCCGTGGTGTCAGTTGTACATACGCCGTTGTGGGCCACCAGGACACAGCCACTGACCCACATTGAGAGCAACATGTCAGCAAGGAGATTACACACTAATTATGAGCAGCATCAGCAGATGACAGCCCGCACCTACCACTGCTTCCCTTCTGTCCGTACGCCATCATCATACACTCATTTCCCAGGTGGGGTCCTTTTGGGGCGATGTGTTCCTGGGCTCCATTAAAGGGAACAGCTGATGTGACTAGGGAAGGCCAGTGAATGCGTCACCACTGGCAGTGGACCAGAAAACCACTTTATCTCCCCTGTTGTTGTTCTACAGTCCGTTGAGACTGAAGCTGAACGAGTTCTGCTTGTTTCATAGGGGATTAACAGGGTAAAGGTCTTAACATTGATTAACACTTGATGTTGTACACTAATTTAGAAATGATTTCTGTTTGAAGACGTGCTAGGAGGGTCTTTAATTTGAAACAGTACAGAAGCAAAAGACCAACGTCAAAAGAAATGCCAGCGATCAAAATTTATGGTTGCACACACAAATCAAAAATCAAGTCTAGCATTCAGAGTAAAACTGTATCTTTTTAAATCTTATCTGAGGTCCAAGATAATGTGTAAGAAAAATATTAGCCTTTTAACAGATTTCTTATACTTCTGCTATTTTCTTAAGCTTGACTGTTTCAGATCGTAACGTAAAATCGAGGATGAGCACAGTATTTATGAAATGCAGTTTTCAAATTTAGAATTTCATTTACTGATACAGCAGGTTGTCCAACCTAATCTGACTCTTATGTGAAAAAGTAATGGCTCCCTCATCGTGATAACTGGATGGGTCGCGCTTGGGGGTGAGAACTTGCTTTCTCTAACCGTAAATAAACTTTTCATCCTGTGGGGACATTTTTGACTCTCTCTTCTTTGCAGAAATGTTTTAATTCAGCCACATAAGAGCAATTCATTGTTCCACCAATGACAGCAATTTATCATGTTTGACTGAGGTATAGTGTTTTGCACAACTTCTGTTTCTTTTAAGCCATACATAACAAGACACACACTTTTCTTTAGATGATGTTTTATTTCTTAAGACCGTTTAGCCTACTTAATGTTGTCAGACAGGTTCTGTAACCATTTTATCTTTCAGATCAGTCTGTGTGGGACAATTAAAACTGAATTAAGTCTTCAAAAATAAAAAAAAGAATGCAGACAATTCATTAAGCTATGATTTAACAAAGGGTGATTACTTTTTTCACGAGGCTTGGTCGGTCCGGATAGCTCAGTTAAGCTAATTTACACCGTCAACATCTGATTTAGCTTTGGTTAGTGCTCTTTTTGTTTGTTTGTTTCTGGGGTTATTTGCTGATTGTATTTAGACTGCAAACAGAACTTATACCTTACTCCCACTGTTCCAGAAAGACTAGTTTTTTTGGGTAATTATAATTCCTGTGTCAGTAATTAGATTAACTCTGAAGGCAGCTGATTATAATAGATTCTGATTATGAAGAGTAAAAGGTGGTAAATACAAACGCACGCCACACTTTTCAGCTTTACATTTGTAAAAAATGTAATAATCTTGAAACCCAAGTCAAAATTTCCCGTCTTCACTATTATACACTCTCCAGTATACATTGAAGTTTCATGTTGTGACTTGAAATGTTTCAAAAACATCAGTGAATATGGATACTTTTGAAGGGCACCGGAAGGATTTAAACATCACATTTAAATATAAATGAATTAAAGTATTTATCATCTCATTTTTTTTTAGTAAAAAAAAAATAAATAAATTCACATTAAAAAAAGAGTGAGTCGAACAAACATTGGTTATTCAGCATGCACTTTAGTGTATCATAGCCACGCTGGAGGCGCGTTGTTGTGGAGCGCAAGCCTGTGGCAGGCAGGAGGACGGTCTCTGGGTGAACACTGTAACCATATTACGCAGTTGATATTGTAGTGTGTGGACTGAAGCCGGAGCGCACAGTAGCAGCAGCAGCAGCTACAGCCGCGGCAGAAGGCGGGGGCTATGCTGCCCGCAGCAGCAGCAGCGACCACAGAGGACACATAAGCGGGTTCAGAGCAGGACTGACGCTTTTGTTTGTCTCTTGCACGTCGGAGCTGTCACTTCACGTCTGAAAGCGATCCTCGGTGCGCTTTCATCGCCCTGAACTGTTCCCCCCCCCCCCTTTCTTTCTCTCCTTCTTTCTTTCTCCCCCTCCAATGTTTTTGAGCGGATGGGACTTGCACGGTTCCAGTGAAATGGGATTTTAATGGTGCACGTAGCAGCAGCAGCAGCAGCAGCAGCAGCAGCCTGTGCACAGCCGGGGGACCGTAGCTGTAGCAGCGCGCCGGGTGATGATCGCCGAAGAATAAAGCGGTGCAGCCGAAGGTGCGCAACATCTCGTTTCCATGGACAACACGTCCATAATAACACAGGTTGCAAATCCGAAAGAGGAGGAGAGCATCTCATCGAGTCAAGATAAAGGTAAGCCCGCGCGGAAATGTCAATTGACACAATCTGTTCTGTTTTTTTTTTTGTGTTTGTTTTTTTTTTTGTTTGTTTTTATGGCGTTCGGTTATTTATTTCTGGATTCTGCTGTTTGCGCGGCGACAATCTGTCCAGATCTGTAGCCCTCCGTGCAAAGAGGAATCTCCGGACCGCAATAGCAAAACAGTATCGACGTAAAAAAAAAAAAAAATCCTCCATTGTTTGGGTGAAAGCAGGGAAACATTACCCACAAAAACCTGCCTGCTTTTACACCCCCCCATCCCCCCAAATCGGCTGGGAGTATGCTATAACTTTGTTAGGGCTTTATTTCGTTGCCACCACGCACACGTTTGATTTAGCTCAATTAAATCATGCGTATGTTTTTCCCTCAAGTGTGAGGGTTTACTACAGGGGGGCGGGTACAACATTACCTTCTCCACACTGCTCACAAATACATGCCAGCATCAACAGGAGTACAGATCTGCCTCTACTACTGGGGAAACTAACGCAATGAATTGATCGAAATTCACGGGAACATATTGTGCTATGCTACGCCTGTAACCAGGGGCGCCCCCAGAAACTTTTCTAAGGGGTGGCCAGATGGTGACCGCTGATAATCTTGAGGCAGCATTGCAAAAAGCCACAGCAGATGTTACTTATTTATTTATTTATTTTGAAACAAACCGTAGCTAAACGTGTGCAAACAGGCAAGAGCGGCAAACCTTTAAAGACCTAAACAGATATTACACTAAACTCGTTAAACATAAATAAGATAAATTGTGCAGCAAGCTGAAATACACGAGGAACACCAATAGAGAAATAAACGAGATGAATAAGGCAGCGCATGTTCAAATATTTACCATCTGCTGCAGCAAAAAAAAAAAAAAAAAAAACAACAACAACAACAAAAAACAACTAACAAGCATCATCAGTTCCCTTATAAAATACTCCATGAGGAACAGTCTCTGTATAAACGTCAACCTCCAGCTGCATATAAAACAACAGCTGAGCAGCTTCTGTGCAGATCACAGAAGCCGAGAGACAGCACAGTCTCTTCTTCTTCTTCTGTGCGCAACAATTGTTGTAAAGAGACTGATGGCGGATCCTCCTCATTAGTCAGGAGGTTTCATCAACATTTGAAGGGCATTTATTAGCCAATGGTCATAACAAAACAGTTTTCGAGTAACACGGGTTTACTTAGTGGCTGACGTTCCCCTCACTAGCACCCATCCCAGCGAGCCACAGGGTGCTGGGAGGCCAGAAGGACCACAGTGTCCTCACTGCTACACTCACTGCTCTCCTTGGAGAAAAAGGTCACCTTTTGGTATCGTCCACCTCTGAGCAGCTCTGACATGCAGCATTCTGACCCCCCCTAATTAAGACAGCATCTCCTTTATGGCTCGTAAAGACAAACCAATCAGAATTTTGTGGCCAATTTGAGATAACGGTTTACGCAGCGTTTGTCCTGCGGAGGATGATCTTTGGAGTATTCTGTTTTAGACAAAAAAAAAAGTAAAAGTCAAAATATAATACGAGAAGATTTAACAGCACACACAGACACACCACATGCATTTATGTATCTACGTACACACACCACTTACTTCACTGAATGAAACACCGATCGCACAGAGAAGGATGTTATATAACGCGTTTGTGTCTGCTAATTATATTAGCATATTATATTTAAGATAATTTAAGATTAGAATATGACATCAAATCGATAAAAAAACTTTTTTTTTAATAGAGAAATGCATGCTTAGTGAAAAAAGTTATTTTCAAAAGCACTTTTGATTTGATAAATCAAAAGTGATCACGTATCCCAATTTACTGAGATGTGCTTGTGTGTGACGGATGGATGATATATATATAAAAAAAAAGCCTTGCTCTCTCTCACTGTCTTCCAGCATGAATGACATGTAACAGTATGTTGTAGAAAGTACAGTTTCTCTTTCAAATATATGTACATTTGTGCTTATAATGGCTTCGTTATTAAAAAACGTTGCTGGTTTTAAAAACAACAAATTTGATGGGGTTTTTTGTTGTTGTTGTTTTGTTTACTAACAATGTTCTCACTAAAAAGTGTTGCTGTATACCTGGTAAGTGCTTAGATAAAATGTGTTCACTGACTGGAAAAATTAGGATTTTGGCTCTATTGACCAGTTGGTCAAATGAAAAACACTTTTTGTTCCAATCAAAAGCCATGTTCATGGATTTTTTTTTTTTCTTTCACTTCAGTAAATAAATTTTAAGCTAAATCTAATTAGGCAAAGTTTTTTTTGTGTGTAGTCTTTATTCTATTCACAAAATGTTTGTTTATTTAGAATTCCAAATGTCTTTTATTTCCTTGCTACCCCATTGTTTTCAATTTTCTTCTCCAAGGAGCTCAATGTAATTCCACCTGAAACAATCGCCAACAGAGAATGGAGAAGTTTGTGCTATTAAAATGTTTTTTCTACTTCTTCTCTTTTTTTTTTTTTAGCTTATTTTAATCTCTAATTCAGAAGTCCTCACACTTTGTTCAGAGCATTTGCTCGTCTTGAACAGTGAATCCCAGATGGCGTGTGAGATCTGATAATTAATCTGGAGGGATCAAATCCTGGTTCGGCCGCTGACCAGAGATAACTTAAAACACTGACACACACTGCGCCTACTCGAACATTTTGACTGCCATTTCAGATACGCGTTAATGGCTTAATTCATGATCACTTTCAATCACGTCGCTGTGCAGAACAAAATGAAAGCCAGTTACAAAGATGTGTTTAAAGTCGAGTAATACTAACACCATTAGCAAACAATACAGTAAAACAAAGAGAAAGATTTTTAAAAAATGAGAACAATACCATCCATCCATCCATCCATCCATTTTCTTGCACCCTTTTTCCCTCAGTGGGGTCGGGAGGGTTGCTGGTGAGAACAATACCTTCCAATTTAAAATAAAAAAACAAAAACACATTAAAATCATGACAGAACTGAATCTTTTATTTTGACTAAAAATTAAGTAAACACTGGTTACTTAATTACTTACTTACAGGGTAATATTTGAAGGGAAACTGTTGGCGTATGGCATTAAAGCACACCCCAACCTTAAGCTAAGTTCAACTCGAAACACGCATCTTTGTTTTTATATCAACTTTAAGACGCTGTTGACTCATATAATTCCTAAGGCCTTTAGCCAGTACAGTCATACCTCGTTTTAACACACACTACCTAATACCTAAGCCTATAATTAAGGTGTCCAGTGAGCAATGGTGTTATGTAATAACTGGTTGTGTTAGGGTACCACGTAATTACACCAAAACATTCAGGTACGGACCTTTTAATTTGGCTTGTGCATCCCGAACGAACATGGCTTTTTAATAAAAAAAAACCCCCAAAACAAACATAATACATACCTTGTGGCCTAGCAATGATGTCATTGCCCAATGTGCAAGCTTAGTGTGCATACTCTCCACTTTAATACTTTGTTTATTTGCGTATTGGTTCGGTAGCATTACAGTGCCAAATACGTTTGGTGAAAACAGATGTTTTCATTCACCAAATGAATGTTTTCATGTGTTTTTGTGAATGAAAACGCTTCACAAATTGATGCCATATTTATGAAGAAATAAAAACAAACATAGACTCTGATTTGGAAAATTTCAATCATTCTGC
Source organism: Poecilia reticulata (assembly GCF_904066995.2). NCBI lineage: Eukaryota > Metazoa > Chordata > Actinopteri > Cyprinodontiformes > Poeciliidae > Poecilia > Poecilia reticulata. The sequence goes on from NC_088849.1 coordinate 16,044,078, forward strand.
AATTGTTTTGGAAGTTGGTCCTCTTTGCGGTTTGCCCACTTGTAAGTATGAAATGCAGTAGTCCAACACTGGATATGTAGTACAATGAGTCCTGTAAACTCATTTGAAACATCTGTACTCACTATGATAACCGCTTATTTAAAGTAATTTGACCATATTCTGCACATCATTCTGTCTAATTAAATGTGGTTTCATGACTTGAATAATCAGTATCTGTCAACAGGAGTTTGTTCAGCTATTTTAGGATGAGCAGATGTGTTAATCTCTCATATATTACCAGAGCAAACTGACTCAAACAGGGATCAAATCTAAAATAAATGTAAAAGGTTCGCTATACTAGGTTTTCAGTGAGCAATACACGTTTACGTTATAAGCGACGCTTGAGCGCTTTTATGTCTATTTGTTTCTCACGATTCATGAAAGTACCAAACTGCAATAGTTTTAACTGACTAAATGAAGGAAGGAAATGGGGTACAAATTGGCAAAGGGGCAAACTGACCCACATCCAAAATATTTACAATGTCCCTCTGGCATCCTGTCAGCCTCTGGTCCCCACAACTAGCTGAAAACAAACAAACACACCCTCAGTCAATGGGTAAAACCGAGGGGGGTTTGACCGGGGGGCTTCAAGAATGGAGTCCCTGCCCTTCACTTCCCAGCTCTGCCAAAGCTGACGGCAAACAGCACTCGCTCTGCAGGTTTTCTCTTTGACCTGCCTGCAACGAGGCCGCAAATGAATACACGCTTTCACACGTTGAATATTTCAGAGCACTATACGGCTGTTTTTGCTCGGCTAATTTCGTGCTGCTCGTTGGAAGAAGTCATACCATATAAGACCTATGTTTGAGTTTCAACTTGTCTGCTAAACAGATTTACTTAATCACAAATGCTTGTATGGAGCTTGTGGCGGGGCAGTACTTTCCTTCAAAGCCATTTTATGCTTTTCTTCATATTGTTTGAATCTACAATGGGACACAAAATTAGATTTTACTTGAGTCTAAAATAGCTAACTTAGTCATAATTTAGCAAACACTCTTCTCAGAATGCTCACATTTCAAACATAGATTTAAGTGAATCTATGTTCACTGAATTAAGTAGCCACAGTTTTCATAGTATGATGCAATGAGATGTAATTGCTGGACTAACAAAAAGGGGAGGGGGAGTCATGAGGCGCCTGGCCTCACTCTCACTTAGTAATTCACTCCGGCTTTTCCTAATCTAACAGTCAAGGCAGGTGTCAATGGACAAGCTATTTACCTTAATCAGATTAGATTAAATCTGACTTTAGCTCTTCACGTTTTAAGGTGTGATATATGTCAGGCAGGCCACACACAGCAATTTTGAAAGCAGAGTAATGGAGCCATTGCACGTTGTTCTGTTTATCGATCATCTTTTTGAATTTTCCTTAATATTTGTTGCTTATCTGAGAAGAAGAGAAGATTCAGTCTAATGCGGAGTCTCATGAACAGAAAGCTTCTTTCACGCTGTTGTGGCTATTTGTTGTTTGTGAGTTTACTGAGGAGTCCCTAGAAAAATAAAATGCTTCAAAAAACAATATTCTGGAAATAAAAGCAAAAGCAAATGACTTTCTGAATGGGAATAGTGTAACTTCTCCTAAATTGAGGTTACCTGGAGTTGTACTAACTGTTAATTCTGTTAAATGTCAAACAGAATTAAAAGGTTAAAAGATATATACCATTTCTTCTCATTGTTCGATATAAAACTGAAGTAAACATTTTCTGTTTTACTATGCTTTGAAACAATTTGGAAAAACTTGGATCATTCCATGGCTTTTCATGTCTTCGTTAGCTTAATTCACAAAATTGTAATTCAGTGGAAGCATATGCCGGTGGATAGATTTTAAGGCAAAACATCAAACATAAGTCTTCCTTGTGTGAAAATGGAATATTGAAAGACATCATCAATTAGGAAAAGAAATTAATCAATATATGACGAAGAAATATTTGTGATAGCCCTGACTAAACTAAAACAGGAAGTGTTTAGCTCGATTTAATTACACAGTGATATTTAAAGGTTGTATCTTTCTATGCAGTGCATGTAAATGTCTAGTTTCAGCCGAATGCTCAAGAAAGCTCCTCATTTGCTTCACGTGAGCGAGAAACATGTATGTAACCGGAGAAGACGCACACATACGCACGCACACACGGAGGAGCAGCAGATGCTGGGATTTCTGCACGCTAATAGCATGTTAAACAATATCACTCCCTCTGACTGTTGGTTAGAAATTATTTGCATTCCCTGGAGAAACGAGGAAAGAAAAACACTGAAGCTGTAATTATGTATTAATCTTGAAAAAGCCTCTGATTTCATGCGCAATTGGTTTTTGAGGTTATTCCTGGAACCCGATGCTGCACATTACTAAAGTGTTTATGATGAGGGGACCACACCTGCAGAAGAGTGAGCAGCTCTGCTAGGGGGAGAGCTACTGTGAGTTTTGGCTGTCTCTGAGTCTCTGGCACAACTTGGCAGTCTCCTGTGCACAGCACTCCGCTGCCACGGCCAGCCTCAAAGTGTTGGGGAGCTCGTGCTCGGTTAGAGGCTTCTCCGTCCTCTGGGAATCGCATTGGACTGCGGTGTGCATACAGTAAAGTCAATATTCAGTGCAGCGTTTTGACTGAGAGGATGAGGAGGAGGAGAAAAAAAAAAGTTGAACTCGGAGCCCTGAGGTTCAGGTCCTTATTAGCAATTTATAAACACCTTTCATCCAGAGCAGCTCAGAAAAGATGATTATTTTTACCTCTGGGAAAAAGTTTTAGAGAAGACATTTCCTGAGACATCTTTATTTCCCTAGACCTGTTCCAATTCGGGCAGCTCATTGGGAAGGTTAAATGTGAAGTGGGAGAAAAAGGATTGATGGTTTTCAAAATTCGTGGAAATCTGTAAAACGAAAAAAAAAATCTGTAAACTGCGTTGTGTGTGTGGGATGCTTGTAAATAACATCTAGTGTAACCAGTTGCACTCAGTGCTAACTTCTTACAGAGCACCACTCAATTAATCTGAAAATGGAAACCATGCCACGGCTATCCAAATAACCTGACTTTAAAGGCAAAGAGAGTATTAGTCGGTGAAGTAGCTGAGAGGCCAACAGTAACTCTAGAGGAGCTGGAAAGATCCACAACTCAGGTGTGAGAGTCTCTTGACATTTGTCATCCACTCAACAAGTCTGATCACTATGGATGACACAGAAAGAAGTTACTTTCAAAAGAGAGTTGTGTTGTAAAACGTTGTATACTTATTTAAAGGAAATGTATTATTTTATTATTATTATTACTATTATTATTGTTATATCCCAGGCATAAGGACTTTCTACTTTACCTTCTTTATCTTTTTTTGTACAGGCTCTCCATGACGGCAACCAGTAGCCCACTTACTGCGTGTACTTACTTTTTTTTCTTCTTTTTTTTTTTGGTCATGCACTTTAACGCTGCTTATGTGGAATCTTTGTAGTTAAAGCCCATTGTGTGGAAACACATTTGGAAGTGGAGGATTTCCTGTCAGACCGTGGGGTCCCAGAAACCACACATAAAAATGCTCGTGAAAAACGCACGCAGGGTCTGTGTGACCCCACCAGTGTGACCCCATCTCTTACGACTGTGGGAGAGTTAAAGACTAAAGCAAATATGGTTTGACACATTTTCCTGCACAATTTTTGTTTGTGGTCAATCCCATAAAATGCATTGAAATATTTGTAGGATACTTGAACATTTCAGTTTTCTCTTTTGGGTCTATTTAGTGTCATTTTTTGAGTGTGCCTAATATTTTGATTTTTTTTTTAAAGCACAATTACAAGTTAAGCTGGAGTTTAATGCATTTTCATTCTTCCTGGAAACTGATAAGTATATAAAAAGGCAAGGAGTTATAATTACTTGTGTTTGGACAGAATGCATTAGAAATACTTAAGATAAATGATTACATCTGCTCACAATAAATACTCAGGATAACAGTTAATATGAGGCGTCCTTTATAACTATCACTTGTCAGACTTTGCAAAGAAGCAGCTACTCTCCGACTCATCCTGTGAAAATCCACTGGGGAAAACAGTGTGGGCCGTATCTTTCCTCACTCCTACACTTGGTGACTATTAAGACTTAAACCATATGCTACAGGAAGTCCACATGGTCTTGCTCACAAGTTCCAGGCTAGCTTCCAGTTTAGAGCACAATTTCATAAATATTGTCTTGTTGATATCCTGTATCCACGTCAACCAGAGCCCAATAATCCAGAAGCTCCATGTGCAACAGAAAGTGTAAATAGACCTGGACACAGCCTATGAAATATAGAAATGGAAATTAAAACACTGATTTAGAAAGGCGGTGTGTGCATTTGCATTTACTGATGCTCTGAAGCAGCTAATTGAAACTGAGTGAAATTAACTTCAGAAGGCAACTTATTGTTGAAAGAAAGCCTAAAAAGTCCTTCTTACAGTTTGCCACAAGCATTTTTTTAAATTTTCTGTGAAAAATGTAAAATATTATCCTTTGTTTTCCATTTCAAAGCCATTTGTGTCGGCACAGCCCACAAAGTCTTAAGAAGATACATTGAATTTTGTGGTTTTAACCTTACAGAATACTCTTAAAATGTGTTCAACTCAATATTTCTTTTGTGGCGCCTGTTCTTGGAAGTTTTTCTTGCAGAGCAGGGTTTGGGGTTTTTCTGGGTCTATTTTTACGTCCGTTTGCATTGGACGGGACTATTTGGCAGCGTCGTTGGCCAGTTTCATGATTGAAATGCTGATATTGTTTGTTTTGAGGAAAGATTCTCGCAAGAGAATTACCAAAGACTTCAACTGCGTTGATAATATCATTTGGCTTCATATGAATACTTGTGCTGACAGATATAGTTGCTTTGGATCCATCAAAATTCAGACTTCTCATTAACTCTGACATTCTTGTTCTGCTGGAGCATGCTTGTGATGCCTTTATTTAAATGCCTGGTGTTGTTGACTTGCGTCATGCTCTGTTTGGAGCCAAAGAGCCGCCTGTTGCCGGCTGCTTTTCTCCACTTCAAAGATTGTTTATCGGCGGAATTCACAAGCTCCTCTTAATTCAGCATCCGTTCGGCCAAACGAACGTAGTCATAACAGATCAATACAGTCAGAAAAGGAGGCAGAGGTCAAGAGCGAGGATGCGTGCGAATGTCGAGAAGAAAGAGCGGGAGAAAGTGCTTGGGTTTCTGTGAGAAGGGAACGGTCTTTCTGCGTACTTTGCCCTCTACTGCTTGGCATTTATCATCACTAATTGGCCATTCTAAACAGAGATCGTGTTTTCTCCTCAACGATTTTCCGTCGCACCTCCTGAATTATGCTGCACGGCAGTTTGTGTAATATTCGACAGAATTACATTTTTTTTTTTTAAAACAATACGACAACCAGACATTCGCACGCAGAACAGGGAGTTATAACATGCACAAGGAAGACCTCTTCTCATCCTCCAGAGGTAAAGGTGAACTCTGTTTAACTGTGAATCTCAGGGGCCTCTAAGTAGGACATGGCTGTGTGTGAAAATGAAGAGATGAATGCCTTTCAGAAAGAAGAGGCATGGGAAACATGCTCACGCCAACACACACACAGACACAAATAGATGACCTACTTGTTTACTTCCCTTCCATCCATAACAAGCAGGCATCTAATGTGCAAAAAAGAAAAAGAAAGAAAGAGATTTACAGCAAGAAATGCAATTTGACGTTTCAGTGCCTACTCAATCATGAGTGGGCTTTACCGAGAACAAAACTGAAAGCTGTTCGGGTTTCAGAAGAGCAAGGCTTAGCAACATTTAATCAGTTCGTAATGACTTGTGCCTGTGGAGGAGCTTCCTAAAGTCGGGGGGGCGGGGGGGAAAGAACGCTGATGACGTCTCGGTGTTATCGGATCGAGCTCGGTCTGGAGATTCAGCATTTTCTCCTCAATTAGATCCTTCTTGTTTAAACACAAAGACAGCCGTGAATGAAAAGTCAAGTTTTCCTCTGAGCAGCAGACGCAGTTGAAACATCAGGACTACACAGAGCCCTCATTTAGACTTGGATATGTCCAGCAAGTTTCATCCTTTTACGCAATTTTACTAAGTAATACAAACACCTGAAAACATGTAAAATACTCACTGTGCAAAAAGATGCAACTTTTTTTTTTGGGTTTTTGGAGCCTGTCTAATAATTAGTGCGAATAAAATTTCTGTTAAAATAAAAAAAAAATCCTGCCTTCTAAATGAGATATTAGCTTAGAATGAAGTACAAAGATTGTCTAAAAGGGCAGCTTAAGAAAAGTGACACTTAAAGCTCCCGTCTGTCCATTACCAGCTTTCATTACTGATGTTAAAGTTGCATCACAAAACTCGCTCGGACATGTGTGAGGCCCGAGGATGTGGCTTTATTCACCTCTGACATAATTTTTTTTTTTTACTTCTGCTTGTTGTTTATCAACATATAGGCAAGGGGGATTTCCCGTCAGTCACTAAGCATTTGGCTGCTAGAGAACAGCTGTGGAGGTGAATATTAAAAATAGATAAATAACAAGCTTCAGACAGTCTTCTCATGGAGCGCGCGCAGAGATGGGGACGACTGAGACTATTCTGTTGCGCAGCGCTTACAGAATAGTCAGATCTTCCTCATTATTTTTCCCCCCTCAGCTCTCTCTGAGTTTGTCCCCGCCGTTTTTTTTTTGCCATCTTCATCAGCAGACAGAGAAAGAGAGAGAGAGACAGGCAGCAGAGCTCATCCTCCAGGAGCTGCAGGCAGGCAGGCTGGCTCTGTCACCGTGCTGCTCCTACGCTTCTCTACAGCTGCAGATGGAAAAGCAGGAGAGACCCACCTACATCTGCTCCGAAGCCCAACCAAATCATTTTCAAACCATATTCAAATTGTTTATGGTGTAATGTGACTTGCATAAGGGAGTGTGGGATGAATGAATATATATATATATATATATATATATATATATATATATATATATATATGTGTGTGTGTGTATATATACATATATGACTCTTCCTGGGTAAGTTTGGAAGTAAATCCAGAAGGGCAGTTGAGGGTCAGTGAGTTTGACAGAAAAAGGCATGTGGACAGAGTGTACCTCCACACACTGTAATTTCCAGCCTCAGCTGTCTGTGTGGGAAAGTACGGAGGCTTATTGGGAGTTAATTTTATCATACTGAGCTATTATTGCCTTGATGGCCTCATACATAGCCCACTGTGGACTCTGGTTAGAACACACAGTGTGACACAAACAACTGTCACTCAGCTTTTTTGTTTTTGTGTTCGCTACGTTTGTGTGTGTGTTTAAGTGCATTGTGAAGCAGCTGCTGTTTGGAGTAAATATTGTTTCATAAGCAGAGCAATTATAACTGTCGTCACCCCTCTTGGCGGGAATTTCTCTCCGGTAAAATAAACAAGATTTTTTTTTTTTTTTAACGAGCAACAGCAGAGCTTGCTTTAATGAGTTTCTTAAGAAGAGCTGTAACAGTTTGTTGAGTATTCAGGCAGAAATGCACATTCTCTTTTTAATTTACATGTAGATTCCTGCCAAGTGTGTGTGTGTTTTTTTGTTTTTTATTATTATTATTTGACAGGCAAAAGAAGATCCTAGAAGCAATTCTGTGACCTTTGCAGATTAACTCACTTCTTGGATCTGTTTAAAAGATTGTACAAAAATCTACTGAATTAATTTCAGAAACATTTGGCAGAGAGTTGGAAGATGGCTGGAGCCCAGTCAACCCTTATTACCGTGTACAGATGAATGGACACTTGTGAAAGAAATTCTAGTTGAATATAAATTGTAACAAGTCTTAGATATCGTCATTTTTGTTCCCATTCAGACCAGCAGAGGCGATGGCACTTCAATTCCAACCACACTGTCACCAATATATTGTGTCAAAAATAACAGCAGTGAATGGCAGTAGTTAAAAGTCACACTTTTCTATTCACAATCAGCAAGGTGCTTTCCTGTCTTGTGATCAGTTTAGCTTGGCCAGTGTTTATGTTTTAAGGAAAAAATATATGATGTTGGAGCCAGTTTTCACTTTCCAATCAGATGGTGTTGGGGTGCAGTGATTTTGTATTTAGATAGGCCAGTAATTATTCCAAGTGTCACATGAAGAGACTGAGAGTTTCTTTTATCCATATCACTTTGTGTGATAAAGTGACTGAAATGGATAGATTCAGTTTGGATGTTTTGGAACAATACATTGCTTGGCATATTCAATTTAAGTTGTTTTTGGAATTTTTATTGCTTATTGCGCCAAGAACCCAATAAGATAAAGCATATCTTAAAAACAAAGTGCAAAGATGACATAATTTAAACTTTTTTTGGTCAAATATATCCATGCTTGTAGCATTGCATAAATATATTGATTATTTTGTTCAAAATGGAGAAATACATTAAATGATAAAGAAAATAAGCACAAGATAACTGAGAATACAGCAAAAGTGCGGTAACATTTTATATTAGTGAGTCACGCCGTGCTTGTACAGAGCAGTGGCAGTGATTGGAAACAGCTAAACATAAAGGCCAAGACCCACCATGTCCGCTTTGGCGTCCGATCCGACAGAAAATTTGGTTGGATGATGTCCACAGCAATTGCAACACATTAAAGTTAATGGGGCTGTGTAGACCGCAAGCGACTCCCTGCGACTGCGTCTGATTGTCCGACCAGGACAGACCTCGGGTCTATTTTGGTCAGAACTCCGCAGCAATTTGACCCGGTATGATCGGAGCACAAAGAATCAAACGAAAACATTGTACCTTAAGTCTCACTTTGCTCCCCACAGTCACTTAGTGTTTCTATTGTGAAGGTTCAACTGTACTGAAGTAGTGTGAAAAAACATTATGCTCACAAACAACACTTGTACTTGTACTGCTGACTCCTCTGGAGCTACCTGTCCTGACTTCATTGTGTGCTTGTGCTTTCTGTTGAAGTCAAGATTGAAGCTAATTGTTTAGCAATTTGAAGAATGTTTGTGGTGGGTGCAGAGAAATCCTTCCAGTTCAACCTTTTACTACACAAACCTCACCCAGATTTCCTTTATAGCAAAGCTCTTGGCGGAAAGTCGATTCGCTCACTCTGTCCTTTTCTGTGTTTCGTTATTACACATCCTTTTAGCATATTTTCCAGCAAAAGTCGTTTTCAGTTTAAAACCATAGGCATTCACAACACATCTTGTGTCATACATGGTAATACATGTTTAGAGATGCATGGCTCCAACGGCTCTTTTTTGCATCAGAAAAGGTCTGCTTAGTAGTACTTCTGACACTTAAGGATTGTGATATATTTATTCTTTTAAAAATGTAAGAATTTTAAATATATGTATATTTGCCTTTATAAAAACAAAACCTTGCTAGATTTTTTTGTAAAACAATCGCAAAAACTATGCACTCCATGAAATATTTAGTGAAGCTGAGAAATTATTAAGGCAGCACTTTTTTAGGGGCGGCTTTTTTTTTTTTAAATCACCCAGGATATGTATGTTGCAATACAGTGTAACTCCTGCAAATTTTGAAATATAAACTACTTGTTATCCCTCTCCAGTACGTAGATACTGTATCCCTGTCAAGGCTCCATCTGTGGTATTACTCTGCTGACAACTTGCACAGAGGAGTTTCCTCTTTTGGGTAATGGCAGCCAGAGAGGGAAACAACTTCATCTCCTCACACTGTCTCCATTGTCAGCCCAGTACATTAGATAAGGTGAAAGCAAACGGTGAACAACCTGTATATCCATGTGTGTGTGTTTGTAGTGTGTTGGGGTCTGTTGTTGCCGTCGAATAAGTATTTTATCTCGCGCGTTCTTACGTAAGATGTAGACAGCTGGTTCCACTTTCAAAGCAAAGGAGGGAGGCGCCAGATATCCTGTGAAATCGCGCCCACCGCCTTTGGTGATGGCAGAGTTTCATCATGTCGTTTTAAGTTTTGTGGTTGTTGCAGTCATAATCTGAAGGTGTTTTTGTGAGTTAAGCGGAGAGACGGCACAGAAATCCCTCTGGCTTGTTTTATCTCACTGTAAGCAGGACTTTGCTGTGCCATTTAAAACCAGTCTGTTTTCCACTTGAATTATTAAACATGCATGTTCACATAGACAGTTCTCATGTTAACCTTCATACCCCCTCAGGACCTGTAGTCTTTACCCGCCTGGTTGATCATCTAAAGGCTATTAGAGGATTGCTTAAGGTCTGACATATGCGCCAATACGTCTAGTAAATCTGCCTGCAATAAACACTTTTTGTCATTTTTGTTTGTCAGGGTGTTCTATTTTACAGTATCAAAAGTTAGACTTTGATTTGTAGTTAGATTTGCACGGTTTGCAGTCAAAGTAAAACCCAAAGTTTAATGATGATTACATTTTAAATCGAAAGAGCTGAGCGGAATGTTTTCGGGTGAAACAAGACGACATATTGAGAAGAATAGATATTTAATTTAATTTATTTAACACCTGAAATAAGTTGTTTTAAAAATTGTTGTCAGGTCTCAGATAAGTGCCAGAAAATGATTTTAAAGTAACTAGATAAAAATAAATAAAAAATGGAATTATAATCACTTTTAAGTTTGAAAAAGCCTATAAGTTTTTTGTACTGGTAACCGGGGATGAAAGTAAAGTAAAAGCTCCGAACTGCAAAGACTTTGCAAGATTATCGTTTGGCTAAAATACTTTTCAATGAGTTCCTCATTTTGCCACCAAAAAAAGATTGTGTCCACACTAAATGTAACGCTGCTTTCGCTTTGTGTTACGCAATGACGAAAAGTCTGTTCAGTAACTTGCTTGCGTTGTCGTATTTGAAATTTGTCTTTTTCAGCTTTTTCAATTTTTCAGCTTTTAAGATTCACAACATCCAACTTCCCACTAAGATGTGTTTGTTTGTCCTTCCTTGCGTTTATTAATGGAGGATCTGGTTATTTTATGGTGAATTTGTCATATAACGCCCATGATTAGCTGGTTAATGATAAATGCCATATTGGATGTTTTCAAATGCAAAGCGTTGTTAGACTGAAGAGCCAAACACTACGTGGACAAGGCAGATAAAATCAGTGGCTATAGATCAAGTTCAGCTTTGAGAAAAGCTTCAGGCGTTGAGTGAGTTACCATCTGTAGTTCCGTGCATTTAAAGCAGGACGAGTGGATTCCACCTTTTAAAAGTCTTGAGTGAAGCTTCGGATCTTATTCTTGGAGTCTGGCAATATTCCACACTGTGGGTCATGGGGTGATTATCTCTTCCTGCCAGGAATGCTGAGAATTTCCTGCGTTTTCTCCCTCTTCCGGCCTCGTTAGTGACTGCGCCTGAACATGTGACAGAAAGCCTGGGCCCTGCACACTTTGATTGACTAGTGCGCTTTCTGTTGTTGTTACCTGATCTTCAGCGGTAGCACTGATACACACGCCGGCCCTTAAAGCACTTTGCACAGCACTTACATCAAGAGAGGAGGTATTGAGGGTGATGACGTTTAATCAGCGGGCAAATAATACGCACCTGCGCTAAAGATCTCTCCTTCTGCGGATATAAAAAGCTTTTTCACGCACTGGCCTTTCAGTGTTACCAGCCATACCTGTTGTCAACAGAACTGTGAACTGCTTTTTTAGTTCTTTTCTTTGAACTGGTTTCAAAGTCGTTTTTGTTGTTGCAGTCTACTCAATGCCTCTGCACTTTATGGCAAATGGAAAACCTTTAACTCTTTGCAGTTATTTTCAGACCTCATGAAAGCGGACCTGGCTTCAGACACACTTTTGGCCATTAAAAGAAAAAAAATTCTGCCATAAATCAATCTTTGTAGTATGCGGTTTGTTGACCATCCATACGGTTTTCCTGATGCATGCATCTTGTGTGCCTGGACTCGGTCGCCAGAAGCAGTCGACTCCCAGCTATGTTGTTTGTGTCCCTAGGAGAAAGGAGAGCTGTGTTTGCGTAGGATGGTGGTTTGGGAGGGGGGTGGAGTAAGAATCAGACCCAAGTATAGGCTACTTCACCACAGTTATTCTCCCCTCCCATCTTGCACCCTTCGGTCCCCCCTCTCTGCCTCCCTCTTTGCTCTTTTCCCCTTTTTTCACTCCCACCTGTTTTGTTCAGGCGGTTGGTCTGGGCAACAGAACTGGGAGAGAAAACTGTCCCAAAATGGAGAACCAAACAATGACATGAAAGCACTGAGACCATAGTTGCAGAATCAGGGCTGATACTTAGTTTAATCTTGTGTTTTGCTAATGTTTGCAATGTTAGCATTGGTGTTTTGCCAACCTTACAAAACTGGACATCACAGATCATCCACAGAGCTCTAATAGATCTGGTCCCGAATACTTGAAATGTAACCTCCCTCCATGTTTAATGAAGCTTTACCAGTGATTGATCTTTTTTTTTTAATTTACGTTCTTGACTGTAATCATAAGCAGTGTCTGCATTTGTCCATGTCTACATTCCTTTGACTTTATTTTATACCTCTTCCATTAAAAGCTCTGTTCTTTATACGAAAGTCATCATATCTTCGTTTTTTCATCGCTAGGCTACCAAAGTGCCACTTGATTGGGACTTTAATGAGGATTGAAGAAGAGCCAGAGTGAGTTTGGACTACAAAGACAGAGAGAACAAAGAAAATGAGCTGCAGACAGCCTGTCAGATCCAGTAGGAGTAGCCTTAGGACAGTTTTAGGCATCGTTCTGCAGCCACAGCATGCACAGCTAACTGTGCGGCGTGTGACACACAGATGCATTAATAAGACAGCAGCAAACATGGATGCAGCTTTAAGGCACAGAAATGACTCCTGCGTTACTCAGTCAGTCCTCACTTCACAGTCCTACCTCAGGATTTCCATTTCTAAAGATGACTTCTACAGCCGCTGTCTTGCATAAGTTGTCCTTCAGAGACTCAATACTAGAAAGAAATTATTGCCAAATGACGGGCAGATGCTTTCTGTTATAACACACAAGGACAGTGATCATTGGAGAATTTTTTTTCAAGTACATATTTACAAGCTATTTTAAAATAGGTGTGCATTTCCATTTATGGACTGAAGCTGTGGATTTTTTTTTGTTGGACATGCTGCAAAAAAAGAATAGTAAGTCAATGCAATAAAGTAATACTATTTGGAAAAGATTTGGTATGTAGTTGTTAGTTTTGCAAATCTGTTTGATTTGGTACGGCCATCTGTATTTACTCAGTTGTATTGTAACGTGAGAGGGGTCGGTTACATAATAGTTGTTTTTCTTCTCTCTGCTCCCTTTTTACTCATGAAATGTAGTTTTTTTTTTGCTTCAATTAAAATTTTTAGGGGGTGAATATCAGTAGATGTGTACTAACATTAAAAAACTGAAATATATTTCTTAACGATTTCACAAAGAGATAACATTTGCATTAGACCTGCCCAGATACACATTTACTCTAACAGGTTCGCAGATCTTTCCAGTCTGTTTCTGCTCAGGGTGGAAATATGCTGTGGGCTCTGGAGACAGAGGTGGAGGAGATGAACCCACAGCTATGTATCATATTCAGTAAATTAAAATATGTACAGCATTTCCTATGAGGCTTGTTTGTTTTGTTTCATCAACTAAAAGTAAAAAAAAAAAAAAAAAACATTAAAAAGATCAGAATCAATATTCAATAATATTCAAATTTATTGAATGTGACTGTATTAATACATAATATTATCAAATCTCTCTCAGATTTTTTCCCATGTTTAATAACTGGACTCCCAGAGGGCCCGGTGATAACAGCTATTTCTGTCTGTGTGATTCTTGTTGCATGAGCCGAAGCCGCACTGAGTGACTCGGTCTATTGTTATGATAATACAGTCAAGCACGTGAAACAGCCTGTGTGTCATATTGTCAGTGAGTAACGCATGTGACGATGTTGGAGACTTTGAAGAGGACAGTTGTGGGTCTATTCGTAATTTGATTATTGCATCTCCATTGCTGTTTTTACCATGTATTTTTACCAAACTGTTAAAGGGTTTGGGCACCCAAGGTGAAATGAAATAGTCCTTAAATTTTCAGAAAAAGAAAAATTGACAAGCTTAGGGTTAGTAAGAGCAGCTGCTTTAATATTGTGTGATTAGATTTATTAAAACAACTCCCATGCTTTGTCTAAAATCATTGAGCAACTGATGCTCACAATTGGCCACAGGGTGTTATGTTTGAGTCATATAGAAATATCACTGACCATTTTCTTGTGTTAACCCTTATTTATGACATTTTCTTGTCACACTTGAATGTTTTACATAATCAATTTTTAATATATCAAGCAAAAAACAAAGAGATATAAAACATTTTTAAATTTGGTTTTATTTATAAGGCTAGGCGGCTGTCCAAAGCAACCTGGCCCATTTAAAAAAAACATAGTTCCACCTATGAATTAAATTATAAATTAACTGATGACCACATTTTTCATTTCAATTACTCTAGCCACTTTCAGACCCGATGACTGTCAAACCTGTAGAATCAAGAAATCACAAAAAAGGAGAACCTATCTACATGGAATAAAAGATTTTAAAAAACAAAAAATTGTGCCATGAGCTAAAGAAATTTACAGTTACTGGCCTTTATCAGGCTGGAAATGATAAATAAATTTCTTAGGCTTTGGGAATCCAGCAAACTAAACTAAGAACCTTTATCGGAAAAATTAAGAAAACATGGGTCAGAAACTCTCCTAAGAGAGGTTAGTCAACCAAAATTACCCCTACCGTAAATCAACTACTCATCCATAAAGTTATAAAAGAAAAGTTATAAAGTGTTAGACCTCGCTTTCCTCAGTTTAGATCAGAGTTCATGGTTCAAAAGTTGGAAAGAGACTAGGCAGAAATGGTCAATTCCAAGGTGAAAAATCATTTCTGACCAAAAATAATTAATAGCCCCTTTCACATTCACCAAATGAAGCTTTGGGATAATCCCCGGGTCTTTTGGGCAAATATTCTGCTGACTCACACAAGTACATTTTTGTGGAAAGTGTTCAGTAGGTGTTGCAGAAAACGAACATCATCCTTACAGACAAACATGAAAAAATACTTTTTCCACATTACATTAGATTGGATAGAAAGGTTAAAAAAATATTTACACCACATTGTTTCCAGACTAAACTGATCAAACTGCGTCCCGACTCTGTTTTTCTAGCG
This sequence comes from Poecilia reticulata, assembly GCF_904066995.2. Classification (NCBI taxonomy): domain Eukaryota; kingdom Metazoa; phylum Chordata; class Actinopteri; order Cyprinodontiformes; family Poeciliidae; genus Poecilia; species Poecilia reticulata. The sequence continues at coordinate 16,059,169 of NC_088849.1, forward strand.
TTCTTACATACTTCATTCTTTCGCAATTGTCCCAGATAAACTGTATGTAGAGTGATAGCGTTCTGATTAACGGTGTTGTTTCTCTCTGTGGTCGTCTCTTCCAGTCTCCCAGTCCAACAGCAGCCTAAAGAAGCACCGAAGTAGGAGCATTTTTAGCCCTTTCTTTTGCTGCTTCCGCAACTACAATGACTACCATGTGGAGCCACCACCCGCCAACAACAAGACACTTTCTCTGCCCCCTCCTCCAGAGGAGAATGGCAGTCCTCCTAAGGTAAAGCTCATGTTTTTCTTTTATTGTTGGCCAGGGTCCAAATTACATACCATTAACATTCAGAAGACCAAACAGACCTTCGGAGAATTAGTTAATGTTTTATGACGGGAGTCCGAGTTTAACTGTGGAGCCGAATGACTTTTGTTTGGTTTCGCTACAAAAAGTTTGTTGGAGTTTGCCTCCTCTTTCTGGGGCCACGGGCAGAGGCGCTCTGCTGCCTCTCTGAGCTCTCGCTCCGCAAATTTTTCCAGCTGCTTCAAACCCGATGAACCCAGAGGTTGTTTACCGTCCGCTGCTTAAAAAATACGGGCTGGCTTCCCATCATGCATTCTTCGATATCTGCCTGAGCACCTAATTGCGCACAAAGTAACACACACAGCGCACCGAGCACACGCAGGAGCCCCTAAAAACACACACACACACACCCCCACACACACACACACACGTGGTCGGACATCAGGGAGCAACACGTCCTGCCATTGGCAACACACGTGTGCACACAGACATGCAATCACACCAGAGCTTCTCTAATCCCCATAAAGTTGGCCTTGTGCATGTCCGGTATGATGGATTGCTTGGCACCAGCGCCTCCCCCCTCTCTCTCCTCTTGTACACTCCGACCAGTGTAGTGACAAAGTGTGAAGAGAAACTCTCTGGCTGTGGAAAAAAGGCGCCAAACCCCAAAGCTCCTCTACAAACAGTCTTCTGCTGCCAAACGCAGGTACATCGGGCTAAAAATGGAATCGGAATTGTCACACGTTCATTCTCGTTTGTCTGTAAATGTCTCACACTGAGGGGAGAAATCTGTTGTCCTTTACAGGTCACTATTCATGTTGTCAACGCTAACCTGCTCCAGATCGCTGTGCAATAAATCTGTTCCCGTCGATTTAGCGTGATCTTAGAGATCTTTCCCCAAAAACATTGTTTCAGAGAGACTGATTTTCAGACTGGGTCTGCGCCCACAGTTCCCTCCCAGTAGTGTGGTGTTGCTGGATTTCTAACCAGGCGAGTTTTGTTACTATGGCAGCTCTGTTTGTTTTCTTTTTCTGTAAGTTGTTTTCACTTTCCCGTAATGTTTGTGCTACACGTCCACCTCCTCTGTCTTTCCCAACTTTTCCATTTGCTGGCTAATGTATTGCTGGAGACTTGTACTTTCGGCTGTTTTTCATTTCCTTCCATATTCTTCTTTTTTATGGTTTTTCCACGCCATCTCTCTCGGTGTCTGTTTTTTTCTTTCTCCGCTTATGTCCTCCAGTATGACGAGGTCCAGGTCATCCCAATACTCAGTGTACGTATGATTGTATTTCATTTCTTCTCCATCACGCTTCATCACACTAACCTTCTCCCTATGCTTGAGGTGCTTCATCATTCATGCAGCTGCTGACATCAAGGTGATTTTTCATTCCTGGTTGAGGAAATATTCTCGGTTTTCCACAGTTCATGAGGTTATGTGCCTTCTAATTCTTTTGTGCTTTTAACTCTCCAATCATTAAAATATAAAAATAATTTTTCAGATTGACCAATTATCCCTTCAGGCAACACTACATAATACAGACTCTACTTCCCCAGAATCTCGTGGTCATTGTTCAGAACCTGCCATATACTTTCCTGGAACTTTCACAGAAGAGTTCACTAGTTTTCCAGAATTTAGAGCTTATTTTGCAAAAACATTTCTGGAAACCTTCTGTGCCTTACAAGGTACTTTCCTCTAACTTTCATATCTCTTACTGTTTACCTTTCTGGAAATTACTGAGTGCTTTACTCAAACTTATGTTACTTTCAGGAATTTATCAGGTACTTCCAGTCAACTTTCATGAAACTTACTGGTTACTTTACTGAAACTTACAAGTGTTCCCCCTGAACCTAGAAGTTACTTCGCTGAAATCGTGGAACTTTCTCACACTTATCAAATACTTTCCTGGGACTTACAGATTACTTTCTTGGAACTGATCAGGGGTTTCACCAGAAGGTAGAAGTAACTTCAAAACACAATCTTATCTGGTACTTACCAGAACCTACCAGGTGCTTTCTTGGAACTTTCATGGAACTTACTGGTTACTTTACAGGAGCTTGAAATGCATTTTCCTGCATCTAATTGATAGATTTACATTTTTTTTTTTTTAAGTTACTAAATTTCTTCTGGAACATTTTTTGGTACTCACTAGTTACTGTCCTGAAACATAACAGATTTTCTGCAACATACAGGAACAGTGTGGAAGTTCAGGACAAAAAAACTCAAATTTTCAGTATGTAAATGGTAAGTCATGGAAATGTGGTGGCTAAGTTCTCTAAAGTTTCATGAAAGTGCATTGTATGTTCAGGAAAGTGAGTAACCCCTTTCTGGAAGAGTGACTAGTAAATAGTTCAGGATACTACAAGATACATTCCAGAAAGTAACCTTTGAGTACTGGACAAGTGACCAGTGACCGCTACGAAACTTCCAATAAGTTTCAAAGTCTTTTAAATTTAGGCGAAGTAACTGCTAAAATCCAGAAAAATGCAATTCATGTGTGGTGTCACCTTACATGCCATTGCCAACTTTTCGATTCCTGTGTTTTTAACCTGTGTTTTCAAGAGAGCGAGTCAACAAATAAATGCCTCCGCCTTGTTTAGATTGGGTATTGGAAGTCGGTGCTGATGCTGCATTTCACTTAGCTATTTTGGAATGTGTTAAGATTCCTGTGGTTTACTGTAATTTCGAATATTCACACTCACAACATCCCAACGTCTGCAGCCAAGCTTTAAATTGCACCACCCAGCAGACGGCTCCTTTCAATAGCAGGAAATGCATACGGCATTGAGGGCTGCTCTTTGTGTTGCCAGGAGGATGTGAGCAGAGTCAACTATTCTGAGCGGTGACTTGTATAACTCAAGCCTGGGTAGGCGGGTCAGGTCTGTGTCAAAAGTCGCTCTAACTTTATGTGCAGTGTGAGACCACGCTCCCAAGGCTTCAAACAGACTTGTTATACAAAAAGTTACTCTGGCATTTCAAAGAATACATTTCTTTAATTATTTTAAAATTCAACCCTATCTTATCTGGAACTGCTTAAGTAAATGATAACTGATAATTAAAGTTCATTTTGCGTATTTATTTTTGCTTACGTAAACAAAATTCAAAATAACTATGCATCTATAATTTTAACCTCTTCATTAGACTCTTAGTTTATGTGACAAGCATTTTGATGAGTGTCATATGATAATTGTCAGATCTCACAGGATGAGATCTGATACCGTGTCATATTCTGACATCATGTTTTAACACTTATTCTGTGTTAAAATGAAAAATAAATAAATAAATAAATAAATAAATAAATAAATAAATAAATAAATAAATAAATAAAGGTGCACACTTGAACTGCTGTTATTTAAATACTACAAACTGCTGGTAAAATGGCTTGTTTATCATTAATTTCCTGTATAGCTGATAACAGTTTATTTATAATATTAATGGTTTTAAATTCTATAACGGTTCTATAGTTGCAATATAAGTGTCAGCTTCAGGTGTTTTAAGTTTGAAGGTTCAAATTTTTGTCAAGTTGCCAATAAATTTAGTATAGATTTTGAATGCAATGGTAGTTCTTAGGTATTTTTACTGAGTGCGCAGATTTTTATCTCTTTTTTTTTGCCTTTCTGCTCTTTTTAAAGTAAAATTATGAGGCTGGAGGCAAGATGATGTTAGCCAATAAATCAGATGTTAAATAGCCAGGTACCAAGTCTGCAGCAGTGTCTAAAAGACTGCATTACCTCCAAAAATGATAGGTAGGGGAATATTTCTTATTTTGCCATCATACACAACTGACTGACATACAGCTGCTTTATTCTTGATACAGTCATAGAAACTAAGCAAAATTTTAAAACTGGCAACCAGAGAAAACCATATTTAAATGCTGTTTGAAAGCATTATGAGACACATTGTTATTTCACTTATACATTTACATGATTATAAAAAAGGGTCTGTTTTGCTCTTATTTATTATCAGGTGTTTCCGTCCGGTCAGCATGTCATGCTTTGGTCATCACTGTGTATCTTCTGGCCTGATCTTGTAGAAAAGATTATTGCATCCGCCTGCTGAAAATGTGATGTCGGTCTTTCGTAATTTAAGCAGCTCAGCTGGCAAGAGTAAATGCAATAAATCACTGACATACTGGGTGTCATTCAGTGTCCTTGCTCAGAGGGAATTCTTCCTGCAATACATCCTGTGATAAGACATGATAAACACAGTCTGCCATGGAAAAGCAGGCTTAAACACAGGGACAAGGCAGGAAATGCCTGGCACAATGAGTGGCAGCTCACTTGTGGGAACGTGTTTGTGGATTGAAAGAGTCCTTGATCTTCACCTCTGTACAGTCTGGGTGTGTGTGGGTGTGTGTAGCTTGTGTGAATAAGAGCACCGATGTGAGTGTGTGCCCCCTGTGGCTGAACCATCTGCCTCGTGCCTGTGTGTAACCCCGGGCTTTGGCAAAGGACACAATCATTCCTCCCTTCCCCTGACCCTGAACGCAGCACCAGGAGTCCTTCTTGAGAAGAGCGATATGAATCCCCACTCCGGCCGCTGTGCCGCCATGGGGCCACGAAGGTTTGCATGTCCAGTCAGAGAGAAGTGGGCACCATCCCGTCGTTTTGCACAGTTAGAAAATAGGGGTTGGATTAGTGGGCCGACGTCGCTTCTGGCTAAACACACTGAAGTCGGCCTGCTGCTCTAAATTAAAGGGCTAATTATCTGTACTAATAATTCCAACTAAGTATTTAGACATACAAAAACCTGGCCTGGATAACACTACACTAAAAATTATCTTAAAATATTTTTTTTAAATGAATGATGCACTGAAGATTGAATTTGAATTTCTTATTTTGACAGTATGTCCTCCTAACATTAAGACAATTCCAACTGCACTGAAATAATTTACAGCGTCGATGAAACCTTTGACTGACCTCAGTCAGTGTAAAGTAATCCGCACTGAAGTCATGGAGGCAGACCCCATAGACCCCATAGAATCATTTCTGATTGATTTGTTGCCAAAATGGCGGCAAGTAATCATGTATCATATCAAGGTGGTTGCTGTATTTTCTAATCTAAGGCTCCTACTAATAAACAAATAAGTAAAAAATAAAGCTGTCCTTGGGTTTATTAAAACCTGTTCATGTTTTAGGCATTTTATTTACCGAAAGAATCACAATCTTTTCCAACTTTAATTGTGAAAATGTTTGAGCTGGTATTACATCTCGTGACAGTCTGTCCTACCCTTGACCACTAAATATAGTATGCATGCCGGTGTAACCTGTCTGTGTTTTCTCTGCAGTCTCCAGCCAAGTTCCTCCTGCCTGAGGTCAGCATAGCCGACTATGGAAAGAACTGTGTGGTGATCGACCTGGATGAAACCCTTGTGCACAGCTCCTTTAAGGTACACCATCCATCCTTCCATCTTTTGCGCCAGTGGAATAGCTGTTTAAAAGTTTCTCAAGGAAAAATACATAATACTGTCATGCGTACAAAAAATTCACTTTTACACAGTAGCTGACAGATAAAATTTTTTTTTTTTTTTTACATAAACAGACTTTTTAACTTACTTTTTCATTTCTAATTGTAAATGAAATATCTTCCAGCTATTTTTGGTTCTTGCTATCCAAAGGTTTTCTGCAACCTAACAGTTATATTTATTTAGTATCTAATCAGGCTTAATTCCAAGTAGTAGTTTATATTTGACGTCCAATGTTACTTGATATTGCAGCAATTTGTAGCCGGTCCCTAAACGCCCATTTCATTTCATTTTTGCTGTTGGGTTGCCTGTTGCTTCACACACTCACTGAAGGGACGTCACAACACAAAACCTGCTGCATAAAAGGCAACCATATGTGATACAACAACTTTGTGTGAGCTCTGTTTTCTTCATGCTGCTTGGCCTCGCAGGGCTCTGTGTCTTAGTGACTGATAGCGTGCAGAGTAGAAAAGTGACTTTAGTGCATCATAAATCTGGTGCAATGTCCCCTTAGACCTTGAGTAGAGGATCAGACTGCCAGATATGACATATAGATTAATATATATTATCCGTTAAATATTTAGGCACACATCTTCACTGAGAACCTTTGTGTCATCCTTTTTGTTGCTCATGTCAATAGACAGGTGCGCAGACGTTTTTAGCTCTCGAGTGTAGGCTGTACATTGGAATAAATACATTTTCAATGATCCTGCTTTTTGAAGCTCCCTCCTTTCTGCATTAAAGCTTTTTTACACACCTGGCCAACCTGGTGACCTATTTCAGCATTGCTCTGCCTCAGTTCTTATTATACCTGGCTATATTTTCCTTTAAGAAAAAAAATCCCTCAAGTCAAATTGCAGTAGATCTGAATAGCCCCGAGTGACGACTCTTTGTTGTAGCTTCGTTCAGAAGTGAAGAAGTTAGCTTGTTTTTGTTCAAATATGGTTTTTTTTTATGCGACTACAAGCCGAATTCCACACTTGCTGTGAAATGTAAAAGAAAATATGCGTGCGCACACCCATGGCGATCATATGCCACAAACACATGTGCTCTCTCAGACGCCAGGGTGTGTCCTGTACAGTGTACTGTTGCATTGAATGGCTGTGGCACGGATTTCCCAGAAATCCAGTGCGAGTTTGAATACATTTTCTCCGTCTTTGTCAAAACAAGTCACACTCTCGCATTCTGAAGAGCCGGGATCCATGGAAAATTAGATCGCTTTAGAGATTAGTATGCCACATGTGCTGGGAGCAGACAGGGCGGTGGATGGAAATCAGTTGATTGTGAGGAAACAGGACAACATTAAAAAAAAAAACCCCGACACATTCGCTGCATTTTCGGTTCCGTCCTCGGCCTGCGCAGGATTTCCTCCAGGTTTCCTGTTCAGATGTGATAATGATTCAGAAATATTATGCACATGCTTTCTGAAGCTCTGGAACTGAACAATAAATGCAGGAAAAAAGAAAACAACGGGGGACACAGATGATGCACAGATGGACATAGACTAAAAAAGCAACATTACGTAACACGCTGCAGTTTCTGCTTTATCCTGCATGTTATGGACGAGGGGATAATTCCCAGGCCTGTTCCGGGATTAGATAAAGTGTGTGCTAGACATGTCAAAGCAGCAGAAAGGATTATTTACATAATAACAAACGACATTTATTCTACTTATTTGAACATGTCTTCTTCTTCTTATTTTTTTTTAGTTTGTGGCTAAAGTTGGTTGCTTTTATGCAGTAATTGAGTGTATGTGGTATTACAACCAAACTTTAAAGTTATGTTTTAATATGATTAACTGCGCGACTTTAAAGGGACTAACATGTTTTTGGCTGGCTAAGGTACAATCAGAGTTTTGACTGTTTTCAGTGTGTTGATTGTTTTCAGTCTTGCCACAAATTCTCATATGGATTTAGGTTTTGATTTTCACTATATAAATGTACGTGTGTGTGCGTGTGTGTGTATTTAAAATCTTTGATGGAAAGATTTCAGACAGATGAAGGTCAGATCTTGGCCTTCCTGTGATGCAGCCTAATCGATCTTGAGCATGTCTTCCTAACATTTATTTCCTGATATGAAATATGTCAAAAACCATAAAACCTTCCACTCTAAACTCCTTAAGGTTGAGTTATTTAAGCGCTCTCCTTTCTCTTTCACGCGTCCCAGCGTCTTGTCCACGACAGAAGCAGGGTGATGAGCAGCTGTTGAATGCGCAGTCTTCCGATGATGGAGCAATTCAGCAGAAGAGCAATAACCAAAGGAGCGGAGAGAAGTTCGCTGTTGTGATCCCTACCCCACCTTCCTTTGTTTTCCTTTTTAAAGGTTGAAGTCATAGAAATAATATTTTAGTAGATATTAAAGACAATTAGCTCCGCTCACTGCTTATACAGCTTATTTTACTGAAACTGCATAACAGATTTAAGGGAAAAGAAAAACATGCAGTATTTAATTTGAGTTACTTTTGAAATCTGACATCATATAAAGAAATGAATTCTCTTTAGTAAATATTTATCGCTATACAATGATAATACTGAAGGGGTTTTATTTATGATGTGAGAAGTTAAAGAGTGCTTATCATTTCTGAAGCAAACACCCCCTCTGCTGGATGGCATGTAACTGTTGCTTCTTACCTGACGTTTCTTATGCCTGAAGGCCAATAGAGATACCAACTTTATAAAGTCTGAGGATACATTCAGGCTTTGGAGTTTCTCTAGTGTTCAATAAACCTTGCTTTACCTGAAAAACCTGAGAATGAGATGGATATCTGACGGATGTACAAGCAATTAACAGGAAATAAGTAATCACTGTACAGCACTGTGGCTTTGCAGTGCCTGTGTACGAGTCTTACCTGAAGCACAGTAAAGAAACTGATTTTCACAACATTTTCTTTCTACTCTTTCTGTTTTATTTTTCACTTTGCCGAGGTCCAAATGGGGTGAAACATCAAAGGAGTTGCTCTTGTTTCTTTCATAACGCCAGCGGCTCACATGACGCTTTTTATGTTCACTGCCTGCCAGAAGTCCTGAAAAGCCAGAAAAAGCATTCATCTGTCCTCGCGCTAAGTAATCAACGAAAGAGATAACGCTGCAAGACTTAACGTTTAGGATACTTGTGGGAAATTTCTGACATTAAAATCATGTGTAGGAACAATTTGTATTGTTCTCCAACAACACTGAAGGTGGGCATCACCAGTCGTTTCAGTTGAAAGTTTAAGCTAGCTGCTATGTTTCACCATGTTTAGTCAAAGCTGGCTGGTTAGTTCGTGCTAAAGCAATAAATTTGTTTTCTATATTTGTGAAAACCAACACTGACACTTTTATGATCTTAATTCAGATTTGTTTGGCGTATTCAGTTGTACCCTGGTGTTATGCTGGAGCAACTTATCCCTACAATATGTAACTTCTTATTAAGTGTTTAACCAAATAGGTGGCAGCTACAGCTCTTCTCCCCTGAGTACATGCAGAAATGTATTTTTTTTTTACCTGTCACCTCATTCTTTCTTTTTTTTCTTCTTACCAAAATGACTGCGCCTCCTACTTAATCCTTTCATCCTTGTCTTTACGTCCTCCGCTCGTCTTCCGCCCACGCCCCCTCTGGTATCTGTCTCCCTCTGCCTCCTGCACCTTCTCCTCTTCCTTCTCCCGCTTCTCAAAATGACACGAGTCACACAGAGAAAACAGCGGCTCTTCTGTTCACCTTCGTATCTGTCATCTTTCCTCAGCTCCCAAGTTCCTCTCCAGAGTACTGGTTTTTATTTAACGCTCGCAGAGTGCTGGAGCAAAGGGAGCCACATGATGACTGGAGTCATCACTTGCCTGAGGCACATTGCCGGGCTATTTTACTTCTTTTCTTCCATAAAACAAGATGTGGGTGTGTGGCTGTGGGTGTCTTTGCTTGTGCTAAAATGAGCAAAACAAGTGACAAGTTTTGAGTCCTCACGTTTTTTTTTTTTATTTTGTCTTCCTGCAGCCCATCAGTAATGCAGACTTTATCGTCCCGGTGGAGATCGACGGCACTGTTCATCAGGTAATGCCGCTGTGATGTGGAGGACCTCTGTACGTAGGCGTAAATATAATAACTTTATACTGCCTGTTTTAATTCATGAGGGCTCCCCTGGGAAACTTGCTTCATTCGTCTCTATATTTATTATTCTCTGTTATCTCACAGCTACCGTGCATCAAAGTCCAGCCACTTCAAACCTCTTAGTAGTTTTTGCTTGATTTTTTTTTTCTCTCTCTCTCTCCTTGCTCACTGTAATGAAAAATGGATTCTGACTTGGCTGTTTTAACTTTAAATGTCCCAAAACCTGTTGAAGACACTATTGAAAATGCAGGATTTTTATTATTATTTTTTTCACACAATAAAAGCAATTGGGTGAAGTAAACCAAGAGACTCCTTGTGCTCCATCCGTTGACTTCAGAGGGAAGAACAAGACTCAAGACCGTAGCTGCAACCTCGTTCAAGTAATCCAGGATAGGCTTTGTGGATCTACTTCAGCCTATCCTTGATTACTTGCACTTGGCAGCAGCGACTAACCCACAAAGACTTCCTGAGGAGAACAGCAGAGCGGACAAATATGGGCTACCAAGGCTTTTTTTTACATGGTATAAATGTAAAACGTCATGCAATGCACTCTTGGTTTGCTTCAGGGAATGCTGTGATAAATGGATCACAATCTGAACTGTGTGTCTCACCTTATTCCTAAAAACTGTGCTGTCTTATTTGAAAAATGTGTTTATCAAATCAATGCCAGTTTTGTTCTAATTTTTGTGTATTTTTTTTAAAAATGACTGGAATTTTGTTAAATTGCTTAAAGTGACTTTTAGTTCTTATTTTATATGAGTTCTGCTTAGGAATAGGACAGTCTTTCAAATAAAACATTTGCAAAATTACTACATGAATTGCATTGTAGTTTTATTGTTTGCTTTATCAGCATGCTGCTGTTAGTGCAGATGCCAGTGGTAAAACATTGCATGGTAGACGCAGACAAAAAGAACAGCAAACACAGGCTGCCTTAGTTTTCTTTGCGAATTGATTGAACAAATGTTTGCTTTTACGCATTTGGTTCAAATGGGTTGATTGGAGGAAGCCATTAAGAGGTATTATTCGTGCAGATTGAGGACTAGCGTGTTATCTTTGTTATGGGAAAATAGGTTTGACTCTGAGGAATTAGGTAATTTAATTGTTGAATAATGACAGTTTTCTTGCTAACGATGAATTTTCTTTTAAACATCCCACTTAGGTGTATGTTTTGAAGAGGCCTCACGTGGACGAATTCCTCCAGAAGATGGGGGAGCTGTTTGAATGTGTCCTCTTCACCGCCAGTTTAGCCAAGGTCGGTTCACGTGAGACCTCCGCATTAGGCGCAGTAAATGCTTTCCGTTGCCGCGTCAATAATTTCTTTCCTTTTGGGTCTGGTTAGTATGCTGACCCCGTGGCAGACCTGCTGGACCAGTGGGGGGTGTTTCGTGCTCGGCTCTTCAGGGAATCATGTGTTTTCCACAGAGGAAATTACGTCAAAGACCTCAGCCGGCTGGGCCGAGAGCTCCGGAAAGTCATCATTGTAGACAACTCGCCTGCCTCGTACATCTTCCATCCTGAAAATGCAGTGAGTCGTTATTTTTCGGGGCAGTCCAACATACTTGAGGTCAAGTTTCAATAGTTCAAAACATTATCTTTGGGCTAAAGGAAGAATTTCTATCCGTCTGTCCACTTTTCATTCAAACTTAATCCTATTTAGGGTCTCAGGTGGACTTTCTTTCTTTCTGGGGCTCTTGAACATATGTTGAGTCCATCACAGGGCCAAAACAGACACATACAAGACAAACAAGCAATACAACTAAGTACAATGTAGAATCCCTAACGGCAATGTGCGTTAAAATGCGTTGAACATGCATGTTTGTGCACTGTAGAAGAAAACAGGAGTACCCTGAGAAATACCACACATCCACAGATGCACAGAAAGGCCTCAGGATGGATTTGAACATCTGTCAAACTTGAAAGTATTTTCTTCTTAAAAACTTCTGATTTAAAAAAAAAAACTCAAAATACTAGAGCTCAAACTGAAATAATTTTCTTACTTAGTTAAAATACTCCAAGTGAGAATGTCTTGTGTTCTTCATCAGTGTTCAGACCGTTAGTCAAATTTAAGACTTTTCTCCTCCGTGGAGAACTTTCTGCAACTCTTCCAGCCTTTGATGTATTTCTCCCCATTAATTATTAACACCAAACTCACACCAGCTCCTCACGCATAATGCAAGACTTTAGAAGCTGTTCTCAGCTTTTTACTTTTTTTCTTCCCCTTTGCTCACTTTCAAATCAAAGCTGCTCTCTCCTCTGTCCTCAGGTTCCGGTGCAGTCCTGGTTTGACGACATGACAGACACAGAGCTGTTGGATCTGATCCCTCTGTTTGAGGGTCTCAGTAAAGAGGAGGACATTTACAGCCCCTTACAGGCCTTGAGGAACAGGTAGCAGAAAAGGTAGCACCCCATCAGGTAGACGTCTCACCTCTCTGCCACAGTCCCGCAGCCAGGCTCCCGTCCTCCAATCAAAAGGGTGGCCAGTCTGAGCATTTAAGGCGAGCTGGTTTTAATCTGGACAAAAGGACTCTATGGATTCTTGCCATGTGTTGATTCCTGGACTCTTTCTACAGGACTCCTACTGACAGAAGATTATATTACTGTATGTATATAGTAAATGTTTCTATGAGTAAGATATACATGAAATAATTTTTCTATCAGAGAGAGGCAGTTTTACTATTCTATCAAGATTCTGTCAGGTAATATTTTAGTTACTAAAAACAATCAAATTCACAGATCATATTTTGTTTGTTTTTTCCAAGACTGTGTGAACTTTATTTTTTTTTGTGTTGTTTTTTTTTATTTTTTTGTTCCAACAACTGTGATTTACCTTCTCTTACAGAATGAAGTGCCTTCATTACTGTGCTTATTTTGTTGTTTCGGGTTATGGGGTTGGGATCTCCAGAGACATTGAAAAAAAAAAAAAAAGCAAGAAAAAAAGTCTGGCGTTTATAAAACTAGCCTGGATTACTGTAGGATGTTTGGTATCAGTAGCATTAAATTGTCAAATTCGCCAAAGACGTTTACAGTTCAATGTGATCCGTGGCTTAATTACAACATTTAATCCTTGACAGTGGCAGTAAATTTCTGACCCTGGAACATACAAAAAGCCTGCCTAATTTTTTGAAAGATAAAAAAAATCAATATTTGTGACCACTGTCAACTGATAAATGTTGTATTTCTGATGAAGCTTAGAAATTTGAAAAAAAAAACATCTAGCTTAGGTTTTACTGAACTATGTTTATTGAGGCTAAAAGTGTTGGATGAATTGTAAAGAAATGCTGTTAAAACTGTACTGTACGACATAAATAAAGTTGCAAATTTGCACACTGTCAGCTTGTGATCAAAGCGTAAGAACTTTGGCAAAACTCAACAAAGACCTTCATTTGGATAGTTATACAGTTTGTAACTCAGCTATATTAATTTTCACGACTGAAATATGTTTTTAAGTATGTGAGTGAAAAACACACCACAAGTCAGCCAAAAGGATCCTGACTAGCAGAGAGTGATGATTTTATGTACAGAACATCAAACAAGGCATCAGTGAACAGAGTGGGTGTGGTAGAGATTACAAAACAAAAGAAAAACTCAGAGTTGACAGTGTAATGTTTTTCATACCTGAAAAACATTACACTGTCAACAAAGTCATTCATTATAATGATGCTACAATTTTTTTTATTTTTAGCTGGATAGGAGAAAAATGCTCAGTTCACCAATTTTATTTTTCTGAACCTTTCCTGTGTAGAAAATCGGTAAGGGAGGTAAGATTGCTCACACCATCTTCTGTTTGCAAAAGTCGATTGTGCCTTTATGTTTCAAATAGGTTTTTTTTTTTTTTTCAAAGAATCTTTCTGTGTCCGTCTTTGTTACTTGTTTATTGTGACGTGTTGGTGCTTTTTTACTTACAGGGTGTTTTCGGGTTCTAAAATATTACATTTGTCCTTTAATCTAACACAGATGAGTTTGGTCTGCGGGAGAAAAACAGATGAAAATCTGGACTTTTAACGGAACAAGATTTGGACAACACACAGACAAACATCCATAGTCATTTAAAAATGAGATGTTAAAATAATTTGTCGTGTATTCAGAGTAAACACGCCTGTTTACCTTGAGGAAGGATTGTGTATGTGTGAATATTTATCATTATGAATTAATTAAAACTACTAAATCTCGAGTGGCTGCCTCAGGTCTACAGTGTTTTGTGTATTGTGTAAGATTAAGGTTAAAACACAGCATTCATTACAAATCTCCCAAAATAATCAAGACAAATAATTACACTTTTTACAACTATTATGTAGAACAAATTATTTAATGAGTACATTTTAATATATCGCACGAGGGAGTAATTAATATTAAAATGAATCATCATCCAAGATGAATAAATGCAGATATTTAATATCGACATTTATTTTTGCTTGGACAATAATTAGGTGCCAAATATGACATCATATGATAGGTTAGAGATTCATATAAATAATCATCGGCTGGAATATTGACACATTTTTGCATTTTAAGCTTGTCCATTTATCATCTAATATTCAATAATAATGGTCTTCTGTTTTGGTTAATGAGTGACAGCAGCTAAATAAACATGCGGGCTGAGGAGCAGAAACTGGAAAATGAAAACTAATATGAGTGACCACACGTTTAGCTTTCTCCTGTAAGTTAGCTGACACCACACACTGTCCACTGCAGAGACTGGCACCTTGCTGGAGAACCTGCTTTCAAATTGCATAAGTATTGCACAATTTAACACAAATAATGCCTTTATCATGACACAAGAATGTCAAATTTACACCCTATCTGCTGGAATGCAAAGCCATGACTTTTCAGGATTTCTTGATATCAAGTTATCAGTGTTGGTCACTCAAACTATGGCGAAATTCAGCTGAAGCCAAGACGAGCCTTTAAAGCTCGTCTTAAAATCCATCTATTTTACTTGGCTTTCAACTCCAGCAGGATCTAGTTTTAAATTGCATGTTTGTTTGTTTTTAAACTGTAAGAGTTTGTATTATTATTTTTGTATTTTTTATTGTTATGTTGTGTTTTAATGTACAGCACTTTGTATCAGCCATGGTTGTTTTAAAGTGCTTTATAAATAAAGTTGGTATGGTATGGTATAAACTAATCTTTCAGCAGGATCCTGCTGAGCTGCGTTGTCTGCAGGGTTCAGTCTCATGCAGGTGCATTAATTGCACCATTATAAACTAGTTAATGTGCAACCAAGTCAAGATGTGGACCTTTGCCTTCCGCTTACGTTGCTGAATTGCACTGGTGGATTAAGCATTACACGGCTTATTGTTCAAGCCTGGAGCATTCCTGTTGTCGGTGTTTCCTTCTAACCTTCAACTTTTCCCTTCAGATATGAAAGGGCCAAAGTTCACCAAGTGCAACTGATGTTAGCTTTTGAATGGAGTTCAAGAGTGAATGAAGAAATGAGGTGCCACCACTGAGGGTAAGTGCAACTTTATTGAGATCAAGTTGATAACAACAACAGATTAGTTATGTAACAGTGAACTCTTTGGATTCCCTGTAAGGGACTGTGTTATCAACATGATCCTATTTCATTAAAAAATAAATGCTGTAGATATATATCTACAAGAAAGCGTACGGAAGTCTAATCTATGATTCATCTTCGATAGCTGAACCTGACTGATTGTTCACATACTTTGAAAATAGGCAAAGCTGATCCATGAGTGGAATTAAAGAGCTTTTGCTTTTCACATGTTGAAGTGGCCTGCATTTGCAAGGTTAAATAAACTGCACGTAGCAGCAGACATTTCTTGAAGTTTAAGATGAACCGTTAAGCTTCTGTAACAATACTTTAAAGTTATCGTTTGGCAACGGACTAACATTTGCTCTTTGCAAAGTGTTTCACTCTGTTATCTCAAAGATTGTGCAAATACGTTTGGATGCAGAGTGTGAATAAGCCTCATGCTTTGCACATGAACATAAACACCAATTTGCATGAATTTTCCCTACTAGAACACACTGGTGGTTTCTGCACAACTGGCATCCAGGGCTTGCTTCTCCACCTGCACCAAATGTAGACAAAGTAGAAATTTTAATGTTTATAACAGCAGTATAGACAGGCATATAACCTTTAAACTTTTTCTCACTCACTGATATTAAATCGGACTAAACTTTTTCTGTTCTAGCTCAGTTTGGATTACTAAAAACAATTCCTGTTTACTGTCTATCAGAACAAAGAGAACAATTATATTTATATTACTTTCTTCAAAATTTAGAACTATACATACACTTTCTTCAATCGCAGTTGCTTGCTAAAATTTTAATCCATTTCTCCTGACAGAACCAACGTTCCTGCCGCATTGCAAACTTTTCAGCACTGCCCAGATTTTCTTTGAGATCTCAATAAATTATTTTTATGGCCTCTCCAACACATTGACTTTGTTGCCCTTTAAAACCACTTTATGACTAATTTGGCATTATGTGTAGGGTCTTTTTCTACTTGGATGGTCCACTTGGGCCCAAACTTTACATTCCCTTCACGTTGCTTCAGTCATGTTCTTTCTTCATCATGACATCAGTTCTGTTTAGTGCACCAGTTCAAACTCCCCCACAATACAATGTTATCACCCCCATGCTTCATAGTTGACATTTTGTTTTTAGGCTCACAAGCCTCCAGCTTTTCCTTCTAATATAACATCGGTTGTTGTCCAAGCACTTATATTTTATCTTATTGGATAACAAGACGTGTCTCCAAAAAGTCCATAGTCTTTGTCCCTAAGTTTGTTTGCAAAGTGTGATTGCTTTTCTCACTTTTAGAAAACATACTTCTTCCTCTCAGTCCATGTCAGCACAAGACTCGTTTTTCTGTTGATGATGAAACTCTGTAACCAGATTCAACCAGCATCTTTTCACGGTTCAAAAATTCTCTCTTAGCCTCAAGCCTATCACCACTATGCATGTAAGGCAGAGAGGATGTGGACTATTCATTTACTAGACCTACTAATCAAAATAGAAGACTTATTTTTGGACAGCCTGACAAAGCTTTGGATAACCCCCTGATAGTATTGGACCCTACGTGGAAACCATATTGCCCATATCAAAATCCACCATTGCTTTACAAGGACCATACGTTTTTCAAGAAATCTGAAATTACTTCTCAAGTGCCTCAAAGAACCTTTAATTCTTTGATTATGCCTTTTAATAGCTCCTTGAGACTCTCAAGGAATAACAGTCTGATTTCACTGCCTTGGAGGTGTAACACTTGTGCAATAATAAGCTTCATAGCCCCTGTAATTTCCCCCGTGTAGCTGAGAGCTGCTGTTAAACATTAACCCAACTCATAAAACATTCTTAAAGCAAAAGCAGGAGTTTGAGTCCAACTCAGTAGAAAAACAGTTTTCTGAACTTTCGTCCACTAGCGAACTATAAATTATCATCATCAAGCCACAAAATGGCAAACATCAGGCCAGAATGTCCTCCTCCTCCTGCTCCTCTTTATTGTCGTCTCTTGTGTGTAGGAGGTGGTGAGAGTAGGTGCATTTAACGTTGTCACAATGTAAATATCATGACAGGAAATTGCAGGTGTGGTTAAACCTGGGTGTGGACACAAATACATCAAACCCTCTCTGCTTCACACACACTGGTGGAAGGAAAGCCCAGCGGTAGATTATTAATACATAACCAAATTCACAAATCTGTTTTGAATAGGAGACATTGAGGTAATCGCCACATCTAGCAGATCACAAGGTAAGAACAATTCCTATGTTTCAAGTTTACCACCTGTTTGTACATATTTGTATTTGTTTGTTTTTATGATTTACTTCAGTTTGACAAAAAAAATACACTTTAAAATCACAGAAACTAGATAGTTTTATTATTATTTTAAAGTCTTGTCATTAAAATTATACATTTGATTTGCTTGATTTGGAGACATAAAAATGGGGATGCGTTTAATGCGTGGCATTGACAGAGCTCATTGTGCAAGGCTGAGTGAAAAGACAGCAGCTGCTAATTGACTGGAAACCAGTCTTACCTGATGCCGCGCTGCTCTTCTCTTTCAGTCCGTTATTTGCTTTTTCTTCCATGATGCTCGAGCAAAATGGATTTTCACAACAGGAATTAGCTTTAACAAAAGTCTTCCACAACAGGTCAATAGAATCCAACTAATCAAATAATAGAGAGAATAGGAATTATTGTTTACTTCTTCTTGCAGGCATCAGTCAAATGTAGAATTATATGTAAACTAACAGATGTTCACATGAGCTGTAAATCCTATTGCTAGTGTGTCAGTTCTTTATTTATGACTTGCATTTGTCCCATTTCTTAATTTTAGATCTGCTTCATATGACCTTATTTTATGTAATACCTCTACTATTATTTAGTGTATTGTGCAACCAACACATTTTAGTTTTACTTGTGCAATTTGCATTCAATGAAAGCTATTGCTGCTTGCTAATTTAATTCATGTTTATTCAAATGCTGGCAACAGACAACTAATGCCTTGTCAAGGCAGTTTACAAGACAAACATGTCCAACTCATATCCAGTTTATATATACATATTTAAATTCATCTAATCAAATACCAAACGACTAATGCAGTTATTTACAGTCACATTGAATCCTAGCTCTAACACAATGCAGTCAATTTCCGTTTCTGTTCCCATACTTAAAGAAAGCCTGGCTAATTGCATTCAGTCATTGACTTTGCAGCAGCCCATTCTTTGGAGCAAGCATGTGGCAACAGTGGAAATGTAACCACTTTACAGAGCAAAAGACCTATTTTCTCTGAAAACTGTCTACGGATTGACTGGAACTTTATTTGAGTTAATAAACAGCCAGAGAAAACCTAAACAGGAAGCCTGGATGACGTTGAAGGAATGCAAAAAGAAAAGTTTAAGGACATTAGGAGTAGTTCCAGACCTCATTCACTTGGCATGATTCGGCTTTTTTTTCATTCACCCCTGCACACCATCACAGCACATTCTATTAGAGGCCCGTATCCTTCAAATAAACTCCTTAAGAGTAATAAAGGCTGCAGACTCATGCTGCAAGTTGATATGAAGACAATAAATCTGTGGTTTATGGTTAACATCATGGTTGTATTTTTGTACGATATCAGGTACTTTTTGAACTATGCCTTCATACTTTGTACTATCATTTCCATTTTTGGGGGGGAAGGAGCCAGTCTGATGTCATAAACTACAGATAAATGTTCACGTGTTTGCTGAAAACCCAACCCTGAGGGATCAGCAGCACACCAGTTGAACTCAGTGTGAAAGGGCACATCACCACAGAGACGGAGTCTCGCGTAACAGCAAGTCACTTCCAACAGAGTTTACGTTAAAAAGATGTAGACTCTGTCTCTGCAATGTATTGCTTGGAAAATGCATTTTCCATTGCTTGGAAAATGCTTGGGAATGCTACATTCCCAAGCATTTCTCCAGCCTGAGCCAAACCCGAGCACAATCGCCTCACTATCAGGTCAGCCAATAGCAGAACCCTGTTAATATTAATGGTATGTTTGATTAAGATTCTGGTGGAGTACAGCTGCCCTGATCTATCTCACTTTAGCAATCAGGTGTGCAAAACATTGGAGACACAATCAGAGGTATAATTCAAGATGATGTGTGCACACAGTGTCTTTCAAAATGTCTCCTATCCATTAAAGTTTTTCAGATTCTCTGTGTTACAACAAGCATTAATGTAGAAGCTTTAAATACTACTACTGGTTAAAAACCTTGCACAGCTGAAAGTCTTTTGAGTTGTGCAGACACCAAATTCTCTGTTTTTAGCGGAGCATCTCTGCAGCTCATCCAGAGTAACCTCTGATTCTCTGATTGATGTTTTCACCCTGTGCTGTCTGATGTGTTCTTTGGATTTTATGATGCTGTTTAATCATCAATGCTCTCTTAACAGAACAGCTGTATTTATTCTGAGATTAAATTATACACAGCTGTACTCTATTATTAATGAGGTGACTTCTGAAAGCAGCTGGCTGTATTAGAATTAATAAAAAGGTTTGTTTTATTATCGTCATTTTACACTTTACTTTTAAATTATATTTACTAATGTTTGTTTTACCTTTTATTAATTTGTTGCCACTTGTCATATTGTATATTT
Source organism: Poecilia reticulata (assembly GCF_904066995.2). Taxonomy (NCBI): domain Eukaryota; kingdom Metazoa; phylum Chordata; class Actinopteri; order Cyprinodontiformes; family Poeciliidae; genus Poecilia; species Poecilia reticulata. The sequence goes on from NC_088849.1 coordinate 16,079,089, forward strand.
TAGACAATGACCTATTTGTAGAAAAGAATTGACATTTGAAGATTATTCTTGCCCACTTGCAGAAATTAGCTGATTTCCTGCCGGTGGTTTTACAAATCTACAAGATATCTACGGCTGCACCGATAGACAGTGTATATAATCAAAATGGTTTGAACAGTTTTAGTAGAAGTGTCCATAGTTAACGACTTGTGTCCTCATTGCACTTCTCTTTGCTGCTAGTAAGCAGATTTAAAGACTCCAACTCTCTTGTGATTTCTGTCTTTGCTGATCCTTTTTGTCAAACAATTTCTCTAACATTTTCAGATTTTTATTTGTAAAAAGAAATAAGGAAATCTTCTTTTCCTTCTACTTCACATTTACAGAGAACCTTCAGTTGGTTCCTTGCATAAGATTTAAGTAAAATGTACTGAAGTTTGCTGTCACGTGACAAAACCTGAAATGGGGTATTAAAGCTGTTTCAAAGCCACTGTATCTGAGGACTAAATGATCCCAAAGCCCTTTTAGACACATGACAATCAGACAAAAAACCGATTCTGCTCTTAACTCATCATCCATTGAGAGTAGCACGACACCCCACTGAGTCATGCAGGGTGACAGCTGTACGCCTGTGTTCAGTGTTTGCTTATCGTCGCTGTTGTTTCTGATATCTCAGCAAAGCGGCTGTTAAAGCACAGCTGATTGCAGGACTTGTACGCTGCTTTGACTCCAGACTGACGCTCATTAGTGTAGCCACAGCTGCCTGTCAGTTACGTAATCTTTCAAAAATATCTTCTAAATATTTTAAAAACATCTTTCTCCACTGAAATGATGAAGAATATAAATCTTGAAAAAGTGTGATAGAAGTTTTGCCCTGTGAGTATTTAAAATGAGTTATGACTCACTGAGTTTTTCCCCATTGTTTGTTTCAATATGTGAATGTTTCATAGCTTTTATCATATTGCACCCATTTAATTTTTTTTTTTTTTTTTTTACAGAGAAGCTAGACAAACATTTATTTCATCTTACTGATGTTTGCCATATGACAGATGTCATATGACCTGTCATTCAGAATGATGAAGAAAAGATATTTACTGTAATTTGAAGGTGGCATGCTTGCTGCCGACCACATGCAACCATTTCTTAGGTTTACAAAGAATGGTCTGGGAAAAAAAAGTTAAACAAAACGGCAGACTGGTTCAATATGACAGAAAGGTGTCAGCAGCTCTGATAATCACTCGTTACAACCAAGGTAATCAGAATAAAATCTTTGAAAGTACAGAGAATATTGAAGCAGATGGACTACAGCAGGAGAGAACCACAATGGGTACCGCTCCTTTTAGCCAAAAGCAGGAAATGGACGCTTCAATTTCAACAAAGTCCAACAAAACTCAACTGTGATAAATTGCAAAAATTTGGCTTGACTTCAGTTGCAACATTCACATCAGAATTTAGTGTAGCAATCAAGAAAACGTGGATCTATCCTGCCATATATCAATATAATCTGGTTTATGTGTAATGATCTGGAGAGATATATCTCTCTGTGGCACAACCTTTTCCCCTTTTGCTCATCATTCAAATGCCACACCCTAATTATGTGCTGCTGTTACTGACCATGTCTACCCAGCAGCAAAATGTAACATTTCAACTTTTGCATCAGCCATAGCTGGTTTCCTAAACGTCAGAATAAGATTGCTGTACTTCAATGATTTCCACAGTCATTAAGTTTCAATCCAACAGAGAATTTTTGGGATGTGATCTGATGAGAAATTTGTATCCTGAATGTGCAGCTGGCAGAGCTGTGCGGCGCATTCATGTCAACATAAATCTTGATGTTTCAGAAGGGTTTGGGTCATTCTACAGTCAGAAGGTGATCCAACTGGCTAACATCAACTATTTGAGAAGTTTATAGCAATATGATTTTACAAGGGTCTTGTGTGGATATCATTAATGGATATAAGGTATGATATGACATTTGAAGTGATTGTGTTCACTGACATTTTATGGGTTGAGACGGAGAAGCCGATGACATGCACCGTAGATCCATTTTGAATCTTTATCAGAATTTGATGGAGTTTAACTGGGGTGTCATTGTTGGTTTCTCCCCTGAACACTTCGCACTTCAGCATTGACTCGTGGCTCAGCATTACCTTGGACGCCCACCATTTGCATGTTTGATGGCACGCAGGGAAAAAGACAGCTCTTCAACCCAACATTGAAAACTGTGGAGAGACACACCAACCTCAGTATTTGCACCAAGGAGAAACAGAGCATTGCTTTCAGGTCACTTCTGGTTGTGATTCATTTGTTGAGTCGTGAGCACTGACCTTTTGCTGAAGCAAACTAGGTCTGCAGCAACATGGAGGTGGTTTTGGGTTATTTTGCGATCTCCTGGAGAGTTTCTGTTCATAGCGACTCTCGCTGTGGTTCACTAGAACCCAAAAGTCCTGGAAATTACTTTTTAACCCATTTCAGAATGACAGATGTGGGTAGTTTTGACTTAAATTTATTTAGATCTTTCAGCCTACTTCATGTTGTCAGACAGGTTCTATTTGAGGGGTTTCTATATCAAGTTTCAAGTTGATATATATTTTCAACTTTTAATACTGTGTTATATCATATTTATCTCACATTAAAGTTTACAAAGAAGCACAAAAGTTGTAACCTTACAATTCTTTCCAAATGAAGACATTTATTGGTGTACTCGAGCGATTGTCGTAGTTTAATTTAAATTAAGTTTACAACAATACAGTTATTCTGATACTCATTGTTTATTCAAAAATAACCTCCTGTGAGATTCCTTGTCATTATTGTCAGTAACTTCCTCAAAGTCTCTTTCATAAGTAAAAAAATACTTTGGAAAGTAACTTTTTTTCTCTTCTGCTGTTTTAGTTCACTGCAAAGATGAACAGCAAGGACAGAGATATGTTTGCCAACATCAACCGGAAGCCAGGCCTGCAGATATGGACCATCAATGTAAGGCAACTCTAAAAAGCATTTTCTGGTGCATTTCACAAAATATTGCAAGACCAAGTGTTGCTTCCTTGGGTCAGAGCGTTGTTGTTGTTTTCTTTACACAGAAAATGCGGATGGCTCCGGTTCCAACCAAGACCTTCGGTAACTTCTTTGAGGGCGACTGTTACATTATTCTGAATGTGAGTACGGCACCGGTTGATTTAATTTAATGAGACTCGGCACCGATAAGGTTACGTGTACAAATGTAAATCATTCACCCGTGCGCCTTTATCAATTCCCACCTACAAACCAGATAAGCAAGAATAAAGGTGTGGGAGAGTCGATCGACATCCACTATTGGATAGGAAAGTCCTCCTCCCAGGATGAGCAGGGATCTGCAGCCCTCTACGTCACCCAGCTGGACGAGTATCTGGGTGGGAGTCCAGTGCAGTACAGGGAGGTTCAGGGCTTCGAGTCACCCAAGTTCAGGAGCTACTTTAAAACCGGCCTGATGTAAGTTATAAAGTCCACTTGCCTGGGTGTTCAGGGCGGACTATAATAAACCCAAAAGGTCACACGCACTTCACTGTGTTACGATCTCCCTAAAACACGATTTATACTGCTAATCACTTTGTCTGAAATGTTTATGTTTTTCTGTTTTGAGAATTAGCTCAGAAAAATTCAGTTCATTCTCTCAGATTTTTTTCTTTTATGGTAGTAAAGAAGAACAAAAAACAAAACAAATCAGTCAAAAAAAACTTTGTGTCTTTTCAACAAACACAGCTTCAGGTTTGTTTTATTACAATTGAACTTTGGTCACTAATCTCTCCGCAGCTACAAGAAGGGTGGCCTGGCGTCAGGCTTTAACCATGTCGACACAAACGTCTACAACATCGTACGGCTGCTGCACGTCAAAGGGAGGAAGCACGTGTCAGCCGCAGAGGTTTGTAAAGAAGAATAATTGTGTATATGAAAGGCATTACTACAGTATATGTTGTACCTCCCACTGCTGCTTCGCACAGTCACACCAAAGCCATGTTGATGCTCCTGTTTGACAAATTATAGTAGATTTGTTGTTGTAGCTGTCACTGGAGGCGTTAATAAACTGAGCAAAGCTGCGATTGTGTGGTATTGTACAACTGCAGTCACACAGATGTTGCGTATTTCCATTTAAATTCATTCAAAACTCCGTTTTGGTTTGCAGGTTGAGGTGTCCTGGAACAGCTTTAACAATGGAGATGTGTTTATTCTGGACCTTGGGAAAACCATCATACAGTGGGACGGCCCTGAATGCAACAGGAGGGAAAAGCTCAAGGTATGAGCAGAAGTGCACTTAAAGCAGCTATTCTATTCTATTCTATTCTATTCTATTCTATTCTATTCTATTCTATTCTATTCTATTCCACTGCGTTTGCAGGCGGTGCTGCTGGCTCAGGACATCCGGGACAGGGAGCGTGGAGGTCGGGCCGACGTCGTTGTCGTGGAGGGAGCACGTGAGAAGGACACACCAGAGCTGGTACAAATGATGGCCGACGTGCTCGGCAAAAGACCCAGCCAGCTGAAGAAGGCCGTTTCTGATGACAAACATGACCAGGAGCAGAACAACAGCGTCCGACTCTACCAGTAAGATCACAAATGTTTGATATTTTTGCTCCACTGATGCATCATGACTGTGATGTTATTTCGGAGAATTGTATTTCATATTTCCATGCTCTTCTCCTGTCTTCTGTCAACAGTGTGTATGACAGCACTGGGAACGTAGTGATCCAAGAAGTGGCTGTACAGCCTCTGACACAAGATCTGCTCCGCTCCGCTGTAACTACATTTAACCCTCCTGAATTTTTCTTCTGAAAAAGTTTGTTGGAAAAATAGGACATTTTACATGTCATTATTTGTTTGTCACTGGTGTCAGGACTGTTATATTTTGGACAACTGCGGCTCTAATGTGATGGTCTGGAAGGGCAAAAAGGCCTCAAAGGATGAACGTCGAGAAGCTATGAAGAGAGCGCTGGTATGAAACTAAAGATGATTCAAGGCTAAATCTGAATTGTGTCTCTGTCTTCATTTTTATTTGTCTTTTCCATCCATCGCTGTAATTGAGACGTCTGCATTGTCTTTCTCACCAGGACTACATTAAAACCAAAAACTATCAGTCCAGCACCAGTGTGGAGGTGATGAGTGAGGGAGGAGAGTCAGCCATGTTTAAGCACTTGTTCAAAAACTGGAGGGAAAAAGGGCAAATTACCGGACTGGGCAACACCCACACTGTTGGAAAGATAGGTAATATCACCAACAACCATTCATAACGAATGCTCTTACATTAAGAATGGAAGCCAGAGAGATTTATTTTTTCACTTAGTTAAAAAAAAAACCTATAAAAAGCAAATGTTTTCCTGACGCAATTTGTAAAATAGAAAATGGAAAAATAAAAGATAAAAGAGGTGATGAGAGCAGAGAAATAAAAGACGAGAAGAGGACATAGTGGGTCCCCACAAATCATAGGAACATACTCTGATACATAGATATCACTGAAATATTACTTAAAGGACGTTAGCTATTTTAATTCTCTGAAAGACAGGCCAAAATAGTTTTGTAGCTTGACATAACATCAGTGAGTTCATGACATCCTTAAATCAATCAGCACTTTCAGGACACCTGCTTGTGTGTACAATCTTGATTCATTTTTCATTTTATTCCAGATAATAATTTTCCTAGTTGAGTTCATTTATTAACACATCATTTGGGTTATCGTACAGCCAAGGTTGAGCAGGTAAAGTTTGACGTGATGGAGCTCCACGCTCACCCTGACATGGCAGCAAAGCACCACTTGGTTGATGATGGCTCAGGAGAAGTGAAGGTACAAAGTACACACTTTGGTGTAAAAATATAAAACCATTACAAGTCCTACAATGACTGCCATAAGGAAGAACTAAAATCTAAAGAGTTATTTTCTCCCTTTCAGGTGTGGCGCATTGAGAATTTGGAACTGGCTGAGGTCCAGTCAAATATGCACGGGCAGTTTTATGGAGGCGACTGCTACTTGGTGCTGTACACATACCGCGTGTCGAACAGAGAGCAGTACATACTCTACATGTGGCAGGTCAGTTTCATCAGAAAACAATATGAAGTCTTTATTCCTATCGTACAAACAAACCTACAAACCCGCTCTTTGTGCTGATTTATTTCCTTAAATCTTTTGCATCAGGGTCGCCATGCCACCAGAGACGAGATCACAGCCTGCGCCTACCAGGCGGTCACCGTTGACAACATGTACAACGGAGCCCCTGTCCAGGTCCGAGTGGTGATGGGAAAGGAGCCTCGCCACTTCCTGGCTATCTTCAAAGGAAAACTCATCATCTTTGAGGTGCGATTTGTACACTGCTTTATACCAAATTAAGACCAGTAACATTGACAAGTCAAGCAGAAAGTTGTGGAGAGGTTTGAAGCTGGGTTATGTTATTATGCATTATTCCAAACTGTGGATTTCAAATAACAATAATAGAAAAAAACATTGGTGTACAAGTGCAATAATAGTAACGTGTGTTTTTGCAGGGAGGAACAGGTCGGGCTGGAGCAGTCAGCCCTAACACCACTGCCAGCCTCTTCCAGGTTAGAGGAACCTCTGAGCTGAACACAAAGGCCATTGAAGTTCCAGCAAGGGCCTCGTGTCTAAACAGCAACGACGTGTTCTTGCTGAGGACCCCTCAGAAATGCTACCTGTGGTATGGAAAGGTACGGATCCCATTCTGAAGCTGCAAAGCAAGCTTTACAATTATGACATGTTGTTTAAAGTAAGGACCCCGCATTTTGCTCGACGTGTGCTCTCATATTTGTGTAAATTGCGCACGTCGGTAGGGCTGCAGCGGAGATGAGAGGATGATGGCCACGGAAATGTCTGACCGCCTGTTTAGGCAGTATAAGGAGGTGGTGATGGAGGGCCAGGAGCCAGCTGAGTTCTGGATTGCTCTCGGGGGAAAGGCCCCCTACGCCAGCGACAAGAGGTCAACTAAGACAAAGCATTTAATTACAGGATTTGAGACGCCTTGCGTTTTTTTCTCCTCTCAAAACAATAAGTTATGTATTACGTTTGGTAAAAATGTCATTTAATCAACTCTTGCTACGTATAGACTGGAGCGAGAGGATCCACTTCACTCCCCCCGTCTGTTTGAGTGCTCGAACCAGACGGGTCGGTTCAGGATAACCGAGGTCTACGACTTTGACCAGAGTGATCTGGACGAGGAGGACGTGATGCTCCTGGACACCTGGGAGGAGGTCAGAGGGCGTAGTTCATGCTGACGCACGCCATCGAACGTGCACTGTGAAGTTCTGCGCTTAGCCTCTCCGTCTCACGTCCTCTTTGTTTGCGTCTCTTCAGATTTTCTTGTGGGTTGGAAAGTTTGCCAATGAGACTGAGACCAAAGAGTCTTGGAACAGCGCACGCGAGTACCTGAAGATGCATCCAGCAGGCCGCGACCCTGACGCGCCCATCATCTTTGTGAAGCAGGGGAATGAGCCGCTCACCTTCACTGGCTGGTTTAACGCGTGGGATCCTTTCAAGTGGAGTGTAGGTTTACCTGGAGGTCACTCAGCTCCAACGGCGGTCGGAAATGTGCCGCAGACTTTTTTGTCTGAATGAATTTCAGACCCATTGTGGGCTTTTAATGATGCATTTGAAAGGATCTTTTTAATAAATATGAACATATGCGTTTGAATTTATCTATTTTTTCCAATCACTAAAGTAAAACCGTACAAGCTCAAACATGTGCAAACACTCCCTCCCTCCACTGTATTATTAACTGTCCATTAGAAAGCTGAATATTGATTACAACATTTTTGTCAACTTTGACAAGCATCTGGCATTTCTGACTAAATTTTTGACCAGTCTGCTTGGCATAAACATGGCATGGACCCAGTTTTCAAACATAGTTCACCTATTTTCAATAATGTTGAAGTTGGGCTTTTGAAGGACCATTGAGGAAGATTAATTAAATCCTTCAAAAACCACTTTTCATGCGTTATTTGGAGATCATTGTGCTTTTAGAATGTCACCCTTAGGTAGTAGGAAAACTAGGTATAATGTTCAGGAACAACAGTGAAAGATGCTTGAACACCAGTGTCACTGTCCCGTGAGCCCAAGGCAAGGCAAATTTATCCGTATCGCTCATTTCAGCAAGGAGGAAATTCAAAGCCAATATAAGACATCACCATGAACCAGACAATGGCCCCTGTCAAATGTAACATCTTCAAGTCTAATTAAAATTGTTCACATGGATGAGCCAGATGCCTCCAGTAGGGAAAATGTATGGCCTCGCAAGACAGATTTAAAGCTTCATGAGAAGAAGTACGTCTGGAGCAGTTAAGATTAAGCTTTCAAATCTAAGACGAGTTTAGGAGAATGATCTCAAACAAAGAACAAAAGGAGTTTTAGACTGAATAAAGAATGGCCTTAATTCCTATTGGAGACTTGTAGTCAAGGCTGAAGGCTATGTGTGAGGGAAATAATCTATTAAACTGAGCTCTACCGTTTCTAACAAGAAGAGTTGAAGAATATTTACACCAGGATCTTCTTAAACACTATAAAAAGAAGGGAGTTCTTCTTCTAATGGGAACATTCATCTAAGTAATAATGGGGGTGTGCAGTATAAATGACAGCCTGCAGGAAAGTATCCACAATAAGTTCAAATGTGTACAAATGCATCATTAAAATCCCCAAATTAATTACATTCATGCCCACAGTGAGTGTATGCAAGCTTTTGCACCTTTTTAAATAGAAGTACTAATGATAAGCAAATAAAGCATGATTGAATAATCCACTATTTCTATGGCATTATCAAGCATGATCGCAAAAAAAATCCCCAGATTTCAGATGAGTGGGATAAATATTCTTGTGGGAGATAATCATTTCAGAAAGCAGACAAGCACACCTGCTCCTACATGGATGACTCGAAGCCTTATTTAGCGATGAGGAGGGTTCTGCATGCCGACTAATTCCTTAATCAAAGCCGATCTTCTCAACAGGGGGGAAACTCCTATGAGGATGTTAAAAAATAGCTGAATGATGCAGCATCTATCTCTGAGATGACTGTAGTGACTGATCGCAATCTTGATCCCGATTGACTTCCTGTGCTAATATTACTGATCCAGCATCTGATTTTGATGCCTCTATTCGACGAGTATAATCTTTATTCATTTTGTTTTCATTCGAAGGAGCTGAATGCCGGCAGCTTAAATAAAGGCGTTGACGCAACAGACTTTGGAGGCTACAGTGCTCCTGGAGGGCCTGCAAGCACATTCCCAATGTACAGGACCCACGGAGGGATGATGTCGCCAAAGGCCACCACTCCCACCAGCCCGTTCAGAGGCACCTACTCCCCAGCTGGAAGTAGTGGGATGTCTGTGGACTCTAAGCTGCTCATTAATGTACCCGCCAGTGAGCTTCCAGAGGGAGTGGACCCCAGCCAGCGAGAGGTGGGTTTGGAGAAAAATAACAAAACATGATATTTATTGTTAAAATTTACACTTGGGTAAAGGTTTGACTATGAATGAATTGGTGAGAAAGTCAGATATTATCTCAAGAACACACTGGGGTGTTGATAGAACACATGAAGTTAAAATGTTGTTTAAAATCACAAAAGTCAGGTACAGGTTACGTACATGTGTTTGTAATTTTTGCACAGCATGTTTGTGCACTGTGTGCATGGGAGTGTCAGCATGGATCTGCTGTGCTAGGAACAAAGACTGCAGCTATGAGTCATCTGTAGAATAACACTACAGGAGACGTAATAGAGCTACTGCAGATGCACATTTGTGTTTTTAAAGAGAAACAGAATTCATCAAATTTCTGCTGTAAGAGATACAATGACAGCTACATTTATTGGTGTTCCTGCTAAAGTAGCAACATTTCATGTTGTCAGTGCTATAATAACAAGCTTTGGAGATTTTTTTTTATTTTTTATTTTTTACCTGCCTTACCCTACACACCTCACTCAAAAAACACCAACCCAGAAGTGGTTGTAATTTAAATATTTCACTAATTTATATGTTTTGTAAAAGTTATCGTTAAGCGTTAAGAAAAGAAAATATCAGATGAGATACATAGAAAATCAAAAATTGTTACATATTTTAACAACAAAGGAAGCTTGTGTAAAAACCCTGAAAAATAATATCTGATAATAATAGAAAGACATGTCTTTTTTTAACCAGGTGAGGATGGTTGGTTGTTTTTCTTTGTTGTTAATCCTATTCATCCCGTTTCTATCAAATGTTATTTCTAATTTTATCACATCTACCTGTGATGTAATTATTGCGACATACTTTATTCAGCTGAGGTTGTTGTAAATGTTCTAAATAAACCTTGACTATTGTAATAACACATTGTGACCAGTAGGGGGCAGCCTAACTGTGTCCTAACTTTTCTCCTGGCTGCAGGATTACCTGTCTGACGAGGACTTTGAGAACCTGCTCGGTGTCAGTCGGTCTGAGTTTCTGGGTATGCCCCAATGGCGTCAGATCGAGCTGAAGAAAAAGGCAGGACTCTTCTAGGAAGGATTTATCTTCTGGATTACACAGAAGCGGCGTCAGACCGGTCCGTCCAAGATACCGAGAAATCCAAGCTAACGACGGTTTGTTGCCATTGTTGACCGAAGCAGCAGCGATTTATTCGAATAACTTATTCACTTAAATGTTTTCAACCATTTAGCAAGCTCAGATGACTCATGAAGAAAAAATCTGCTTATAAACTGATTGACTTTTTGTTATTTAATAAATGTGCTCTTCTTATAAAAGCGTTCAAATGTATTCAAGCCGATCACCTAATAGTTTTCTTTGTTCTTACCATTAATCAAAAATGTAACAAATAAAGAGAAAACCACCAATAAGAGAGTAAAGCTGCTTTTATTCGTGAACTAGTGCAAATGCTAACACGTTGGAGGCACAGAGTTGCCACTAAAACAAGCATTGACATTGACAATTGCAATACAGGACATTAAGTTTGGTTTCATTCATTGTAATTCTGTACGATCTAGTCATGATGTCTCTGTAAAATGTAAATTATAAGACAGTCTTATCTACGGTACAAGACTTTGGCTTGAGAAAAAGTGAACAAAGGCATATAAACTCTCTAAAAAGATAAGATTATTACTATTTAAGAAAGTAAAATAACAGACAAGGCATGGAATGGTATGATAGTGTCGCACCACAATAACATTTCAAATAAATACAACAAAAATGTATAAAGTTAGCAGTTTTTAAGTCCCTAATACATATATTATTGCACCCTTTTGCCATTCTGCTCATAAAGTAACACTTGAAACCCACGTGTAACGGCTATCGGCCTTCCTTAAAAAAATACTGCTTGCCTGATATCCAGGGTCGGACCAAAATGCAGGCAAGACAGCAATATGATGGCAATGTTTAATGAAAGAAATACAAAAGCCTTACTGAAAGAACTAGTGGATTCAGAACATGTGAGAATCCAACTAACAGGGAAACAAAGAATATTAATACAGAAGGATAAATCAAAAGATGAACAACTGGAGGGAAAACACAGGCATGGGAGAGATGAGGTATAGGATCAGCTGTGCAGAGGAGAGGGTGATGGCACATGAAAAAAAAAAGGAGGAAAGAAACCTGAACCTCAATATAGACAATAAAGAGAAATAAATGCTAATTTGCGGAAACAAATCCAAAACAAAAGCAAAGCTTTGGATTGTTTTTGGTAAGCTATAGAGCAGTGTTTCTCAACCCTGGTCCTCACCGCCCCCCTGCTCTGCATGTTTTAGATGTGCCTGTATTCCAGAACAGCTGATTCAAATGATTGCATGAAAATCAAGTACTGCAGAATCACCCAGAGATACAATTCAGGTGTGTGGCAGAAGGGAAACACCTAAAACATGCAGGACAGGGGGGCGGTGAGGACCAGGGTTGAGAAACACTGCTATAGAGAAATAAGAGATGTTAAAAACAGAAACATAAGTTAAACTAAAAGTCCCAACATCAACGGATCATAACGGCTCGTAGCCTGCCAGCCGTTGTTTTAAAACCATGCCATGTAGCTACTACATCCTAGTCCTTTTTTGTAACTTTTTTTTTTAAAACATTTTCAACAAGTTTCTGTTTTTTTTATCAGAGTGGAAAAAGTGTAGTAAAGTTTGTTCAGACAGCTTAGTACAGTGAAAGGCAACAGGTCAAGGACCTGGACCAGATCCATATGGTGTGGCATCTCAGGAAATTGTCCATAATTTTCATTCCGTGACCTTTGAACACTTTGGTGTTACTTGATACCAGTAACCAGCCCATTCCTAGTACAGATCCTTGCAATCATATATATTAAGGTTTGTTCTACTCATAAAGTCTAGAAAAAACACAATAAATGCACAAATGGTTGTTTCTTGATATTGTCACCTTCCTAAAATAACGGCCTTCTTAGCCAAAAGTGAAAAATCTTTTTATACCAAAATCCCTTTTTGGCAAACAATAACTTAGGCTATTATTTTTAGGAAGGTGACGATATATAATAAGACTCAAAGATTGCATTGCATGTTAGAAGAAAGCACCTATGTAAAACTTACAATAATTATTCTCCTAGGGGAGCATAATACAGTTAAATGACTGTCATTAAATAACTTGTTTCATTCACTCAGCTTTAATGACTCTCCCTTTCTCATAATAATGGTGAAATTGAATAATAGCTCAAAACAAATATGTCAAAAGTAATAAAGAACAGACAGAAGGTTTCCAGTATGAGGTTTTATCCAACCTAGTTGCAATATTTAGTCACTGCTCTGTCATTGGCTGTTCAAACTCGTCCCTGATTGCATGAAGGCTTCCTACCCTATAAGATCCTACTTCTGGTCCTCGAGCATGATATGCACAAACAGCCCTGCAGAGGGAATGATGTCGCCCCTCTTAGTGAGCAATGGGACGTGGCGATATCCTGGAAAAGAGGAAGTCAACTTCAGCCTCGTCAGCAAAGCAGATTTTTTTGCACAACTGAAGTCACATGATTTAGAAAATGTCAAAAACATAAAAAATGTTTGAAGTGAAATACTCTGACGTGTTAATATTTCCTTGCCAATATGAGTCCTCTATAGAGTATCTGACCTCTGTTGCACTTCTTTATGTTGCTGTAGTTTCCTACCGTTCTGAACGCTGGTGAGTGGCAGACAGTACTGCCCGACGTAATCATTCTGGGACGCGGAGTCATGGTCCTCCACCAAAAACCGCAACAAGGCCAGCTCGGGAACGTTGATGGGGAACTCAAATTTCGTGTTCCACGTGGGGTTGAACCCTGCAATGAGCAGATCTTTAGGTCAGCAGCACACTCGTTTTGGACTTATTTTAGAAATGATCAATTCGTCATATACAAAAAATGTTAAAGGAAGATATTTATACATAATTGTTATTTTAGGTATATTTTATGATTCACAGAACAGTCAAGAGGAAGACGTAGCCATTGACACCCTTCTCAATGAGGGTGTGACCCATATAGTCATGGACAAGTAAACTGGCTGTTCACAGAGTGCTGTAATAATCACATTAGTGGAAAGATTAGTGGAAGGATAACATGCAAACTCCAAGCATGAAGACTCCGGGCCGGGATTTGAATCTAGAACCTTCTTGCTGCAAGGGAACAATACTACAAACTGCGGCCAAGGGATAAAAGTGTGGTGGCAAAGTGCTTGTGAAGCATTTATTAACAGAAAAAGAAATTTTTCAATGAAACTCAAATCCCCTGAGATGTGCATGTACACATCTGGGAGTTACGCTCACCATTGTTTTCGATGTGGTGCGTCGTCTTCTTGTCGTTGTCTGCTGCCACCCCCTGAATTTCCACTTTCACCAGAGGGTCAACTATGGAGTTCTGTTTATCCTTGTTTAGTTTAGGCAACTGCTGAGCTGAGATCACCTGTTGTGTTAAGAGACAAAATATTTAGAGTAAAATCATCAAGTCATTACTACAAACCTCTGAAACTGAGTCCCTGTTTTTGAATAGATGTTCAGTAAACACTGTAGTTTATCCAGGTTTGTATTTTCCTAAACTAATATGGCTGTATTTTTTTTTTTATGTCATAGACCCATCTCTGATCCAGCATGACGTACTTTGAACATGTAAAAGAACCCTGCGTTAGAAGTACCCCAAAACTATCTTCCTAAATCCTGCTCTTCACAACAATGAAATTTATTCTTAACTCAGCATTTTATTTTCATACTTTTTATCACGTTGATTGGTTAAGAAGCATCGCTTTCACAGTCCGGATTTCTGATCCAAAAACTTAACCTGGATAGTAGGTTGAGGACTAGATGGTCACCACATTGGCAGAAAGAGCTGAAGTGGGAACCAGCTTTCCACTCAGTTATATCTACATACTGTACATGTTCCTAAATAAACCAGGAGCAACATTTTTGAGGTTAACTCTCACCAGGACATGGAGGACCTTCTTCTTTAGCCATGGCCCTTCGGTGAGAGATTGGGGATTGAACTGAGACAACGGGCTTCTTTGGAATTCAGGCTTCAAGATGTATCCGCAAAATCCGTTTGGCAAAAAACGGCCCTGATTAAGATGCATCTCTTTAGTGTTAGTTTGGAAGTTCAGCGCCACTAAAAAAAAAGGTCAGATGCAAGGATCCGAGTAAATCACTGCTCATTATTCAGTGTGCTAAGAATTCTATGTCATATTCTAGACTGAATTATAGGGAGAATACCGATCTGGCAGCCAACGTTCCACATAGGAACAGGGTTGTAGTTGGAGGAGTCCGTCCTCGAGCCAGCCGGGTAGATCCTGGTGAGTTTGTCCATGTTGTGATGGATGAAGGCAGTGGCTGTAGGAGAACATAAGCAAAAAGTAAAAAAAAAATCTGACTTTAGATTACAAATTAGCCTCTTTTTATCTTGCATCAAGAATGATCTGATTAATTGTAGCAATCACAGCTGGCAGTTTGATCTGGTTTAATCACAGACAGTGAGAACAGAATGACTACGTATCTTCTAATATAGTGTTATAGTTATATTTTTGAGTATGTATCATATTCTGTTGCTACCCTTGTACTAGCTTTTCTGTATCATGGGCAAATCTTTAAATCTTTTTTTTTTTTTTTACTGTTCTCACAACCACTTGTAGTTTCTTAATTTACCTGAAGCATCAGCCAGTTGGAAGGCTTTGCTCTCCTTCAAAGATGACATTTCATAGAAGCTCTGGTTGTCTTTGGCATGTTCGAACCCACCAAAATGGACGCTCTTACAATAGATGACAATATCCGACAGTTCTTTGGCGAGTTTGATCTTTGCTTTCTGAAAGAAAATGGAAAACTAGTCAAACCAGTTCTTTATTTTTTACAGGTACAAATCATGTGACTCACCTTTGCCTTTGCTTTTTGATCTTTTTGATCGTTCTCCTTACAATCTGCAGCCTCATCCTCCTCAGACACCGTGTCTTCATCAACAGTGGTGCTGTTGTTGGAGAACACGGCATCCAGTTTGTTCAGTCGTTTCCCCTTGACGAGGAACTTCCCTTTCAGCTCCTAAACACAAACACAAAATATGCTTCAGTGTTTTGTTGCGCAGTTGTTAATATATGTCATGAAGGAGCAAGGAAACATATTTCTTAATTTTGTACAGCAAATAGCATGTGGTTTTGCTAACAGTGTTGTAAAACAGTCCTTTGAGGCCAACAGTGCCACAGCCATCCAATAAATATTACTTTGCCTCCACCCCACCCTTTGACATTAAACTTGTATCCAGTAAATCCTATAAATAGCATCTTCTGTAATATCTTTAGGAGAAAATGTGGACAATTTGTTAAGCATCAAAGTAGCAAACTCCTCATTCAGTCAAGCTTTTCCAGCTTTACACATTTGGAAAAATAACCAACAATGTTCCTTCTGGAGTTTCAAACCATTTAGATCTTATGGCTAAAAGACCACAAGAACAATGATCTATTTCACTCCAACTTTTAAGATTAAGATTTTTGTAGTTTAATCAGATCAGTTTCACTCCTTTCCCCTTAGCTTTTAACACTCACGTAACCTGGAAAGAGAAAAACCTGGCAGGGCAGCTTAACTTGCTGTGGTCATCTTTTGATTCTTAATTATAAAGAATATTCATAGCAAGGATTCACATCGAATTAAACCTAACCTGAGTTAGAATTTAAAGGTTACATACCTCTGGTGAGGGGAGGTTGGCGGGCATGGTGTCGCCCAAAGGCTTTGTGACCAAAGCAGAACCCAGGATGTCGATTAAGTGATGGGCCATGAGCTTTTGTTGCTCCACTGTGCAGTGGTTCTCCAGGGACAGAATCACGGGGTACTGAGATGTCTGGGTAGCAAAAGATCAACCATCACCGTTCAAAGCTTTTTATTCTCCTAGAGGCAAAATAAGCATTTCATTTACCTTGAAGGCATAGTCTTTGATGGCCCTGATGGCTTCTTTGAAAAGGACTTTTGATGTCAGAGTGTAGCCGTGATAAATTATAGGCTCTCCGTTTGGTCCGTCCCAGCAGTCCAGCTCCACACAACGGCAACTCCTCATCAGTGCTCTGCAAGAAGAGGAGTGAGTAAAACTACCTTTTCCATCCATTTACTCTGAGTGATCTGTTTCCTTTTAACTGAAACAACCACTAGACATATGTGGGGAGTCCATAATAATCAGCAAATAATCAAGTTTTATTAAGGGATGCAAGGATTTATGATTATGATTAATCGTCCTTATGTCAGCAGTGGATTTAATAGCTCTCAGTTTCCTTCATTACTAAAGGCTGGATATAAGCAACACCTCTGTCATTTGGATCAAATGATAAATTACACTCAAAACCCAGTCCCAGTATTTAATACTGGGGCAGAAAGTAAATTGAGGTTTTCATCAGTCTGGAGGTCCGTATAATCCTCCAGAATGATCCACAGAGACAAGGATCAAGGTTCCTCTTCATCCCTGTACAACAACAAATCGTTGAGCACTCTGAAAAGAGCGGACTCAGTAGAACGGCTTCTTTGAGAGCCAGACGGAGACTTGTCCAAAAATGTTTAACTCACTGAGAACAAAAATATATACGTAAAGATTTCATTGAACTGTGCATTAAGCAAAGTAGATAGTTGTTGGACAGACTCAAGAAATGTCAGGTCTGGAAAAACCCAGACAGCAGATTAAAACTGAGAATGTTTTCTAATTTTCGTCTGACAACAAACATTATTGAAACGCTTACTTTACGTAGGCCTCTGTGCTGCTGGGTCCTTTGAGTTGGTCCTCCATCAGGTAGGTGTTGTGTGAGGAGGAGATAAAGTAATGATTGAGAGGCTGACTCATGTCCTGATACACCGGTGAGTGAGCTGGGTTGAAGATGCATCCATCCTCCTGGCTGAGGTACATTACAAAGCCATCTTTCGTCATGCGCTTCTTCTGTTTTGCTGTGAGGACGAGCACAATAAGTTGAATAACCCTTGAAGCAAGGCAAATCTGGTGAGATTTGCCTAACTTTTGAAAACCAACAGTCCCACTCCACGTTCACCAACCTGCTTCGTCCAATTCATATTTCTCAATCAGCTTGAGCGCACTCTCCATGGTCGCTTGCTCCCTCTGCTCATTCAGCAGGAAATCCAGCAGGTCCCTGGCGCTCATTTCACCCTCTGTTTTAGCGTAGTCCGCATAGATCACATCTATCTCCTCCCGCTTTGTCAGGTGGTTATAAAATTCCTGGATCTCCAAGTCTTCCAGGGTACCCGAATTTGACGTGTCACATTTCTGCGTAAGCACAATGGGGCTTCAATAAACTGCTAACTTTACTGGTTTGGTTTTACTCAAAAAGAAGAGAAATTTGAGAAGGCCACACCTTGAATATTTCCTCCACATAGGTGTCATTCACCTCAATGTTGACCTGTCGCAGGAAATGCTTCAGCTCTTTCAGGGTCATCTTGTTGTCTTTGTTCTTGTCTGCCTTTCGCATGCAGCTGATGAACCAACTGGAACTCAGATGTAAGGATTTGGTTTACAACAGGAGAACAAAACTACAAAAAAATAAGCACCGCCTTAGAGACCAAATCTCAACTGATGCACCCACGTTAAATGTATAACACACATGCAAAAATACGTAAATACATAAATAAATCCACAACAGAACTTACTAGTTGTGACAAAACTCATCAACTATATGTGCTTTTACATGTCGCTGTGCACAAAACAACATTCTAATCAAAGTAACAAACTAAATGGTGTATGTATGAAATGAAAATAATAATAATAATTGAAATCAAATCACATTAAGGATACTGTTCTCTCTTCTGCTTCTTGTTGAGGTTGTGCGCATGGTTCATGAGTTTCTCTAGGCTGGTGACCCACCGATGGGCCTCCTCTTCAGAGTCCGCCATGAAGTCGAGGTTCTTCCTGCGTCCCTTAAACATGATAGAGAAGCACTTCTCTTCCTCGTCAGCGTCCATGTGTTTTTTGAGTCCTTCGGTCTGGCGGCCCTTGCGCACAGATTCGATGTCATCAATGAGGACTGTGTGGAGATAGCAGGACGTTTGTTAGAACCTGGATTTAGAAATGACAACATGGCTATGCTAATTAATTATAAAGCCAACTTCATTTGAACTTTTAAACTTACGGCAAGTTTAAGACGGCGTTTGGGGTCTAAAACCGACGTACAATTATTTCTAAAGGATTTTGGACTTCTTCCAAAATAAATCGTTGCAAAGTTGTCTGACAGCGATCACTTTATTTGTAATTTAAGATCCGGTCTTAGGCTTTTGGTACCCATCAGGCATTCTTATCACCTAAAGCACAGACCTTCCTCCGACATGTCATTATCTTGTTGTAAAAGACTACTTTTCTCTTTGGTCACAACAGGGCTATTTTTGTATCTTATCCACAAGATAACTCTTGTTTATGAGGGAGCTGCCTTTGGAGGCCTCTTACATAAGTGTTTGAGAAAAGTCACGTGCTTCCATGAAGTCTGAGCCCACCTCAGTGTGGAAACGGTTGATGCCAATCAAATGAAAAGAAAAAAGCGAGAGTGAGTGAGAATAGAAATGATGCAAAAAGATACAACAGTGCTTAACAGAACTATTTGAGAGAGCAGAGGTGGGTAATGTGTTCCACACAAACACACAGATTAGATGTTTCACGTCGCAGAGCTCCTTTCCTCCAAGACCCTTCAAAACTTTCTTGGTGGACTTTTTAGATTTAAACACAACGACCTTATCACACGCAACTGGCATTCCTGAGTCTTCAGGCAGAGGCAGACTGGCAATTTTTTGTACTTCTAAAGAGGTACAAAATGATTGTCCAGTTCAGGGCCGTCGGCCTGCCTGCTTCTGCTAACAGAAGAAGTCGGATTTATTACTTCCAGTGGCAAGCAACAGCAGGCGTCACGACCCCAAGATTAATAAAGGAGAGAAACTGTTTTCCTTCTCACTGCTGGGTTATGCTGGAACTGATTCAGACTTGATACTTGTTCATAGTTCCAGTATTATAGAGATAAAATTAGATCAAATTTACAGCAATCCTTTCCGTCTTTTAATTGATTAAGTAATTATTAATCAATTATTAATAATTGATCATTAATAATCAATTAATAATCATGCACATTCTACCTTTGGTAGAAAGGTAGAATGTGCAAACAGCAGGAAAACAAGTAATGTTTTCCTTGCGCCACAGCGGATTCTAAAAACAGAGGATAATAAAATGATCATCGAAGGGAGAGGCTCACTTGATGATAAGAAGCAGAAACAACATGAAAACAACAACGTTGAGTGTTTGCATCTTTGTTGGGAGACAAGATGTAAGTGGACAGAGGATGACAGAGGATATCTGGTAATTGCATTGTCCAACTAGCAAACATGGTTTCACGAAAATATTAAAAGGGGGTATTTGTTATGCTAAAAAGACACTGATTTATCACCAATGTGACCCAGACAGCAGGACTGAAGGTCTCTACACATGGAGCCTGTTTCCGCCCATACACTTGAAGCCAGTTCCTTTGTTGAGCAGCTTAATTTGCGGAAGAGCAGGCACCAACACACATGACGTAACCACACTAAAGAGAAATGACTGACCTTGTGATAAAAAGAAAGACTAAAAGCTCAGCTACAATGCTAGTTTTAGATAACTGGCCAATATTGTTTGTAGAATTGAACACTGATAAGTACACATGCTTACAGTACTTATCTGAACAGACTTTTGCAAACAAATACAGCAGGAGCAGATTTCTCGTTCGATGTAATTTTTTAACAAACAGCAAGACAAAAAACTCTTAAATGTAAATTTGTGGAGTCTGCTGGATGAATAAGGAAATTGTGAAAAAAAAAACTTTCAAGAGAAGATAAACGGGTTTAAGAATTTGTATGACAAAAGAAATTAAACTTAATTAAATATTTTTTTCATGAGGAAAGACCTACTTTAAGTGATTGACAGGAACTGCTGTTAAATATGCAAACCTACATCTACCACATTTTTCATCCTTTGCTGTTAACGACTACCAGACAAAAATATCTGCTTTTGTTTTTATCTAAACTTGATCAGGGACTTCTCAATGCAAAAGCATCCAACAGAAAATAAAGGAAAGCAGCAGATGTATAGATGTTTACATCCTATCCATGTCGCTGCAGCACTTAATGGAAGTATGTTTGTACATAGCAGCTAAGACATTGACGATTTTCAAGAAAATTTTAAGTAGAAATTCATGACTCCTGGTTTCCATGGGGTATAAATGTGACATGACAAGGAGGCCAATTTGTTTTAGCTAATCTTCAAAATGGGTAAGATAAGAGAGCCTGCTATTCACGCAAAGCATGTGTGTTCATATCCGTAAGTCAGGAAATGACCACAATAAACAGCTACTAACTCTGGTAAGAGTTGGAGCAAATATTTTACTGCTATATTGTGTTCCCACAGAGAACGATGTATTAATTTTAATACTGTTTAATATTTTTTTTCCCAATGGTGGTTAAGTTGCAAGAGGCAAATGTTGTTTCTTGGAAAATTTAATTACTAAATTTAATTGCTAATTTCTGGTCTAGCTCAGTGCTGTACTTTTTCTGCAAGATTTTAATGCTGCATTTTTTACAGTTAGCATATTCTCTTGGAGAGGATTCAACATGTCATTGTAGTTAAAACAATCACACTAATTTGATAATGTTTAGTTTTCAATGAAAGATTCCAGTTTTACAGTAAAAAAAAACAATTATGGTGTGAGACAATAAAACACGATCTCAGTTTTAGCCTTAATTTTAAAAATAGGAAAGGTGGAAAATATTCAAGTAAAGCAAAAGTGTGTTGAGCTTCAGAAATAAAAAAAAAAACAGTTACTTGCCTCTAATTGGGTAAACATCCTCACATCTACAGTTAGAGCAATCTTATCCTAGCAGTGAACTAAATATAAAAGATTACATTTTATGTTCTCTGTTTGAGAACATAAAAGGGTTTGAGTTGCTGTGACTCCATAACAACCATTACATACTGACAAGACTCAGTTGTCAAAGAACTCGAAACTAGTTTCGCATGAAAGAAAGGTAGAATGTGCAAACAGCAGATGCACGCTGTTAACCACAGTGGTTGAGATGCTGTGTGTCTGTTTCTATTCCAAAGGGCATGAAAAACCTGTTAGTGCATGATAATGAAACACTAGGAGATTTAAAAGATAATATTCAATGGCTGTGCGTAATTCAAGATCATCTCTCTCTATAATTCAGACTAAACATCGATGCACATTTACACTCTTGACTTTGTGGTTTTAAACTGATAAAATTCAAACGCACGCATACACTGATCTGTACACATCCATTTTCAAATGTGGTTAAAACCAGGTCTTGTTTTCACTCACTGTCTTTTCCTCAGTAAACCTCAACACTTTTGAGCTGGGATGTCACTTTGGCTTTCTGGCTGTCACAAAAACAATAAAACATGCTGTAGAGACCTGAAACAAAACACCGACCACCTTAAGACCAGCTTCGGGCTCTGTTGTTGTTCTAAGCTCAGGCTTCGGGACAGAGGTTATCAGCCCTGGCAGCACTGGCTGTCGCTGGGGTGGGAGGGAAACCTGAGCCACCAGAGACCCAGGGAAAGATATAGTCTTTCTCAGTCTGACAGGGGATCACTGCACCAGGAGAAGGAAAATAACTCAAACGGGCACACACACATATTCAGGATGTACACTAGATTTTCCAGTCTGTCTCTTGCCCCAACCATGATGAATGTGTGAGCTGTTTTTTACTCCACCACCAACATTTCTCACATACTCGCCTGAGGAATTTGAGGGATGGGTGTGTGTGTGTGTGTGTGTGTGCACACAATGAAGCAAGAAGCTTTTGTTTTGATCTGAAAGGAGTGCTCTTACTTGACACAGAAAAAGCCAGAGGGGTGTCCAGCCAATGAAAAAGCGAGATGTACTGCACAAGGTAATTTTTCTTTAGTAAGACTTATCTCATTTTTATGAATCATATGATAAAAGGAATATGAAACTCACAGGTATTGTCTTTTTTGACAAGTTTCTTAGACGTGCACAAAATGGTCCTGCAGTCTTCCATCAGATTAAAGTAGCGGCTCTTCTGCCAGGATTTCGAGCGAATCTTGGTGAGTTTCGCGCCGTCCAGCAGGAACCGAAGGTCCTCATCGTCTTTCAGACCTAGACATTTTGGAACGAAACAGGAAATATCAGAATTATTATGAATGACTGGATATTTACGAAGCTAAAATGAACAGGTAAAACATTAAACTGGAGAAGTGGAAAAGAAAGATAATAATTTTAGCAGAGCACCATTTGGAGGTAACCAGCTGGTTTACACATCCTGCTGGGACTAAATGTTTTTTGGAAGGTTGCCTTGATTTTGCTTATTGCTTTTTTTAAAATTATTTGTCTGTTTTTCAGCACAATGTGTGTTTTTGACGTGCATGGAAAAACGACTGAAATAAATACAGGTTTTTTTTTTTAAAGGTTTTGTCCACTCTTCTTTACAAAATCAATCAGGGTCCACCAGACTTGAGTGGAGAGTCTCTGTGAATGCCATTGTTATAACAAGGGTGCACCGATTGCAGTTTTCTGGCTAATCACCGATTACCAATCTTTTAAAAAGCCCAACTTACCAATTCTGGCCGATACCAGTTTTTGCCTGAAACGTTGCTCAACATATCAAGAAAGTTGTTGAATTGGCAACAATGGGTTAACTATTGTTAACTGTAAATGTGCAGACATGATCTGGTCGGCGGATTTGCCAGTCAAACCTCTCTCATGGGAGAAAAGAAAAGCATAGTGGTTGATTTTTAGACTTTGCCGAGGTTGATAACATCGGTGGATAAGATCTGCTTCACATGCAAAAATTGGCCGATCACCGATCTCCCAAAAATGAACGAGATCTGCACCGATAAATCAACTGGCCGACAAGTCGGTGCCCCCCTAGTTGTAAGTAATTCATTTAAATTCATTCATAATTTGTTGGCTTTGCTTTGGGTTGTTGTTTTGTTGAAAGGAGAACCTCCTCCAGAGTCTGGTTCTCTGCAGCCTTTAACAGGTTTTCTTGCAGAATTGCCAATAGTGTGATGCTGCCACCACCATGTTTCACAGCAGGCTTCTTAAAGCTTTCCTTCAGTTTTTTTCTTGTTGCCGTTTGAGTTTTTCTTCCTGTTGCAAGTTTTTGATAGTCTATCACATTGAAGTTAGATTGTTAAGTAAAAAAAGAGTGGAAACTTTTTCAAGTCACTGGTTCCTAATCATATTCTTTATGTTTTCCCAATAAAATATTCAGAATTCTCTTTAAGTGCAATTTCATTTTGTATGTTAAAGTCCACCAGTATACCATGAGGTTCATTTTGTAAGCATCAATACGTGGGTGGACTTATTTGAGGTTTGGAAGTTGTAAGTTGCAATTTACAAAATAATCTGCAAGTAAAATATAATTTAATTCAGAGACGTACAAGGTAGATTTTCATCCCTTAAAAAGTAGCTTTAGTAAAATGGAAACAATAAGGATTGTTTTTTTATTTTTCCTAGCCATCATTTTTCATCTTATTCTGAAATAAAAAAATACTAAGTGCAATTTCCATGTTCCATTTCTATGAAAGAACCATATTATCTGCTTGATTCACCCATCGGGCCACTGCTTCCAGAGACACTGAAGTACAGCCTTATGGCTTCCCTTAGTTCTAGTAGCAATACTAGCAATACAACTACAGACTCAGGCACGTGCAGAGGGGGGAGCTGGGGGTGCTTGAGCACCTGCCCTTTTTGCTTCTTGCCCCAAAGTGCCCTTTTGGTCAATTTTTTTATTTTTATTTATTTATTTTTTATTTTTTTAATTATTTTTCTAAGCCCTCTTCTGACACATAATAACATGTACTAAAATTATTATTATTATTATTATTATTATTATTATTAGTATAACATAATAAGCAGGTCACCTTGTTACCTTTGACCTTTTGCCCGTGACGCATGACGCAGTTGCCTCTCGCGCCGTGAGATAAGGCGGCTAACTGGAGCTCAAAGTAGCAAACGTTCCAGATTACAGAACAGTTTTTGGTGAATTAAAAAAACGTTTTTGGTGAATAAAGTGGATCAGATGACGGAAAACGTTGAAGTATCGTTTCTGCTTCAGCTCGAGTCGCGGTTTAAGCAGAGAGGTAATGAAATACAACAGACACTGACAGGCCTCTGCGTCTGCCTTTCTCTGAAGAACCACTGAGTGGGAGGAGACAGCCAGGTGAAGAGAAACTGTTCTTATCTATCGATTCAGTATTTTTATCATACAGACATTAGGCTGTTGTTGTTGTTACGCTATTAGCTAGCTGCTAGTTAATGACTTTGCTAGCAAAGCTAGATAACTAAAAAGCTTCTTTCCTGTGTACGGGGCACATCGTCCGTCCCAAACTCACCATCTCCTTAATGGATATTTATTTGCCAAACATAAACATTTATTTGCACACATCAGAAATCTTTTGTTGCAATTTTGGGCCCTGCAAACGAGGTCATGTGAGAATCACAAGTAAAACAAAAACTTAGAATAGCATGATCATATTTATGACATGCACAAATAAGTTTGTTTTGCAAAAAAAATTCAATTTATGAGACAAATGTGTGATTTAAATGTTTAAAAAAGTTTTTTAAGCAAAACTCAGTAGGCTTTTCTCATGGTGACGTGCATTAATAATTCAATATTTGCTTTTGTTTTTTTCGTTTTTCTTTTTTCTGCAGTTTCACCTTAAAGTTTGATGCAGCTCTGCTTTCCTGAATCGACCGTCTTCATCTCCACTGCAAGTGTAGCAAACAGGCAGCTCTTTTTTATACATCACAGTCCACTAAAAGGTTGCATTGTGCCCTTGTTTATATTTTAAATAGTGTAATTCTGTAAAGACAAAATATGGTGGTCTAGCTCTGATGTACATATCTTGCTAAATTGCGGGTTTGAATATTGCAATACTTTCCTATAACAAAATAGACCTGCAGAAAGAAATTACTAATAAAATATTTTACATATGTATAGTTGTATGCTCTGGAGATTTCCCTTAGCTTTGAGTGTATCTCACAATTTTATAATGTATCATTGTTTATTAAACTCTGAAAGCTGAGAGGCTTTATTAATATTCTGTCCTAGAATGCAGTAAGATGTGCCCCTTTTTTTTTTTGACCACCTGCCCCTTTAGTGTTCTCTGCACGGCCCTGACTACAGACAAAGAAAGCTCCTCCACTGGGGTCTCTGGGTAGAACGTTCCGCACGAACGGAACTAACATGGTATGTTTGTGCAGAAAATCATCAAATATTTACATCTTGAATCTGCAAACACATTAAGTTGATGCAACTGTAAAATAGATCAATAAAATATTTGGAATTGCACCACGCTGCGGTTTCTGTTAAAAGGGCCAAAGTTTATCACATAAATTTATTTTTCATACTACTTGTTTCTCATACTGCTTGGATTTTTATATGGACTCTCTTGGATGGATACAAAAGATATCAGCTTGTTCTAAAACAGGAGCAATAGCAGAGTTTCTGTTTTAGATGTCCTGCTAACTTCTAAGCTATTATTGTTTTCTATTTTTTATTTTATTTTTTTTGCTGTCTGCTACAGAGTGTGCAGCATGATTTTGCAGTAAGCCAGTATTCATGTGAAGTAATAAACTTTGGAAACTGCATGCTATCAGCTTTGCGAGTGATTCACAAGCCAAACCCTCTGTGTGAAGCCATAATAATACTGGGTAGAGAATGCTTAGTATTTTGTGGGTGGGGCTGGGATCTGCAATGCAACTTAAAACAATGATTTGTTTTTACCAAGGTTTCTGCAAAATAGAATTGGAATCTGTATGTGACCTTTGAAGGAGAAAAGACTTGAAATCTGTTGGAGCTTTATCAAATTGCTAGCAAGATTGCGTGACAGACCTGTCCCCACGGATAGTACCCTAACCTCCCTGACATGGTTTATGGTTTGTTTCTCCAGAAGCATTGAATGAATTGTTTTCAACATATACGTCAATCAGCCGACCTAGTTAGTTTAGCTTTTCAGTTGACAGCAAAGAAGAGGGAGATGTGTGTTTTATTGTTCCAGGAAAACAAGAAGTAGTTCTAGAATCCAAGGAACGCCCCCCCAAGTCATGAGTGCTTCTTGTAAAGCTGAGTAATGAATTTCAGATGGAAGGCTCGAGGAATCTGATAGCAAGACCCACTGTTTACACCATGTGAGACAAGCTAGGGCATGATGTTTCTTAGAATTACTGGGAAATAATACGGTTGGTCGTTATTCTCAAATTACCTGAAGAGAAGGTATTCACTCTTACCCGGTATGTTCCCTGGTAAGGTAGGTTAAGATAAGTGAATTATCAAAAACAAAAAAAAAAAAAACTTGTGTTGATTCATATCAGAAACTCATCGCCTTCAGTGCCTTACAAAAGTAATCATCTTCTTGAACATTTTCAGATTATGCAATGTTACATATACAAACTTCCATCATATTTGACTTGCACTACAAAAACTCAAAGAAAAGATACATGGTTTTCAACCTCTCTACTATGAAAATCTGAACAATGTGACAAAACAATTGTCAGCCCTCTGCCCCCTAATTACCCTGATGTAAATCCAGTGCAATCAATTGCATTCAATTCATATAACAGAATTGGGGGTAACTTTAAAATCATTGCAGAGGTTCCAGAGAACCTCTGCAGAGGTGGGAAAATCTGCTGACAAAACTGTGTGGGTGTGCGTGTGGGTTCTTTTCTACAGAAAAGGACAAGGAAGCTGGTCATAGTTGATGGGAACAGGGATACAGATAAAATCAGGTAAATCCTGTACGAAAACCAATTCAGTGACAACCAAAGACTTGAGACTGGGTCGACTGGGTCCAACAGGACAACCCTACAGGGAGAGCGACAGTCTCTGGATGAGAAAAGCTGGAGGAGATATACCATAAGAGAAGAAGTTGAGCTGAAAAAAGTCTAAATTTGTAATGGAAAAAAATAGTATTTTCTTTCAAGCCATATTGTGTGGGTTTATCACATAAAATTACATAACATACATTGAAGGTTCTGGTTGCAGCGTGATGAAATGTGGAAAAGCTTAAAGGGCGTGAATACTTTTTTTTTTTTAGCAAGATTTAAAATTGCTTGGAACTTAAATTTTATATTCAAAAGTTTACTTTGTGGAAGTGGAAAGAAAAAACCTTTTTATGATTATGTTTCGTGAACATAGTAATAAAGTGATGCTACGAGTTCAATCTTTTGTTAGTATTTCAACCCAGTTTTTTTACAAATACAACCGATAGCTATTATGTGCGACTGCTTTTAAGCAATGGAGTTTTTTTTTATTCCATTTCCAAAAACCCAAATAAGTTGGAGGAATATCAGCACTAGATACAACCTTGTAAGTGAGAGGAGTTTACAGTAGAAAATGCGACCAGATATTTCATAGGTGAAAAGGAACCAACAATTGACTAATTGACTTTCCAGACTCAATACCAGTGACTGCAGTGTTGGTGCAGGTGTGTTTGGTGTGTGGTGTTCTTAACATCACACTCCATTGAAGAGGCATTACAAATCAAATTCTGTTTAAGGCCCTATACAACCCTGGGTCAGCCCAGAATCCAAGACACGCCCATATGTTTGTACGGATAAATAGGAGTAATAGGAGTAATCTAATTTCTCAACAGTTAAAACATTTTTTTCTCTTTTATGTGATATATTATGTAAAAAAAAATGGAAGTGGAAAGTTAGACCTCAAAAGAAAACCTCAACAAACATTTGGCATTGTCTAGTAAAAGGCTGTATCTCTTTAAAAACTGATGTCCCGAAAAAGATGAAACGTCTCTGTTGTTTATGCATAAACAATAACAGCCACAGGCTTGCCCTGGCTTTTAAGGAGGTCACAAATGAAAAGGCCACATAGACTCACTCAATGGAAACAACAAAGAGAATTTTCACTGGACCATTCACTGTGGGGGTTTTTTTTCCTCCCCTCATCGAAAAGGGAGTGCAGGGGATGTCAGTCTAACAGGCGACGGGCAGAAGCCTGGTCTGTCATCAGAGGAAAGAATGCGCCACTCCATGCGATTAAGAACCATTTACATATGTGCACAAAACAAACACAGATGTGGACACACTGGATTACTGATTTGTAATAAGAAGAGAAACATATTTTCCAAATCCAAGTTCTCCAAACACAAACACCCCGAGCATGCGCGGACGCTCCTGTTTGTGTTGGCTTAACAACTGAAGCGCGTGCGCCCCTGACTCCAAGTGCACCTTTAAAAAAAGAGGACTCACCCAGGCGTTTTCCATTTTCCAGCGCGACCTTTTTACGGTGCTCTACAAATACTTTCTCCTGTGAGTTTGTCCTTTCAGGACGTAGACAGAAGCAAGACATTGCTGTGTAAAAAAAAAAAAGATCCGCTCGGTGTAAAATTTGAGCTCGGTAAGGAAGAAAAAAAGCTGGGAGGAAAAGTTTTTTTTCTCTCTCTCTCTCCTCACGGGGCGGGTCTTGACATGTGTTGCTATGTTATAGCACCCATATTCACCGCAGAGAGTGGATAAATGTTCGGAGAGACATTGTAGGTGTAGAAAACGAGCATAAATTCATTCTCAAAGTTACATTCATCATTTGGTTCAACTTTTCTGGGAAAGACACACACAAAGTTGATTCTTTTTTACTTTATTTTCTTGGAAGTATTTAATTTCACAGTCTACACTTAATAAGATCAACTGCACTCAAAATAAATTAAATATAAAAATGTTCTTATCCTTGAAAAGGTTTGGAAAATATGCACGTCCCCCTACGTGAGACATAAAATGGCGCCGCCGTGTGGCAGTAGCTAAATGTATCTGCGGTTAGTTTTGCTCGACATTGTGTTGTCCCATGTACTATTTCGTCGAAACTATATAAATTCATAAAAACATATAACAAGAAGACGCATTTAAAGCGTTGGTGAGTTTTATTGGTTATAGTATTAGTCATAATATTATAAATTAGTAAATTAGTAATTTTTTAAAATTATATTGTGAGCCCGTTGGGGAAAGCAATCCCCTAACATGTTTGGGCAGTGAAGTCACGTGATGAATATATGTCTTTGAAAGCCTAAAGCTAGTTGTGGAAGCTTTCTGACTTTCTGCTTGAGATAAAAATGATGTTAGTTTTTAACCCAAATGTACCAGTTAGACGACTTGCTCTGCTAGTTCTGTTAAAACAAAGTCATTTAGATTACAAAAGTAAGTGCTTCTAAAGTGCTTCTTAAAGATATTATGCTCTTAAAAAATGGGAATCAATTGTGTAAATAAAGCAAAAAAGTTTCCAATCCATCACTCCAAAACAGTGAGTGGATTAGAATTCAAGCAAAAACTATCACCTGTTACTAGTTGCAGATCTGGAACAAGAAAGAAGACTGCCCAGCCTAAAACTGGCCCGGAAGGTGAATCATGGCGTACCAAGGACAGGGCATGCTGATCATCAGCTCTGCCCGCCAACAAAACCAAAGACCTTGTTTTCTCTCACTGAGTGAAATAACAGGATGTGATGATTGCAATTGATTCCCAAAAGTCTGGATTGTCTGTGCAAAGGATGTAGGGCATTTTGGCACGCATATGTTGGATTTTTGTCACAGTCTGTAATTCTAGCATTCTTGCAAATATTAAAATCTTTTCCTTCTAGTGTCCTACACTAGTTATATGACTGGAAACAGTACAGAGAGGAGACATTGGAACTGGAAGGAGGAGGATACGTGTTCAAAGGTGCAGAGGCCAGTCAGATGAGCAACAAGCATAAACATGAAACTAGACAAATATGTTGCTATTGCTATTATGTCATATGCATCCAGTCATTTGAAACAAGTTCTTAAGAAGACATACCTTTGTTCCCTTTCACCACATACAAATAGTCACAATTTGCTAGAAATAAAGGAAAATAAATAATATGTGAATTCACAAAGGTAATACTGACTACCTCCTCCAATCACCTTTTTTTCTGCATTTTGTGCAGCAGTAGTGAGTGAGCAGGTAACAGGCTGCTGTACAGTCGATAATTTACAGGGATTGCAACTGAAATAATTAGCATTTAACAAAGCATTTAAAATACTATTGTGGAAATGGATCTTTAAAAACTCGACTTATGACTAAACTTCTTTTTTTATGGAGGAGAATTTGTGACAAGCACCACGTTCATGAAGATGTATTTAAAACTAGATCTATAGATTAATAAATAGGCTATATGTGTTGAACGCTTCATAAATATTTGAATTACAGCTTTTAAACAAAGAAATGTTGGTTTTGAATTTGCTGATCACCTCTAAACTTATTTCGGTAACATTTTGATACAGACTTAGTCCTTCAGATATTTAACAGAATGTATAGGTTTATTTTATTGGCATGGTTTCACCTTGTTAGTACATTATTTAGGTTACAAAAGTAATAAAATAAATATTATTTTAAGTAACTTATGCACTGATATAAATTAACCAGTCAATTCTGCATAAGTTACAGAATTGACTGTGGGTCTGGGTTTTAAATCTGTTTGGTTTATTTATTCATTTAGAATCAGAATCATTTTATGTTTTAGAAAAATATCCAAAACCCTAAGGTGCATACGCTGAATTAGACTTGGGAACTTGCCATTGACTCACCACAGCTCAGAAAATATGCCCTTCATATTGTCCTTGTTGGAATGTTTGTTGGTTATATTGCTAATGGTATGAATGTCATACTTCAGAATTGAAAATAAAACACAAAATTATAAAAGAATTTAAAACGATGGTGAACTTTACAATAAAATGTGTTACTTGATGAGTAGCGTCACAGGGACTATGAACTTAAAATACTTGAAATAATGTATTATTTTAGTTAATGTCCGTTTATAAACCAGTTTTTTATCCTTTAAAATCTGTTTACCTTACAAATCCTCACTCGACAAAGTGAAAGCAGCAGGAAATGAAGGTATTTTAACCATCTCCAAGAAAATCTAATATCCTTCTATTTCCAGGCAATGAAACCAGTTGTTACTTTGCACATATGAATTTTTGTGACTAAAAATATGAACACAGACTTTCATTTAACATAGCAACAAAAACAAGAGTCTGCACTTCAAATGTGGATCAAGAAACAACATTTTAACAGACACTGAGCACAATGACGTAATGAACAGTTTCACTATCGCCACCCTACTCACCGTCTCTCTTGGAGTCCCCATTTGATTCCATTTTGAATCCAGACAAAATCAATCCCCGTCCACTGCAGAAAGAAACGCTTGTTTGCCTCTACTGCACTGTCCTGTCCGTTTCAGTGGAAATATTCCCACAACTCTGCTTCTCCCCTCTGAGCCAACCCACAAAGCGCACATTTAATAGCAGCTCCAGCCCTGCGTGTTCACACCCACTTGAGCACCAGTTTGACAGGTCTTCCACTGTCTCTCATGACTACATCATTTCTTTCAGGCTTACCGATAGAAGCTACACCTTCAGAAGGAATGTTGTCAACATACCCAGAAAACATCTACTTAGACATCCAGTGCAAACATTATCGTTGTCAAGATGGTGTGTTAATACAGTTGAAATAATGCTGAAATTAGACTTTTTTCTGTGGCCACTGAGAGTGCACCTGATTTATTTTGGGTGTTGCTTAAAACTGGTAGAGATCTACCTTTTCTTGTTGCTCTTGTACTTCCGCCCTGCACCTCGAACGCATAACAACAAACCATTCTTATCATTAGTCCATGAAAATGTTTGGAAAGGAATCACTTCTGCATCATGTAAACCCAGGTCATTTTTTATTTTAAAAGTGATTGGATACTTTTTTATCTGTTTGTTGACTATTGTGGTGTCTCTAAACCCATCCATCCATTTTCTTAAAACCCTTGTCCCTTGGTGGGTTCGGGAGAGGTGCTGGTGCCCATCTCCAGCTAACGTTCCGGGCGAGAGGTGGGGTACACCCTGGACAGGTCGCCAGTCTGTCACAGCGCAACACAGAGACACACAACCATGCACACACACACTCACACCTAGGGGCAATTTAGACAATTTAACCTGACAGTCATGTTTTTGGACTGTGGGGGGAAACCGGAGTACCCGGAGAGAACCCATGCATGCACAGGGAGAAGATGCAAACTCCATGCAGAAGGACCGGGGCTGGGAATTGAACCCAGAACCTTCTTGCTGCAAGGCAACAACTCTACCAACTGCGCCACTGTGCAGCCCATGTCTCTAAACCTACTGCACAATTTTGATTAAAAGGGCAGGAAAAGAAGAGCATGGAATTATGTAAAAAAAAAAAAATAGCTCAACAATTCCCTCTTTGAGAAACCCACTTCAGCCCCACATAAGCAGATCAGCACAACTAAAGATTTTGTTTCAGGCGCCTCAGGAATCTTGGCATATGCAACAAGAGCAATTGGCATTCATGAGCGGGTTAACTAAAACTAAACTTTTTCAAACAGAGGCCAGAGTCTTTTTTGCATGAAACCACGGGGAATGTACTTTGCATAACTGAACTTATCCAGACAGTTGATTGAAATTTTTGTCAGCTTAAATAAAGGAAATTTTTTCTTGGTTGTGGAGAGTATTTTGTGTATTTTCATTCTAAATTTACCCATTTGGAGAACCACACATAACTCACATGTTTGCTACCAACAGTTAGACCTATCCTATGGGTTTTTCTAGTCATGCCTGTGTGTGGTGTTTTTTTTTTTTTTTTTTTTTACCTCACTCACTTCTAAGAATGATTTGGTTAAATGTTACAAGGTGTGAAAACACCTGGTGGGTGGAGTTAATTCTGTTCCTGTTGGAAAAACACCCATTGGTTGTTGTGCTTTTTTTTTCTAATATAAAGGAGGCCATGTCACAACCATCACATTGCAATAAAAAATGTAAATCTATTAGGTTGTTTTCTGAGTCTTACACATCTTGGTATATTGACAATACTAGCATGTATTTATCCAATAATAGAAGCTCTCAGCTGTGAAACATGAGCGCAGCTGAGAGTTTCAATGTCTTTACAACCACAATAAACACACATCTATTCAGACTGGCTTTCAGTATCCAGCATTCTACTGCTAATCTAATCTTCGTGATCTCATTTCCACAATTTCTTAATATCAATAATTGCTTAATTTATCTCACTTTTGTTTCCTCATTATTTTTTTGCCAGTAATTACTTGTTTTATCTGTCTATTCACTTGGTTTTAACATTTTGATCATTTTGTTGCGTGTATTTCTAGTGATTAAAACTCTGCCTTTGTCTTATACTTGACTGTAAAAGTGCTGCATGGTCAGTGTCTTCATTCAGGAACAAGACAGCTTTTTTTCCTCCTTTTTTTTTTGGCGGAAACTAATTTCCATACCCATTTTATGCACAGCCCAAAGGCGTAGGAACGAGTCTGTCATTGGGGGGGACGCATATCAGAAACCTGACAGATCAGTAAATACCTTGAGCAGAAATGTCAAACAATTGTGCCACCAACACAACAGTCTCACTTTCCAGCCCTGCATTCAGTAACTTACCAAACATGAGCCATAAAAAACACTGAAGCAAAAAGCCTAAATGTTTTTTTTCCCCTGTCATTTTCAGTCGCAAACATTAAACTAAAATATCTACAGATATGTGTTTCTGTCTCTGCCTCCCTCTGACTCTGCAGCCTGATGTTCCTGCATGGATTCATGTATTTACAACAGACACTACAGTAATTTACAGGATCAGAATGTGAACTAAATATTTTATCTGTATGATAAAAAGTATGTTTTTATCATACAGAACGAGAATTTAAACAACTTCATTTTCAGATGTATACATTATTATACATCTCAACTCTATTTACTGTGTAGCAAAAATTTTCACTAATTTATTTTTAAACTTCTCCTCAAGCACTTTTCTTATTGTCTCCTAACCATTACCCTTATAGTGTGGAAATAATGAACAAAATATTGAAAAGTTGAAAGAAATCAACCTGACATCAGTCTTCACCCGTTCTCCTTTCTGGTTTTATTGAAATTAATATAATTTTTATATCTTCACACTCTGAAACTCCACCTGGCTCTCCTATGTCTTCCCTGACCTGCTCCTCTCATAATAAAATAGTTTAGTTTATTTAAAAGTTAAAAACAGTTAATGCATATTTCAATAAACTAAATGAAGATCTCACCAGAGCTTCTTCACTTTTCTTCAACATCATTCTAGCACTGCTGTCCTCCTAAATATCTAAATAATATAATATAATATAATATAATATAATATAATATAATATAATATAATATAATATAATATAATATAATATAATATAATATAATATAAATACATGTTAAGTGGGTCGAGTATGATCAGGTGTTGCTCACTTTAAATAATAAAAAGGCTCATTTTGCTGCTGTTTCGGTCTCATTCTAAATCATTGTGACTAGACTAGCTAACTTTTAAACAAAGTTAGCAGTAAAATTTTGGACATGTGACTATTCCAGAATTAAAACGACTGAACCAAAAAGATTTAGTTCTACATATGAAAGTAAACTGACAACAAGATGTTATAAACGAGCGATATTCATGGCAAAATTCCTGACAGATCGTTTACCTCATTCAAACCTGACTCTGTCTGCTGCTGCCTTTACTCTGAGCGGTTCAGAGGGGGGAGGAGGAGGAGGAGGGAGCAAGCGCTCTGCTGAATGCGCTGTTGTGCGCCTTCAAAATAAAAGCATGCGAGTGGAAGATTTTAAAATTATTCGCAACTGCGGTGAAATTGTTCGGGGGGACGAATGTGGCTGTCTCCAATATTGGGGGTGGGGGGAGGGGGGGCATGTCCCCCCCCATCCCCCCCGCTTCCTACGTCTATGGCACAGCCTAAAATGAATCTCACATTTGTGACATGTTTCAGTCAGAACATATTCAGAACATATTAATGTTCACTTTGTTGTGTTTTACGTCAAACGTAATGTTTTGTTTAAGTGAAGAGGTTTTCCAATACCTCCGACAGACTGGAGACCTAGGCACCAGCACCGCTCCCGACCCCACGAGGGACAAGGGTGTTAAAAAATGGATGGATGGAGTTTTCCAATAACTTATTTATTAACGGTGTCATATTGATGAAAACTTTATTTATTTATTTATTTATTTATTTATTTATTTATTTATTTATTTATTTATTTATTTGTTTGTTTGTATTGTTTTGGAAATTTATGAGTAGAATAATTGAGCATTTCTTGATTACGTAATTGTTTGCTACAAAAGGTCACACGCGGGCAGCTTTCAGATCCGGTTCGCCACCTGTAGTTGCTTAGCAACCACATGTACGCACACATGGCCAAACACCGCAGCGGGATTTACTGAAAGTATTGAGCTTCTAAAGTTAGTCATTGTACACTTTACGTGGTCATGAACGAGTGTTGCGATTCTAACGTGACGGTGTAAATTTTTAACTTTGCGATCTTTTGCCGCTGTTTTCATTCGTCTCTTCCGCCGCTGAGGCGCACTTTAAAGAAAATGACAGAAGACACATTCGATGAACCCTTGGTGGACAGTCACAGACCTGCGTCGGGAACGTCACAAGTAAGCTGTGAATGTTTTAAATTGGGGAAAGAAAAGTGAGTTCCATATGAATCGTATCCCTCTTCTTTTATTCCAGGACATCTCTCATGTGTTAATGAGCGTTTTCAAGGAGGTTTACAATAAGGACATAATCGAGGAAGGGATTCTGTTGTCCAACCTCATCAAAACAAATATGGGAACAAACAGTTATCATGATAAATATGTTAAGGAGCTGCAGCAGGTAACTAGTGGAACAAAAGTTTTTAAGTTAATTAGTATGACAGAGTGAAATGAAACTTCTCTCTCTCTTTTTATACTGATAGGCTCGTTGTGAATATGAGCAGTGCATTAAAATGACTGATATGGTAGAGGATCACATATGTAAGGGTAGAGCCCGAGCTGCTGCCAAAGAAAGCCGGATCTGTGAGGGGATGAAGGCAGACGTTGTAGATGGTTGTGATTATGCAGTGTTTCCAGGTGAGTTGCTCTCTGATTTATAGTTGTCTGAACAAGTCCAGCGAAACTACAACTACTGCTGTCAAACGCGATGCTAGCACCATTGTGCTATTGGGATGCTTTTGTTGAAAAGCGATAGGGAATCTGTTCAGGAAGCAGGGCAGGACAGATACCCTAAGCACACAGTCAAATCTACAAAGCATTACTGCTTTGTAGGTCAGAGCATATTCGTGCGGTAGGATGGCCCAGTCAAAGTCCAAGTCTAAATCAAATTTAGAATATGTGGCATGGTGTCACCACTGGAGATTTGAATTTTTGTTTGTAGATGTCCAGAGCTGAGACCAAAAGACTTGTAGTGGTAGATGCAATGAAAGGTGGTTTTATGAAATATTGCATAATTATGTTCTGCACTGTGTAGGCCAGTCACATAAAAAAAAAAATTCCAATGATTTTTAAGGTTGTAATAAGAAAATTGTGAAAAGTACAAGAGACAGGTATTTCAAAACTGATCTTGTTCCTCATGTTTATTTTCAGTCAAATCCACCTTTTGCTGGTGTGTCGATGATGACATTCTCAAAAGAAACAACCTGATCTCCCCTGGGGACTACTTACCAACAGAGAAACCACGAATACGAGCACCGGCCCCGGGTATGGGATGCTCCTAAGTGACATTTAAGTAATGATTGACGGTGTGAAAGTGACAATCTTTGTCTGGACATTTTGTTGACAGTAAAATCGAATTTCGCAAAACCCACTATCTCATTTGCAATACGCACAAACCGGGAGTCTCAGGATCACGGACCACAGAAGACTTTGTTGGAAATGAATGAGTTGGATGACAGTCTTACTTGTGAATCAAGCTCAGAACTCCAACAAACCAAGAAAATCCCTAAAATGGTAATTAATAGTAATTAAGTAAAAAAGAATAGGACTAGGGTAGGGCAAAGGTTAGGGTAAAATACACTGTTGTTTTTGTTGTACGTGACAAAATGATTGAATATGTTCCACTTGTTCCTAAACAGACCATACCCAAGCCAAACTGGTGTGGCCAACCAAGCTCAAAAAACATCTCAGAGGGTTGGGAGAAGCTTCAGAAGTTTAAGAAAAGACAAAACTTCCTGCTTGATCGACGAGTCTGTCCTCCAAATGCACAGCAGTGTAGAAAGCCGCTCGGCTCATCCAATGTCAAAGTGAAGAGGGACCAAGAGAAGAAAGCCCCTGACAATCAAAAGTACCAAATAACCTGAGAGTAAAAGAGAGATGTAGATTTACCAGGTTAATGGTTAATAGTTGGTGTACAACACAGTGCAATATTATGAACAATGTAATGATCAATATTGACTTGAAATGTGAGTGTCATTTTACCTCAGTGCAAATAGTTGCACAGCTGTACCAAAGCAGGTGTGTGTAAGCTGAGACCAAATGCTTCACAACGTGGCTGTTGAACCTGAACCACAGAGGCAGTGAAAACCAGACAGACTCTCACATCATCATCCATTTCTTGTCTGTTTCCACACTGTTCAGTAGCTGCAACGTTAGAGTCATGAATTGTACTGTGTCTTTACACAGCTGAGGAAGACAAATACAGTCGGGACAAAAATGACTGAAGCATAAGCGTCTTGTTAACAGGGTTTTTATTTTCCATCCATACACGTCTGTGCGCACTTATCCATGCTCATTGACTAACATTAGGAAAATCTGACAATCTGCTAACAATCAACTTTGCACTCGAATCCATGTTTGAGATTGAGTTTTAAATTCTGTTTGTCCGTTTCGTCCTCCTTCTCAAAGCTCTCTAGATGAACTCTCCCAAGTCTTCCAGGCAACTCCCCAAGTGATGTTTTTCACAGAATACAGCATCGGAGGTGTTTATGAGGTTTGTTTCAGTGACCGACTCAGAACAATTTGATCTTGACATGGACTGAAAATATGCTGCCCTATAACTTCTCCCCGCGCTGCATCAGTCTACGCTGGAGCTGAAAAACGTGACTTACGCAAGCCGCCACGTCAGAATCATCCCTCCTACCACTCCGTACTTCTCCATAGGGCTGGGTGAGTCTGTTTTAGCCTTTCAGCTCACGTGATGTTGAGGTAAATCAAAATAACTTATCTAGCAGATGGGAAACATTAAGTCAAAAATCTTTGGAATGTTGTTCCTATTTGTTAGCTCCCCACTTGGGAGTAGCGGCTGTGAGTCACCCTGACTATAAAACAAATTATCTTGAGCATCAGATTCTCCAAACTGAACTGCTATTCATGCAAAGAGTTTGTGTTTGCAGGAAGATTCCCCAGTGATGGAGGCATTGTTGCCCCAGGGATGAGCTGTGAGTACACACTACGATTTGCTCCAGATTCCTTGGGAGACTTCAAGGATTTCATGGTGGTCCAGACCGAATCTGAGCACCTATTTGTGGTGCCCATTGAGGCACGGAGACCTCCTCCTGTACTCACCTGTAAGCCACACTGCAAACAGCCTTACTTACTTTGCATGACGATCCTTTGAAAAACCTCCTCCAAACTGTTTTTACAGTGCCCAGAGTTTTGGACTGCGGGTATTGTCTGGTCGGAGGGGTAAAATTCCTGGAGTTCACGTGTCAAAATGTTGGACTCAGCGCTGGGACTTTTTACATCATCCCCAAGGACAAGTGGCCGGCCCCAAATCTCAGGGTAATGGTTGCATAACTGAAACTATTCGCTGCACCCTCAACTTTTATGGTGAAGACTTCAAGCTAAATGTTTTTTTAATTGCAGTTGCCTAATTGCAAGTTGAAACAAAATGTTCTCTAAACGTGAGGTTTGGGTTTTTGTTTAGACTTTTAAAAAAAATATACACATGCACTAAAATAGGTTGGAGAAACAGTGCTTGAATCTTTTTGGGTTTATGGTCGGCTTTGTTTGGAGGTGTGTTAATTCTGGATTTACAACACTTGGTGGGAAAATAGTTCTCCTTTGTGTATTAAAGATAGAACCTGTTCCAAAATGAGTGCTGAAGTGCAATTATGGTGCTATTCATACATTGTCCAGGCTGTCATTAAGTAAGATTATTAATGCTTTTTCAAGCACTGTAAGTTCCTCCTAGGGATAAACGTGCTCCTCAGGTGCGCCCCCTCTGTTATAGGAGACCTCAGTCTCCTTGTCAGGCAGGTCTTTATATAAGCCCTTCCTGTAAAATGCGTCAGTGTTTGTCTAGTCTAAAATCTAAAGTGCTCATGTAAGAATTAAGTAATACAAAAAGCTCAGGAAAATCACAATCTTTTAAAAAAAGTTTTTTTTTCCACAGCTTTTGTTCATTTCAAACCTTTTAATTGTGTGTTCAGGCAAAATGTTTTGCTTTGTTGTCATTTTCTGACTGTAAATATAGGACTGCTTTATTCAAATTACATAGCCTCTTATCTTTCCCATTTTGAACAGTGGTTACGAGATATGGACACCTATATTATATGTATTTTTACCTCAGCAATACAGGGAAGGCATAGTTTACAGATTTAGCATTCATAGACACTTTCAATTAGAAGACTCCTGAAATGGCTCAGTTACTTTTTTTATTGGAATTGAAGGGGGCATAAAGAACTATGATTACAAAACAACAATTTCTTAGTGTGGGATTTATTAATAAATGTGCTCAAATTAATGGTAGGTTTCAGCGTGAGATTCTGCTGCTGTAATTTAAAAAAAAAAGTCATGTTAAGGTGTTTTGCAGATCTTTAGATTTGGCAATAAATGGGCCTTGAGAGCTAAGTGCATTAAAATAATTAAAGACACCTTTTTTCTTTTTCAAGTCCTTGTCAACAACATACTTTTCTGAGAAGTCACCCTTTGCAGTAGGCCCCTGCGTGTTTTCACTGCAGCCAGGAGAATCTATTAATTTGGAGGTAAGCAGTCTCTCTGAATTTGCAAATTCTCACAAGAACAGCATGTTCCATTGAATTAATTTGTCTGCTTTGCATGAGAGAGAGAAAAAAAACAGTCTCAGCAAATTTAATGTACAGTTGTTGTTTTTTTTTCTCAGAAAGGTCAGTAATGTTTTCGGTAAACTTCCTCATTTATGAGATTTACATGGACAATGTTTATCAGAATTTAAAGGTATACGTATAGACGTCACTTGTTTTACATATTTTTTTCCACAGGTTGTTTTTTTTCCAACCACTGTGGAGCATTGCTGTCAGCCATTTACCATAATCTGCGACAACTGCCAGGTGAAAAATGTTTCCATTGAAGGTCAGTGTTGGAAGCAAGACCACCAAGAAATTTCCTCCACTGTTTGTTTCATTCTATTCCCTGAGATGGATTAATGTGTTTGGCTTTTACAGGTGAGAGTCAACTGGTTGGCGTTGAGCTTGTGTCTATATCTGGAGAAAATGAGCCCCTCACTCCTGGAGAGATGCACGATCTCACTGCAGAGCACTTTGTCCGTTTCAGTAAATGCCACCCTCACGTTGAGCAACAGAAGAGACTTGTCATCAGGAGCAATGTGTAAGGCTGACTTTATTGTGTGTTGTCACCGTTGAGCACCTCTTAGTGTATAAAACAACATTGCATCTTACAAAAGAATTCATATTCTGAAAAACCCTCTAGTTGCCAGTGACTGTGACTCAGTAGGATGAGTATAGTTGCAATCTGAAGGTTCTGGACTACCATCTTCCTCTAGCCTTATCTTGATGTGGACAAGGCACCTAATTGACTACCTTTAGATGTATGAATGTGTTCATGTCTGTTAGTATAATTGAGTGAGTGTGGCTCTCGTTGAAAAAGCTGCGAGTGGTCAGTAAGACCAGCATTTTCACTTTTTTCTGCCACTTTTTTCTTTCATCCACGTTTGTTTGTTGGTTCCCTTACATGGCTTCAAATGGGACGTTATTGGCTTTCCTTAACATTTAGATTTTTTCCCCACTCCCTCAAACAGGCGAGATTTGTGGAGTATCATTTTGGTGACAGATTCTCCCACTTAAGCTGTAGATCTGAGTTGTGGATCTTTGTTGCTCCTTCATAAGTTTTGGTTGTTATTTAGTTACCTAACCGTCCATGACATGGTATATTTTTACCAGAGTAAAAGGGGCTGAATACTAATGCAAGCCACACTATTAAAATCCATTGATGTTTGTCGTTGTAATATAAATAAATTAACAATTTTAAAAGCTATCTTTTCATATTTTTTACAAAGATTGTTCTAGACCACTAGGAGGATTTGTTGACACCAGGACTAAAGGTGGTTAAAACACCCAGACTACAGATACATATGTTTTTAGTGCTTTCTGGCTGAATATCCATGGTGATCAAACTTAGCATCTGTGTTGTCTTCCTTCCCTCTTTCACCAGCCACTTTATGTTTTGTTTTTTAGCTGGAGGATAAATTGTGCGAGTCCCTAGTGTCAAGCTCTCAAAAACTTCAATAAATATTTGCTTGAGCTAATAATTCTTCTTTCTTGTGTCATTAAATGCAAAAAAGTTTATTTCTCCTTCTCTCTTTTCATTTTTTGTTTGAAGCCACTTGGAGTTGCCCTTCCACTGGCAAATCATGAAACCTAACCTGCGTCCTCTTCTTCCCGGGGAGACCCATGAGCTCTCCCATATCCAGTTTCACCCAGACACAAGCGACGTTTACCACATGAGCCCCCCCATGGGCCTCCTGGCTCCCTGTCAGGAACATGAGTTTCTCTTAACCTACTGTCCAAAAGAGGTATGAAACTAAATTAATTGTAAAATGCAACAAACGTGTTAAGGGTTAATGTTTCAATAATGTTTTCATTTTGTTCAAGCTGAAGGATTATCACAGTGTCTTTCACTTGGTCCTGAGGGACATCCCCCTGATGCCACCAGAGCCTAATGACAGCAGGTACTTCAATACTTACAAAATATGAAATTCAACTAATAAAATCACAAAATACAAAAATACGGGAGCTAAAAATGAGAAATGTCTCTTTTTTTTTGGTCTTTGTTGTTAATTTTGTGTTTAATTTTTAATTTTTTTATTTTGTGGAAAATCCAGCGTCCTTAACCCTGTGCATTCTGGCTCCAAGTTGAACAATGTGATCATCATGGAGATAGAGGTCAAAGGGTCAACAGAGCCATACCAATTCCTACTGGAGCCATATGGTGTCATAATCCCTGGAGAAATATTTATCTCTATCGCTACTCGCAAGCAGTTTAAGGTTAATTGAAGCAGAGTTTGTCTCATTTCCTTTGCAGAACGATTAATCCAGTCAAATGAATAATGTTGTTTATTTCATGCTGCCTGTGTTTCAGATGTGGAATCACAGTAAAACTTTCATCTTGTTTCAATGGGAGACGTTGAACAGCAACTCCCATGTTATAGAAGTGGAGCCATCTGCTGGGAGAATAGGTGAACTGCATCTTAAAGCTGGTTCATTCCAGTTCAGGGCACATAGTTTGCATTTGACTATTTTTATGTATTGTCTTGTTGCGTTGAGTTTTTTTTATTTGTCTTATTTAAGAAGAGAACGAGTGCTTTGACTTTGATGTTGTCGTTACTGGAGGGAAACCAGATAAGCTTGAAACCTACTTGGTTTGCA
The DNA here is from genome assembly GCF_904066995.2 of Poecilia reticulata. NCBI lineage: Eukaryota > Metazoa > Chordata > Actinopteri > Cyprinodontiformes > Poeciliidae > Poecilia > Poecilia reticulata. The sequence goes on from NC_088849.1 coordinate 16,121,948, forward strand.
ACATACAGCATCGTCACGAACCCGTCAAGTTGCCTATTGAGGTTACCTTTAAGGTAAGACTTAGCGACATCTAGAAATGCTTGCTTCCGTTTTAATATGTCCTTGCTTTAAAGTGATTTAATGTTAAATAGGGTCCCGCAGTGAAGCTCAGCGTTCCCTGTGTGGACTTTGGGCTTGTGAGGCTCGGGGATGAGGCTCAAACCATGGTCTCCCTAACCAATACCACTCCTCTAGAGGCCAGCTGGATGTTTAAGGAGAAGATCAACAATAAGCAGGATCACAAAGACACACGAGCAGTAAAACAGCAGGCAAGCCAGTAAAATGAAAGATTGGGTTATAAATGAAGAGGATTAGTGTTTAAATCTAATTGTCAGTAACTTCTGTATTCGCGCTCAGGTTGTAGTGGAGCCAGGAACAGGTGTGCTGCCTCCCTTTGCTAGTTGCAGTGTGGCGCTGCATTTGAACCTGGATTTCTGCCAGAAGTTTGAAACAGAAATGGAACTTATTGTGGAGAATGGGACTATGAGGTAAGCAGCTCTCAGATGGATGTGCACACTTTTTATATTGTTTGTTTTCTGTTGAAATCCACAGGATATACATATACATCTAATGTCCGTCATATTAAAGGTGGAAAAACTTTTAAAATATTCACGTAGCCACAGTTTGTTCAGTCTCATGCACCTGGAGTTTTAGAATGGATGTGAACTCTTTTGAGAGCTGCTCTACTAAAACAGTTCTTGATACACATCCACTATCAAGACATTAAAGATGGTTCTCAGTTTTCAGGTTCTAATCGGGATGTTTTTTTGTTTTTTTTCCCCATCATATGTTCCTAACAGTCCTGTTTGGATCCAGGCAGTTGTGCAGTCTCCTCAGGTGTGCTTCTTAAACTGCAAGCTGGTCTTCTCTGATCTTTACCGGGGAGTTCCCTCAAAAGGCATCGTAACACTTTTCAACCAGACTCTGCTGCCGTCACACTTTACCTGGAAGGTACGTTCTGCTGCTACTTCTCAAAATATTATGCAACAGACCTACTAAAGCCCATAAAATCAGTCTCAATAACGTGCATCCTCCCTATTGAGAATGTCTACAGAAATATATGCAGTTTGATGTTGTACGTGAGATTGTTTAGATTGTGAGACGCATTTCCTTGAAAGTAACTGGTATTTTGTCCCAAAAGGAGAGACAGCTTGTATTATCTTGGCAATTTCTTCCAGATTTCTTCTGTTTTAGATTGGTTATGCAATTTGTTTTTGTTGTTTTGCTTACTAAGGGTGTGGCTGAAAAAAGCAGTTGAATTTAGTCAAGGAAAAAAATGCTGGGATTAGGATCCTAAGTTCATTAGGACGTCGCTGTCTTTCGCCCGACAGGAACAGCTCCAGGGTAAACAGGCCTCACTGTGCACAGCCACCTTTGACCCCTCTTCTGGTGTACTGGGACCCAATGCAACCATGAACATCACTGTAAATATGTCTTCCCACACAGATGTAAGTACCACCTGTGCTGCTGAGAACAGACAGTGACATGCTTTTGTAACTTGTGCGGTTAGAGAGGCTCCTGGTTTCTTTTGTTTCTCTGTAGCTGAAGCTCACAGAAGTGGCTGCTATCTGTGAGGTGCGAGGGATGAACTCGCCGCTTGTTCTTCAGATTGTGGGCTCCCAATCCAAGGAACTTTCTGTGTCCTACTCGCTGCCTGGCGCCTGGTACCAAATTTGGATCTAGGAAACTTTCATTCCAGTTTCACCTTTCCCCAGTGTCATGTACTAAAATGTTTGTACTTCCAGTCACAGAGGGAATAGTGACAGTCCTTCAGCACTGATAATTGACTTTGGAAAAGATGTCATTTTAAAGACGGAGGTGACCAAGCAGTTCCTAATGACCAATGACAGCGCTATCCCTGCAGCTTTTACTATAAGGCCAGAGTTCTTTACCTGCAACGTTGCAATGGCAAACAGCTTGTTAGAGAAGAGGTAAAACACTCTGCTCTTTGACCAGAATAAAAGATCATAGATTGAGTTCACCTCACAATGACAGAAATGTTACAAAGCCTGCATCTTAATTGCAGACTTACATATTTAAAGAATCCACTTTTCGCCGAGCAAGTGAAAAAAGTAGAAGCCAAAGCACACGAAGGTATAGTATGACTTTTGTGTAATTTGCAGAACTTGGGGACACAATTGAGGTTATTTGATTTTTGTCAGAGTTTGTTACCGGCCTTCTGGCTCATGGAAATGGGGCGGCCTTCGTTGTCCAGCCGGACTCAGGGCAGCTGGGACCGTTTGAGACCAAGACAGTGGATGTGACCGCCTTTTGCGACATGTGGGGAGAATACAGGGATCACCTCATATGCAAGGTGCGTTAGTATTTTAAAGAATTAGAAGCAAGCAATTTTTTCTGTCGTCACCCAATTTAGATCTAATCTTGTCTGCAGGTCGGAGACCTTGAACCGATGAACGTAACTATACAGATGACCGTGAAGGGCTGCCCCCTCTACTTCCCAGTGATAGGCCCCCGACCAGATGACCAGTGTCTGGGTCCAACCATACAGTCCGTTACACATCTTTCAAATGAATCGACGCCTGATTGTGTATTGTCATTGATTGAGTCTTCTCTTTTGGTTCAAATTTAAATGATAGCTTCGGCACTCAGTTGTCAGGAGGAGACACAGTTTCTCAACTTCTTCGCATCAATAATCCGACCGTGTTTGGTAAGTTGTTGTTGGTACGATGGTTCTAAGTTTAAACTTTGACTGTCTATTAAAGAAATATGATTTCTGCTTTGCACAGGTGTGTTTTATTGAGATTTTACGTGATAGACCAACACAAAGTAGAACCTAGTTCTGAAATAGAAGAAATGTAAAAGATTGGGTTTCAAAATTATTTACAAGCAAAAGTCATATATTTATAGTCAGACACTGTCACACACACACACCAGTAGATCCACCTCTTCCAGACTTTTGGGATTTTCATTTAACAGCTCTTTGTAAAGCAGCTCAAGTTCAGTCAGATTTAGGTCTGGACATTGACTAGCACATGAGAATGCTTTGGTCTAGATTATTCCATTGCAGCTCTGGCTATATGTGTAGCCTTGTCGGTAAGGTGGAAGGAAAACTTGCACCCCAATAGCCAGGTTTTCTTTCAAGATTTCCCTATAATTTGATTCATCCATTTAACCATCAAGTCTTAACAGATTCCTTGTCCCTGCAGAAGAAAAGCATCCCTAAAGGATGATACCGCCACCATCCAACATTCTAAATGATCAAATGTCTTTTGTCTGAGACAGATATCCGGGTGGACTGGGAGATTTACAACATTGAGGAGAATGACCACAAACTGATTGAACTCGTGATGACATATGGAGACCACTTCCCGCTGAAGGATGATGATGGTAATGAGCTGCTGAAAGGGACATTTAGGGTTTTTAATGAAGACGATCCAACAGCGTGGGAGAAGAATCAGACACCAACATTGGCGGGGACCAGCGTGTCCCTACAGAGTGGTACTGTGAGTATGTCACACAGCAAAACCCAGATTGCATTTTGGACATGATTGTATGGGCATTAAATGTTTCTCTCTGTTGATTCCTCAGAACGGAAAAGAGAGAGAATTTGTAGATGAAGAGGAAGGATGTCTCTGTCCTGCGAAGAAAAACCTCATCTCCGTCAACGTGCGATCTCACATAGGCAGCCTGTCAGATTCCCCGTACTCCATTATACCGCAACAAATTGTAAATTATTTCAGCCACGTTTTTGCCTTTTTCCTCCTCAAAAACCTTCCCAGTTTCATATTATTAACGACGCGCTTCTTTTGGTGTGTACAACAAAAGGTGATACCAGCAAAGAGCACTGGATGCATCCACGTGTCTTTCACCCCTTTTAGTCTTTCTGAGTCCCAACGTGAGTCCAGATGTGTGGGTGTGGCATATGGATTCCTGAACCTGGACTCAGAGGTAATAATCCAGGTTCACAACAAGCACAGAGTCATAAAAGAGACCAAATATCCAAAGGGTTTATTCCCTCGATGTGTTTCTGTGCATGTTACAGAAGGCAGTTTGCATCCCAGGTAAAGTCAGAAGGGATCTGGCTTTGGATTTACAGCCTGTCAAATTGGATCTGCTAGGAACCATTAAGCCGGCGGCGTAAGCAATTACCTTCACACTATTTATACCCCGGATCCCTCATGCATCCTGCTCAATTTATGTTTCCTAAATTTAAAATAAGCTGATGTTAGGCCAAACACAAGCTCAGGGGTGGGCTGATCAGGCTTCTTCTTGGATCCCCTTTTGCTTGTAGGCTTTTGGTGCAGCTGGAGGATAACAGAGAGATACTGGAGTTTAATGCCTCCGCTGGTGATTTACTGAGGGTCGAGTCAGACAACGAGGTTGGAAATCATCAGCACATACATGACGTACTCAGGGGTATAAAGTATTTCTGAGCTCATGTTGGGCCTTTTTTGCTGTGTTGTGCAGGTAGTCGTCAGTGAATTTAGCATTGCACAGTGCTTTCAACTGAGAAACATTAAAGAGACGCCTCTGTGTTTCAAACTTGAGACACAGCCGCCATTTTCAGTTGAGAAGCCTCACTCTGGAGTTCGGACCAGCACCAATGGTCTCGATAAATTATTGGTGATTTACCCTCAAAATAGCATGCAGGTTGGTTGTACAGAACCCTAGACTGTTTTATGAGGGTGTCTTTGTTTATTTCATCAATAAGTGTTGCTACTTCTGTGAATTCTAGGTGAAAGTGGTCTTTCACTGTTCTCTGTCACTGCTGGACCTCTTAAACCAGACAGAAGAAGACCTCTCTCTTGCAGTGAGTGTGGTTCATACCGAAACTGGTCGGAAGAAGCTGAGGTTGCAGCAAAACCTCCTTATCCAGCACAGCAACAACCAGCAGGTGGGAGACAGCTTCACAACCAAACATTACTCTTTACAAAACCTTATGTAGCTTGTGACCTTACCAAATGCATTTCCTGTGTATAGAAAGTGCCTCTGTGTGCCTATCTGGAACTGCCCATACTCAGTCTCTGCACCGATTGCCTTAATTTCGGGTTTTGCAACATTGGACTAAAACAGACAAGGGAAATAAGCCTCTTCTGCCGTGGATCAAGCACCTCCTGGAAATCACTAATAAGTAAACACCCTCACAAAAGTTTGAAAACCAACACATCCCAATAGCAAGTGGTTGCTAAACGGCGTTGAAATGTCTAGAAAGTGTAGGATTTTTAATGAAATACTTTCCAAATTTGTAAGAGAAAAGTTTTCCACCCCATTTATAGGTGGAACAGTTGACCATGACACACAGAAATTTGATTCTGGAAGTGTGTCAAACTTTGAAATGATAGATATGAAGCAACCTAATAGCACCAGTTGATGATTACTGTATGTTTGTTGCCTTAATCGAGTCTCGCTGTGTTTAGAGTCAGATGAAGGAGACCCTGAGGTGTTTGAAGTTACACCAGACTCTGGGTTTTTCCAATCCCAGGACATTGTCAGAACCCCCAGCAACCAGTTTCTGCAGATTAGCTTCACTCCAAGGTAGCAGTCAGTTCTGAAACATAAAGCATTCGCATCAAACAAACACATAAAAAACATGTTTGTTATTCGGTTGCCTATGTGTCATGTGTTTCAGCAAAGAAAAAGAGTTCACGGCATTGCTGGTTATCGAGTCGCCTCTGGTGACGACGCCCCTCACTCTCCCGCTCGTGGGAATGGGATCCTTTGATGAGGACTACATATCGACATATTTTTTGAGTGACAAAACAGCTGACGATGAAATGCTTTTTGGTGAATTGTAAATATATGTTTGATAAAAAGTAAACAGAATTTTTTTTTTGACTTGCTTTCTGATAAAGACCGAAACACCCAAGGGAGTTCCATTAAAAGCTTTTAAAAATATTTGCTCCACTGAAGCTGCATGGGTTCAGTTATCCACTCAGCATCACGTCACTTCAGATTAAACTTGACTAGAAATTATTAATTTGTGCCAAACCTGGGAAGGGTGATCATTTGCTTTGCCAACCCGGGAGAGAAAAGGACAGGATGTTAAAAGGGAAGAAAAGAGAGCATCATAAAAGAAAAATGACGTGCCTGGTTGTTTACTGCAAGTCGTAAATAGGCAGCTCGGGAGCCAAATACAGCTACACACCCATAGTTACAGGCAATCAAAATTGTAATGAAATGAATGCATGAAGTAAAAAAAATGTGGAGTCGAAGAGCTCTTTAAATCATGATGGGTTCTCCTCAATTTCTAACAGGATAACTAACTTATTTTTCAGGGACACATGAGTCGTTTTTCCCTTCAGAGCTGGAGCCAATTTTAAAAGATTAGAACAGTCTATGTCTACGTTTAAATATTTGAACGTACAAATATTTAAACTTAGACATTTAGTCTGGGTTTACCCTTCTGCTGAAGCGAGAGTAAACACCGCGGTGAGCTCGGAAAAATTGTCTAAGGTCTTTAAGGGCATTGCAGCAGTTTATGAGTCTGGTAAGGGACTTAAAGAGGTCTCAGAAGAAATCAGTCATTTCTGTGGATGTTAGAAAATGACATTTTGATTAAATCTCTTTTTAGACATACATGAAGACAAGACTAGTTTCTGATATTTCCCCTAGATTAAATATTAGATTAGATATCAATATGTGAGCATTTGGTGGAAAGATAATATTTGGCAACTAAAGCCTACATTGGTGAACGTGATCACTTAGTTCCAGTTGGTATACATCATGTGTTTCAGTTTTAGTGAACTGAGTTCCTGAAATGAATGAACTTTTCAACCATATATTTTTTGAATCAATAAAAATGGCTAAAGGCTGCCTCAGCACTTGTTTTCTGAGGTGATCACTAGCCTGCCAACAGCCTTATCGGTTTCCAGAGATACCAGCCGCACTTTCCCCACGAGGGATGAACTGAGTTTTCCAAGAAGACCTATTTAGCTAAGCATAAAGATAACACAGCTGGAAAGATAAGTATGTTAACATTTCCCTTTTGCGCATTCATCTTCTTATAGATTAGTGGCAAGTTATTTAAATGGCACGGTGAATGATGAGTATTTAGATTCTTGTTCCACCTCAGTGTTGCACTTTAACTTTAACGTCCACAAAAGCCATCCAAAACGTCGCAGCTGCAGACAAAATTGTGTATTTATGAAGGCAGGAGACAGTTGGAGTTAATGCTACTCATTTGTCGCTTGCATGGAAGTGCTTTAGCAGGAAGAAACCATGCAGAACAGACGGCAACAAAAGATATTCTTTAATTCTCTGGAGACTTCAGTCCTCTCTGGCTGTTAAGGAATCCCAGGAGGTGAAGCAACACGCATTCCCACATACACAGACACACAGACGGGCTTGTTTTGTGTAGAACAGCTGCATGATGTGCTTATCTTCAGCGCTGTTGAGCAGCACAGACATCTGCAATGACTCCCGAGTCCATAGAGGGATGCAAATGTCCAATTGATATTCACTGCACTCGAGCAGTCCTAAACAGAACAAGGACATGTCTGGTCACAATGAGAAAAAAAAAAAAAACCTGCTGTGTGGAAGCAGAGTAAATTGAGTGATGCTGAAGAGAGAGGAGAGAGTTTAGTAATCCAGACATCAGGTGTTTGTGGTAAAATGAGGATTTAAAACTGCTCGTTTGTTTGGTACCGAAGCCAAACAAATGAGAGCTAATGACTAAAGATGAGAGCTTATCACACTCAACTGTGTGAAATTGTCATCATCAGGGAGAATGCTGCTGCTCTTTACTCTCTAGAAAAACAAGCTATGTGCCAGATAATATGACGGTTTGTCTCAAATGCAGCAAAAAAGTACCAAAAATAGCTGAAAATGTAAAAAAATAAATATGGATAAATCAATTTGCATTTAAGAAAAAAACAAACATATTCTCACATAGATTTTGAAATGTGTTTAGTGTAATTTTGCATGCAGAGGCAGTAAAATTACACCGAATTATCTCTTGCAGTATCACAAGAGATAACTGCACTCGAGCAGTTATCTGAGTTATACAGTTATACTTCTTCATGTATAAACCCTGTTAAAATCATTAACGGACCAACTTTACAAACAAAAAAGTGTTAAACAGCCTCTTCTAAATTACCATTCTTACTAGAATTCCATTAGATCTTCATTATTATATGTTTACTTAGTTATCTACTTTATTCTCAAATTATATAACAAAAGTTCTCTATGTTTATTTAGTAATTTATTTTTGTTCTGCATTAATTGATTTGGGATGAATTGTTATTTATTAATTATTTGTGTTTTAAAACAGCACTAAAATTCTTTTTAGTTATTTTAACGAGTCCTTCCTTTATTACACATAAAAATGGGATTGTGATGTTTGTTTATTTTGTAGTTAAACTGGTATTTTTTTCAATTAGACGGCGTTAGTAACATATTTTTTATTTCTATTTTTTTTTTACATTGAATACAATAAAACAAAGTTTTGTTCAATAACTGGTCCTGCTAATGTGATATTTACTTCAAACTAAGAACGGTCCGTTTTTCTCAATTTAGCGATTTTTGTGATGCAAATATAAAAGAATTTAATAAAATTGCGAAGACGTTCAAAATACGAACCAAAGTCCTCAGATTTGCAGTGGGTTAAGAAGTCCGTTAGAGGGCAGCACTAGCACCTGTTTGTCTCCGCTGCCTTGGTAACGCACCACCGGAGAGCGTCACCACTTCCCGGAGCTTACGTTGTTGCTGACATCAGAGAGTCGCAGCTCCGAGCAGAAAGTCGCTTCTAGTGGAGAGTGTGTTGAGACAAGCCCAGCGCGGGTCGGGAAAACTTTACCCTGCATCCCTCCGGGTTCCCGGCGCAGTTTGTTCCCCCCTCCCGTTAAACACAGGGACCGACTCTGGATTATGCACCTTTGAGAGGAAGAGGAGCTGTTTCTGCCAAAGTGCGGCTGGTTCGCTGTAATTTCTGCGTGTTGCTGAGCGCAGTTTCCGGATTTTCTGCTCTCTGGCTTTTTTTTTTTTGGAGAGATTTTCTCTGCAATTGTTGGGAAATTTTCCAGTGTTTTATCTGTTTTGAATTATAGCCAAGAAGAAAGACATTCACCTTCACAAATCCTGCATCCACAGGCGTAACATGGACACACTTGGACAACAAGGTGAGGGTTTCGTTTTGCTTTACATTACTTCTTTATTGAGTCTTTTCTTTTATCAAAAATGAAATTCCTAGATACTAAGATACATTTTTATTTCCGATCATTGTTAGTATATGGGTTAATGTTTGCACTGGCAGCAGGCTTACAGAGCTTTTCTTCTCGCAAGTGGAAACTATTACTTGGACAGACTCCAGTTGGTTTCAATGCAGTTGTTACTGTGGTGAGTTTGAATTGAGAAAACCCCACAATTATGCTTTACAGACTAAACATTTCTTTTTTCTTTTCCTTTTTTTCCACCCTGCTTTGTTTTGCTTTCTGGAAAACGTGAAGGTTTATTTTTTCTGCACGAGATTTTCTTTCAGTGGCATAACCTGGATGACTGGAGATCATTTTAAGATAACCCCTCTCTCCACACTCCCTCCCATTTTTCTGTTTAGTTTTGTCTTGAAAATCTTGGAACTTGGAATGAGATGTTTCTTTCTTTCTGGATAAAAGTAGAATAAGAAAACAAATCTGTAGTCTATACTACATTATCTAAAAATTGCATCCATGTTTCATCTGTTTCCGTCCATCCAAATATAAGAATTCAAAGTGCTATTTAATAGACATGCAACAACTAATTGACCAGTTTTATAACTGATGAGGGATCAGGTGTTAAATAAAAATAATCAGATTTTTAAGAAAACATTTCAAGTATTTTAAGTATGTAAACACATCAATGCACTCTTGTTTCATTTCACTTAAATCTGATGTTTAGGGATTGTTGCTTAATTGAAGATAGTTCTGTAATTGCTTGTTTTTGTTGGTTTCAAAACAGCTAGTCAGAATCCCTTTTTTATTTTTTTATTTTCTCATTTTTATGTTAGATTAAAACATATCGATATGGAATTGGTCAATATCAGAATCGGAAGGTCAGACCTCAAAGAAAACCAGAAATGGTATCGATTAGGAAAAGGCTGGTTGGTGAATCTCAAAGAGCAAATTGAATCCAAAAAATAACAAGGCTGTGAGATGAGACATCATAACATTATTATTATTATTATTATTATTTCATTTATTTACTTTTTTGCTGTATTTAGTTGCTCTTACTTGAAAACGAGAAGCCAATCAAAATATACTTTGAAAGTTATATTTTCTATTCCCAACTGTCTTCCTGGTCCAGTTCAGTGTTTGAGCCATCAAAATGAGGCCTTTACAAGGCAGAAGTATAAGACACAGTGCTTCAAATCCATGATTAATAACTCAGATGATGCAATATATATATATTGAAAGAATCAGATGAATCAAACGGATGGATGAATTCATCAGCACTATGACATGCTCTGGTTCTCACAAATAGCTCTAAAGCAATAGTTTAGCTGTCTAATGGAAACAGGCCTCAGATATGGCTGCTGTGTCTCTGGCAAAACAATCTGCAGGCCTGATAAAGAGGCTGGATCCCACTGTGTATCCTAGTGAATACACACGTAGGGACCTAATACTAATGTTTTGATGGGGGCTGACAAAGAAAGAGCTCTAACAGAAGAATTCATTAAAGATCTTTGCGTTTTTACTCGTTAACTTGTTGCAAGTGTTAATGAGTAATGGAGAGGATTGGCTTGGAATGTGTTTTCCTTGTGAAGTGGAGAGCATGGAAATTTGGCATGCGGAGTAAATTGTTGATTTCCCAGAGGATTTCATAGAAAAGAAAAACTCAACTTGCTTCTTAGTTGAGAGGCTGAGAGGAATAAGGGTGTCTTGTGCTCCACAGTGGTTTGCTAGACGCTCACAGAGCAGACACGTCTGGTCAAAGTTTACCATGAATCATATGGAGCGTATGTCTATGTCCTCATAAAAACTCAGTTAAGTTGTTTCTTACAGAGATGAGAGCGGACAACAAAAAGAAAAACATTTTCCGTCCTCTTGTGAAAAAGGAATCTTTTCTTTTGTTTTTTTTTACTTCATTTTCAGACAGTAAAAAAGAGAAACAATGGAATTTTGTTTTATTGCAAACTGCAAACTTTTCTGTAACAGACCAATATTTGGTGGTGGATAATTATGAAATGGAGATATAACAGCACATTCTTTTCAAAATACCCATCAAAGAGGACGGCCCCCCGCTTTTGTTTGTAGTCTCTGGTAGGGTTTCTTCTAGCTCCGTTCGTCTTTCCATCCACTTCCTGGTTCCTGTTGCAGAAAGGCATCTGCAGAGCTTGGTGCTTTCCCTGCCATACACTCTGGGTATGGTGTGATGTTTCTCTCTTGTGTTGCAAAGTATTATTAATGCAAGTGAGAAAGTTCCATTTTAGTCTTATCAAACTTCTCTTGCATGTTTGCTGGGTTATCTACATCTCACTCGTGTCCAACACGTTACGTGCCCCCTAGTTGACCAATGACAAACTGCAAAGAGGATTTTTTTTTTTTTTTTTTTTTGACACATCAAAAATACTGTCTCCTTCGTGAGCTGTGTTTCACTGCTTCTCCTCCAGAAAGATTGGGCCACTTGACTGCTTTTCTGAATAATGCTCTCCTTTATGTGGATGGCTTTATATTGGTTGTGCAAACTTACTGCAATAGTTTTGCATTTATGGGTTACAAGAGGGAGTTGAATACAGATGCAGACAGATATTTATGCATTTTCTTATACAACCATTTGGAAGCAATGTATGGTTTTCCCTTCCCTTCACAGTTAGGCTCGACTTTGCGTTGGCCTGGCGCATAAAATCCCAGCAAAATAGTGATGTTTTTGTTAATCTCCCTCTCGTTTGCACTGAAATAACAGTTTATTTGTGTCTTTGATAGCTGGGTTAATTTTAGTATTAAGAAGCAGGGGCACAATTATATTCAGGGCTTAGAGTTTACGTGTGATTGTCCAACTACAACTTTGTTCATTAGTAACCATGGTAAACGTAGTGATTTTATTATTTACATTATGATGAATGAAGAACTCGTCTGGCTCATGTTCTTCCAGGAGTTTGATAAAATGCTCTGGTCTAAGCTCTGGTTCTCTTGGAGAACTGTATGTAAGTTGCAGCCAAACATCACCCCAAGTATATTTTTTACATTACTAGTATGCACTGGATTGAAGCATGTAAGTATTATTTTGGTCAAAAATGTTGAGTAAATTGAACCTTATTGATATATCTCAGTAGAAGGTGGCAAGATTGGAAATGGAGAGTGAGTGAATCAGTGAAAACAATCTTTGCCACCAAAAGGCTCAGGAAATGCCTAACGTTAATAACTGTTTTGTACAGAGACGTAACATTTCTGATTTGTTTTCCCTGTAAATTTGTTCAGCATTATCAAATGTCGTTGTTGCAAAGTCCCAAAAAAAAAAAATGCAAATAGAGTCAAATTTGAACTGAGCGTGCTACAGGACAGCATCTCGTCCCAGTAAAAGGGTCCACGGTGCTATGTAGAGTCAGTCTGGGTCTCCTGTCTTTATCTGGGAAAGGTCAGCGAGGTTCCAGTGAGGTCGGCGCTCCAGAAACTCAGAGGAAGTTGTCTCGATTGAGCTTTGTCTGCGAGGCCCGTCTGACTGTTAGGACAATGCCATCAGCAGCAAATGGAGCCCCGAGGCTGCAGGGACAGCCGGATAGACTACACACGCTCTGGGCCGTACAATAACACGGAGGACGAGCGTGTCCCCGCAGTGCTAAAAAAACCCAAAAAATGCAGCAACTGGACGGGCATTGCAGTCATTTAGAAATAGCACAGATTTATTAACACTGCGCTCCAAAGTACTTTTTATGGGCTGTATGTTTACAACCCGTGTCTCTTCCTGAAGCTGTTTTCAAACACTTTGTTTCGTATGACGGATCCGAGTCTATGAGCTGTGTCTCTGCTCTGCTCGGCTTCATCTGGGTGGAGAAACATAATAAGTAAATGTGCTTGTAATAGCATGTCATCTCATAATGGAAAATACAGCTTATTTTACAGATTGCACAGATTGTAGAGTTTTGTGAGGAAGCCAGTATGTGCGTTGTGAACAGTTAAAGCAGGGGAATTTGTACATTTGGTTATTTTTAGATCAGCTGATACTAGTGATTGTAGTTCTCTTTAATTTATCTCATTCTGAGGACACTTCAGAGTCAGGCTGAGATATCTGCACACAAGATCCAGCCATGATATCGGATGGACAAAGTCGGGGACAATACTTGAGTTGACTGTGGCATTTAAATCCTGGTCAAACAATACTGAAGAGCCTGAAGTGTGCCAAGAAATTATCCCCACAACCTTATGCCACCACTACCAGCAGCTTGACCTTCAACTCTAAGACAGAATGTGAATTAAAGGATGTCAGCGGCAAATTGACAGGTGAATCTGATGGAGTGGCGGATGAATGCAAAGCTGAGGTTATCTCGAAAATCTCTCCTGTCATCAGTGAATTTTGTGAAAGTTTGTTTAACTTGTCACCTGGAATCTCATAGTATTTGAGTAATCGCTTCAGGTGTTTGTGGCAGAAACAATTAGCCTCTTATGTACGTATCAAAAATGGTCCAGGTGCTACCCGAGTTAATAAAACTAACTGCTTTTCTTTATCTCTGTTTTTGTATGGCTTACCTCGGCTTCTATGGGAATTAATCAGCCAACTGTCTACCAAATGCATTTTGAAATAATCCAAGGTGTCAGAATTGTATTTTACATGATCGTTCACGTGGCATTAGATTTGGAACAATCAGAATAAGATATTTGTCCATTGGAGACTATTAGTTTATGTGACTAACTTCATAATAAGCCATTAATAATGTTAACCCATTTTGCTCCTACATCATCAAGCCAATTTGTCCACACAACTGCTTTATAATGGATATTTTCTGTCTTTACAGACTATTCTCTGTAATAGTTGTGAAGTATTCACCATATATGGACGCATACATGGACAGAGTTGCTGTCATTTACTCTGCTAGTTTTCTATTTGTGTTAGCACTTCAGGAGGGATACCAAATAAAGAAAGTTTCAGGCTGAGTAAGTGACAAACTATCAAAAAAAAAAAAAAGTTGTGATAGCAATATCTCTTACACCTTTTGTGCTTCCTATGACTTCATTTTGAAACACATAGTTGACCTTAGAAACAGAACATGTGCTTTTTTTTGCAAACAATTGACCACTTAGCTTTGGTAAATTCATAGTGAACAAAAACAAATCAGAATCGTGGCTAACAGGCTCTGTCACCTGGTGTTTTTATGTTTTTATGCATCTAATAATTCATGGCTGTCAGATTAAGAAATGTTCACACCCTGTAATATTTGGTGTTTTGGTGATGTGCTTAGTTTTTCTCAACATGTTTAGACTTTGACATTTCTGTTTACACTTGAAACAAAAGTCAGGACCTTGTGGTTTTCTTGTGGTTGTGAAACATTTTCTCGCTAATCCAAGGAGAGAAAAAGTGTGTATGTTTTCACTGACGAGGAGAGCCATTTTTCTGCCGTGAGTGTTAGGGACAAGTGGCGTTTTCTGTACACAGACTTAGAGGATTTAAAACACTTGAGAAAGCCAGCCTATTTCGAGAAGCTGAACATGCCCGTACAAAGTGAAGAACCACTTACCTGTTACTCATATTTACCAGATAATTTGTTTCTTATCAGGTTTTTATCAGCTTTATTTTTTCCAACATTATTCACTACAATTAAATTAGTGTAAACAGCAATATAAAGTACTTTTTTTTTTTTTTACAAGAATGACCAATGACAAATCATGACATCAAAAATCATATGTGGATTTTAAGTCCCGGTGTAAGAGCTTTGGTTTCCTCATGGCAATGACATACGTGAGCAAAGCAAAGGGAGGAAGGGTTTGGACACTTAAATTAAAGCTTACACCTCAAACAAAATAAGCTCCTCAGATAAGTTCGCGTACATAAACACTACGTCGGGCTTATTAGTGAGTGAAAGGACAGTTTGTATTGTCCTGCTTCCCAGAATCAGCCAACATGCACCTTCTGACTCATGTGGGGAAGCCACACGGCAGACTTGGCCTGCGTTCAGGATGCAGGACACCCCCACCGCTGACCTTTGTGAAAAGAGTAAGTCACTTAAATAGCTACGACTTACTAATTACCCTTCGTTTCCTGTACGTTGCGCGATTAAGACAATCGGCGATGTGTCATAAAGTCAAGAGACATTATGTCAAACTTACTGAATACATTTTTACGTGTACTTTTCCCTTCACATATTTGTTAGAGTTCACTCTTCCTGAAACCCACCGTAATCTTTCCAAAATATGTCGAAAATGAATTTTTCCGCAGTTGATTCTCAAAGCAACAAAAGCTTGAGTAAAAATAATGGTGTCATTGTATTCACAGCAACAAATGACATTTTACCAAGTAAGTTATAATGATTTTCATAACAAATCAGCAATAGATATTGTTGCTGCTGCTAAGATATTTCATTGTTTCTTATAGTTATATGTCCTATCCTATAATATGTCCATTTTGTTTTTCATTCTGTTGTCATAGAATGGAGCCCATGTTTGTAAAAGTTTTAATTAGTATACTTCTTCAACAATATATCTAAAACATTTGATATGGTATTGCTGAATCTTAGTTAAGCATTTGACAAAGTTGATCTGAAAAATACTGACAGAATTGTTTTAGATATTAAGGTACTAAATCTGTTCAGATTTTATTTGGAAGACCAGGACTGTTTTGTACATACATGTTGTTATATGAACTCAGAGATTCACACAAATTCTGTTGGTTTTAGCTTTGTTCCTTTATTTTAATCCTGGCTAATTGTATGAAATATAGCTCCATTTTACTCTTTATATATTATCTCAAGTACAACAAGCGGATGTAGCCTGGTTTAGTGAGGAATTTGCAGTGTTACTTTAGTTTCTGCGACATGACTGTTCATGTTCTTCGTGGCCAGAAATATTTCCAAAAACCTAAATTTGTCTTGTCAGAAACAGAAAAGTGAAGTGTCCTTCCTCTGTCATGTTATGAAAACATAAAGTTTTCCAATGTTGAAATTGTAATTTCTTAAAACGCATGCCTTGCTAACTGTGGTAAAAAGCCAAGATTTTTATTTTTTTATTTTTTGAGGGGGGCAGCATATTTTGCATCTTTTCTAATCCAGAACGTACCGATTGCCACAATTCTGTGGATCATCTGCTTTGGCCTTAGCTGGCCAGTAGAAGCCCTCTGAGCTCCACAGTGTTTAGATGCTTGACCTCAGAAATGTTGATTACTCTGGGACTCCACCACAGTGATGTCAGATATGAGGCCATGCTGCTCAGACCACCAGGCAGCTGCTGAGCAGTCTAAAGAAAGAGGGGGTTCCCTTGGAGACCAAGGCCAGCATTACAGTGTTTGCTCGGTTGGAGGGTGATGTAAGAGAGCTGTAAGGGCTTAGTGTGTGCTCACAAGCATATACATGCTGACCCGTGTAGTCTGGGCTGCGCTCTCCCTTCAATCATTGCAACAAAATTAAAACTGCAGTGTAAAGTTTAAAGAGTTTAGCTCCACTTTTTTTTTTTTTGGCTTGTTCTGAAATTCCAGGGGTGTCCTGTTTAGAGTGGTGTTTCATGCTTCGACAAAAGTGAGAAACCTTACCCTACTGGCTGATTCTCATCCACGAGAAATGCGTTACAACGTTCGCAGGTTTGTTCTACACAGTCCTGTCACTCGCGTGCATGTGGCTGCTGAGCAACAAGCACAGGAGGAGCACTATTTAGCGTTTGATCTTCAACAAGCGGGGCTGTCACGCTGCCCGCTTGTGTGGAGAACTGGGCTGGCGATCAGTGGGCACCTCCAGCTCGGCATCATGCTGTGCAGAGGGCCGAAGCAGATGGACCATCTGGTGACTGGCAGCAGAAGGACAGAGGCTTGCTTGTGTGTGACTGTCTGTGTGTGTGTGTGTGTGTGTGTGTGTGTGTGTGTGTGTGTGTGTGTGTGTGTGTGCATGGGATCGACAGACTGGGCGGCATGGTGTTGGAAGACCACCTGTCATGTGCTTCGTCTCTTCCATGCGTGGTCAGTGGCAGCAGACAAACAAGCACAGGCTAATTCAGATATTCGCAATGAAGATATCGGATTTCCTTTATTTTTTTTCGCACTGTGAAACTTGTCGTCAGATGATGTCTTATTTATTATCTTCACGTTGAATTCTGAATCCATTTTTGGCCAGTCAAGTGTCATTTCTCGTACGATGTTTATTCTTGTAAAGGTTTTAGCGTCCGAGACATCCGGCCTCTGTGTTTCATCTGTAAATTTCTCTCGTGCCCGTTTTTCTTGTGGTTGTGAAACATTTTCTCGCTAATCCAAGGAGAGAAAAAGTGTGTATGTTTTCACTGACGAGGAGAACCATTTTTCTGCTGTGAGTGTTAGGGACAAGTGGCGTTTTCTGTACACAGACTTAGAGGATTTAAAACACTTGAGAAAGCCAGCCTATTTCGAGAAGCTGAACATGCCTGTACAAAGTGAAGAACCACTTACCTTTTACTCATATTTACCAGATAATTTGTCTCTTATCAGGTTTTTATCAGCTTTATTTTTTTCCAACATTATTCACTACAATTAAATTAGTGTAAACAGCAATATAAAGTACTTTTTTTTTTTACAAGAATGACCAATGACTGCTGGACAAAACCACCACAACCTTGCAAGGACAAGCGGGTTTAGATCATAGATGCTAGTAGATGGATGGATGTCTTTTGTTAATGCAGGTAATAAACATCTGTGTGATATGAATTTATGTGTGGTGCATAAATAATTGTGTAAGAAAGTTTAGTGCAAAATGACCAAAACTGTGCAAGTATGGCAAGGAGGTCAAATGTCTGCTTCATACGAGTTCACTGAAACGATTGCTCCACACACTGAAAGCCAGTAAACGAGCTTGATTTGTGCAAGGGAAACAAGACGAAACGTTTAAATGCAAAAGTAAGTCAACATTGAAATTATGTGCATCCCTAGAAAGGGTGCAAAAAACACCTTTTGAGTGATGCACATATTTGACTTGTATTTAGTATCCCGTTATATCTTACCAAAACGGTTAAGATTAGATGTTTATATATATCCCACATCATCCAGTTGGCAGTCTTTCTAACGAGATGCCAGAGAATCTGGAGGAGCGGCCAAAGGATGGAGCAACACATGGCGGTCCTCCCCCACCTGTTGCTCTGCTTCTGAAATTAGACTAGTTTACTCTACTAGTGTTTGAAAAAAAGAAAAAAAAATGCAGCTGTTTGGAAATATATTCATCTGTGAACAGTCATGATGAAAACATGATCAAAACAAGTCATAAGGAAAGGTGAAGTGTTTGTAGGTACATGGCATGAAAGTTGCATCGCCAGGCCGTTAAGTGGGAGACTGATGTCAGCATTTGGATTATTTACAAATTTCCTTCTGTTTGCTGGTTGGTCTGGTTCAAATTCAACCAGAGTAATCAAGCTCAGTGGGGCAAATTGTAAATGAAGCATTGAAGGGAAATGAGAATCTAGTGGAACTGCATAGGATAGAGTAACTGGTAACTGGCCTGGATAGAGTAAATCCAGTATAACAAGCTGATATTTGCTGGTTACTACTCAGGTACAAGGACAGTTACTCTGTCTCTGTCTCTGAATTGGACTGGGTGTTCAAAAATTGGGCATCAAACATTCATGCAGCAACTTAACTTGTTTTACTCAAGGGGCCCTAAACACTGTCTGAAACCACACACACACATAAGTAGCTGTAATCCTGTGTGTTTTAAAAAAAACAGCTACCTCTCTGGGCTTTGTCCACTAAACCGGTTCCACAGCTTACCTGCTGCTAGAGCTTACTAAGCACCAGTTCTTTCTGTGTCCTCTGAGGTACATTTTGGCCATAGCACCAAAATGTGGCAATCCCAGACAGTCCCAGATGCTGATTTGCTAAAGGACAAAAGCATCTTATATTAGGAGCTTTGGGCGGGATCATGGGGAAGAGCAGCCAATCGCAACCTTGTGAGGGACATATTTTAAAACTCCAAAGTTTAGTTTGAATTACTTTTGGTCAAACTAAACATTTTAAAAACTATAAAACACAATGCTACAAAAATGTTGACTTTGTCACAATGACGTGGTTCTGACTTGACTCTCGGGTGGTGGAAAAAACAAACCAGTTCTTTCTCAGAACCGGTTAAGAACTGGTTCCAGCACCAGCCCTGGTTAGGAACCGGAACACCTGTGGTGGAAAAACACCAGCAGCTCAGTTCTAAAATTCTCATTTTGACTTCATTTAAAGAACCTTTGGCCTTTTTCGTTGTAAAGTTAGCGCTAGCATAAGCAGATGTGTTGGCTAGCAATGGCTTTAAAGATTGAATTTTCTCACCGGTATTTGTTCCTGGTGTCACATATGACCTTATGAATGCAAATGAAAAATATATTTAGATTGGTGTTGTGTCTAAGCTTACTCTATTTACTGTACACAAGTATGCAGAAACTTTATTAGGGTAATTGATAGATACTGTAATGGATACCATATGAGCTCTTAACCACATTGTTGCACCGTGGAGCAGCTGTTTTTTTTTTTAAAGTTCATGTTCCCCTTTTCTATTTCTGCTCTTGAATAACAAACAAATATGTTCCTCGGCATTTGAGTGAATTTTATCTATGAGACCTCTCTTAGGGCAGAGTCATTGTCTCCAAGAATAGTAGGCATTTTACTCAATCTCCTGCTATAAACTGGAAATGTATGAAAGGTATTTGGGTCAAGTAGAGCAGAACATCAATGATTCAGCATTCTTTCTTTGTCATCGATGAAAAGCGTCGTCTTCCGAGCTAGATAATTCTTCCTATATGTTATGTTCCCTTTTTTTGGTGTGTGTCACCTAATGAGTGCAAAGGGCTGATTTTATTCTTTGAAAGCTTATGCCCTTAACCTGAGGCAGGTTTTTCTCCTGTACTCCCAAAGCATCATGGGATTTAGCTGGTATGCGGCTCTGTCATTAAACAGAAGGAATTCCCTCAATGAGACTCTCTTGCAGTTTTGATAGAGGCAATAAAGATACGTGCGTTACAAGCCTGCATCAAACGCAGCCCTTGGCCGCCGTGTTGTTGTTTTTTTTCATAAAAAGATATGCCAATCTCAGGAGAGCAGGTTAGAGAAAAGATTAAATAAATAACACCAGCGTCGAGAGCGATTTAGGAAATAAAACCTTTGTGTTGGTACCGCCACCTGCGTCCTGTTTAGTCATTGTTTTTGTGTAATCACAGAAATATTATGCGGC
This sequence comes from Poecilia reticulata, assembly GCF_904066995.2. Lineage (NCBI taxonomy): Eukaryota > Metazoa > Chordata > Actinopteri > Cyprinodontiformes > Poeciliidae > Poecilia > Poecilia reticulata. Next base: position 16,142,226 of record NC_088849.1, read on the forward strand.
TAGCCTAAGGAGAAATGGCCCAGTTTCATGGATGTTGAAAACCTGTTGTTTTTCCTTTGTCTCAGGGTGAAGTCTTCGTTTTCAGAGAGAAGTTGAGCTCTGTGCTCAAGTTCAACAGGGCCACTTCCTGATGATGACAGTAAACATGGGTAAGTTGCTTTTGAAAGCAGGTTGCTCTATGTGCGTTCATATAGAAACTTCTACTTCCACACATAAAACACACCCATCCTCTACACTTCCTCTGGCAGGAACAGCACAGATAGGAGCAATACAAAAATGAGCAAAGCTATATTTAAAAAAAAAAAAGGGGATGTGAGATTAGTAATATTATAATTTGGAAATGTTGGGTGTGTACCTTTATTTATCTTTAAACCAGCCACATCTGAAGATTAGCAAACTCGATTAACAAGGATTGCTGAAAAAATGGCAATCAGCAGTTAAAGTTATTTGCGTCAGAGCTGTTTCTATTATGATCCTAAACAAGTGTTGCTTTGTTTCCACTACAGATGACGGTCTCCAGAATGGACCTGGACAGCACAGGAACACACAAGGTAATGAAGCACTACTGCTTAAATTAGAAAAATGTGGGGAAATGTACCTTTTTATTAACATAACACATAATATAAATCTGAACATCTAATAAGCTCTAACATCTAATAAGCAGTCAAAGGAAGAGAAAATTAAAAAACGGGAAACTATAATGACGCATTCCCGCTTATCTTTTAGAGTCATTACCTGATGTAAAACACACATAAACAAATAAAAATTCTTCATTTCTATGCACTCTATTGAGACATCCTTCCCCTTTGTTTTATTATTATTTTATTGCAATATGCACTGCTGAAAGCAAAAATCCCAAAAACGACTGGGTGTGATTACATAAAGACGTTATGTAACAACATGGTTCTCCTTGCCATTGCAAGAATTACTTCCGGTAACAGGTCTTTGTTGACCACAGCTAAAGGAGCAGAGGAAGCTAAGCAGCAGTTTTATGCATGCACCTAACTGCACGCACAATATCTAAATACATCAATATTAAAAAAAAATGTCATGCAATATGTAGATCTGGTCAAGTCATTGAACAAAAACTGGACTTTTGGGACGAGCCTTGTGCAAACATTGCTTGCACAGCTATTGTTACACACCTATAATTCCCAGGATGACATCAGAGCTATTGCTCCTGGTGAAAGATTAACTCTAAACGCTTAAACATTACATCCATTAGGTCTTAAATTGACTGTGCTTCGTTTTTTTTCGGCAAGCTGAGCAGAGACTGGTGTTTACAGTGGGCCTCGCTGGCGTGTGTGTGCTTCTGAGCGTGTGTTGTGCGTCAGAGATTGGACCTGGCTGCTGCCGGGGAGTGAGGACACGTTTTGGCTCCGGCTGCTAATCCCGCCGGATGCCTTTGCCATGATGTGTCTCTCGGCTCAAGGAAATCCCCTCAATGTCTTTCCAGGCAGTTTGCCTCAGTCTTCACAGCCTTCCTGGTCTGTGCACAGCACTGACTTGCGAGTAGTAACTCTTAAAACTCGAGGCTGTTCTCCAAACGGACTTAAGGTAAAAATGCGAGCCCGCGTGTTTGGTTTGCTTGAGCAGCAGTTGCAAGCAGACGCCTCCTTTTATGTTGACTGTCTCGGACAGCGGTTCCTGCCACTTTCACGGTTTCCACTTTTAATCCTGAGAAAAGGGGAGGGGGAAAAAAAAAAAGATGCAGTGATGATGCAATGTCCTGTAATCAGTCTCCATTGTGCAACTTTGTGCACTCTCCCTGGCTTCCTGGAATTCCCCCCCCCCTGTTCTTTTGTGGGTCGCATTTTACCCAAGACCGAAGGGGGGAACTCAGGAAACGAACTGCAGGTATCCCAAAGTGTTTGGATCCAAATCCTTGGTCACACTCGCTCTGCCTTAGGAGTTTTTTTGCAGGCAGTTTCTGAGTCACTGACAGTGTTGGTGTGGCTTCCCACCGCGCTGGCGGTTAGCCTTGGCTGGCCTCTACCTTGGCGAGTGGCCGTGAATCAGGCCCGAGTGAGGTAATAATTTCATTTATAGGCCGGCTCCGTTCACCACCACGCATTTCTCACACACACCGACTGCCCCAACTGCACCCGTCGGCCGCCTGCTCTCCCCACGCTGCTATTATCCACAGGCAACAAACCAAGCCTCCTACACAGAAACACAGAAATCCATATACACTTGCGGGACTGTGTTTGTTTTGTATCCTTGACTGCGAGGGCTTCGGGTAGTCTGGAGCTCAACAAATCACCAGAGAGACGCTGTGATAGGTTTTCTGTTTAAAAATGTTTTGTTTAATGTATATAAGAGGTATTCATACAATATATTGATTAATGATGGCAATCAGCCATCATTAATCAATCTGGTTAATGATGGCTGAGTTTTAAATTAATCTTTAGAATATGTATTGCTGCATTTTGAGGAACTTCTCTGCAACTGTTTTACACCTGGAATTGTTTTTTTTTTTTTTTTTTTTTTTTTTTTTTGCTTATCTTTTCCAGAAGAGCTTTGAAAATCATCGTGGCACAGATTTTGAATTAGATTCTGCTCTGGACTTTGACTGGGCCATTTTGAAACAAGATTTTATCTAAAGCAGATCTCTGGTTGGACTTCAACCAGAGTGACGTAGCGATAGGTTAAGGTCTTATAGCGTATTTTATTGCTTTGTTGTGTATTTTTCTACTGACAGAAGCGCCGTTCATTCTAGAAAAAAAGATGGCACCCATAATATTTGGTCTGCAGTTAGATTGGCAAGGGGAAGAAGAAAAACAGCAAAAAAAACAGTTTTTCCTTGAGTCAGTGAGAAATCCATGAATTTCCTGTGTGGAGTAATAAACCAGGTTTGCCTTCTTGCGCTCAGAGCAGTGATTCAGTTCCTTCCTGTTCGGACAGGCCGGACCGAGCTGTTAGTCATTCACCTGTGTTGACGCCACAGATTGTTAGAACTACGCCTGCCTCCTGTGTTTGTATCAAGAATAAAGTTTCAGCGCGAAGCCCTGCACATTTTTGCTTGTAGAAGTACGAGGCTTATGTACACGTCTGATCATCTTCCTTTCTTTTAGAAGACTCGGGGAGGAAGATACTGGAGGTGGTTTGTCTGTGTCAAAATTGGAGTTGTTTACACAAATAAATACCTGTAGGATAAAGTTTTCTGCTACAGGAAAAAAAAAAAAAAAACTGGGCAACTTTTCAGCAAGACAGGAAAAGCATATTGTTCCCACTTTGTTATTTTTAGTGCCCTGACTAATAAAGCCACAAGTATTTGACTGGGTAATTACACCATATTTTGCCAGATTTATCGCCATTTGCTCTAAGAATACCAGTCCACCCCCTTGCACTGTTTCCACTATTTGCACTGGAGCTGAGATATGGTGGGTGTAACTTTTCTTATCGCTCTGCATTATTTAGTTTGTCTCCAAGTGAAGGGAGTGCGCTGCGCAGCGGAGAGCTGTGGGTCGTATCGTACCTCACTCCAGCTGCCGTGTGGGGATGGGGACAGAAAAAAAACCCCCAACGCCACTTCTATGTGTTTGGCTGAGGGGGATCGATGCCTGTTCATGTTAGCTACCCCAGCCTCAGAGATTTATAGATCAGGGTTGAAAGGTTAGAGTTTCCTCGAGAGCGACTAGGCAGAGCCATTTTCTTGAGAAATCTGGATTGAGTGAAACTCTGCTGACCTACAACACAATTCAGTGACGTAGATCCAAGCATTTCTTGTTGAGAATGAATTTGAGCTCAACTAATCAGTGGGGGAAAAACTCCTGCATTAATATACATATTTGTATACAATAAAAACATTTTATAACTAGTTTTCACTCCTGCTTTCAGTCCTTTGAGATCACGGTTGGAGCTTACATAGAAAAAACATCTTTAATCATTAGTCTTTACACCATCTGCATTGTCCAAAGTCCTGGATGTTCTTTTATGCTCTCTTCTCTTCAGCTCATCCCACTGGTTTTCTTTAGGACTTACTGTATGTCTGGGAACCAAAATGGCCGATGGATTATGTTCATTTCCTCTTAATACCATCAGGTCAGAGCAAACAGACTCGCCGTGCGATTTATGTTCTGCCCTTAAACCATTTTTTTCATCCATTAGCACACTAACACTTAATTACTAGCTGATATTTACAGATGAAGCTATTTTAAAAAAAAGTTCCGGGTGCAATTAATCAGTGCTCTTGAATAAACAAATATTAATTTCGATTTAAAAAGTAATTTCAGTATTTCTGCTGTGTAACTGATGGGACTTTATCTCAGTTTATCTTTTAAGAACGAGAAAGATTTTTGCCACACTTTTTGTTTTTGTGAATCTATTTACAGTGCTTTTATTTAAAATTTTTTTTTTGCAACCTTCTCGGTTTATTTGTAATTGTAACATGTAACAGCAGAAGCATTCCAAAAGGCACTCAGGAAGACGTTTTCAGTTTCTGCGTGTGTGGAAACTCGGCATGTGAGTTCATAGAGGCATTCGCTTTTTTATTCAGTCACGGCTGGCTGCTTCTAGTCCCTCTGAGATGCGAGCAGAGAAAGTCACACCGATGCATCTTGCAACACCACCCCTGTCGAAGGGTTGTCCCCCTGACCTCGGGGTGAACCCAGCGGACCGACCTGCTGCCAGCGAACAGCCGGCCGCACGGATGGAGCGGGATCGAATTTCACCTCTGCTCCCATCTGCTGCCTGCGTTAGCCGGTTCTCCAGACGTCCGCAGTGGTCTTCTTCCACGCCGAGACGCTCTTCAAGCACGTTTCTTCGTCTGAAAGAATGTGGTCTTTCCTGCAGGTGCAGTTTTGTCTCACATGCCTGGCCTGCTTTCCGCGTGGGGAAAAAAAAAAATGGTGTGTGTGCATTTTAGCCACGAATTCGCTCGTCACTCATTCATCCAGCAGGCAGGCTTGAGTGGAGGGTCAACCACCTCTTCTTTACGCCGTAGACACGGTTCGGATAATCGCTTCCATTAACGCCTCTTGATATGGAAATGCCTGACACGCTCGTCTGCATGATTATCTCCTCTGCTCGAGGGAGCGCGCGCGTGTTTATGTGGCAGAGGAGAGATGTTGGGAACATAAATTTTGTCCCATTTTACTTTAATTTCAAGTGTGAATAATGTTTGCCTCCAATTTTAAGCTTTCACCCCTTTTTTGTTCCATTTGCCTGACAAAAGTTGCTGCTATTCAGAAAGGGAAAAACTCAGAACCTAACAACCTTGTGCAACAGAAACTCACGCAATAGATATACCCTGTGTATTATTGAACATTATCGATTCATCAGTAGCAGCGCTGAAAGCACCCACTTAATAAGGATCCCTCTGAATGCAAACGATTGAAATGCATGTGTGAGTTAAAAAAAAAAAGTTAAAAATTAGCGAACATCCACTGGAATTTTCCCACTAGTGGAAACTCGACAGCTGGTGTAAGAACAGGAAGTAGCAGCCCAGGTGTTGCCTCATAAGTGTGGTCTGAGGCAACACAAGCTGCAGCTGTCACTGCATGACAGTCGTTCAAACCGAACTGTTAAAAAAAAAAAAAAAAGCCTCCGTGTGGATGTTAATTTCATGACTCATTTCTATAAAATAAAACTTATTATGTGTCTGTTTCTTTCTCTCGTTTTTTTTTTGTGTGTGTGTTGTTTTTTATGTTGTCTTCCGGCTGCAGATGACGAGGAGGCGCTCAACTCCATCATGCAGGACCTGGCCGCTTTGGGTCGCTACTCCAGCCACAAGCCCAAAAACAGAACCTTACTCTACAAACAGGTACACATCACATCTGAATGCATTCAAATCTCATCTGCTACTGCAGCTGTAATATTCATATTGTCTAAAATGTCTGACCAGCTTAAATATAATTGTGTCTAAATGCAGCTTCACTTGTTACACAACCAACTAGGAAGTCGTGGAAAATACTAATTTACATATAAAAACTTTAGATTTTACAGACGAGTTTCTACAATTGCAACAAAGTATTCTAGAAACCAGTTCAGTTTATAAGTAATGTTCACATATTAACTGAATTGTACAAAATTTTATTTTGGCTAATAAAGCTCACAGCTGATGGTTTAGTGTTTTATTCATCTAATATTCTATCACTCAAACGTAAATATTTCTTTAAAATAAAGTGTTTTTTTTACATTGATTCATAATTTTAAAAGCTTTTAGATATAAAAAAATTAATATTTTACTGCTTCTTGCTTTTGTACCTTCTTAAACTTGACTTACTGAACTGAGACAAAGATTAAGCTTCAAAGTGATGATTCAATTTTTCCCAGATAAAGGAAAAGTATTGACCTTAACATTCAGTATGAGGGGTGGATATTAAAATATCTCCTTAAGTCAAATCTGACTGTTATCCTTTTTTCAATAGCAATTTATTAACTCGTTCCTTTAACCTTGACCGGCGTTCTGGGTTTACTCACAGAACCTCAGGCCAGTCTGTCGTCAGGATTTATTTTTCTGGACTGGGACGTTTTTTGCTGCCAAAGTCAGGTAAAGGTTGCAGTAAAAAGTTGCGTGCTCAAACGAATGAGCTTATTGCGATTGAAAATGAGTTTCATTCGCAATAAAAGATTTTTAAAAAATCAGTAAATGCAGGATTGGTGAATGTGTTGCTCCGAGAAGTTGCCCTCTTCACGCGTTTGTTCCCCGTCCGTGGAATGATAATTGGCGAATCCTCTTAAAGCGGCAGTGTTTATGAGGAGACGTAAACAAGCTGGTGAGGAGCGGAGAGAGTTTCCGCCCGGACAGCGGCTCTCCTCTGTGAGACGGGGTAAACTCGCCCCCTCCCCTCTCTCCCAGCTACCCCTTCCTCCTAATTTTCACCCAATCTCCTGCGCTGATATGATGACAGCGTTGGTTTATCAAAATGACCTCATGCAGACTTAGAGACTCCTCTGGATTCCTGCTGCCTTTGGTTAAGACTTTTACAAGAACACACACAGACTGTCGTGTCCTCCTTTTTTCTTTTTATATTTCTGAACAAAAACAACAGGCATCATAGTGCTTCACCTAATTTCTTTCCCCAGCTTTATTCTTCAGGCCAAATCCCTCATACAGCCATGAATCATTTTAACTTTCCACCTCTGAAACTCCTCTCTCTTGTTATTCTTCCTCTCAACAGGATTTAAGAGTCAAGCTGGAGCATGAGAGAGAAAAGCGGTATGTTGGAAACCTCCTTATTGTTTTTATTTCTTTTTTTTTTTTTTTTCTTTTACATTCAACTGTCCAAATTCAAACTTTGTTAGTTTGGATCTTTTTTGTTTTGCTTTGCCATTTTGTGTCTAAGGGAGGAAATCGCAGTTACATGCCAGAGTGGCAGAAAGAGAAGGGAAAATTCCTGCTTGGACTATTTAGCCGAAGCCCTGTGTTCCAGAGTCAGGTTTTTCAGAGTGGAAAGATGCAGGGAGGTCTGGAGGAGAGGGAGCGATTAACTAAAGGCGGAGAGAGAGAGGGAAGTCTTTCAGTTCACTGTCCTCTCCTCACCCTGAATTAATATTTTATCTCACACTGCATCCTTTTGTGCTGTTTGATCCCACGTCACTGGCTTCAAACGAAGGAAAACTCACACAGAAAGTGCGTGACGCTTCAATGAAAACCATTGGAACACTTTGTCCGCTAAGTATGTGAGAATAAACAGCAAATCTCCTGAATGGTGGCAACTTTGTTCCATGTGAAATGAGTTCATGTTGTTCTGTCTTTGGCTGGGAAACCTTTGGCTTTCTAGAAAGTCCTCAGATGGACTACAAACTTTTAGGTTCCTGGTTTTTCCTGCATTAATTCCTAGTATGGCCAACACCTCTTTCGTTCCCTTTTGGAAGTGTGTGAATTTGGGAGGAAATGATGGTTCTCCTTCTGCCAAGTGTGTTGCATCTGTTCATAAAAGCTTAGTGTCACCTGGTGTTTTTGATAGGAATTGACACAGAAATCTCTCAAAATATAACAAAATAATGTAAAAGGAAGATTTGTCTGGAATAAAACTAATACATCTGCTCATTTTATTTGCATGTAAATTAAAAATGACATGTCAAAAACTATACCCTTTTCGATGACAAGAAGTATTATGCCATTATAATAATTGCTGACACGGCATTTGGATGATTCCAATGGCTCCATCCATTGTGTATAAAACTCCAAAAGAGAGGTTCCACCCATAATTTGTATTTCCTTTAGCTAATGTAAGCTTAAGGAAACTGTTTGGAAAACGGAAAAAGGACGAACGATCTCCAAGTCAACCAGCGTTGGTCCGACAATTTGGCCATCACCGAACCACCACAGCAAAGCTGATAAGAACTCCAGAATCAGACTGTTGACTTAGCAGGTGGACGTCCCCAGACTGTCCAGTTAGGAATATCGCGACACAAAACAGTGGTTCATCTGGGAAGGTCGTCCTCTGACTGTCAGTTTCCTCCCTGAAACTGGCCTCTTAATTGTGAACAGTACAAAATAATAGGCTGAAAAAGCTGCAGGTGTGTGATGCAGAGCCAAAAAACAAGGTAGAATTTTATGCAGCTCTTATTGTCCACACATTTTCTATAGGATTAACGACGGGTCTGTGAGAAGAAGCTTAATGGTGGCCTGTTTTTATCCGTCTCAAAACTGGTTTTGATGCATGTTGTTCAACCAGCGAGGAGAAACTGAGGCAAAAACTACAACAATTCCCGCCGCCTTCGTTCACAGTTATTTGGACCAAAGAAAGAGGAACTGGTTTGGTGATTAGAAAGCTGCAGGCTCACACAAGCGAGAAGGAGCGTGTCGTTCCAGCAGAATATGGATCCGCAATGAGCCCCTCCACTTTTTCACAGCCCTAATTGGCTGCTGCTGTGGAAGAGATAAGTTTTTCCACGCTGCTGTCTCTGTGTTCCTGCCTCCCTCTGTTTTCTAAGCCTCGCGGCTATCTGCTCGTCCTCACGAGTCCTGCTCACATCGCTCTGCTCTCCCAGAACAGACATCTCACTTTTGCGGAGGCACCACTCACACAGTCACAAGACATTTCCTCTTGCGTTAACGCGATACATATTCGCACGGGTTGTTATGGTGCACGGAAAAATCACAGTTCGGTACTTATCTCGGTTTTAAAACCACGACCCGTACATTTTTGGTTTACTTTTGGTAAGTAAACCAAATACAAATCTTTTAAACCTTGGTCAGCAGTAAAGAGAGAAGATGTTTCTTTTTCTTATCTTTTTCTTTTTTTAATTTGAATTTATTGTTGTCTAAAACTTTAAAAAGTGGAAACTTTATGGAAATCAGATGATTTTTGTCCACTACTAATTGACCAATTGGCTTAAAGCTGCTTCAGTCGAATAACTGAGTTCAGTTTTTTGTAAATTATGAGCTCTCTGGGATTCTACTTTTTCTGACAAAAATATGTTTTAGTATCCTTCAATTGATGAGGTTTTAAGAAAACAACAATAACTAACTAATTCTATAAACTAAATGCATCCTGTTAAAAACAGTAGCAAAAGTTTTAAGAGGATATTCAGATATTCTGGTGGAATAAGAAGGTCGGGTTGTTTCATTACCAACACAGCAGCAGCAGCCATAGCAAGTTTATTAATAAAACTGTGATGTTTGAATGAAAACTATGTATTTAATTTTTTCTGTGTCTCGATACAATACTCTCTGTCCGGAGTGCGTGTTTGTAATGAAGGCATCACACTTGTAGACTTAACTTTTTGTTTAGTTATTGCTAAATTTACCAACTTCAGTGCATTTTTTCCAAGTATTATAAAGACTTAATAGGAAAAAATTATTTACTGGCATTTTTGCCACGCATACATAAAGGGTTAGAAGATTAAAAAAAAAAAACAAAAAAAAACAGAAGTTTTATTTATGCTTTCACTGAAAAGCATTTCTGCTAAATTTAAATCTTAAGTGAATATTCTTTGTAAAATCTAAATATTTGTTTTATTTGTTTTAATTCTGGTTCTAAAGCAGCGAAGGGCCTCCATCCTGCAAATATCACAAGCCTGCAACTAAGGGCACATTTGAATTTAGCAAAAAAGAAAAAAAAAAGAAGCACAAACCTTTCTTTTATTCACATAAGCCTCTGCGGTGAGACCTTTTTCGCTCTTTAAGACAACGGGATTGTGCAGAAACCGTGTAAATATAATGCCATATCCCATAAGCATCTGTAGCACTCGAGGTATTAGGAATCCATGAGTCAGGATAATCGTTTTGTCTGTCCACAATGGAATCAAACGGGAAGGTTTCTCTTTTCATTGGCAGGCGCTGAAGGTTTGAGGCAGGAAATAAGCGCTGCAGAGTGTCTCTCTCTTCCTTTGGCCAGAGAGTGAAGGACCAGAGCCAGACCTTTCCTCTTTTCTTCTTCTTTTTTTTTTCTTTGTGTGTGTGTGTATGTTTGTGATTTTTAGGAAAAGTCAGAGCCAGCGTGCTGTGTGAAGGCAATCTTTCATCTGCAAATCTGTTCCTTTTCTATTTTTTTATTTTTTTCCCTCTGCAACTGTGTTTCCCCACGCTCGCTTGCAGAGGAAGGAAAGCCATATCTTTTAGCGCAGGACCCCCTTTTTTAGCCCTCCGCCACATCCCTCCCTGCTCTCTATCGCACACATCATCGCTGAATCTAAACAGTCGGGGAGCGTTTAGCTGCACCGTTGCTCGCCTCTGATCTGCAGGCCCGTCGATTCCCAGAATCCTCTCGTTTAAATGAGGGAACCGATGAGCAGTCATTAAGATAGGCAGAGCTCTGGCCTCTGATGAGGAAGCGATGGGATAAAAACAAGCTCTTTTATCAGTGTACTATAAAGAGTTGGTGGCGGCTGCAGATTCTTCGCAAGCAGAATGAGACTGATATCAGGCAAAGACATGCTGCAGAGAGTCTATTTTCTCAGGCTGTCTTCTTTATTTCCTAACTCACAGTCTGTAAATATCTCCACGTCTCTATATCTATCACTCTGTCACTCTCTAAAAGAGGAGGGAAAGACACACATCCTGCTGCTATAGCTGCCGCTCTAGATCCTCCCCCTCTCCAACCCCGCTTCAGCCCCCCTTCTTTCCTCTCAGGAAGTTTCCCATCTGCCTTTGTGCTGGCTTAGCGGAGAGACCCCGGCCGTTGTTGAAACAGCGGCCGATGCATACCCTGATTGGAAAGCATGCTCATGCATGTAGTTTTACAAACACGCGCGGCCCCGTATATGCGCTCTCTTGCAATCAGAGCGAAAGACAAAGTGATAACTGCAGACAGACTGTACATTTTCTCTGAGAAGGTTTATTCCCTCGCTTTTTTGTTTTTTCTTCGTTGATTAATCTTCTGTCAGTATCTTGCACGCCTTTGCACTCTTCTCTCCTTGACCCAGCCCGACCCGAACATTTTCCGCTCTCTTCGCCGCATTCGTGAAACAAATGACTTGTTTCGCGGCTACCGAAAGCACCGGAACAGAGAAAAAAAAAAGTGAATTCCTGTTAATGAGGGATCTTCTTGCAAAGTGTCTGCACCCAGAGATGTGACATGAATGGTTCCTAACGCTGCCGATGTTTCCGCCCCGTTTCAGGATCATACCGTTTCAGAGGCCGCTGAAGATCAAAGAGCTTCTGCAAAAAGTCACAGAGGCCTTTGGTCAGCAGATGGACCTCTTCTTTATGGAGAAGGAGGTAAGCGAAGGAAGGTTATTTTCTAACGCTGTACAGATTGAGTTGAATGAATGCAGAAAATATGTGAACATTTCTTTACACATTTTCTTCTGTAGTTACAAACACCCAGAATTTGCTGCAAGAGGAAGTAGTTGAAAAGAAAAGAGACAAAATGGATGATGGATACGAAGTCTCCAGATCTTTTATCTCAATACCACAAAAATAGCATTACCTGTTTAGCTGTGGTAATTATGCAGTGAACGTTTGACTTTGTGACAGTCTCGCTTGTTGAAGTCTGCAAAATGTAGCCGAGTGATTTGGTTAATGACGCTTTTAGGAGACCTCAGACACTGTGTGAGCCGCATAAACACGTTTTCTTTCTCCAAGCTGTTAACATCCTAATTACTCAGAAAAGCCTTGATTTTTTTTTTTTTTTTTTTTTTAGATTTGCAAAAAGAGAACAACAACCCACTCAGAACCTAGTAATCAGTACCAAGTTACAGAATGCGACTGAATAATAAACATTTGTTCATCAGTGTTGATGCTAGATTAAATTAGAAAACATTTTCACGCTTCATAAGACAAACCAATTGACATGGTATTACCTGTAATCAATTCCTGTCAGAATGCATATTCTGTTTGATGCAAATTTTTCCAAGACAATCAAATCACAGTCAGATTCATATAAAATACCAAAACGGTCCATCAGTGGCTTTGTGCAGCAGTGAGACACGTTTGTGGCATTGAGCCAGAGTACTTTCCATAGGAGAGGAAAAACAAAACGCATGAGACAAAGCTAAGCACAAAAGATGAGTAGTACTTTCCGTTTGTTTTGTTTTCAGCCTTAAAAGACTTTAAAAAAAGACACGGATGAAGGAAAACATTTCAGTTTTTCGGTTTTAGGTTTGCACTGCCTTTCATCTCCCCATTACACAGATGTGCAGTGATTCCCTGAGCAACTTCACAGGAAAAATGCAACTCACATTGCAGTCATGATTTCCCGTTAGAAAAAGAAGAAAAAGAAAGAAAAAAAAACGGCTTCAAATGTTTATGTGGATTTTAAAAGTTGCCGGGAGCTGAACATTTCACTGTCAAAACTCCAGAAACCATCTGCATCCTAAAGAGGGATTTTCAGCTTAAGTGCACAGGGAAAATCAGATAAAAGAATGTTTACTTTCTTTAATAAGAATCCCTTTCCCACCTCAACCTTTCTGAGACTGCCGCTGCTTTATGCAACGATAAGAAAAGAAAGGTCACGTTTGTGTTTGGTCCTTCAGCTGCTGCTGCCGCTGAAAAGCCAGGAGGACCTGGATCAGGCGGTGCTGTCTCTGGGCAACACTTCAGGAACTAACGGGCTGCTCAGGATTCTGCTGAAGACCCCTAAAAACAACCCTGTGAGTGGCTCTCATTGTTCACTGCGCATGTGCACCATTGAAACCCCAGCCGCTGTCACGAATGTGAGCTTTGAATAAAGTCATACTTCTTCCGAAAAGAGCAACGAATAAAGCTGTAATGCTGCCCTCACTCCCTCATCCGATGTCCTCTTCTTCCGGCTTGCAGTATCTGCAGGTGAACAGCCGGGACAAGCAGAGTGAGATGAAGTCGTCGCGGTCATTAGGAGACCTGAAGGGCTCGCTGCTCAAAGGGTCGGAGAGGGTCCGCAAACACTCAACGGGTGAGCTTCCGCCGATCTCACGGAAAAGTCGTGGGTAAAGATGCACTGAGAAACCAAAAAAAAAAAAGCTGATCTGTGAACAATATGTTCTTAAGACCCATCAAGTCGCAGTAAAATGAAACTACATTTGTGAAATGCCTGTAGTCCAATCCCCACCTGCAAAAGAGTGAGAGAGAGCAAGACTTACAGCAGGTAACAGGAAGGCTGAAAGGAGAACACCAAAGTTGTTCTAACATTTCCTTGTGAGCTTTTAGCCTCTGTCTGGAAACATGTTGGATTTGGAAATGCGGGTAAATGTTTGGAAATCTTAAAGTAAAGTTAAGAATCTACATTCTTCAGGCCAAAAACTTTCTTTGTAATCATTTTTGTCTCTGTTTTAAAACCATAAAATCCTTTTTGGCAATAACTACTGTATTTAGCACATGAGGTGTGATGTTGTCACAGGAAGGATAAAAAATATTACTAATAGCGTTCTTGCAATCTAATGGGGAGATTGATGCTGGAAATGGTCTTTGATGTTTCTGATTGGTGCATCTTTACTTGTGGGCTGTTTAGACTAAATAAATTAGGATAAAACCTATTACTAGGAATCTGCTGAGTTTAAAACTCAGATCAGGACACTGCATGGAATCCTCTACTGTCAGGATTTTCTTTTCACCCTGTTTCTGCCTGTCACAAAAAATGTTTTTTGAGAAATGAAGGCTGCCGCCGGTCAGAACAGAAGACGCAAACTGTAAGCGAAGGCAGGGAAACGTCATGTCAAAGCAAGGACGCACTTTCCTTCAGAGCAAGCCACCACCAGCATATGAAGAATCCCTTTTTCCCTTATAAAGGCATCATTTGACATTTTACAATTTTTTTGGGAGGGAAAGGGGGGAAATGCACAGCGGATTATTGTAGATTTAATCTTTTAATCGAACGCTGAGTGAGACGAATGTTTCCCCAAAATGTCAAAGTAATCCTCCCAGACAGATTGGTGTCGTGTCATAGTCTTTGTGGCTGGATAACACAGCGCAGCGCAGTGCAGGTCTGTTGTCCCTCCTGGCATATCTGGTAACTCGGCGTGAAGAGGAAGTCTTCTCTGCGGAGCAGCGTTTTTTTGGTCCTTTACATCAGCTCTGCTCAGAAAGGTCAGCGTCTTAACTCGCGCGTTCCAAATCTTAAACACGAGCAGCAGCAAACCGTTTGCGTTTTCCAGTTTGAAGGAAAAGCACTGAAATTTCACGCCAATCTATCTCCTTTTGAATGCTGTCCCTGTACCAGCACCCATCAGTCACATCTGTTGTCCTGCTGTAAGCATGAAAAGAAGAGGGGGAGGAGGAGTGGCGGCAGATAGGAGGCGACAGGAGAGCGCGGTCACGGTCTACGGTTGAGCGAAGATGTGATGTGAGCCTGGGTGCCTTGAAGACGGTCCAACAGCAGGAGAGGGGAGGGAGATCATGCAGTGAGGAGAACACCAACCTGTGTTGAACAAAGATTTGTAGTTTTCACGTTTGTGATTGTTCAATTTAAGCTTCTTTTTTTTTTTTTTTTTTTCTGGTGAATTTCTTCAAATCCCTCTCAGCTCAATCAGTGATAGCTTCAGTCTCTGTTACAAGGACAAGTCCTCAGGCTCTGCAGCAGCGCGGCAGGCAGGCCGAACGTTTGTCACAGTAATTGAGGTTAGAGGTGGCGGCAGCGTGGTTTAGTAAATCATCTCCGACTCTCTTGAACTTGAATCCAAGAATAACACACTCTCCCTCCTATTCCATCTTTCCCTCAATCGACGCTCTTCATCTCCTCACCCTCGTTTTGATTCGGCTGCATCCCATCTTTTTTCTGCTTCTCATCCTCCAACCGGCGGCTTTTCTCAGGTTCTCTCCACACCGGCCGGACGTCCCCTCCTCCGGGCAGCGTCCCTGAGGAGCAGCAGCAGATCGCTCGTCAGGGCTCGTACACCAGCATCCACAGCGAGGGGGAGTTCATCCCAGAGACCTCTGACCAGAACGTAAGCTCTGCACCGCGTGACAGATGTTGTTCAGCAGTTTTCAGGGTTTCTGAGAGGACTTAAAATGTCTTTTATGTTTGGTGATCTTCATTCCAAGGCCGAAAAGATTTTATTCTGCGTCTGAAATTACATTTGCAGACATTTACATTCATGGAGTTAACTTAAAATCTTGCTTAATACATTCATGTTTTGTGAAAGCAAAAAAGATTAAAAAAAAAAAAGGTGAAAGTCGATCTCAGAAACATTTTCTGATAACTTCTTTAGTGAAATGAAGGTGTAACTTTTTTTCCCCTTTTCATTTTTGACAGTTTTTAATACAAAGGTTTCCAAACCTTTCACGGCTTCACGTTTTTCATACTTTAACAAAGCAGTTTTTTTTTTCTTGCTTTCTATAGTGAACATTTTTTAATTCTGATGCAGCTGCTTGACATTTGTGCATAACACCTGAATCTTTATTTGAATTCTGCTGTGCGGCAAAATGCTGGAGACTCAAATCTGTTTGTCCCCATCTCCACCACATCACTGGCTGCTCATGTGACCTTTGCTCTCTCTGTGTCGTTGCGTCTGTCAGATGCTGGATCCCTTCGGCAGCGCAGGCAACTCGCTGTCAAGCAGCTGTCAGTCAATAGATCAAGCTCTGGACAGGTGAGTGTTGGTGCAGATGCTGGGATTCACGATCATCATTTATGTAGATTCATGGTTATGTTCCTAAACCAGCGTTGACGATATGAGATTGTTTAAAAAAAAAAAGAAGCAGTGACAGATTGAAGTTTGTATATCTGACCCTTTCCCGGGCTGACTGTGTGGGAAGAAAATCGGAATCAGGTCATTTTGCTGTTGCTATAGTGACTAAACTTCTTATCTGGACGCCTGGATTCCTCTGTTATCACGGGAGCAAGGATGTTGGTCACTGAGTGGGAGATGTGACGGACGGAGTGAGACGATGAAAAGACCGAGCCAGAAAACAAGAAAGGAAAAAAAACAGAGAAACTGACATGAAAGAGAGAGAGAGAGAGAGAGAGAGAGGACTGAATCAGAGTCGAAAGGAAAATAAAAGAGTAAGCGAGTGCGAGGTTTGAGAGAGCAGGAGGACGGAAACAGTTCTACCTGCACAAGGCTTATCAGCGCTCCAGGCTGCAGAACAATGGCAGGAAACAAGTGCATGGAACTTTTCCCCGCGAGCGGGCATGCGTGCCCCTTATCCAGGGTCTCGTGGCCCCGCGCCGCCCTGCGGTCAGCAGAGACGTCACTTTCTGGAGGGGCTGGTCACAAACACCCAGGGAAAGTGGGAGGCTTGGAGGGGATGGGAAGGGAGTGCATTTAAGAATATACAATACACTCAGCTTGACTGCCAGGTCAGCAATGCCAGAACGTTTTTTTTCCTCACTGTTTTCGTCGTCTTCTTATTACAAAGAGGTCCCAGCTTATCTGCTGTAATTCAGAACACTGTTCTTGAAACACCCGGCGTGTCTAACTGTAAAATACTTTCAACACAAGCAGCATTTCGAGGCTCCGCTTTGCTGCCGGTCAGACTCTGTTTTGAAGATAAGGGGTGGGGGGATTACCAACCAAACAAGCAAACGATTCCTGAACTTTTTCTACTTGTTCTTTATCATTTCAGCCCTCCGTTCTCACAGAACAACCGGGACAATAATTACCTGAACCTCAACTACGAATACAAAGGTAAGAGACAGACGATCTGCTGCAGCCACTTCAGTGCTCTGATTGTCTAGTTTGTCAGTTTAGTTAGACGGCTGTGATTGGGAGATTTGGATCCTTGCCATGCACTGATAATGGATTTAACAGTCCCCAGTTAGAAGTCCCTGTTTTAAGCTTCTCCGCAGCTTTTATCCTTGTCTTCTGCGTTCCTTGGTCTTCATAATGGTGCTTGTTGAATAATGTTCTCTAATAAACCTCATCACATACCAACTGAAATGCTGTTCCAGTTATGTTATGTACTATTTAAATTATTCCCGAAGGTAATTGTTAGCATCAGAATACTGGGGGAAATGAAAACAAATGCCTGGCAAATTAAAATTTCTTATATTTTTGTGACTTGATTAAAATTTTTCTTGTCATATTAATTGCAGCGTCTGCAATTAATTGTTGAAACTAATCGATTTTTCATCAAAAACAATATATTGACAAAGTAAGCAAATTTTTCAACGTAAGACCCCTTTTTGCTGCTAAATCACTGATTAAATCGACATAAGCTCAACAAAAGGGTTACTTAGTGTTAACATCTGGCATTTAGGTTATTCAGCCAACAGATTGGTGCAATCTCAAGGAAGTTTCTTTCAAGTGTTTCGGGAACTCCTGATCATTCATGAAACTTCTTGGAAAAACCACTTCTTTAGAGATGTGACCTGTGAAACGCTGACATTACCGTTGGGGATGTCTGTGCTTGCTAGAACACGTTTACCTTTGAGATGGTAGTTCAGGCTTAAGTAGCGTCGGTGCTCCTTTGGGCAGAACTTGTACACAATAATGTCCCTCGTCCCTTTCGATTGTGTTTTGAAGCAAAAATTAACAAGAGAAGCGACTTTGTTGTTGTTTTGCGGACGTCAGAATTAAGAGCACACCAGAAACACAGTATAAAAGGCTTCAGCTGGGGACCTTTTTATGTAAAATGGAAAAATACAATTAGTTAAATAGAACATTTTTAACGTCTTTTAAAATCTACGTAATTTATTCATCAAAATTAAAGTCAGAGCAATAGCTTTTAGTTGAAAGTTTGTTGAAAACAATGCGTCATTTTCCTAAAACTCTGCTGATCCATCACTTAAAATCCCAGTACAACGCATTAAAAGTCAGTGGTCTGAGAGCGCTGTTCATTTTTACCTTTTTTTTTTTTTTTAGTAGCCCTAATAAGAAGTGGCTTCTCATGACCAGTCATCAGCCCCTTGAAGCCCCTCTACTCGGGTCCCCTGGCTTCCTGTCTGTGTCTTCAGAACACGGATCAAAGAAAGCAGCATGGCAGTCAACGCCACACTAACCCTTCCGAGCGGAGCAGTTTTCCCAGTCTGCTCTCTTCTTTTTGCCTCGCGCCGCTCGCTCCCCATCACGCACCGAATTAAAAAAAAACAACAAAAAAAAAGAAAGAAATGCTGCACGGTACATTAGGACGCAACTGCACACACAGGCTCTCCTCTCCCCAGATGTAGAGCCCAGCCCCCTCCTGTCACGGCCTACGGTGTTTATCATTCCCTGTGAGTAGATTTTTCCCCTCCGTCCCATGTTACCAAACACAGAAAATAACTCCCGTCTCCATGGGGATACAACCACAATAACAGCGCTGGAGCAGGCCATCATGTGACGGAACAGCTGCTTTCAATTGAGACCCAGTAACCCCTCTTCTCCCCCCTCACCACTACGATCACCACTCCTAGCGCGTGTGCTGCGAGGGTCGCCGCTCACGTGCGTCAACGGGGCTCCCCACCTGCTTTTAATACGCCTGGAGGAATGTTTCCAGTTTCTGCCTGGGCTGCATCAGGGTGACGCAGCAGCATCAGCTTCAGCTTCAGCGGGGCTACATGTGTGGAAAGCTGCGTGTCATTCTGCTGAGCTCAACTCTGATTTGACATGCACGGATGAGCAGGAACAGTGCGCTGAGACTTGTCAGATGTGATCTATGGAAATGCGAGCTTCTCTAATCATTGCACTCCATCAGTGCGTCGGTGCAGATTTGGAGAGGTGCTGAGAGGTGGATGGGTGTAAGGGGAAACTAAATGTTTCGGCGAGTGAAGGTTTTGCCTCTTTGCTCCCTCTTTCAGGTCGACACGGGAAGGGAGGAACTTTCCCACGGCAGTTCCAGTTGCCCAATCGCAGCAAGGATTATGGCGACCGTAAGAAATCACCTTTGCTACAAAGTCAACAGATTGCCATGCTTAAATAAAGAAAGCACAAAAACATTGCGTGTTGGTTTTAATTTTAAAGAGTTCCTTTCTGGAACATTATGGCAGGTTGTCGAGATTGAAGCAATTACCGGTTCCTGGCTGGAAAATGCAAAGTTGTAACAATAAGATCTTAGTTATATATCTTGGAAAGACATCAGACAAGATAAACCTAGTGTGTCAGTTCCATAGTTACCTCCTGCTTTACACATAGCAGAAAGCATACAATGACATTATTGGTGGGTAATCTGAATATGCATCGTCTTGGGCACTGTTTGGAACCATACGCACTGAGGGAACCATCTGTTCTCTGTGCCGGTTGGCATCTGGGAGCTGACCCCTTCTGAATTATAATTTTTTTACTTCAACATTCCTCCCCCCTTTTTTGTTTTTTTTGTTTTAGCCCCTGACAAAACACTTTTCTCATATAAACTTGGTGCATTAAGTGTTTCAGCGCTTGTTTCCAGGCAGCTGCAAGTAATTGCTCACTCTGAGGCTAACCTTGACTAGCTGTGATTTATGTCTCCCTGTGGCGAACCCAAACTTGTATAAAAATACAGCGGCCTTCTTCCTGTCTAAAGGGAAGTGGGACTGAGTGGTGAGAGACTCTGGCCGGCGTTGAGTCTTGGCCTCTAATGAGTAACAGAATGAGAGAGGGAAAAAAGTCACCAATGTGTTTCTGCTTGCAGGTCGCAGGACGCTCCCGCGCAGCTTCATGCCCCAGGAGAACCTTTTCCAGCTGGTTCCCTCCAGTCGCACACGCAGCTATAACGGCGACAGCTCGCTGACATTCAGCGACCTGCGCTCGCTGGGCCGGACTGCCGACAAAAGCTGCCAGCGCGGCACTGCCAAATGTAAGTAGTGTGGCCTAACCCGAAAACCTTTATGCAAGACTGTCTTCAAAAAACAAAAAATGTGCGAAAGAGACAAAGTGAGACCGCTGCAGGTAAAATTACGTTCCTGACGGTTTTCAAGACCTATGATTGGAGTTACTGCACAATGTGGGAAAACTATAGAATTCAAGAAAAATGTTCTAGGGCTGGATAAGTATGGAAAAGAAGCAAGTATGGGAAAATGTTATTTGATATCCTGTGATCTTAAAAATTCCATCCGTCCGTCCGTGCGTTTCAGAACTTTTCCTCTTTTTTTAATCAGTGCTACGTTGGATGAACAAATCTGTCTGCAGATGAGTTGTGATGTAATTTTGGATGCAAACAAGCAGGTGACTAAAGGCTGGGGGTAATGTTTGCTCACTGTGTGAGAGGCAAGCCAAAAATGGAGCAAAAAAATCTGTTTACAATAATAATTAAAAAAAACAGCAAATCTTCACACTTTAAGTTGTAACTGAACATCTGGCTTTTTGTAACCATTTGTTGCTTAGTTCCTCTTTAAATACATAAATAAATATTATTTTTCTTAAACACTGAGTTAATTAGCCTCATAAACTGATAAAAACACAGCCGTGCTTTAATATTTAAACAGTTTTTTTTTTTTCAGCAAAGCGTTTTCCGTTAACACAAGTGGGGGAAAACCTTGAGTTGTTACGCCGAAACGGCTAGTGCCAAATCAAAGATAATCCGTTCTCCCTTTAGCCCTCCGTCAGCCTTATTTTAATTCCTGGTGATGCAGAGTGTGAAGGAGCAGCAGTGATGTACAGTAATGCCGTAAGTCTCCACAGGCATAATTCCTCTGTGATCGACGCAGACGCAGACCATGTCGCAGGCTCCCTGATCACATCTGCAGTTTGTTCTGAAACAGCCTCTGTCATCTTGCCAAAGCTCGGCTCAGCAGTCTGTGGTCGACGTCTCCGTCTCGCTGTCCTCACCCACGCACAACCAAACAGTCTAATGCGGCCACAAAAGCAGCGGGCTAATTCCAAAACAAAGTCTCAGAGTCTGGGACTGGAGCGGATGAGCGCTGCCGAGACGATCTTTCTAAGGTTTTGACAACTTTTGCGTCGGCGGGTTGCGGTTTTCACTGCCTGGCTGTCTTATCTGGGGTTTCCCTGAATCTGAGAGGGTCTGCGGTCGGAGCTCTTCAACAAACCAAGGTGGATTTGACATTCTGTCTGGGAGGGTTTTACTGTCTAAGCAGTGTTTTATTGCTTTGGAACTCGGTGCTCGCTCAGATCGGTTTATCACAGTGCCGCTGTTGCTGTCTGTCTTCGAGGGGCTTAGTTGGCAAAAAAAATAAAATAAAAAAATTAGCCAGCGGTGGGTTTTCATCATCTGGTGTTGTTTTTCTGCAGCACCACGGGCGCCAGTCAACTGGCGGCAGGGAAAGCTCTTGGGACGAGGGGCGTTTGGGGAGGTCTACCTCTGCTACGACGCAGATACAGGCCGCGAGCTGGCCGCCAAGCAGGTGCCCTTCGATCCTGACAGCCAGGAAACGAGCAAGGTGAGGTTTGTGCGCAAATATGTTTGGAATAAACCTGGATTTTTTTGTGTGTGTGTTTTCTTTTTTGCAAAATTCTTAATAAATGTAAAGGTATAGAGTGATCTTTTTTTCTGTAGGAAGTGAATGCTCTGGAGTGCGAGATCCAGCTGCTGAAGAACTTGCGTCATGACAGGATCGTTCAGTACTACGGCTGTCTGCGGGACCTGGAGCATAGAAAACTCACCATTTTTGTTGAGTTTATGCCTGGGGTGTGTATTCTGCTGCCTAGTACTTATGCTTTGAACATACTTTGAACATATTAATGCTTATATTTACATGTCAAACATGAACTGAGCATAAACTTTTATGCTGAAGAGAGCTTCAAAGGTGAGGACTTGGTGACTGCTGTGTGCATATTCTGGTTCTGAGTCATATAAGAACCTGAAGCTGGAAGGATATCTTCTTGCTTTTAAAACTTTACTAATTCCTTCCATTTTATGTAGATGAGCCCTGAGCATTTGACAGCCCAGAGGCATTAAATTCTGCACACAGAGCTAATTGTATTGTGGAAAGAAAATGCTTTTACTTTGAAGGTGACTGCTGTGGTTCCACTGTTGGGTTGCTACTTCAGTGCCCTCATTCAACAGTACATGCTCCTCGGTATCTTTAGTATCAGTTTGCACATTAAAGGTACTGCAAAGGACCGTTTAGAATGCAAGATTAGCTTGGTGTTATTTCCAGTCGTCATAAGAAGGCATTTTGCATGGCAATATGATATTCATACTGTTGGATGGAGTTTCACTAATTCGGAAAATCAGATTACGCAGCCATAATTGCTTCCTTTTTTTTTTTTGACATTTTCTTCGAAGTAACGATTATTTATAGGAAAAGAACGCTTAATTTGTACACATGGCTTTATTAAGTTACAATGCCTATAATGTATTTAGCAACAGACATTTTGAGCTAGGTGCCCATCCTGCTTTAGAGTTAATATAATCTAGCTGTCAAAACTTGTGTCCTTGTTGCCCTATGTAAGTGACTGTGCTTAAAGGCATAGTCCTAATGAACTATAATGACTATATTTCAGATCTATATGATTTTAAACTTTATTTCTAATGCTAAAGCTGATATTTCTTTCACCCCTAATCTTTGGATGCATCAAAGCTATTCCTGAACTTAATCATTTCTGGTCTACAGATGCATAAAGAAACTGTGAGTACTTTGATGCACCTTTTGAGTTGAATAAAAATCACATCAGATTAAGATTGCGGACATAAGCTGTGATGCAGAAATGGGATAGTTATGTATCTGCTTCATTTTCACTAGGATTTAAAAAAAATACTACTGCTATCAAATAACCCACATCTGGCTTTTGTGTCTTATTTGTTATTTTACTTTAGAGAGAGAAATTTTTTTTTCAAAAACTCAAACAAAACTAGAAATCATTAGTAACCGGGAAAATTTGGGTCAGTGCATAGCTACATTATTTCGCAAATTATTAGTAAGGAAAGCTAAAGAATTTTGTATTGGAACTGTGGCTTCATTTCAAAATGTTTTTGATGATGACTTATGAGGATCATTAAAAACACTCTGCATAGCCTTCGTTTAAATCTCGGCTGTTTTTAAGAAAGACTCCTGCAGTCGATTTCAGCTAGAAAACAATTTGAAAAACGTCACCAGCTGTCACCAAACATGGTCTCAGTGGTTAATGTGAGCAGAACAGCCTGTTTTATGGGATCATTTTCTGTGAAAATGAGCTCTTTAGTGAGAGACTGTCGCCTGTTGATCTTTTTTTTTTCTTCTTTTTTCTAGAATTTCTCGGTCTTAGTCACACATTGTCTGGAAATGGAAACGTTTATAGTGTGTTGGAGTTGGCTGATGTAAGAGAGGATGTGACAAGGGGCCAAGGTTTTGTGGGTCTGTGCTCGATAAAACTTGAGTGGCCCAGGGAAGGAGCCGGTGGTTTAGAGTGGGAGGGCTAAGCTCGAGGTTTGTCTTAGAGGTGTGTTGTTGACAGCTGAAAGTAAGGAGAAACATGTTTTTTTTTTGTGTTTTTTTTTATTGCATCTTAAGTGGTATTGGATCACACCTTCACTCCGCAAAGATTTACTTTGGAAGAACTTAAAAAGGGAACTAAAACGGCGTTTGATCTCAGCATCAGACAATCCTCTTTCGGCGCTGTTTACATATTTGGGTTTCGTGTTTGGAATTTGGCAGCGAGGCGCCGTTTCCATTACAAAAATAACTCTTGTTTGAGTGTATTGGTAGCTGTGATGAATCTCGCTGCGAGCGTGATTCATTTTTCCACACGTTCTCATAAAAGCTGTTGTTGCTCTTTCGCTGTCCCACCAGGGCTCAATAAAGGACCAGCTGAAAGCCTACGGGGCCCTGACGGAGAAGGTGACAAGGAGATACACCAGGCAGATCCTTCAGGGAGTTTCCTACCTGCACAGCAACATGATTGTGCACAGGGACATCAAAGGCAAGTGAAACCGGAATCCTGTAAAGGTCAAAGGGGAGCTTTAATTCGATGTATGACTTCTAAAACTTCAGAGAAACTGAACCAGTCGCTCAGAAAACTATAAAATTTTGCAGGGTTTCCCCCAGAAAACTTGCTAGGCCCGGTGGTGGGAGCGTCAAGGCGGTACACCGGCGGTCTACCGTGTTTATGTATTAAAAGATGTTAAGTTGACAGAAAATATTAAAGTATTACTGTATAATTATATGTTACAGGAAAACATCACCAGTGAAATGCTATTTAAACCCACAACTAGTCTAAAAATAACAAATTTGCACTTCTGTTTAATCCAAATTAAGTCAGCAGCTCCATCAGGCCCCCAGGAGCTTCAGGGACCCCATAAACGCTAATATGTTAAAACAGATCACAGATACATAAATATAACACTTGTTTATTGAGATTATCAATGCTGTTAAACTTGATTCAATTTCAGCATACATAAATTAAAAGATTTTAAATTGTTTAACATTTAAATGCAAGATTTTAAGGAGCTGGCAAGTTTACTTTGTAAAACTTCAAAGAACAATGTTCATAGTTAGATTGTTTTGTTACCATAGCAACAGTCTGATGCTGTGAGTTTAATCTTTGAATTTACAAATACAAATTAGTAAACTGCGATTATAACTTATTGCTTTTTAGGCTGGCCAATTAAACTACTCCCTTCTGCCATATTTCACTAAATCTAACACAGAAACTCTTAGAGGTGCTGATGATTTTAGCAGCTAGAGGGGCCCCTAAGTCAAAGTCTGCGCAAGGCCTCATGCAGCCTTGGACCGGCCCTGCATGATGAGTTAAATCTGCTGCACTACACAGAGATGCGCAACAAACGGGAGATTTGGCTTTAGTAGTGTTTCCATTTTGTGTCTGTTGAGTTTTTAATCGTCGCAGAAACTATTCTGGTTGGTCGAGTTTATGGGACTCGACCGTGCCTGACGGTCATGAGTTTCTCATATCTCTGTGCGGCCGCGCACATTAATAAGTAGACAACGCATTTGATATGGTTTGATGCATCATGTAACCGGAAAAATAATACTAAAAATAATAATTAAATAATATAAAATTAGCGTGATGCGTGACTCCGAGGAGAGCCTGAAAGCTCCTCACTGGGCTGAACCTACATGATGAGGTTAGCGCTGCTCGTTATCCACAAACGCTCCGGCCAACTGGGACCAGAGACAAACTTTACAGGGAAGACAGACACAGAGCCACACTGTACCCAGCATGTCGAGATGTAAACGCAGCGTATAATTGTTCGTTCACAAAGATAAATAATTCTCACCGCTCCACAACGCAACCTCTGAATTCGCTACAAGTTATTCGCGGCGGGTTTTAAACTCTTACCTAGAGTTCTCCAAGGGATCATAATTCCTCACAGTAAGTTGATGTAAATATCCATACACGTCAGCCTGTGTCCAGTTTGAGTGAAAGGAGGCGGCAGGGCGCGATCCCGCTGAGGTAAAACAGCGGCAGCACCAGCTGTGTGATTAGTCCGTGCGCTATCGGCTTTAAATACATAAACTATAAACCTATCTACTATAAACCTATCCTTTAGGATAAATCTGCTCTGCTAGTGAAATGCTCAGAGCAACAGAGACGCTTACAGCCCGGCTTTAAAATAAAAAAATAAAAAAAAGATATTGTTTTTTTTTTTCATTGAAACTTAAACAAGCAACGCTTAGCCTGGCGGCGAGGCTAGTAAACCGTGGCGGGACACCAGGCTTATAATACACTGGGGGAAACCCTGGTGGGGCGTAATAGCGAAATGGAAGGCGATGCGTAGTTTTCCATATGTTTTACAAATAAACGTGCAAAAAAAATGTGGCATGCTTTTGTATTCACCTCTCTTTACTCAATCGCTTTATAAAATCCTGCAAAACTAATTGTCTTCAAAAGTCGTTTGGTATTTGGAGCATAAAATCTACCTGTGCATAATTTAATCTCGGTAACACGCACATAAAGTTGACGTTAACAGACGTTCTCTGTCCAGTATGACTGAGTGTGAAGCAGTTTGCAAAGACGGACAAAATTTGCAGTCTATGATAAGACTGCAACTAACAATTGGTTTAGTAATTGATTATTCTATTGATTATTTGGACAATTAATTGTAACATTCTACAAATTTTTTTTATTTAACCACTTCAGGTTTTTTCTATGTATGTGTATATTTGCTTAGCACATCTGTAGACTAGGACTGGAACAACTAATTAGATTAATTAGAATGAATTGATTTTTGAAATAATTGTCCACTAATTTAGTAAACAATTAATTGTTAAAGAACAATACCCATAATCAATTAAGCCAAAACTGTACAAAACATATTTACATTTCAGATAAGAAAAAAAAAAAACTTAAATATTTTCAGCCTAGAAATTTTCATGTAGCATAGTTTTAGCTTAAAATTCAGTAATAAGAAAAATCCTGTAAGGTACATTTTGCCATCCAATTATTATTATTATTATTATTATTATTATTATTATTATTATTATTATTATTATTATTATTATTATTATTATTATTATACTATTATCTATAGTATTGCATACCCCAAAAGATTGCAGCTCTGTTGGCAGAGAAAGAACAAATGCTTGCCACACTTTTAAGATTATTTGTACAAACCACTTATCATTTGCCTCCGACTTCACAAACATTCGCCACTTTCATGTTGGTCTGTCAGAAAAAAAATCCCACTATTCAACATGTAAGGTTGTTCCCATAGTTTCTTTTTTCATTTGTCTTACTCAGAACGGGGATGGAAAACTGCACTATTTTAACATCTCCTCTGAGGTATATTAGGCTTCACGCTGGTGAAGGTGGCTCGACAGTCTAAAAATGCTCGACACCGGACGGAAAGGCTTTGGTTTTTCTGCCCGCAGCTTTGGGAGTCGCTGCTTCGTTAGGCCGCAGCAGCCAAGAAAGAGGGAAACATCCCGTCTGGTTGTGTCAGTAGAGGGAAAAAAAAAAAGATAGTGGGTCACCCGGGACGCAGCCAGGCTCCATGACAGCACATGTGGGTGGGATTTTCCACTTGGAAATGCTCCACACGTTTAATATGGCGTGAGGTCAGCTCGCCACACAAGAACATCGTTTCCCTCAACAGAAAATGTCAGCTCAGGTGGTATGTGACTATAGCTTGAGACTTTTTCTGAAGCTAATGTTTCAAAAGAAGGCAAACAAATGGAAATTCCTGAGTTTTCAGACGACTTAACGTCAATATATGTGCTTGAAGATGGAACCAAGCAAGTAAATGTTACAGTTTTAGCCTCCCAAGTCACTCTCTGCGGCTATCTAATCCCTCTTTGGGGGTGGAGGGTGAGCGGCAAATGGCTCACGTTAGTCACTGATCAAACAAGTGGCGTGCTAACAGGAAATGGGACGGACATGTTGGAAAAGTAGTACGGAAGTAGGGGAGACGGGGCTGAGGTCTGATTTGTCTCACATGGAGCAGTTTATTCAGCATTAGAACTTCTGATACATACAAGCCCGCTTGGCAATGACTTTAAAGGGAGTGGAAAGTGGATGATGCATAAATAGGAAGGAAAGTATGCATATAATGACAGCCTGAAGATCTCAGTTGGTACTTTAAAAGATAGCCTGCCAGATTAATCAGGCTCTTGACTTCAACCGTTCCTCTGAAGTCAGCCGACGTGCTGGCTCGGGTAAACGAACTCTCCGTGGCAGCTCTCAGAGGAGTCATGAGTAGCTCTGAGCTCAGTTTGTTTGGTCCCCATCAGGTGCTAACATCCTGAGAGACTCCTCTGGGAACGTCAAGCTCGGAGACTTTGGAGCGAGCAAACGGATCCAGACCATCTGCATGACTGGAACAGGAATCAAGTCTGTCACTGGCACCCCCTACTGGATGAGCCCCGAAGTGATAAATGGGGAGGGATACGGCCGGAAAGCTGATGTTTGGTAAGAATACCTTCGGATGGGGGGCAGAAAGGAATGATTCCCGGAGGGGATATCGGTTATACTACAGGTTAGCTGAGTTTTTCAACACTAAGAGTTGAAATGGATGGTTTCCGTTTGTTTATGGGCACATAAAACTGGTATGTAAAGTAAATATGCAAAACTGTAAAAATCACCTCTAACTTTATACTTTGTTGCCAAGAAGAACAATTTTTCTGGTGACATTTTAATGTAGATTTCTAAAGCGTAGGCATTTCTCCTTAGATTTAATTTGCATAATGCTGCCTTTCCACCCAATCTGTATACTTGGCCATTTTTATTCTTTAAATGTAGCTAATATGGGCACTTTTATAAGGTACTGTAAATGACTCAATAAATAAATAAAGCTACAGTTCCAAAAAAGATAATCTTTTTGGAGATTTGTGGGTCAAGTTTTGTTGACAGCCAAAGTGCAAAAAATAACTTTAAAAGACCTTTCTGACGTCTAAAAAAGTATTTTATTTTTGCTCCATATTGTACGATGCAGCGTTTTATGATGAATTGAGCATGTAAAACTAACCTGTGTTCCTGTGTTGCTCTCCTCCTTCAGGAGTGTCGCCTGCACTGTTGTTGAAATGCTGACTCAGAAACCTCCCTGGGCCGAGTACGAGGCCATGGCCGCCATTTTTAAGATCGCTACCCAGCCCACCAAGCCCCTGCTTCCAGAGGGCGTGTCTGACTCGTGCAGGGACTTCCTGCGGCAAGTGTTTGTGGAGGAGAAGTGGCGCCCCACGGCGGACTTCCTGCTCAGCCACCCGTTTGTCCAGGGTAGCTTCTGAACGCTGAGGGACCCCTGGCAGAGTTATCCCCCCCCTCCGTGCACTGCCTGCATGGCCGCGGCGGTCCCGGCTCCTCCTCCCCTTCTTCCCGTCACCTGGTTACAGGGTTCAGCAACACTAGCTTCCCTGCTCTATAATCGATCGGTGTCTGCCTTGTCCGTACTCCTTCGGTTCTCGACGCCTGGCACAACATAGACTGTTTACTGAGAGGCGGGGCTGACTGCGATCAGACCTCCAGAGTCATCTAAGGCATCTGTCGCTGGTTGCCTCAGAAACGGGCCGCCAGGGTTGCACTTCAACAGTCTCAAAGGATCCGGGTCAGCATTCTTCAAGGAGAGAGAAGGAAAAGTGGCCAAACTCGGAGCACAGAGACAGACTTTAAGCTTTCTGGGGTCTCTCTTCGCCCGTCTCACTGTCTCGCTGCAGCGTCTCCACGATGAGTTGACATTGTGACTGACTGGTGACGCCGCTCACATCTGATAGTACTGTAACTTTCTCATCAGCTTAATACAACTGAATGAAATTAAGATGGAAAAAATATTTTTATACAACACACACGGTCATTTTAGATCCGATTTCTACTGTCACCTTTAAGACAAATATGATGCATTTTTGTCAATGCCTTACAATAATGATTTGTAAGTATGAATGTCTTTTTTTTTTTCCCTAACAGCCTTTCCTTTTTTCTATTATCACTCCAAACCCCATTCAGAAGGATTGTTATAAAGTTGCACTTTTGATATCATGTATTGAAACATTTACATGTGCGAGATAATCAACCGAGGAGATATTTTTCTAATATTTTTTTATTTTTATTTTTTTTTTACTATTATTTTGATATGTAAAGACAACCAAACATTTGCAACTACGTGCAATGTCTCTTAAGCAATAACAACACTGCTGTATGAGTCAGAGACCGTCGTCCCATCTTACCCGTCTGGTGAGCCTCGTTCCATTTTCCGTTGGCCAAAGAGGATTTGCAGAACATGCAGTATTAGTCACAGCGGACTTTTTGCCACCTCAGAGCCCTGAAAGCCTTTTGTTTCTCCGTTAACGGCAGCTTTGTGCACTTTGAACTGCACAGACCAAATCTGATGCATTACGTTACTGTGGTGTTTAAAATGTTCGCAGGGTTCCTAAGCAGCACGACAAACTTTCAGGCTGAAATTCTTAAGAGTTCTTAGTGCTTTTTAGCAATTTTTAAAGTATAAACTACAAACTGGTGTCATGTTTAGACAGTAGGCAGGATGAATGGATGGACAGATGGATGGCTGGATGGGTAATTAATGGCTTGATGGTTAGACAGACATGTAGATGGACAGTTGGATGGATGGACAAATGTATGTTAAGATGGATGGTAGAATTGCAGACCATTCAGTTACCAAACAGATAGGCTGATGGTCAGATGGATAGACAGTTGAATGCACAAACTGGATGGATGGAGTGCTTGTAGACAATGGACTCGAGAATAAAGTCTAAAGTCTGGAAAATACTCAAAAAAAAAAAAAAAAATCCATATTTTTCCCAGACTGTTAATAGGAACCCTGCATTGAAAAAAAAAAACAGATTGAAGTTCTCTTTATGTTTGTAAGTTCAGTATCAATCCAGTGAGCCACCATGCCTTCCTTTAGCTCTAGTCAGACGGACCACTTTACGAGCTGACAGCACATCTTGCTCTGTGCGACTCTCACAGAACCAAACTGTTTTCCTTAAATGAAACCTTAGGGACAAACTGACGTTGGATGTAGCGACGATTTGTTGGCGCTTATGGAACGATCAAATGTTTTTTAAGCCTTCTCGGTGCCTTATCCGTTTCTCTTTGTAAACGAAAATCTTCACTGCCAAAGCCGAGAGCTTCCCTGTGAGGTTGCTCTGTTAGAGAGCACACCCAGGATTTACTTATTCTGTAAATACCTTGTTCTGCGCTTTTGTATTAAATCTCTTTTACTTTATAGACAGATCTGTTTGACTAGAGTCTACGTTATACAGCAGACTACTGCGGCTAAAAGGAAAAAAAACAATAACTTGCCACAAGAGTGTGTATGACTGTCTGAGAGCTGGCAGGCAATATTAAAGGACTGGAAGGCTTTTGATTGACACAGAGCTTGTTTTGTTTGAAATGACAAAGCCTTGAAACATGAAATGTATCAAGTCATCGATCTTTTGTACATTTAACTTAATAAATCTAAGGTCTAAGACTGTATTCTGTTTTATTTATTTTTTTGTCCTCCATCTTGTTTCTGTTTCGCCTTCACTGATTACATCATTTTATTAATTGTTTTAAGTGAGATTATGCACAAAACAAATAGTGAAACATATAAACAGCATAATTAGTCTTATTATTGTTTGTTGATAAAGCAAAGCAGCATCAGTTATTTTATTTAAGATGGATGTACTGTGCTGCCATGACGCTGTGGCACAATTCAGGATAACAGCTGACAGAAAGTTCTTATGGGCTGTAGCCACACTGAACTGTTGTGTTGCATGTTAATGCACAATTTGATCACTATGTTGTTTTATGCAACCACTGCACATTATCAGTTCAGCTTTACTGCTATTTTAAGTTGACATTAGAGAAAATTGGAAAGTGGAGGAAAATTCTGTCTTTATTTTGTAATTTTACAACTTTTTTATTTAAGTAAATGGTTCATAGTTAAGTAAGGGACTTGAAAGATGATAAACATGGTTGAAACTAGATGATTTTTAGACAGAAAGTGGATCTGACTGGTGGTTTCGTTGAAGGAAGAGCGTCTCCATTTCTGTAGAGATCACAGTTGAAGTTGGTAATGATCTGCACAGCTCCAGATTCTGACCAGTAAATAAAGTTTATTTAGTTCAAAAACATCAGAACAAGAAGTTCATGATTTACATTAAATTAAATCCAAGCTTAACATTTAAGTTCTGTTGACTTATATTTACAATATATTTTTAGAGCATTCTAAAAATAAATAGATTATGAATCAAACACATAGTGCTATATCAGTTTCATTAGAGGTTTAGATTCGTGCTGCTTCTTTGCAGTTGGGTAGGTTTTACAGGTTTTATTTTACCCTGTGTTTGGACTGGACAATTTCTGATATTCATGAACTTTGGGACCTGGATTAAAAATTATATTTTCTGATCTCCCAGGACGCGGAATCCTGGACGCCCAGCCTTATGACTGAAACTTTTGTGGATCCGCTTGAACGGACTGCCATACAACGTATTAATGCGCAAAAAAGAGCTGTATTTGTAGATGTTTTGTTTAATTTCATTTAAATAAAAACCTGTTTCACCCGTCTGATAATGTTTCATTCTTACAAATACCTCTGTATTTAAAACAGGATGTTATCATAAAAAGATTAGTGCAAACATCTGTGATAGCTTTTCATTTTAAACGGATAGGATATTCTGATGAAGGAAGAGATATTTTGTCTCCATCTCAGAATTGAGATTAAAGTCAGATTTTCCAGTTGCCCTAATCCTCTTCCGCACGTTAGTCTTAAGAACACAATCAATAAACAAATATCAAAGACAGAGTATTACAAAGGCAATTTATATTGAACTGCGCCAACAATGATGCTCCTCAGCAGCTGTTAGAAAACCGTCTTATAAAACCTGAGGTTTTGTAACGTCGTGCCTGAAAACGTGACGTGAACGCAACAGCAGCCACAGCAACACCGAGAAGTCAAACACGGACGAAGCGCTTCCAGTCAGTTACTGGAGTTTTATTACTTTTCATGTAAAACTTCTGTCCGTCTGTAAACTAAACTACAATGTCAACCCCTCGTACTGTAATATGTTTACTGAGAAACGACCTGCGGCTTCACGACAATGAGGTAGGAATGTAAACTTGCAAATAAACGTGTGGTAATGTTTTGTTCGGACTTGAATGATTAAACTGTGGAGCAAAATTAAATGCTAGCAAATATATGGCATTTATATTTGCCATATTTACCGATGAGTTTACAAATCTACACATTTAAGACGGCATCAAATTGCACAAGGACTTCAAATTTTTTCTTTACTTCCGGCACAATTTCCTTCAGAATAAAAGCCTCAACTTCAGAGTAAAATCAAGATAATTTTTTTCTATCAGCGAAACTGCCTTTATAATTCGTCACTTATAGAACAACCTATCATTCTGCTAATTTGATATGTCAAGATGAAGTCCAACAACTCAAAAATAAGCCTCCACACACCTTAAGAAATCCTGTTGGTCATCTATTACCCTGCTGTTTTTTTTATTATTATCAAGTTTCCTTTATTATTCACTTTTTTCAATTTTTACAAAATTTGTATGAAAAATAAAATAAAACAAAAATCAACAGGCATTCTAAATCAACAGGCATTAATCTAATAAATTCTAGATGATGACATTTTATGTATGAATTCTTCTGATATTTTGGTTTGGATGTTTCCTTTTAATAACTGCACATTAAGGATAAACATGATGCAACGTAAACCTAACATGGCTACGGAGTGAATATTTTTCAATTATTTTAATTGAAAAACATTAAAGCTTCAACTATGATACCAAAAGAAATGTATCATTAAAAGTCAGCGTTTGTTTTCCCTCGACTGGGTTATTTAAACCACCATATTGAAGTAGTATTTCATGCTGCAAAATGATTCAATATTTTGATAATTTCTATTTTAATTAGGTATAACCTAAGTTGGACTTACGTAAAATTACATAGTTACATTTAATACTAATGCAATTAGGTCTTCTTCATTTGCCATAATGTTTTTCATAACATTTAGCAATTATTTCAATACATAGACTTAAACAAAAACTATATTAAAAAACTACTACTATGCAGTATCTCTATGTATTTTTGCTGTTCTCCCTCTGCATGCAGGGTTCTCTCCTGGGAGTCTGACTTTTTCCTACAGTCCAGAAACTTGACTGTTTAGTTAACTGATTACTCTAATTTTCCATTGCACGTGTATGGATCTTCTGCTCTCCACAAAGCAACATTTGTAAAATTATTACTTGACACTCGCTGGATAATTTGAGCAGCTATGTCACTGTAGGTAGTCAGCTAACAAACATGCTGATCATAGCATGCTGACTGACTAGAAACAGCCGTTTTGAGAGTGTTGGGTGGCACTCCATTAGTGTCCATCACATGTGTGCGTTTTTTTGTTTGTTTGTTTGTTTGTTTTTTTTAAAGATGGAAAATAGTTCCTAATAATCAGTCAGTTTGTCTCTCTTGGAAGTAGTGCACATATGTAATATCCTCCTTTCAAACATCCAACAACCTGTCTGAAATGGGAAAAAAATTAAATAATTCTAGATTTTGTGTTTTAAATACCAGCAGACAACATGATTTAATTACATTTGTGGTTTTTATGTTTTTTTTTTTTTTTTTTTTATGTTGCTCTTTTCCCGGATTTATAACAATCCTGACATTGTGCTCTTTGATTTCCAGCTTTTCCACTGGGCTCAGAGAAATGCCGAACACATAGTCCCTCTGTACTGCTTCGACCCCAGACACTATGTGGGTACGTACAACTTCAACCTGCCAAAGACGGGACCTTTCCGTCTGCGCTTCTTACTGGAGAGCGTCCAAGACCTCAGAAACATGCTGCTCAGCAAGGGCAGGTTGGCTATTCATTTTATAGCTTTATATGATTTATATGGGCTGGAGATTTGACTCAGGGTTCCCAAACAGTCTGGAAAAGTATGGAAATATAAAATAAGTGCACAGAAAAGTCCATGTATTTCCAGTCTTTAATCCCTATCCCAGAAATGTCCAAACTTTTTGTCACATGGGCTGAAATCATCACGTTGAAAGTTTTTAAAGGCCATAAAAATGTGATTTTTTTTTTTTATTTGTATAAAACTTTTCCTGTCTCTTCTTAACAACACCAGGATATGGATCACTGTTTCTTTTAAAACTTTTGTTCTTAGTTTTTAGGAGTTTTATAAATCAAAATAAAATGAGGTCTTTCTGAGTAAAAGTTGATGGACATTTTTGGTTCTACGTGCTCAAACCAGATTGAAAACAAAATCCGTGATCATAGAACATAAATAATTTGTGTTGAACCTAAAATTTTCCTTCTGGAAAAAATGTGTCTGTAAAAAATTTCCATCTACATTAATTGTGTTGTGCTGGCCAGCCAAATATACCATTCTTCATTTGTGGTTGTTTCTTTTTTTCTTGTTTCCTTCTTTAATTGGTTCCATAATTAAGTCCTTGTGTCTGTTGTTCCTTTCTTTCCATCCATGTGTTCTAAATACCTTCTTACATGTTTTTCCATTCTTTGTGTCCCTACTTACTTTCCTTCTGTTTCTCCTTTCTTCTTTTCCTCCTTGTGCTGTTCCTTGCCTACTTCATACCTCAAGTACCCTTCTGTTTTTTCTTGTTTTGAGTTTTTCTAGGTTTCACATTCATTCATTACTTTAGAACTATCTGCCGTACATTCATAGTCAAGTTGAGTATTTTCAGTTTGAAAATGAGCTCAAAGAACTGAGAATCCCGGAATGTTGAATCTGGAAAAGTCTAGTACTTTTTACACCAAACATTTGGCAGAACCCTGCTCTCTTGATTTGAGGATATATTCCAAGTCACACAGTGTGCAGAAAATGTTTTTTAGCTTTCTAGGACTACATTAACTCGTTTGTAACAGGATCAGGATACATCTGGGTCTAACATTGCTGCTGCACACATTGTTCCCGTAACTTTTTCCGCCCAGCGATCCCTCTGCCCAGGATGCAGCTGCGTGGTATTATGCCAACTGCGAGTCGTGTGTGTTTGTTTATTTTTTTTGTGTGTGTGACAGCAATCTGGTGGTGAGGAAGGGTAAGCCGGAGGAGGTGGTCGCTGACCTCATCAAGCAGCTCGGCTCCGTTAGCAGCGTGGCTTTCCATGAAGAGGTACTTTGATGTTCTCTTCATCTTTAATGTATTTTATTGTGATTTTATGTGGTAGACCAACATAAAGTAGTGCATATTTAGGTAGAAAGTGTCTGTTTTTTCTTATTTATTTTCTTTTTTACATAGGAATTGCAGTATGTATGTGGATGAATACCTTGT
Organism: Poecilia reticulata; assembly: GCF_904066995.2. NCBI lineage: Eukaryota > Metazoa > Chordata > Actinopteri > Cyprinodontiformes > Poeciliidae > Poecilia > Poecilia reticulata. Next base: position 16,178,013 of record NC_088849.1, read on the forward strand.
GTAAGGCATGAAAACATATTTTTACCTCCATGTACTCACATCCAGGTCGCTTCTGAAGAGCTGAACGTGGAGAAAAAGGTGAAGGAAGTCTGTGCTCAGCTGAAGGTGAAAGTTCACACCTGCTGGGGCTCCACGCTGTTCCACAGGGAAGACCTGCCATTCCACCACATGTCCAGGTGTGGGGAGGATGCTGCTCGGCTGAGCATAAAACAAATCGGATTCCTGCTGTAGAAGCTACTTCAGGAGAAAGAGATTCTAGGAATGTTGTTTAATTCTTGCTTGCAGGCTGCCTGATGTGTACACTGAGTTCAGAAAGGCGGTGGAGAGCCAGAGCAGGGTGAGGCCTGTGCTGCAAACCCCCGAGAGGCTGAACCCCCTTCCCCCGGGGCTGGAAGAAGGAGCCATTCCCACAGCGGAGGACCTGCAGCAGCCTGGTGAATGTTCAAAGAGAAGAGCTTCATTCCAGTGCTTTCCCCTCTACGTCTTCATATTCTTCCTTTCAAACTAGCCTGGACTCCTAAAGTTCCACAGTCTTGCATATTTACCATGCGTACGCAAACTAAATCCACTTCTCCACATCAAACTTCAGTAGAAAATGGTTGAGCATGAATCTCTTCACTAAAACCTCAGCTTTTGTTTAGCCGGATCCCAGTATATAGTTGAGCCTTTATGAGTCATTGTGTTTCATTGTTTTTGTGCTGTTTAATCATCCAGAGCCTGTGACTGACCCTCGCTCAGCTTTCCCTTGCACCGGTGGAGAAAGTAGCGCCCTTGCAAGACTCAAACGCTATTTCTGGGACACCGTGAGTGCAACCTGCATTACAGAAATATACAAACTTCGTTTTATTTACTGTTGATCAAAAAAAAATTTTTGAAGGAAATATAAAGGGTCCTGAATAATTTTCTAGGATGCTGTGGCGACTTACAAAGAAACTCGTAACGGCTTGATCGGGGTGGATTACTCAACAAAATTTTCACCTTGGCGAGTTCTTCTTTTAAATATCATTTTCACTGTGGATTATTTCTCAGATGTTCCCCTTCTTGTTGCTTCTCTAACATGTTTCTATGATACCGCATTGCAGGCTGGCTTTGGGATGCATTTCTCCGAGGTACATTTACCATCAGATCAAAAAGTACGAGAGGGAGCGGACAGCGAATCAGAGCACCTACTGGTCAGTATTCGTACCGGTATCAGTGCCTCTTGTTAAGAAGTTAATACACAATCTTTTTTGTAATTGTAATGTGACAAAATATTGAAATGTTAAAAAGGTGCACCCAGAAAACAATCTGGTCACCATTGTTTGAAATTTGCTTGTGTTGCAGGGTCATTTTTGAGCTCTTGTGGAGGGACTACTTCAAGTTTGTGGGCATTAAGTACGGAAACAAAATATTTCAGGTCAAAGGTAATGTTAGAAATTTTTTTATCTGTTGTTAATGTTGTAAATATAGTGTATAGATCTAAAAAATTCAGTGTTGCAATTTAAATTCAGGTCTTCAAGGAAAGTCTGTTCCATGGAAGATGGACACGAAGCTGTTTGATGCATGGAAAGGTTGGAGTTCATGGCATGCAGTCGATCATAAATTAGTCTCACACTAGAATAAAATTCATGTAAGTCTTGGTTTGTTTGTGACCTTTGCACTTACAGAGGGCCGTACAGGGGTGCCCTTCGTGGACGCTAACATGAGAGAGCTGGCGCTGACAGGCTTCATGTCCAACAGGGGGCGGCAAAACGTTGCAAGTTTCCTCACAAAGGATCTGGGCCTTGACTGGAGACTTGGAGCTGAGTGGTTTGAATATCTGCTGGTATGATGTGGAGACATTCAGTATATTACTGATCAGTTTATTTAACTGCACACACACAAAAAAAAGCCCATCCTAATGATTTTATTTTTGACAGGATTTATTTATTTATTTTTTTTACATTTCTGCATGTTTACCTTGATTCTTTTTCTTGCAAAGATTGATCATGATGTCTGCAGCAATTATGGGAACTGGCTGTACAGCGCTGGCATAGGAAATGACCCCAGAGAAAACAGGAAGTTCAACATGATCAAACAAGCTCTCGACTATGACAACAATGTACGTTTAAAAAAATAAAATAAAAAAATTAAGCTTATCTTATTCACCTTCTGTATTTGTCTGGATCTGGAAACAAAGTATCTGAGTCACACTTTGCTTTACGGTCACAAGTATAGATTTGTGAAAACCTACTGATGCGTAAACGTGGGCTCATGCTTCTGCTTCAGGGGGAGTACGTGCGTCGGTGGGTTCCAGAGTTGGGCGCCATAAGAGGGGCAGACGTTCACACACCCTGGAACCTGAGCTCTGCCGCACTGTCGCACGCTGGCGTGTCGCTCGGTGAGACTTACCCAAACCCCATTGTCACGGCGCCCGAATGGAGTCGACACTTAAGCAAGAAACCGGTAGGTGTTTTAGAGAAAAGGGAAGTGAAAACTTAAAGGGAATGGTGCTTTTTTTCTATAACAGCTGCAAACAATGGTGAGAGAAAGGGAATGCATTCCCTGAATCATTACATATAAGTAGAGTTTACTTATAGTTTTTATTAAGGGGAAGGAATATTTCATGAATTAGGTGTTGAATAATATAACTTACTATTTTTTTTTTGTTTTTATCTTAATGTCTCATATTTCTAATTAAATAGGATTCAGTATCAAGGTTCCTACTCTTCTGAAATGGTCTAAGTTATAATCAAAACTTCATCTTATGGTAAATTTTTAATATGCATGAATTATTTAATCATTTTACTGTAAAGAACATCAATTTTGGTTTGAAATTGTAAGAAACTGCAGTTTATTTTCAGTCCTGTTTTGCGTGTGTGTGTGTGTGTGTGCGTGCGTGCGTGCGTGCGTGCGTGTGTGTGTGTGTGTGTGTTTTCTTTACACTCTTCAATGTCGAACTATCTATGATAAAATCGATTCATACAAGTCAACGTTTGTTGACCTTTTTTTTATGCAGGGCGGTGCAGGACCATCACCAAGAGGAAAAAAAGGCCCGTCTCACACCCCCAAGCAGCATCGAGATAAAGGCATCGACTTCTATTTCTCCAGAAGTAAAAACCTGTGAAATGTCTTACTGCAGAGGATGGATGGTCTTTCAATCTAAAGACTGAGTCCAGCTGCAAATTCGGAGTTACATCTGCTGTAAATGTTTACACAATTACATAGGGAAGTTGTCTGAAGAGAATGTTGGTTTGTTTGCTACTGAAAGCTGAACTGATACCATCATGCCTCACAAAAGCATTCACACCCCTCAAACTTTTTCACATCAATGTATTTTATTGTTTATGTTGACAAACTAACACAAAATTTGCTTAAAATTGGACATATGAAAAATGTGGTAGTTGCAGTTGAAGTTACAGTACAATATAATTCTACAAAGTATCTCATGAATGAAAATGCATGCCATGCTTCTAAGAATTGTGTCAGCCCACCACATAAAATACATTTTTGCTTGTCATGTGACAGAGTGAAATAGTTCAGGGCGTAAATACTTTTGCAAGACACTTCATGTGCCTCATATACTCTTTTCACTGGGTCTCACAGCTGCACTTCCTGTTCTGCAGATGCGGCAGCTGAACCACTGAGAACTGTTCTCATTTTTATTTTTCATCCATCTTGTCGCCATGACTGTTACAACCAGAAGGACAATACGGGTTATTTTATCTACTTAATTTTGGTGCTGCAATGTCTTTGTTTGAATAAATCTGGATAATAAAGTTGGTTTTTCAAAACTCCACAGGAACAAAAAAAAAAGTGTCTTAAAGCTTTATTTTTTTACATATTTATATGAATGAGAACCTTAAGCAGTTCTGCCAACATTAGATTTTAAACATTTCTCTGCAGACGGATGAGCATATGAATCTGACTGAGGTAACTTCCTCCCAGATGTGACGCAGTCGGCCGCAAACACTTCCTTGTTCCACTAAAAGCCAGGTGGGCTGTGCCTAACTACACAGCCAGCCTTCAAAATCGCACAAGTCGCCACCAGAGGTTGTTTTCCTCTCATTTTAAACACGATCCAGATCGTGGGGAAACAAAACAATTTTCAACATGGACGGTACCGATTCCAAAGTCAATCTCGGTTCGATCCCTCTGGTTGCGCTTAATGTGACCGTAAGGAAAAAGTTGGGATTTTATCTGAACCCCAAACACACGGTGGCTGCCGACTGGACGGCTGTTGCGGAGACCATGGGCTTCTCTTACCTGGAGATAAAGAACTACGAGACTTCCAGGAACCCCACCAAGACCGTCCTAGACGACTGGGCGGCTCGGAACTCGGAGGCTTCGGTCGGGAAGTTGGTTTCTATTCTGGAGGAGGTGGAGAGGAAAGACATCGTGGAAGATCTCCAACCTTTGATAGGTGCGCAACTTGTACAAAATGTTAAAACACAGTGATGCAATTGACGTGATTTGGTAGACTAACAGAGCCGACCCACAGTTGTACGGGGCCAAAGGCAGAATGTGATTTGGGGGTTCATTTTTAACTAAGGCCAGATGCACAGATTAACGTTTTCGTAGTCGGTCTAACTTCCGGTTTTCTCTGGGGTTTGATCTCCCGATTAAAGTTTGGACACCTGTAATAAAGCAGAACAAATAATGGGCTGCAGGTTTCTTTGCAGGGTCATTAGTTCTGAATCCAGTCGAAAATGAAGCGAGCATGAGAGTATCCCCCGTTTTTGCTACCAACTACATCCTAATTTCATCTGATTCTTATTCTGTCCATCTAGTGTGTGAATTATTGCTCAACAGTATGTCACTAAAACTTAAAAACAATTGTCAATATGTTTTTTTTCCCCTAATCTAGATATGCAAATGGATTACAGTTAGTCATATCTACTTTATTAGATTATATATTTAAAAAAACAGCAAAAACATCAACAAACCTCTCACTTTATTCTTTATTATGACGCGTGACTTGGGGGTGGGGGAGGCATATTGCAAGAACTGATGGTTGCCCATTCTGCCTCCGGATTTTCTTCTTGAGAGACAAATTTATGGTTCCATCTCTTATGACAAGTGATTCAGGTCCTAAAACAGCAAATGTGTGTTAGTTCACTAAATGGTTGATTTCACCTTAGAACTGGGACATTTACTTTTTCACATTGAAGTTGCTTTTGACAGCTTTTTGTGTCTTCCCTATTTCCATATACATGTATGTTTTTGACACCAGACGAGGATGTCAGGAAATACCTTGAGACCCAAAAGAAGAAAGCAGAACCGCCAGTCCAGGTTCCTGAGGTCGACAGCTGTGTCCCTCGCACACCAGAGAGGTCTGGAATCACCGTGGACGACGTCCCAGGAAGTTTGTCTTTCTCTAAAGTCACTATTACACTTTTTCTCTGAGTAAAATATTTACAACAAAGATGTATTTGACACAGTCTAGATCAGCTGAGATGCTTGATACAAGAAGTGTCTTAGCTTGTCGTTTCAGATTCAGTGATCAGTTTGCAGGATGCCTTTTGTTCGTCACTATAGAGGCTTCATGTTGCTTATCTTGTACTGAGATGCTCAGCCACCCTACATAAGGAAAACCTTTCATCTAATAAAAAAGACAAGTGCATGTGCCCTTACAGAGTATCCATACTCCTTCAAGTTCTTCATTTTTATACATTACAACTACAAATTAATATATTTTTTATGTGTTATATGATAAAGTTGTCCCAAAATGTAAAGTGAAAGAAAAATTAAGCTTTTTTTTTAATATACTTTTTTTACAGATGAAGTTGGAAAAGTGAAACGTCTTGTCACAGACTCTGTGTGATTTCTGACTGTCGCCTTCTGACACATGAACATGCTTTTTTATGGAATATACCAACCCGAAAGCATGATGCTGCGACAGCCATGTTTCATTGTGCGGACGGTGTATGGCGTGTTACGCACCGTTTGTTTACTACCACCCAAAGCACTTTGAAAAAAGCTTAGAAAAAGTTTTGTGTTTTTCATCCCTATTTCATTCTTTATGCACTATAAAATCCTTCCTATTAGAGCTACTTGTTTCTATGTTCTCAAAAGAATAATTGTAGTAGTTCAAGTCTAACCATTGCTTCTGAGCAAAGCATCAACACAGGAAAAGCGCCAAGTTATCTCAGACTGATGCCTTATCAGAAAGTTTGTATCGCTCTCACTTTCGTGCACAGCCTCGTGGGTTTTCACGTTTTGCACATCAGTCATAAATGCAACAAACAGCTTTGGACTTCTGTGGAAATCTTTTTTTTTTTTTTTTGTCCATGATTGTGTGGGCGAACGTCTTGCATTCTGGTTGCATTTAATGTCTCTTTTTTTTTTCTTTTTACCCTAAATTAAAGTTTTGCTGAAACTAATCGAAATGCATTGACCCCAGGTATCACGGAGATGTTTGACGCCTTCATCTGCTACTGCCAGAGCGACTTTGAGTTTGTCCTCGAGATGATCAAGGAGTTGGAGCAGACGGAGTACAACTTGAAACTCTGCGTGTTTGACAGGAATGTGCTCCCAGGCTCGTGTGTGTGGACCATCACCAGTGAGCTGATTGAGAGAAGGTGGGCGTTGTGTTACCGATACAATGCTCTTTGTTTGTTTCCTAACTCTTAATTACTTAACTTTTTTTTTTTTTACAGCAAGATTCAACTTTCGGTGATTGTGGAGACTTAATTAGGCTCAAACAAGTTGAATTGTTAGTGTTTAAACATAAAAATGAGAAAAACAAAAAAAACAAAAACTTTTCACCTGCAGAAAGTCTTCAGATTTCCCCACTTTCCTTTTGTGTCACATTCAGGTCATGACCTGTATTGTGTGTGTTCATGTGTGCAGGTGTAAGAGGATGGTGGTGGTGATTTCTGACGAATATCTGGACAGCGATGCCTGTGATTTTCAGACCAAGTTCGCTCTCAGCCTCTGCCCTGGTAAATAGGATTTTTATTTTCTATTTCTTGCCAGTTTAAAACGGCGCACATTTGTATTTTGCAACAAACTCCGCAACTAAACCGTAAACATTTTCCAGGGGCTCGAAGCAAACGTCTCATTCCGGTGGTCTACAAGTCGATGACAAAACCGTTTCCCAGCATCCTGCGTTTCTTGACAGTATGCGACTACACCCGGCGCTGCACCCAGGCTTGGTTCTGGGTTCGGCTCGCCAAAGCGCTCGCATTGCCCTAACCGCAGCGCAAGGAGTGGATTTGTATCTGTGGGTGCCTTTTACTTTTACTGCATTGTAAGTTTTATGTTGGACAATGATCAGATCATATGCATTGTCTCCACATATATTGGCATGTCTGCTGAAGACGTGTGAAAAACCTTAAACTATGACCACACACTGAAAATTTTTTAGAAACATCAGACCTTCATTTTTTATATGTTGGATTGGTGAGGAAAAAGGCTGGAGGAAATGGACATTTTTCTTTTGTTTTGTTTTTTTTTAACCACTCCTCTGTGCTATTTCCAAGACGGTGTCATCTTTCAGTATTTGCCTGTGTTTCAGTATTAATTTATTTTGAATACATTATCAGCTTGAAGGGCAAAACAAACATTCAAAATCCCATGTGTGCTATAATAAGATATATCTCTGTAAATCAGTGTGAGATTTGCTACTGCGAAAAAAAAAAAAAAAATCAAATAAATATTTTAAGGCTTTTTACACATATTTACCAGGGATGCCAATAGATATTGTCGTCACTTTCTCCCTCTCTTTATGTGTGTACTGTCCTAGCACTGGAACACGCTAAGGATTTTAGCAAATTTTAATTTACTTCCCCTTACACTTCCATCATCATTCATTTCATGTGGCGCAACATTAAAGTTCTCAATATGTTACTAAAGTATGAAAGTTACATTGCTTGTTACTTTCCAAGTGTGGTATATCTTTTCAGATGCAGGGCAGGATGTGCTACGTTTTCCGTAAAAGTTTTTTTTTAAGTGTCTTATTTACTTCCTCTGTTGAGTCAACATTAAGACGAGATTGGAGCTGAACAGGAAGTGAAATTGTGACTGTAATTATTGCACAAGCTTAGCAGATCTTTGCCTCTTGCTTTTTATGTTTCAGATTAATATGTCTACAATTTTTTTTATTTTTTTTTAGAACTATTTAATTATAAATGAGTGCGTATTTTACCTGTATAAATGTTTAGAAAATGATTGTTTGAAATAATTATAAATAAAACCACTTTTTTTTTCTTCTATGCGGAGTTTTTGTTTTGAAAAAGTACGTGGGAACATCTGAAAGCACGGGATGCTCTGGAGTTACGCTTAATTCAGTGTGATTGTGAAATAAAAATACATTTCCAGCAGATGGCGCTGTTGAACCCTAAAATTACAAAGGGAGAGCTCACATGAAAGCTGTTCTTTCCTTGGCTTTTTTTTTCTTTAAGCTTTTTACCCGTGCTGGAAATTCGCCCTTTCGCTCTGCCGAGCCTTTTATGTTAAACAGAGAGTAGAAAGACGTTGAACATATTCTTATTTATTTCAGTCGAAAGGTTGATTCACAAAGTTCTTCGCAAATCCGAAGTTGGCCTCCGTTTCGGCACCTTCTTTTCGTTGAAATAAGGGAAGTTTCACTGTTAATCGAATCTGCAGCACCTTTCCACTGCTGTTGTTTAAAGTGTGAAATTGAATTAGATGTCAAAGTGTGGGAGCTGTCCGCTGGCTGAGATAAGGTCTATCCCTTATTCGTTGCTTAAAATACACACATTTTCTGAATGTAACTTATTCTGATTCCAAAGAAAGAAAAAAAAAAGATTACATGTTCTTTGTTACATTGTGAATTGGAAGTAGGTGAACAAATATGGACCTAATCCATCAAAAGGGTGAAATGGCCCTTAAAACATGAGTCTAACAAATAAGAGACCGACTTTATTGTTGTAACTCACATCCTCCTTTCAACTGCAGAAAAGTCAACAATAAGAACGAGCCGTGCTATAATCGGGACATATTCTACAATCTCCCTGTTTGTGTGAGGCAGACACTGACACTTATCGGCCCTTCCTGGAGTGTTTTCTCGGCACAGCTTTGCTAAGTGATGCTTATTTATTTGAGCCATGTAGTGTCGCACTTCCGCGTTTAAGGCAGTCCCGAGATGAATCAGCTCTGTTTCTTCCAAAAAAAAAAAAAAAAAAAAAAAAGAGAAAACAGATTTCTTTAGCGTAATCTCGGATTTACGGTGTGACGTTTGACTCATATGCCACATATGCCCACTGGTGGATGCCACACAAACTGGGGGTCCTGCGTGGGCAGATGACGTCCCCGGTTTTTACGCATATGTGTCACATCAGCTGCAGTTCTTAATATCACCAGAAAGCCCTGCTCTATACCAGGTTGTTACATAATCACAGTTTCGCACTTCATAATAGTTACAAATATATAAAGAACGGATGCAAATTTATCTAAGAGAAAAGTAACTGGACATACGTCAATAGTGTGCGTTATGTCAATGTGATGTTCAGATTAATTTGGAGAATTCTGTTGATGCAGGATAAATAGAAGCTGTCCTGCCTATGTAAAGTTAAAATAAATGTTTTTACTTTATTTTCTTCTTACTTTTGTACTAGTCGAATATTATTAAGAACTTTTCCGTCCAGCCACCGTAAGGCAAACTAGAAGTTTTAATTAAAGGAAAAAGAGCCTATGATCTAAAATATTTGTAAGAACTTTAATGCTGAAGAAATAAATTAAGATGAGTTTATATGGTAGCTACTACTTTTTCCACATTTTTACAATATTTCACAAAGAACAACTTCTAACTTCTAACTCAATGGGAAAATTAGAAACTTTAGAGAAAATTAGGAGAAATAAAAGAAAACCCATAAATCAATAGTTCACTTTTAAGTAAACGTCTTTTTTTTTTCAGTTTAGCATTACAAAAATCACCCTGAGCTCACAAAAAACATTAAAAAAAAACGTATAATCGGGTCGTCCATACATACAAGTACTGCTATTCTTGGCCTTTGTTGAAATGTGATATTAGTTAAATACCAAAAAATATATATTTATCGTCAACATGCACTGTACTTTAGGCATATCATGCAATAAAAAAAAATACATTGAAGAAAATAATAACTATAACAAATGATGAGGAAAAAAAATCTAATTTTCTTATCCCTCCACTTCTCTGATCTCACTTTAAGACGTACCGACTTCAACGCAGCACGCACGGAAAGTCCAGCCAATCATAACATGTAACCTCATCTTGAAGCGCAGGACCCCGGCTTGATCTGGCAGGCCGAGCCGAACCTATCTGGTAGCTGCAACCGCCACGAAGGTCCAGTATTTGCACGGGAGGAATGCGGTAGGCGGGGCCGCGCTCGGCTGGTGTCAAACTTTGGGAATGACAGGAGTGCTGCGGGATTCGCAAAGAAGGGGAAGTGTCGCCCTTGCTGGCTCTGTTTGGATTACTTTGACTTGTTCTCAGTTGCAGTTTCTGGCGGATTTAGCACCTTTTCCACAGATAGTAACAGACTCTCTCAGCCATGTCCGAGGACCCGAGCTCCCAACCCTGGTCCATCAACAAAGATGATTACGAGCTCCTGGAGGTGATTGGTATGTGATCATTAGCTTGTTAGCATGCTGTTAACCGGCAGTTTGGAAATGTCTCACTATTAGCTCACCCAAAGCGGAACTTACAGCGCTGAACTCTAGCTTAGATAGCCGGAAAACGAAAAGACAAGCAATAGGCTTTTATTTTTCTCCACCTAGATTGAGGTGAAGGCACCGAGAGAGTTGGCCAATCTAGCTGTGTTTTGACTTGGACACGGAATAATTTACGAGGCTGTAAACAGGCATTTTCACCGTTAACGTGCAGCCAGGATCAGACTATTTGCTGGAAAATAACCGCTTTCGTTTGTCCTCGTGATACTTTCTTAAAGGTCCTTTTATGTGCTCCATGCTAAATCAATTAGAGAAACCCGAAACAAGAGTTTTCTGCCCGACCTGGCCGTAAAAGTGAGCAACCACTGTTACACAGGGAAGGACGTTGCATTTTAAAGCTTCTGTATCAGCCGTGTCGTTAGTGCTGCATGATAAGACAGTAACTTAAACTGTGTTCACGCCCATCCCACTCATCGGGGGAAAAACCCGATTCACATGTTTCTAAGTTGGGAGTAGCTACGTGACTGAAAACAAAATGTACAACTTAATTAAGTAAAATAATATACACTAGCCAGTATAATTTTTTAAAAAAAAAAAACGGTATAAAAATGTAAGCACTATCTAAGTTACAACGCATGATCACATATTCCCAAAGTGAGGATCGTGATCCCACTGTGGGTCGTGAAATATCCCGTGGATGGTCTTCAGATGAAGTCACATAAAAGTCAAAGATGGTTGTTACAAGAGATTAGACGCACTGGCTATTATAAGAGAGCATATGCGGCTAGTGATTGAATGTTTTGGGTTCACAAAGAAGCTAATTTTTAAATGAAAACTGAAAATGCCAATATGTTTTTGTTTTTTTGTGTGCTTTTTTTTTTAACCACTGGCTTAAATGTTTTCAAAGATCACAAACTTAATTCTAAGGTGGTCCTAATTCAAGAAAAGCAAATAAATGTAATAAATCTCAAAGTTTTTTTTTTTTTTTTTTTTTTTTTTTTTTTAAGAATCTGTATTTGCTTTAGAATGATTCATTTCAGGTTTAACCCATCTAAGCAATTAGGATTTTGAAGTAGACGTGATTGAATACGGTCCAGACTCATTAAAAAATGCTCAAACACATCACTTTAGCACTAATGGGAAGCCATGCAGCAGATGCTAACTTTAGCATTGTTGATATTAACAGTTAATCAGCCATAGGTTTCTCACACTCTGGCTTGAGCCATTAGATTTCTTTTCCTACCAGTTGCAGATGGATAAAAATAATGTCATAGTTTGTCTCAACAATTAAGATCTTTTTTTAATTGTCATATTAGCAATACTTCAGGACTACAATTAATTACTCTTGAGATCTCAAATCAACAGCAAAAATCAATCAACAGTAATTTATTTTGAAGCACAAAATTCCGGAATTTTGTGCTTCAAAATTTTGGATTTACTGCTATGGTGCTGATGTGTTGTATAGCCAAGAATGATCTGTTTGTTAGCATTGGTTGACAGCCAAAATATTTTATTAGTTTAGCATTCAAATGCTTATTGCATGTTTTCTATCTAACATACTCTTATCTTTTTCTGAGAATACTTCTTCCAGGAGTTGTCAACTTGCATCTCTGAAGCTGCATGGGGCTCTTAATAACTTTAGAAAATACATTTTGTAGTGTTTTTATACATATAAACTGATATATAAGCTACTTTTAGCATATTCTTGGTTTCATTAAATATCTCTATAGAATTTTAAGATGGTGTCAGAAAGCGTTTTTTGTTCAGACGTTTTTATTTGTAATTTGGCCACAAGCTATTCTTCTTCTTCATCTTTTTTCCAAAAATACAGACTAGCCCATTAAAAACATTGATGTTTTTATTTGATGAGAAAACCTAGAGATAACTGTTTTCTAACTATGAAATAAAATGTATATAAGCAAGACATATTAATGCTGCACAATAACTCATAACGGTGTCGGTGAATGCAGCATTGCAATTGGAAAGGACTGCTTGGATGCAATATTTGGTGTTTCAATTGTCATGCATTCATATTCTGCATGATGATGACATATTTACTTAACTTGATAGACTCTAGTTGTCCCTTAATGTCCAAAGAAGATCAGAGGATGGCTGTAAAGATTGAAAGCTTACTGTAATATGTTTATCTTTCCTGATATCTATTATAGCCTCTGAGTTCTTCCCCACAATAGATTTTATGAATTGATGGAACCTCTTTGATGACAAACTGAGGAAAACTTTTCTATTGAAAACAGAATATTAGTTGACATATTGACACCTGACTCTGTCTTCTAAATGTGTGTTTTTAAAAGTTCTCCAGAAATATTTGGTTGCTCCATACGGACCAGTTGTGTTGTTTTCACAGAGCCCATAAACCGAACTTCCTGTATGTAGGTATTAGAGTTCAGATTATTGAACCGCTGCTTGAAATAAGCCAGTTAAGTCAGAGCATTTTTTGAATTTGCTAATCTGTGAAATGGAGCTTTAACCTGACTGGAAGGAATCATTTGACACTGAAAATTGAAATCATGAATGAGGCTTGATTTTAAAGTGTTTTACATTTTGAATGTCGTCTTTTCCTTTTTTCTTGAGAATACATGGCACATAGCAGATTATTTTCCTTCAAACTGCTGATCTTTCTCGCTTTTTAGACTGAGAGGAGAATAAAAGTAACGTATAAGAAAAGTGCTGTCCTCTAAAATGAAATAATTTGTGCCCTCTTATGCAGTTTACCTAACCGGCACATACTTCCTTTACAGAGGGTGAGTATGTTTTCTATAAAGGGTGCTTTTTCCAAGTCCTAGGTCTTTGCGAGTTTTAAATGCTTGTAATTTTTCCTTATACTTTCTTGGAAAATTCAAGCCCCTCAAGATAACAGCTTAAACTTTTAGCTTGCGCTCAGAGATAAAGACTCTCTTGTACAGAAACCGGTTCTGTGGCATTTTCCTGTGCTGCGTTAAGCACGACTTGCCCATATAGGTTTGAAGCTGCAGAGACTGTTGCAACTTTGGACATGTAGCATGCCGAGTTTAAGAAATATTTAGGGATAGGAATCACTGTTTTAATGCAGAGGTTTAGAAATGATTAGGGCAGTTAGCCTAGATTCTATTTTATTTTACGGATATGCTAAAACTAGCCAGAATTTGTTCCCTAAATGTAAAGAAGGTGGTTTGGTTTATATTTAATCTAAACGGGCACAGATCAGTTTGGCAATCTCCCTAAACTGGATTCAATTCTTGAATCTTGCAACCAGAGTTCTGAATCTCTCACAGATTTAGCTCCATTGTTCAACTTTCTAGTATTTTGAGAAGCGTATCATAATTAATTTAATGACTCAGTCCTACATGTCAATGCAGGGTTTCCCAGCTGCTTGTGTGTTTGAGGCTAAACTGAAAAAGTTGAAATTTCACTAAAGCATTATGTGCTTTACCTTAAATCAGGGACAATTTTACACATCATATCTACTCATAAAAAAAAACTAGATGTGAAGAAATAATTAAAAGACAAAAGTGGTAGATTCATTAACAAAGCTGAAGGCTAATGCTTATGATTTTAGCCTTTTAAGAGGCAGTCAAGTGCAAATGGTAAAGTTGAGCAACTTTCCTGTAATAAACTTCCAGTGCTCAGTTCTAGCAGCCTGAAAGATCAGATGACATGTCTCTGTAGAAATTTCTCCATTTCAGAAGGACTTTTGCGCTCCTGACTTTATTCTTTTATATTTAAATTTTTTTTAAAACTTTTTTGCTCAGTAATTATTTCTGCACTGAAGACTGTTGTCGCCAGTACCACGTGGTAGTGGTAGTTCATTTATCAGTGCATCTCCATTTTTAGTTTGTATATGTTTACAAAAAAATAAATAAATGTTAGAAACATGCCCACAATTACTGTCTAGAACCAGAAAATATTATTTAATGTATTTAAAAAAAATCTCTTGTTTTCTAGATTTTTAACAATACTTTAAGGTTTTCTTGAAGGAATACACAGCGTTCATGTGGGCATTGTTTTTAAGACAGCTAAACTACAATAAAAGTTTAGACATTTCTTACATTCCATCCCATCTCTCCACACATCTTCTTACTAAAGGCAACTCGCCTGCTTGGAGTTTGCCTTCTTGTGTGTGTGCAAGTGTTGGATTTGAGGATGACTTTGTGACCAGCAGAGCTATTGTTTTGGTAACTTCCCGAGGGAAAAGGGGGACTTGTTATTACACGGTTCACGCCCACTCTTTTTCACCCCACTGAGCTCCGGATCATAGCCGGACAGAGCTCATTGGAAAATAGCAGAGCTGTCTCTTCAATCCTGAATCATACTTTGCATCGTTGGTCTTGGCAAATCTGCTGTGGAAACTTTATGCTCCCACTGTTTGTATCCACTGGCAACCAAGTCTCCTCCCTGTTCTGTACTTGGCCCTCCTTATGGTTTTATAAAAGCCACAGCAAAAGGACTTGTGCTCTAATGCGACGGTTCAGGCCACATCAGGTTTTAACACACCGCATCCTGCGCAATCGAGGAACACGTGCTGTAAATCAGCGGGTGCTGGTGTGGTTGGTTGTTTTACATTTGGACACCATTTGGAAACTGAGGTCAGGTGTCTGAGATCGTATAATATGAAAGACGCATGACTGTCAAGCTCTAAACTGGCTTGGGGGTGAGGGGGAAAGAAACTAAAAAGCTGCTGCTTGTTGCTTATCTTGGAGGAAGCTCACACATGAGGCACAAAGTTCACTGCAAGTGTAATAAATAAAAGACCAGAGAAATCTGATATTATTATTTTAGTGGATTGATTGGGTGAATTTCCATTATGTGACTTGTGAGCTTTTTCTTTTTTTTTTTTTTTTTTTTTTTGTCGCTGTACATTATTTCCAGAAACCTTGTTTGTCAGTCAATAGCGTGTTTCTGCTTTGGGGTCCACAACGGAGCTTTTTACTTAAATCATGTCCTCTGACACTAAGAGGGTCCTCCTGAAAAAGTGTCACTGAGCTGGAAACTATGGCTGGAAACCGCTGCAACAAACCAGTGAGTCCAGCACGCAATTAAAAACGGTGAAATTAGACCAACGTACCATTAACATTAGCAGTTATGTGCAGAAATGTGCTTTTAAATCGGCTGCTTGGATCCTGACTCCCAAGCGCTTCCCATTAACAGCAATGAAACTTAAATGATTGTTTCACGAAAAATGACCCTAGAACTTATGTAGAGTCATTATAAAAGTTATGGAAACTTTAAAGTAATTTTGCCATAACCATCTGTGTTTACTTGACTTTCGTGGGTGATTAAAAGAAAGCTCAGTCAGAGATTACAATTGGGTGTGCTAAAGTCAAAGTTTTAAGTTATTTCACAGTGGTTGCATATGAAACCGAATCAAAATCACTCCTAGTCAAGAGGACCCATCCATCCATCCATTTTCTTCCGCTTATCCGGGGTCGGGTCGCGGGGGCAGCAGCTTCAGAAGGGAGGCCCAGACTTCCCTCTCCTCAGCCACTTCTTCCAGCTCCTCCGGAGGAATCCCAAGGCATTCCCAGGCCAGCCGAGAGACATAGTCCCTCCAGCGTGTCCTGGGTCTTCCCCGAGGCCTCCTCCCGATGGGACGTGCCCGGAACACCTCACCAGGGAGGCGTCCAGGAGGTATCCTGACCAGATGCCCGAGCCACATCAACTGGCTCCTCTCGACGTGGAGGAGCAGCGGCTCTACTCTGAGTCCCTCCCGGATGACCGAGCTTCTCACCCTATCTCTAAGGGAGAGCCCAGCCACCCTGCGGAGGAAACCCATTTCGGCCGCTTGTGTCCGTGATCTCGTTCTTTCGGTCATGACCCAAAGCTCATGACCATAGATGAGGGTGGGAACGTAGATCGACCGGTAAATCGAGAGCTTCGCTTTTTGACTCTGCTCTCTCTTCACCACGACAGACCGGTACAGCGCCCGCTTCACGGCAGACGCTGCCCCAATCCGCCTGTCGACCCCCTGCTCCCTTCTTCCCTCATTTGTGAACAAGATCCCCAGATACTTAAACTCCTCCACTTGAGGCAGGACGACCCCCCTGACCCAGATAAGGTATTCTACCCTTTTCCGGCTCAAGACCATGGCCTCAGATTTGGAGGCACCAAGCCTCATCCCGGCCGCTTCACACTTGGCCGCGAACCGCTCCAGCGAGAGCTGCAGATCACGTTCCGGTGTAGCCAACAGGACCACATCATCCGCAAAAAGCAGAGATGCGATCCTAAGGCCACCAAAACGGATCCCCTCAACACCTCGGCTGCGCCTAGAAATTCTGTCCATAAAAGTAATTAACAGAATCTGTGATAAAGGGCAGCCTTGGCAGAGTCCAACTTTCACCGGAAACGAGACCGACTTACTGCCGGCAATGCGGACCAGACTCTGACACCGGTCATACAGGGACCTGACAGCCCATATCAAAGGGCCCGGTACCCCATACTCTCAGAGTACCCCCCACAAGGCCTCCTTGAAGCTTTAATAATGTGCTGCAACAAAGCATAAAGTCTGTAAATTGTCACAGCGTTACTTTTTTTGTTCTCTAAAAATGGTTTTGATGAGCTCATTGTGGTATGTGCTTTTTATTACATTTTTATTGGGTATGCTACTTGGATGTTTTAATCTATTTGAGTACAAGCACCGTAAAACACTGATGAATGACATTAAAATCTAAACGATAGCAGTTGCTCCTGTTGTGCAGTGATTTAAAAAAAAATAAAAAATTGCTTTTGAAAATAGAATCTGAAGAAGAGTTTGATCTGAGAGGTGGCTAGAAAGTGCTCAGCTAATAGGAGTTATTTTACATCTTTCCATAACACAACTACAAGTGCATAAAAGTTACAGGCAAGGAACAAATTTTGCTACTTGAAAATAAATAAAATATGTGTCTTTTTAATAAACTCTAAATATTGATTATTGCAGCCTTTAATTCAGCAAATGACTATCCCAAAGGCAATATAACTATTTAAATTATGAAATTGGCCTAAGTTCTTCTACATTATTAATCCATCCATGGTCTTGCTCCCTGTCTCCAGCTGGCGTGCCGGGGTACACCCTGGACAGGTCGCCAGTCTGTCGCAGGGCAACACAGAGACACACAGGACACACAACCATGCACACACACACTCACACCTAGGGACAATTTGGAGAGGCCAATTAACCTGACAGTCATGTTTTTGGACTGTGGGAGGAAACCGGAGAACCTGGAGAAAACCCACTCATGCACAGGGAGAACATGCAAACTCCATACAGAAAGACCGGGAATCGAACCCAGAGCCTTCTTGCTGCAAGGCAACAGCTCTACCAACTGTGCCACTGTGCAGCCCTCTACATTATTAATCAATATGCATTATTAGAACACAGTGTGCGACTCTAGGTTAAAATATGAAACATGCATCAACAAAGTAGCAAGTAAAAGAATCATTTATTGTAGCCAATTGAAAATAACATTGAAACACTGAAGCTTTATTATTGGTCCAAAAATGTTGTCCTGATTATAAATCTTGCAGGATTTGACCTGCCTAGCCCTTCAAGGCTCTGTATTTGATCTGTACTGCAAAGTGCTAAAGATGTTCCCATGACTTTTGTGCCAGGAAAAATGAGTCAAGCTGCAGAGTTAAAGTCATAGAAAGTGAATACTGATCCATTTTGGTTCGCCTCACACTGTTTAATATAAGTGACAAAAATACTCATTATGCGTCATCCAATACATACTAAAGTTTCCCTGTAAGAAGAGTCATCTGCAGCTTTGCCAACCACTTGTCTTTCTTACACAGAACCTTTGAGTCAGATTAGAAATGTCTATTATATTTCATCATTGTGAGCCAAATTACAGAGTCTGGGCCGGCGACAGATGTTTTTCTAGACTTAAGTTGCGTTTTGTGTGCGGAGTGGAGCACATTGCTCTGACCAACAATGCTGTTGTCACTCAGCTTTTTAAAATAATGCTGCCTCATTCTGTTTAGGTGCGCTGATGTGACGCCAACCTGCCTCCTCTTTTTGGTCTGTGTGAAAAAGGCCATTGTTGCTCTAACTCCCTTATCTTACGGGCCATCTCTTCAGGTTTATCATTCTGATTTCCTTTCATTGATCTCTATCAGTGCTTTGCAGCAAGACTGCAGCTCTTAAATGCACAGACCTTGCAACACCTACAGTGCAGACCACTTTTGTTGGCATTAAAATAATGCAGGTTTTGATATATATATATAGCTGTAGCATAATAAGAAAATCCAACTTCTCATTTACATGCATTTTTCTGCTAGTAAAAAGCTGCAATTATTGGAAAAACATAAGTCACTGGTGGTGCGTTGATTTTTATTCTAGACTTTTCAAGATGTTCCCTTTTGGACAGAGGCTTGTGTGTGTTGCTATAGAGTTCTGGTTCATCCTGTGTTTCACACCTGAATTTTGCTCTAGACCTTTCTGAGCATTGCTGAGCAATATCACTGTAAGTGTGTGTGTCTGTGTGTGTGTGGGGTGGGATTTCTTGTGGTGAAAATTACTGTGTGAACTTGTGTGTGCTTTGCAATCCTCCCATGAAATTCTATCTCTTATAATAGTCTTTAAGTGCCTCCTTTGAATGTGTTTGCTGAGCCAGTATATTAAGATTTTATTCTGTTCATTATTCCTTTGGGTTATGCTGTTTACCCGGACAATAGGCGGCGTACAAAAAAAAAAAAAAGCAGAATAACAGGACCGCAAACTGACGACTCCCCAAACACCAAACACGTTAGCTGGGTTAAGCCCTCACCAGAGGGCACTGAGGTTGAAACCGTTAAGAACATTGTGGCTGTTGTGCACCAATCATGCAATGCCAGGTTATGATACAATGTTCTCTATAGGGTTGCCATGCCAAGCACGATTTGTTTGGGGAATAATTTGCTTACAGAAAACATCGACTGCTTTTTGAAAAGATCACGATTGTTTTGGCAATGTTTCTCCAATAGAGTTGTACACGTTGTTCACATGATCTGGAACCTTTTATTTTTTTATTTTTTTCCTGAATATCTGCACGTGAGGCAGGTTTTGGCAAAATTTGAAAAAAAAATTATTAATGGTAAAATTTGAAAACAAAATACCTAATTTGGCAACTACTCTTTCTTGTCCGTTATCACATATTTTTAAACTCTTAAAAATAATTTATTTTATTCTATTTTTTAAAGTAAAAATAAGAAATTGGCCTTCCACTTTGCTAATTACATATAACTAAATCAAAACAGAGTGGAAGCTTTGTGTTGTGACCTTGCAGAAAGAAAGAAAAAAAGTTTACCAGGGCGGGGTGGGTGGGGGGTGATGTGATTTTCGTCAGGCATCTGCAACAATGAGCACTGATTTCGGGAGTTCGGCTCAACTATGCAGAGTCATTTAAGCCCAACATTCCCATTCATTGTTGTGAAGGATTTTTTACTACCGGTGCTACAGGGAAACGGGCTCACGGTGGTTCTGCCCCATCAGCGGCCCGTCTCCAGGTGCTCGTTTGGTTTATTTGGTCCTGAGTAAAAAGGTGCTGAAGCTGGCAGATAAATTTACAGCCCATTAGTTCTTGTCTTGATAATCCTGTTGAATGCTGCCCCGTCAGAATCAGGAGAATGCCCGGATCACCTCACCAGGGAGAGGTCCAGGAGGCATCCTGACCAGATGCATTGATGGTAGATGTGATCTTGGGAAATAGGTTTTTAGATTTTTCAGATGTTGTTGGGGTTAAATAAATTATGCTTACTCTTTGGATCTTCCAAGGAAATTGCCGTTTTATTAGATTATTTGAATCAGCAAGCATTTCTTTTTACCCCCTGCCTTTTATTTATTTATTCTTTAAATAACGTTGGCCTCTTTTTTTTTTTTTTTCTTCCACTCTGCTGTCTTATTGCCTGGAGTCGTATTTAATTTGATTAAAAAAAGCTGGATTAAAATGGTACATATCTACAGGGACAGCTTTATTATTTCATTAAGATCTGCAGGCTTTTTTTAACTCCTCTTTTAAACCTCACTCCATTTTTGGACCAATTAAATCCTTCAAAAACAATGAGCACTTTGTAAATGTTTGGCTATCGCAGTTATGAAGTTAGGAAAAGCTTACTCTTGACAGTGAAGGGAGCCTCCTGGCACATTTCTACCAGAGATCCAGTGAAAACAGCCTTAAGCTCATGGTGTTAAATAAGAGCCATGAGGGGGAAGTTAAATGACCTCACACGAAGCAGAAACAACAGGCATGCCTCTCCTGCAGAGGGTTTTTATCAGCTTTTAACTCTATCAGACGGCGCTCCAAACCGAAGATCCCGCTCTTGCAGGATTTACAAAAAGCTTCCTTCAAATAATGTTGTCATCCTTTTGTTTTGCAGCTGTAACTCCCCATGATCACTTTTTCTGTTTAAACTTCATCAATCTTTCACCACAGTGTGGAGGAGTTTTGGCCTATCTCCTATTTGCATCATTTGTTTTCTTTCTTTTTTTTTTTTGTTCAAGATTTTCAGGCATTCTTTTCTGCACAGCTCCCTAAAGACCTCACCACAGCAGTACGATCAGATAGAGGTCTGACCACCTTGATTCTTTTCCTTGTCAGCCATTTTGTTGTGGACTTGCTGCTGTGTTTGGCATCTCATTGTTGACTCAAATTGAGCCACATTGGAATTCTTTATTAACTTGAGAGGGAAATAATGATGTTGCGGTATTTTAGTTTAAACATCCATCTGGGATGTAGAGATTTGACTGAGATGCAAGTAGAAATGACACTTGATTAAATGAATAAAACTGTTTCATGTTAGCAAAATGACATTGAGGACGCTTGGACTTTGGCTGGAGGAATATAGATCGATAGCTAGCCGGGGTTTGCTGTGATGTCTTGTGGTGCATCCTGTTGAATTAACTGAAGGAGCTCCTGTTATTGGCCATAATTTTTGTTATTAATTAAAATGTAATAATAGCTTTAATGAAGGTTGTTTTTACTGCTCGGCAATAAAATTAAACGCACACAATTTAATTAAACTGCTTATACAGAGGTGGTCAGCCCTCATGATCTGCCATTCAAGTACATTTAATAATCAGAACAAGACCAACACCCTGCCAACCAAATATGTAATTGATGTGCCATCAGACACTTAAGGATATATATATTGGAGGCATGTGACATATATTTATTATTTTTTCAACTGAAAATTTGAAGTTGGGGCGGAAAGATCTGACCTTGAGCCTCAGACCAAAACCTTCGGGCTCCGTCTTTGATTTAGCGGAGTCACGCCTCAATCTTTATGAAATAGGACTTGGAAGTGGCGCAGTTGGTAGAGCTGTTGCCTTGCAGCAAGAAGGTTCTGGGTTCGATTCCCGGCCCTGGTCTTTCTGCATGGAGTTTGCATGTTCTCCCTGTGTATGACTTCATCAACTGAAGTCAGATGAACTGTGGACAGAATTTGTGTGAACCCAAGCAACAACTATGTAGGAAAGCAAAATTATTCAACGGGTGTTTCTTATTTTTAACAATTCGCAGGATATTTGGAAACTTAAAGCTCTTTTACATTTTACAAAGGGGGTTTGCGTTTACCTGCAAGACAAACCAGCGACGCTACTAGATATCACTTTGGTTCAATGTCACGGCGATACTGTTTTTAGGAGAGACCGTGCATAAATATGCAGTCTGTTAAGGAATGCACAGACTGACTGCATGGATTAAAAAGGATCATTAGTGTGCCTACAGTGCGTTATAGGTTTTAGCCTTATTTACTCAATGAAAAGTTGTATTCTAGTGTCATTCTTTGCTTCTGTATACTTTTCTAACTTTACCTTTCGTTCCCTAGTTTGCCACATTAGTGGCGATGTTTGAGTTTAAAGACAGAGGTTGCAAACAAATATTATTATTATTTTTTTAAGAGAAAATAGTTTGAGAAAATGATGCAAAGGGGGATTCTAGGGCTCAAACACCTAAGACTCACCAATCATCAGAAGCATCAGTGCGTCTTACTGTGGTCTGGATCTTGTCACCTCTCTCAGCTGATGTGGAAATCTCACTTTCACTGAGCTACAGCGTCTTATATTAAGTGTTGGAATAAAGCCGTTAAAAGTTTTCATGAGATCCCGTACCGTATTTGTATTAAACAACTCTGCTGGAATAAAAGTAAGTGAAGAATTATAAGGTTGTTATGTTTTTCCCCCCAGGGAGTGGAGCCACAGCAGTGGTCCAGGCAGCCTACTGTACACCCCGAAAGGAGAAGGTCGCCATCAAACGCATCAACCTAGAGAAGTGCCAGACCAGTATGGATGAACTCCTTGTAAGTTGGTCCTTTTTTCTTAAGTCCAATTTTAGTTTTAGATTCAAGAAATCTGTATTCTTGGTACGCGTGTGGAATTTATTCTACCCCTGCTTCTCATTACTCACTTTCTCTGGGCATGCCTCCAATCGATCCTGTCACTTTAGACACTATTCCAGTTGTTCCCTTAAAGTGGGGCTCCACTTACAGACGGGGAAACTGCTGCAGCAGCCTCTCACAGCAGCGCCTCGTTGCGTCTTCATCCCAGGCAGTTCAAACCAGTGTTGCACTGCGGGTAAAGGCGTATTTTTACTGAACGACATGCGGCTGATTTAGCTCCAGAGGGGGTGACATTACGTCCCATTTCGTAAACGCTCTTTTGCACTTAAAAATAATCGGATGCTTGTTTGTGGCTCCGGTTCATAAACAGCAGGTGGTTTCATCTGTATTTGTCAAACCGTCATGCAATTAATTTCGTTGGCTCAAAAGAGTCTTTTCTATTCAAAATTAATCTTTTTTTATCACTTATGACTGTCAACATACAGTGTGATGCTTTAATTGAAATAGGTTTGGTTTGAGGCATTATAATGCAGTAGACATTAGATTTACCCTTTTCTTTCAGAGAAGGATGAGTAATGTGCTTTTACAGCCCTTCCAGGTACTCATCCAGAAATCCGAGATAGGATCTCGCAGGAAATAAATATTGTGTAAGCCTACACGCATCCTTCGAAGATCACGGCCGGACAAAACCGGCACCCAATGCTGCTCAATGCTCACCGGCAACACTAAACCCTTCCCCACCCCCTTGAATCCTGCAGAATGAATCAGGGGAATGTTGCTCCCAGATTCTCGGTGGAGGAGGTCACATGGAGTACTGCGCGATCGGATTTCCTGCTTGTGGTTTTCCTCCCACAGCTCCACAGTGCGCTGGGTGCCCACTTAAAAGGCGAGGATGCACGAAATTGAAGCCAGATTGTCCCTTCCAAGAACTCCGCTTTTAAAGCTAGGTTGCAGAAAGTTTTTGCCAGAGCTTGCAAGGTATTTAGCCTCGTCTCTGAAATTCATTGATGGTAGAGAAGCAATAGTGCACCGTCTCTCTGGGTCTACTTTTGTAGTTTTTCCCTTTATATGATAGCTTCCAGGCAGTGCTCCGGAGGGATGCAGTAGAGCAGATATTATGGGCACTTCTTTTAAAATGTAAGGTGGCAATATTTAAATATCCTCTTGCATTTATGGTACCCGGCAAAACTTTTATTCTTTCAATCACGTTAAAATCACAAGTTTGAATGAATTTTCTTGGATGTTATGTAATAAACCAACACAGAGTAGTGGATGATTTTGAAGTGGGGAAAAAAAAGGACACATGCGTTTAAAGTTTCTGAACCCAGATTAACTTCTCAGAAGTGTGATGTGCTTTGATGTCGGTAAATAAAAAGTGCAACTGTTCACCTTCAAAACTCAGCTACGTCAGTCCAACTGTGTGTTTTTTTATTTTGGTATAAATCCAGCTGTTCTCTGAAGGCCTGAGAGGTTTGTTAGAGAACATTAGTGAACAAACGGCATCACGAAGATCAGGGAACACGGCAGACAAGCTGTGTTGAAATTTAAAGCAGGTTCAACTCTAAACAGTATGCCAAACTTTGAACATTTCAGAGCACAGTTCCATTCTTTGTCTGGTGGATATGCAGAGATTCACAACTCGGGTGTTGACAGGACAGCGATTGCAAGTCACTGTATTACAGTTTTTTCAATAGAATTTAAAATGAGTTATGAGATAAAATGCAAAAAAAAAAAAGTAAAAAATCATACTTGAGGTGAGATCAAAAGATGAATAATTAGAAATGAAAGGTGGTTGTTTAACCTGAACAAGTCTCAGTTCTCATAAAATGATTAGTCAGCATTAAAGTTGCACTTGAGTATTAGGGCTACAGAGTAAAAATATTGTCCTTTATTACAATTTTTCTCTCCAAGTCCTTATTATTGTCCGACTATAAAAAATTGCTTCTCCATTTGAACACAAAGCGGAAGCAAATCAGGCGCTCTTTGAATCACTAATCTGAGTCAGAGGTTGCCTAGACTACTGATGACTTGGCGTTGATGTTTTAATTTTGCCTGAAGGGCCAAATCTACTGACACAATGCCAACCAGAATTGCCAGTTCTGCTTGAGTGTTTATTCTGGTCATTTGGTTTTCCTGATGCTGAGCGCACTCGCTTCACCGGGAGGAAATCCAACTGTGGGCGCCAAGCAGACGCCCGTGTTACAGGCACACATGTTTGTCCTTTAGTCTGACGCTCTTCAATGTGCTACCAGCAACTGTAGTGGTCAGGGGCTTCATTACTGGCAGTCAATCTGTGGTTGGTGACAATCTCTTGGTGATGACATGCCTTTATATTGCATCGCTCTCTTGCTTTGTTCAAATGATGGACAGAAAAGCAACACTGTGTTCCTATTTTTAATCAGTGATGTTTTTTTTTTTATTATCATTTAAAAACCTCTGGGCTATCTTCAGAACGATTAATCTGTGTTCGATTTTGTTTGTAATTATATGATTATATATAGTCAGTACACATTTAAATATTTTTGCAGTACAGCACCTTCTTCGTTTCCAAATAGTTTTTGTGTGTGCATGTGTGGAAGCTGCAGAGGGATTGAGTCATAGTGGATGTGAGGCACTCTGAGTAACCAGAGGTGATGTAATACTGCTTCTATAGAGGCCTCTCTGTGTGTGTGCCATCTCTATGGTTCTGTTGCACCAGTTTGTGACCCTGCACTCTATTCAGTTTGCTACAATAGGTCATTTATTTTCCGCTCACTTTCAAAGTTCTCAGACGTGGCAGCTTTTTAATAGATCTAAAGAGCTCTGCTGTAAAAAAAAAAAAATAGAAGTGGGAAGATTTTTTTATATTTTTTTTTTAGGTTAAACTGGCTCAAAGGCTGTGTTATCGTGCACAACACGATGTTGCAACGATTGGTCAGTTTCAGTTCTGTTTATGAAAATAAACACATCTCACACACATTCAGCCCTGCTAATACTATTGTAAATATATATAAAAAAAGCTGATTATTTTCTTGCATTTGTCCCTTCAGATCACATGGAACTGGAATTTTGGCTAGAAAAATATTATTAACAGTGAATAGTGTTTCTGTGTAGGATGGATGTCTGGAAATGATTGTGAAAGATTTGGTAGGGGCTGACTTTTAGCATGACCTCTCTCTTTCTCAACTGGAAACTACGAGTTTTATTATTGAAGTCATTGATATCGTAGCAGTCAGGTGATCTGTCATATAGAAATAAACATACAAGAAGCACAATAATAAAATAAATGCTACAGACATATAGAGGAGGAAGGTTTATGTAATAAATAAAGGATGAAATAACAAAAATTAATTAAATAAAACATTTTTGTAATGTCACAATAGGGGTTTTCTATAGGTTTAAAATGAGACACTTTTGTGGATAACTTTTCAGCAGCAAGGCAACTGAAACAGCATTACATGATTAGAAAGTAAATAAAACGACAAATAAGCAGTTGTCTGAGT
Organism: Poecilia reticulata; assembly: GCF_904066995.2. Lineage (NCBI taxonomy): Eukaryota > Metazoa > Chordata > Actinopteri > Cyprinodontiformes > Poeciliidae > Poecilia > Poecilia reticulata. Next base: position 16,204,358 of record NC_088849.1, read on the forward strand.
TCTTATGAAGACCTGTGAAGACACTGATGCAACATGTGGTGGAGTTTCTCGAGATCTTGGAACGTTTTTCAGGTGATGGAAGGCTGATTTGGTAATTATCTTTATGTGTCTCTGGAGGTTTAGAGTATCGCTACACCCAGATTTCAGGTCTGATCGCTAGTTTCTTAGGTCTAAAGATGATGATTTAAGTTTTTATTGAAAAACGCATAAAATAAAAATAATTGATATACTTTAATGGAATCAAATGTTCTGTTTTTCTTTAAAAATACTTTTTTTGTGTGTCTAGATTGACAACAAAAGTGGGACACAGTTGGTCATTTTACTCTGTCCTGATGGCCTTCGGGTTACACAGGTTAATGAATGACTTTAAGTCCATAATTTAATCAAAAGATAAGAAAACTGTTTGCGGTGTGGACGTCTTTGTGTGCAGAGACGGAGAGGTGTGTCTGGTCTACTTTCAAAGTTAGATGAATGGGGGAAAACAACTGCTGAGAATGCCTGTGTTAGTATTCAGAGCAGTTGTTGCAGCACCCACCCATCAAACAAAAGCTGCGTAAAAAAAAACCAGATAAGATGTGTGGGAACATGTGTTATTGTAATAAAATGTTTATTGTTTTAATACACTGTCAGAACATCAGATTATAATGTAGGACATTTTGATAAAAAAATATTATTTCCATAATTGTTTTGTACTTGTTTAAAAAATAAATGTGTTTTAATTTGACAGAATTTGTCCCATTCTCAGTGTGTATGTAAAAAGATTGGGAACTCTGCCGAATAAGCTCCTTGTTATTCCATATTTAATTTTTCCGGGTTCTTCTCCTCTCACAGCTGTCCCTTTACAGCTGTGTGCGGGGTAGACGGAGAGGTCATGGTGATTTAAGAGAGAAAAGTTCAGCTTGTACTCAACCTTATTTTGTCTTGCTCCAACTTGTAGCACTCTTTAGTGCTGAATGTACTCTGAATCATGAAGTTATCTTGCTGAAGGGATTCCTTATTGAAGCACCAGACTGAGAGCCACAGATTCAATAGTGATGACTCTGCAGCAGAACCGCTCTGCAGCTAATGCACGATGTGTGAGCTAAGCATTTATGCTGATGGAGTATCTGACTTTGATTACATGCAGTTTTTGTTTTCCGGAGACGTCTATTGACTGATGTCTTTAACAAGTCTGCTTAGCTTGAGAGTTAAAATGCCTCTCAGGCCTTCAGTGCACCTGTTATGTTAAATTAATTATTTGGCCAAAAAAAAAAAAAAATTCTGATATTAGGAAAAATGTGGTAATGCATGGATCCATCAGTAATAAATAATATAAAACCAAAATATATTTACTCATTAATAAAGTTAATGTTATTTTATGTACACGGCTGGTGACACTGCTTTGTAGCATTGTTTCTTTCATCTAAAAAGGTTCTGAACTTGATTTTTATTTAGGGAATAGAAAGTGAAACACAGGAAGTAGCAGCATCACGCTGTGTGTTTTTACTCATGGAGGATCTGGTACACTTTAGAAAATAGATGGGCAACTTGAGTAAAAATTTCTGTAAAAAAAAAAAAAAAAAATCAAAGCAGCATCTCACCCAGAAGTTAATGGCTGGAGACTATTGGGTCTTTCAAATGAACACTGATGCTAAGCATGTCACCAGATTAGTCTAAAATTAGCTCAAGGACAGTAAAATCTTTGTTTTAGTGCCAGTGGTCTGCAGACCAGTTCTGTCCGTCGTTATTGTGGCCTTAAAATAAACAGTGTATATAAACCATCTAATTTCACCACCTGTGTTTTTTCTTTAGCCATGAGATCCATCATGTCTAAGTATTCCGGCACACAAACAAAAAAACAAAACCTCTTCAAATCAGTGATCCTACTGCCAAAAGTCAGCTGTGTTTTCTGTCTCAAAGGGAGCTCGTCTCTCCGTGAACAACTTTTGGTTTGGTGGCAAAGTGACGAATTAGTCCTCTATGCCAGAATTACCTCAGCTCTGCTGCTTTCCAGGCAGACACACACTCACACACACACACGCGCACACACACACACACACACACACACACACACACACACACACACACACACACACACACACACACACACACACACACACACACACACACACACACAACCCACGTACCAACACAGGCGATAACAAAGCTTTAAATCTGTTTAAAGAGCCAAGTGCTGGCAGTGTTTTTTATGCCTCTGCATAGCTGTGCATTGCAGTGACATAGCAGGTTTCTTTTGCTTACTGATGTCACATTAATCCCAAACATCACATGAAAGAAAAGCGGAAGCTTTGGTTTATTTCTCTCTTGCGGTAGTCTTACAGTGCAAAAATAAAAGTTTCCGCATCTGCTCTGTTCGCCTCCGCCCCCCGTATTTTATTTTTTAAAGTATTTTAGCATAATGCCCTGATTACATTAGGTGTCATTTTCTGTACACTGTGAGAAATGTTCAGATTAAGGATCGTCTCTGATTTCACAATGTAAATAACTGAATGATGACTGTCTTATGCCAAGACATTTCAGATTACTTATGGGGTTTCTTTGAACATGGATTTCTTTGTGTTTCCTCTAACAGAAAGAGATTCAGGCCATGAGCCAGTGCCACCACCCCAACATTGTGTCTTACTACACATCCTTTGTTGTGAAGGATGAACTGTGGCTGGTTATGAAGCTGCTCAGTGGGGGTAAGTGAACATCATTTGTCATCTCATATCTGCCAAATCAAAGTTCTTGCTACTCCAAATAATGTCTACATTATATATAATAATAAATAAATAAATGAATAATATATATAATCTATATATATATACAAAAAAAGCAGGATGAGGATGGTTCACTTTGCGTCGCTGGTTTTAATGTGATGATTCTTTTAGATGTCGTTCTCGTGACGATGGGGTGCCAGCCAGAGGAGCGGGTTGACTTGCTGCCTGTGATTTAACTGTTATTACAGGAAATGTGACGACACACGTTTTCATTGTGTTCCCTATGAGCTGCAGCTCTCTGTGGTCTTTAACTTGTTTCAGTGCTAATGACAGTGCAGAGGTAATAACAGCCCACATGGCAACCATGTGGCAGTGCTGCAATTACCAAGTAAAAGGAGCGTGAAGAGGAGGCCCCTGTAAGGAAGAGATCATCAAAATCAGACAGTTCCATCTATTTGCATCATTTAGTTCTGCTTTTATTTATTACATTTATAACATATGAGGGATATGAATCTAGTTGTGTTTTTTTTTTTGTTTTTTTCCCAAACTTGTGAAATACACTTTTTTTTTTTCCGATTTTAATTGATGATAGTCAATGGCCCTTTTATTTTTTTTTACACATTTTCTCATGTTATAAACACAAATTAAGTATAAATTATCTGTGTTTTATGTGATGGATCAAGACAGAGTAGCGCATACTAATGAAGCAGAACTAAATCGAGACATCCTTTAAGACTTTGCAATAACTAAAAGTCTGAAAGTGAATACAAAATGTCAAATTTCATTTGAAAAAAGATGAATGCTAATTCCCTCCTGCTTATTCACCACTTTGGTTTTGTCTGTCACACAAACTCCAAAACAAAGCACGTGCGATCGTACTGCTGATGTATGAAAACTGTTGCTGGCGTTCTCAGCCCCTCCCTGCGTTAACTTTGCCCCGCTCCAACGGCTCATGCCCAGGTGGCGCACCAGGCTTTCTCACATACAAGCCCCTTGGCAGCCGCTCCGCAGCTGGGCTCGGGGCGCCGTGCCCACCAAGCGACGCTTGAGCCGACAGCCAGCCTCACAGCAGGGGCAGACGCAGCCTAAGATGGCCTCGTTCCCTCTTATCCCCGTTAAACAGAAGCTCTTGATGTTGAGCTTTATTGAGTGGAGTAATTAAATGATGGCCGTGGCGACGTCTGCCATGGAAACGGACCTCGTTGAGGTCGAGTTTATAGAGCATCACTCCACAGGGTAGAGCATACCAGACTAGAGGGAGAACAGCCCCTGCCTGATTGTCCACCCTCCGACCCCATCCCGGCTTCTGTCTTTTGCTTTTTTTTTTTTTTGAAAAACAGCTCAACGGTTAGCCAGACATTGCCCAGACATTTTTTTTTTTTAATATTGAGAATGGCAGAAAGGAGCATTCCTTCAGGTCTGATTTCCGATTTTAAAAAAGAAAGGGAAAAAGAAAAAGAGTTGAACTGCATTTAGATTAGCTTTAATTTTTGCACAGATGAGTACAAGTTGAGACTCATCAAAATACCTCATCTTGCCTCAAAACTTGCAGTTTCTTAGAACAAATGCTGCCCACTTCACTCTTTTGAATTCTTCTTCATCAAAAAAATAAAAAAAATGTAATCTGTTTTTCTTTTTGCCCAGTTATATTTTCTTTTCTTTTCTTTTACTTTTTCTTGTCGGCATGTGGTGCCAATTTTTCCTCAAATTTCCACCATCTCTGCTGGAGAGAATCTTTTTATTTTTATTTTACTTGCTAATCTTTTGAACTGGTGTTGTATTAAGTGTTGATGCTGAACAGACCGAGTATCTCTGTGGGCTGAGACTAACACACTATTCATTCAAATCAGTCAGCACTACCTGGACTGACCTGCTGTCTGAACAAACTCATTCAAGTCAAAACCTGCAGAGCTGAATTTCGAAATAGGCGCACTGAGGCTTTTCAGGAAATTCCTGTTGTGAATGTGACATGTAAACAATAGTTTCATCAGAAGGCTCCAGAGCACCTCCACTGTGTGAATTCACATCTGAGATGTAGTCACTGAATCACCCACAGAGACTGATTATGAGTCACCGAAGCAAATGCATGCATTTCCTGGAGATCACAGGCGGCTTCTCTTGACCTTCTACCTTCTTTTTCAGAGATCAGTCGGATGCCTGTTTGGAAGGATTTCAATGAAAACACATGATCCTCAGCTATTTCAAAAATTCTGACTGGTGGCTTTCACTGTAAGAGTAACTGTAAAGATCTGGGTGTTTTAAACAGCGAGAATGTCCTGGTGATCAGAATAACGTTAAGACACTTTTACAATGGCTGCTTTTTTTTTTTGTACGCAATGATGCTGCCTTTGGAAGAGCTGAAAAGACCTTGAATCATCCAAACAATTTTGGCCGTGTATTTGCTCTCTTAGGGTTAAGCAATCAATACTCCAAATAGGCGCACTGCACATTTTAGTGATATCCTTGCAAATGATAGATTTAATGTTGATATTCTAAATTGCATAGACATAAATAACAAGATAAGCATATCCCTCCTGGAAGCGTGCCACAGTTGGTTTTAACACTGTTTTTGCTTCATTTCCATTTCTAGATCTTTGACTCGATATGCCGATGTCTTTTTTTTTTTTTTTTTCAGAACTAAGCTGTTGCACTTTTTAATGGCTCATTTAAAAGAGGAACCATTAAAAGTCAAACTCAGTTTTGATAAAGTATTCATCGTGCATACACTTTGTCCTCCCTGAGTAGCTTTTAGTGGTGCACATTATAAAGCAGAAACTCAAAGCTGTCGGCTGCTTTACACAACCGCAGAAATTGAATGTGATTTTGCTGTCTTCTCAATACATTCCTCCTGACGTGATCGCAAAAGTTAATTTTCCACTTTTAGACGGTGGCAAATAGAATTAGCCTTTTTTTCCCCTTTATTGGTTATTGCCATTTATCTCCTGGGTTTCAGACTGAATACAAATGCTAAGCTAATGAAAATAATCTTTGCATTCTCCTGCAGTACATCGGTCTCACCCCCTCAGAAAATGATGCAACTTCACCAGAGGCTTCCTTCAGTCTGAGCCAACAATGATATTTTTACACCCTCCACGCCTTGCTGCAGTTCCTCCAATGCCCCACCCTCACTTTCCTCCTACAGCTTCACTTGGCATTCCACAAAGGCCTTTAGCACAGTTGGCACCAGGTTTCATGTCCTTCATCTACTTCCTCATCCTCCCCTCACACCCCACACATTTTCCCTTTGTTTCACAGCTGCCGCTCTGTTTAAAAGAACAAAACAGCTAGGAGGCGATGTTCCCGAATGAAGCTAGAAGTTCTGCCCAGTTGGAGTTTGCTTAAAATTCAAAGAAACCAAAATATTTGCCTAATCCGCCATGTAACTGAAACTATGATTTGACATTTTCCAGAGTAATTTGCATGCTCTACGCCGCTCTGCCCTGTCAGGACTTAATTTGCTTGATGTGATTTATATAAACTCTTCCTCAAGGTTTTCGAAAGGCAGCTTTCAAATTAGGCTTGCGGGTGTCTTGCCTTTCCCATGCTGAATGAACCTTTCCACTGTTAACCCGTCGGTACGTGTCAGCTCGCTGAAACAGCCTAATGAGGCATGAGGAGTTCGATCAGATGAGTTTAATTTGAAGAGGGCTGACAAGGCTGGCATTTAGTGAGACTCCAAAACCTGCGTCATGCTGCGTATGCTTCTGCCACTGTAAAGGGGACGTCGCCGTTTACAGTCGGAAAAAAAGAAAAGAAAAAGTGTTTAGCCCGCAGAATGGCTCCTTGTTTACAGTGCCTTGTGAAAGTATCGCTTTTTTTCACATTATGTCCCATCAGAGTGAAAAGACTTCATTCAATTTCTCCAGGATGTTGCGATGTTTTTTTGGTGTTTTTTTTGTGATTGTTGTCGGCTAAAATACTACCCCAGTTTTGTGACATTCTTTTGAGAAGTTGCAGTCATAGTTGCACAATTTTAAGTTTCATTTTTGCCGTTACATCGTCTTACAAAAAAGTTTAAATTGCTGCCCTTAACTTTTCTGAATACAAACCTGATTGTAACATGGTTAATATTTAAAATGCAGGTAACATTCAAGTACCTTCTTGAAAAAGGACACTTCATGCAATTAAAATCATGTCCAGAGGAGTTGTCAAAGTGCACAAGAAGAATCCCATTTAGGTCATTAAAGTTAACATGAACATTATAAGCAGTGTAATCAAATTCTACAGAATATGTTCAAATGTTTTGTTTTGTTTTTTTTTTTGCAAAAAAAACCCCAAAACAATGTTGATTTATTAGTTTTTCTTGCCACACTTGGCATAAAGTAAAATTTACATTTCTCGTGTCATCTCACTATAGCTCATTTTCCACTGTTGTTGTTGCTTTGCCCCTACGTTTTCCTCCACAACGGAAGAGATATGTGGAGTACATGACTAGACATCATTCTCGGAGGAGTTTAAATACCTTGGCACCACACTGAGTTGGAGATGGACAAACAGATTGGAGCTTTATGTGCAGTAATGCTGGCGCTACTCAGATATGTTGCGATTAAGACAGAGATGGGATGCCACAAAGCAAAGCTCTCCATTTACCCGTCCATCTGCCTTTCAGCTCTCACCTGCGGTCTGGAGATGTCAACCGTGCCTGAAAGCATGAGATTATTCAAACATTGTTAAACATCTAGACTTCTCCTTCTACATTCACCACTTTAGTTCCTCTGATTAAAATAGACAGAAGGTTATAGTTAAAACAAGTTCACGAGGTGTGAATATGTCTGCAGGCCACTGTAGGGTTTCCTCAGCCTCTCCTTGTGTCTGGCTCAAAGAATGCCAGATCATGAAGAATTCATTAAACTCCCCTCTAGTTTCTCTTGTTTGGTTTGTGGCCCTGCAGTGACACTATCCAGTCTCAGGTGTCCTGGCATTAATGATGCTGTAAGTGCTCAATTCTGTGCTGAAGGTCAGGACATCCTAAAATATTTAAAATAAATTGAAATCTTCAAACTCTGAGCCAGACATTGTTGGTTTAACAAAAAAAAAAAAAAAAAACACAGTAAATTTGATCCTGGAGTTTTGTCGCCTCTGGCTCATTTCCAGGTGGTGTTTGTCTGTGCTGCAGACAAACACCAGGCAGACAAATGAGGCAGCAGTCGGTGTGATGTTTATGCAGTTGTCTCAATGCAGCAACATAAAGCTGGTCAGGCAATTCACATTCATTTCGATTTCTCTGCTTTGTCTCTGTTCACCAGTGTTGCACAGTTTTCTGCAAATAGTGGACCTCTCATCAGGGGCTTCCCGTTTGTTTGCTCGGAAAGGTGCACAAAGGAAATGGCCAACTGACTTTTCAGTGGGAGTTTTCCTTTGTGAAGCTGGAGCCGGGGCGGGAGAGACATGACGACAGGTTTAGTCAGCAGAGCCCCCCCAGACCCCCACCCGACTCTGCATTCAGTGAAGACAAAGACATCAGTTCCATTTGTAAACACAAATCTTAACCCAGAATTTAACTCACTCATTCATTCATTCATTCATTCATTACTTTTAATCTGAGTCTTGTAAATGGATTTTAGATATTATTAGCAGGAAACTTGAAAGTGACTATTACACAGTTCACATCGGTGTTTGAAATACTTTCATATAATGATTTCAATTATGTGTTTTTAAGGTTTGGAAAGTGCTTGATTTCTGTATAAAGTCCTTGAACGTGCTTGATGTTCAACTGGCGCTGTTTTTGCACATAGTGCAATGTGACACTTGAATAAGCCTAAATTTGCAAAATCTCGTTTACAGTTGAAACCAGATATTTTCTAGGCAGGTCGGCTGAGATGCAGAGTGTCGTCACCATAAAAGTCTCCAAAACCACCGAAAGAAACTCGCGAGGCTCATCACTTGTTGTTCTTTTGAAAAAATAAAATAAAATCGCTAGAGGAGTGTCAGAGGATAAGTAGAGAACAGTGCTTCTTTCATACCTACAGTTCGCCATGTCTCTTTGCTCTGCCCACTTTGGTGGAATTTTTCTGAATTTGCCAGCGGCGGGGTTTAGCTTCCAAAGCGAGTTTAGTTGATCTTGAATCTAGCACTTACTAAAATGCATTGTTCTAAAATATCCAATTTTTTCACAGTGACATCTGTGACATCAACTAAAAATCATTACAGTGACATCAACAAAAAATCTTTGCAAGTCGAGTTATGTTTTTGTGTCGTCTGCTGACCAGGCTCGGTGCTGGACGTGATCAAGCACATCATCTCACGTGGCGAGCACAAGAACGGCGTCCTGGACGAGGCCAGCATAGCTACCGTGTTGAAAGACGTGCTGGAGGGATTGGAGTACCTGCACAAGAACGGCCAGATCCACAGGTAGGCCCACCTCCGGCGTCGGTGCCACGATAAACGTGACGCAGCGGCCTTTCGGCATTTACTTCTGTCCGTTTTATTGGACTTCACCTTAGGGGATTTCAAGGAAAGTAATTCGTTCAACTGATCAATACTTCTCTATTCATCCATCTATTCTTTCATCCTATTGAAGAAGTCTTGCTTTCATCCATTAGTTTGCCTCTCATTAACATTTTTTTAAGGTGCATTTATCTGTTTACACATAAGACTGAAAGCTGTAATTTCTGTGTAGATTAGTATTGAAATCAAACATGAAGAAGGCATATTAATGCTGTTTATGGACTATCTGCTGATGCTGTATCTGTCTTCGCATGTTGCTGCATCTCACTGTTACAAAGCACACAGCATTTAAATGTTTTCTCTTGAGACTTTGTGGCGGCTCTACAGTGCCGTCAGAAAGACAACATTTGCTCATGCTCTTAATATAAATATTTTAATTAAAATGCAATTTTTTTTTTGCAATTAAAGGTGTTTACAGTAATATGTTATTGTGAAGTTTGAGGCAATTAAGGATAGGGTCAATTCAAAATTAAATAGTTATTGACTGGAAAAACTGCATTTTTCTTCATGAGATAAAACAAAATAAATATCAAAAATGTTTTTTAATGGGAATCTTATTTTGTCATTTACAGTTTTGTCATTTTTTGCAGGATTTATTTAATTTAGAAATCATTTAAATATATAAACATGAAATAAAGTAGCATATTTTTGAAGAGTTAAAGTAATTATTTTACAAAATAAAAACATATATGAAATAGATGCATACATTGTGAAATAAATAAATAAAGGTAAGTTGTGACAGACAAAAAAAAAAGCTTCCTCTCAAATTTCTTTAAATTTTTTTTTTATTTCATGGAAACACATTTATTATTTGCCTGTTTGACTTGCTGCCTCAGGGAGGCGCTACAGGTGCATCAAAACAAAAATGGACTCAAAAACCGTTTCTTCTCAAATGCAATTAACACCATTAACACTCTCATGCGCTAATCATATGGTGGCTATATATGTATGAAAATTTAACTGGTTTAATATTATAAATAATTGTACTGTCACCATATTTATGTTTATATTGTATATATTTCCTACATTGCTTGCACTGTTGGAGCTGACCTTAATGTCATTGTACATGTGTTCAGTGACAAACGATAAATTCCAAATTCTGTTTATTTTATGTTAACAGTATTTTTATTTTATTTTTTTAATTTAATTTTGAATGAAACAGCTCTGCATAGTGTCTTACTGCTATTAGGAACAACTAACAGCAGTAAGTTATATCTGAACAAACAAAGTTAGTTTTTATATCACTTTGACTAACGAGTAACTACAGTCTGACTACAGTCAGTGTCTGACAGCGTGAGGGTTGAAGAGGAGTTGAAATAATTATGCAGAGCTTGAAAGTTGTGACTCATATTTTCTTTTTAAATGTTGTTTCTGTGCTGGTTTCATTGATTGTCTGTGAAATACAAGAGCAGACCGAGCAATTTCAAGCTGAACATTTGCTGCATAATTACTAGAATTAAGCAAAGTGACTCTGCTGGCTTCGGAAGAAACAGGTGGCTGAGAGAGTGGTGAATTATGAGTCACTCCGATGCGTCTCTAAAACTGATGCTTTATGAAATTCTGTCAGAGGGACATTAAAAAGTGTCCTTGATTTAAAACTAATTGCTATTAATCATTCTTAATTTCCAGGAATATTAGGTAATTTGGCAGAGACGGTGCCTATCTTTAGTGATTCCCTTTAATGATTTATTCAAACTGCTTCAGAAAATTTTCTTCTCTATTATCCTTATTGTTTCTGAAACGTTTTTTTTGTTTGTTTGAAGAAATTCAAAGTAATAATATGAAATGTACTAAGTAGGAGGTTAGAAATGCCCGCTCTCCTCTGTGGCGATGTAAGGAATATCGGTGTCGGCAGCATTTAAATTGGAAGGAAAACTGAAGGGAAGATTCTCTGCAGGATGCTTCCGCCTCTGGACGAATGGTTTCCAAATCTGTGGCAATAAGCTTACATTGGGAACCAAATGAAACAAATAAAAAAAGGCCAAATGAAAACAGTATTGTTGCTCTTTTTTTTTTTTTTTTTAAATAATAAATTGGGGAAATGTCAAAAGATCATGTCTTCAGCAGAGCTCTTTATCCCCAGGCACTTGCATGTAGCTCTGATTCATGAGAAAGAAAAGTTGGGGCTGTCCCACAGAACTGAATAAGAATTTACATTCTAGCCAAGGAGGGGGCCTGTGTTAGTTAAATATGTTCCCGAGTGTTTAATCTCATATGGCGACGGAGCCTCGGCATAGGGATGAGGAAGAGCTCAGGGACTGAGGTTCCACGGCAACAAGGAGACGGGGGAGACGATGTCACATGACTTGCTCAGTCCGATGCTGGACAGCCGGAAAGCAATTAGAGCCTCACCGCCTCGGATGGAGGTATTTACCACAAGGCGGTGAAGGGTTTCACCTCCTCAACATTCTCAGCAGCTTGGAAAGTCATTACTGGGGGGGGGCGAAATGTTGACAGCAGGTGGACGTTATGTTACATGTATGAGAGCAAGAGCAGATTATTTGAGTTAAATTGAAGAAAATCACCTCAACATTCTGTCATGTTACATCCACAAACTCCAGTGTAGTTTGGGTGATTTTTTTATTTTTTTTAATGTAATAACCAACACAAGGTAGCACATAATTGTGAAGCAGAAGGAGAATGATGCAAGGCTTTGTCATAAAATACAAAAGAAATGTTGCATACGTTGAGAACAGCTTGAAATGTTTCAATACTCCTTAGTGAAATAGAACAGTTAGTTGTCTTCAGAAGTCATCAGGAAGTTTGCAGTTTTATTTCACTGATGAATTCATCGTTTCTATGATAGAGAATATAAGAGAGGAAATAAAACCCCACATAAACACTGTGGAGCAAAGCAGATAGGTCAGAATGTCAATCTCTTGATGTGCAAAGTTTGTACAGGCACAGCCTGAATTGGAAAAAATAAAATAAAATCCAGAAAACCATTCATCATTTTCCTCCTCCTTCACAGTTATGCAAGACTTTGTGTTGATCTATCAAACAAAATCCAATTAAAACATGTTTGAATTGCTGTCGCTGTAACGTGCCAAAAGTGTAATCTTTCGTACTGTGCCTGAAAGATATTCGAACAAATTACTGATATTCACTGTCTGTTAGAAGAGATGCTTTAGATGAATCTGTGTTAACACTGAAGTGAGTACAAGGAAAGAAATCCAGCAGAATGAAAAGATCTATCAAAATGTAGTTCCAGAGGAAAGATCATTTTACGGTCATGGGGGTTATTCTTAAACAGGGGTGAGGATTGAAAAGGTTATTTTATGCCCATATATGGCCCACAAAGCATCCAATAAAGCCCCTTTTACAGCCCTGTTAGGAACACGGTGAGCCTGGCACTGGGATGTAATGTCTTAGGAGGTGACCTGTTGGTGCTGCAAGGTGCACGGCTGCCAGATGAGAATGATAAATCTCCCCGACAGTTTCATACCACGGCTGTTCCCACCTGGCCGCTAGCTGGCTAATATTTCACTGTGTCATACCTTTATGAGGGCACCACTCACGTGCTGTTCAGTTTTCACCTTCTCAATTCGGGTCAAACGTAAGGATTCAGATTTAATTTGCATCAGCACATTAAAATCAATACCATCCAGCAACTGCTGTTGGAATAACTTGGTGCGGAAAGATTGTTTTTTTTTTGTTGTTTTTTTTTTAATTCATCTGCTCCAGCTTTTCTTTGAACTTACATGGTGCATTGTGTCAGCACCTCCTCCTCCATCCTCCTTTTCCTCTTCTGTGAATGTTAATGACTGCACATAGTCTGCACTCTGCAGCCTTTCTCTGAGCATTATGATCTGCTGCAGTGAACCATCGGCGCCATGGATTTTAAATGAGTGCACCAAGATTGGGTTGATCACTCTTCATAAATTATGTTTGTTCCCCCCCCCATTTACTGTAGCATGGAGTTATAAAGCTTGAATGCACATTAAAGTAATGGTTTGTATCTGCAGCATTCCTTTTCAATGAATTTTAACAAGCTAAGAAGAAGCAATTTACCATTATAGAGAGTGGACTTGTCAAATAAAGATGTCGGTAAAAAAAAAAAAAAAAAAAAAAATCATACCGAGCTTAGAAAACTTTTTGTAGTCACTGACATAACTTCAAAACATCACACAATGTGTCTGAGCAATATGAGTGTTGTAGGTGTGACAACTATTGTTGGCTGGTCCCACCTTGTTCTGGCCAGGAATACCACAAAAGCAGCTCATCGAAACGGTTTCCCTCCCTAAATACATCAACAGTAACCCAACATTTTTAGCAGATTAACTCAACTTTGCTAAGCTTGGTTGGTTTCTTCTTGATTAGTGTCAATGACATTTTTCTAAAGATAATGTGAAGGAACGTCGGACCTGTAACAAGTACAGTAGCACATCGTTACGCATGTATGTAGCAAATGTCTAAAACGTGCATATGCACCAACTCACAAGTAGTTTTCCTGTCACAGACTTTATCATCAAACCAAACTGAGAAATATTATAATCTAAAGCATTTAGATCCCAAAAAACTAAGCAGATGTTATCTATAAGGGGGCAAATACTTTTCATGATGCAAATACTGCATCATGACGTTTGGCACTTTGTTTCAAGCTACTCCAACATTAGCTACGGTAATGAATCTAAGTATTTTCCTCCTTCTGTTGTCTGTCATAATTCATCATTTATATTCATATTTGCATTGATACACTACCATCTTACTCTTCACTTAACCTCTAGGTCTGTTTTAGCATCAGATAAGGTATGTCTTGCTCTACATGATGTGTTCAATTACCATACATTTGCTCTTAAGATGATGCTAATTATACAGCCTCAACAACATTCTCAATATCATACCAGGGTCACTCAATGACGTGGCATTGGAATTAATCCATTTTACATCAGTTTTTTGTTGACGTATAGGTTTTAAAATGTAAATGTGTGAACTTGGATATACCTTTTGAATTATATACAGATCAAGATCGCCTCAACCCATCAAGTAAATTGTAGATTTCCTCCATCTAATGAATGACTGACTGACTTTAAAACTACATTCACTAAGAAACTACATACATTAAGCATTCACTAACCCCAACCCTGCCTTTAAACCAGGATGTTTTTCCTCTGGAGTCATTTTCTGAGGTGGTGTCCTAAATGACCTGCTTTTACTTGTTACTGAGGGCTACGTGTGCTCGTATCCAGAACGTGCAAAAATCTGAAAGATAATGCAACCTGGTATCACCCAGCCGCAAAGTGACAGACTGACACACTGCAAATATTTCGAGCTCAGACGTCTATTTCACAGCTCGGTCTGTGGTTTTACAAGCCACTTGCGCCGAATATCTTGTCTTCTCATTTTGCTCATCCGTATCCCCTTTCTTCTGAATCATCGTTGTCACCATCATGACAGCTGTGTAATTAAAGTTGTCTAGACATAAATGCTCATCAAAGTTGCATCACACGTAGGACATAATCAGCTTTTTTTTTTTTTTCATAAACTAGATCCTTGAAGGCAACTATCTACAGAAAGCATTGTAGCATTCCCTGTCTGCCTATTCCTTAACATGGGAATTCCCTTTTTTTTTGGCTGTTAGGAACATTAGCTGCCTTCATCCCCTTGGTGATTGCCACTCCTTGTCGCTTTTAGACACGTTTTGGTTGTGTGCTAATTTATTGAAGCCCTTCTTAGTGAAAATAGCCTCTTCACTCAAGCATACAGCAGCATTTAAACTGGGATCTGAGCTCTTTGTGAACATCTCTTCAGTAAATTATGTCCGATTGGTAGCTTTTATGTGGAGATTACCTTTAATCTTTCTTTGTAATTTGTTTACATGAAGACATCTACTTTTCCAGATGATGTAGATTCTGTAATAATATATTTTCTTCAATATTTATTTATAATGTGTCCTGGAATACTAGCACAGATTTTTTTTTTTTTCTTTTCTGAAGCAGCAGAAGGATCAATTTTCTTGTTCCAGCGCCCCCATCTGGTGGCAATATAAAATTGCTTTATGGTTTAGATTTCTTTTCAGTCATTGTTTTTTCTAATGGTGTACTTTTAAGTCCGTTCAGGACAGATGCTTGTATAAACCAGAACAGCTGGATGTTGTTTCTGAAATGCTCTGCGACGGTTTGTTCTCTGCGCCCTGCGCAGTATTCATTCCTCTTTCTGTCCTAAATGCTGGATAGCAGAGACGCGCGTCGATAGTGACACTTGTGCTTTCCTCACTATTACATCCTCGCCTTTTACTTGACCGTCGGCCTCTATCTCTAAAAGTCTGTTGCTATGACGACACTGTCTGGCTGGCGAGATGGCAGTGTTCGCTGCGTGTGGCAGTCAGACAGCTGTCCCTGCTGAATCCTCTTATCACCAACAGGGGAGGCAGAGCAGGGATGAAAAATTTAACGGCAGACTATGCAAGAAATAAGAGAGCTGCAGCGTATGCGATTCAGAGCTTATGTGCCATTTTAAGACGAAGAAGAAAAAGAAAAATAGCAATTGTCAGTGATTTCTGATGTCAACCAAATGTCAGCTTCTTATGCTACTGTGTTGTAAGACATTTACTAAAATGAGGTTTTACTTACTTTTGCAGAGATCTCAAAGCTGGAAACATTCTCCTTGGAGATGATGGTTCTGTGCAAATTGCAGGTATTTTTTCCCCCAACAAAACATTTTTCATCTGCCTCTACTTGTAACACGTTATTTATAAAGAAACTCTTTATCTTCCTCCAGTAGCTTTTGGCAACTTTAACAAATATTTACGGTCATAGAAAAATTATCTGTCTTGACAATACTACTATTTCCTGCTTACTTTTGATTCTTCATTATTATTATTATTTTTGTTTCCTGTCTCTCTAGACTTTGGCGTCAGTGCCTTTCTAGCTACAGGTGGTGACATGACCCGAAACAAAGTGCGCAAGACGTTTGTGGGAACGCCGTGCTGGATGGCCCCAGAGGTTATGGAGCAGGTCAGTACTGTTTAGAATAAAAACGGGCAGTAAACCGAAAACTGTTCTTCAGGAAGTAAAGCAATCTGTGACAAAGCAACCATTTAGTAAGTATTAAATAACTTGAATGCAGTCTTTCCTTTTCGCAGTATTTATCACAGCAAAGGCTACTATTTGTGAATTGTCTGCAGTTTAAAGCTAAAGAATAACTTTTGACTATTTTGACGTTGTGAAATGTAGGAAATCTGAAACCTTTTTTATTAGCAAAAGGAAATTGTAAACACAATTTTTAATAATTGCATCATTTAAATATGAAGGTAATTTTGAATTTGAATTGAAACAACACAGTAACAATAGTCGGTAAAAGTTCTGGGAGCAGAAGAAACTGGTTCCTGAAGTTTTTAGCAGGGAATGTTACAATTGGGTTTCTGGCTCATCAACAATCCTGAATCTTAATTGATGATTTCACATTGTTCCAAATCTTTTTTTGTTGTTGTTGAGAAGTGTGGACTGCAGGAAGACTCTGCTGCTACAATGCCCAGTATTGCTGTTTAGCATAATCTTCCTAGGCTCCTAAAATCTGAATATAATCTGTATGCGTAAAAGTGCCATACTGCAACTCTCGTATGCATCCCGGCTCTAAAACACTTGAATCATTAGCATGTCATGCAACTCTGCAGAGGCCTGATAAATCATTCTATCAAGGTAAGTTGGAGAAATGGATGCATCTAAAACTTGAAGAATAGCAACTCTCAAGAACTGGACTTGGCTATTTCTGCCTTAGGCACAAATGCACCTCATGCTGTCACAGATTCAGGGTTTTGACCTCTGTGCTCCTAACAGGTTTGAAGAGTATGGTGACACCTGTAATTTTCTGTCTGATCTAAAGTTGAGCTATGGCTCGGAGAACGCAGTGGAAGCATCATCTTCCCCTTCCATGCCAGAACTTTATTTTGAATTTATGGATTACTCAGTAAATTAGGTTCACAAACGTTGGAGATGTTCCTGAGCCTACACAGCAACTTCTGCAGCAGAATTAAACCAGTTTTTTAACGTGCCTCTGAATCCAACGATCAAAGACTGCCATTAAATATCAACTTTTGGTTTGGCTCTTTTCCCAGATTTTTCAGATTCTTGAAATCTGGTTATGGTACTGTGAACAGCAGATGATGGGATATTTAAAGTCTTCCCTAGTATTTTATTGAGAAACATCACTCTGAAATCATCTCACCTTTATTTTTACTGCATTTGTTGCTGACTTGTGAACCTCTTCCCATCTAAGATCGTTTTGCACCTGTAGCTATTGACGTAGGAACCGGGTGGGGAATGCGTCCCATCCAAGAACTTCACCGCAGTGGAGAAAAATACTTGATTTTGAAATCTTCGACTCTCGTGCTTTTATTTTGAAGGTGCAACACAGCATCATGTCGGAGCCCTTTTGTGAAGGCTCTGAATGTTTTGAATGAGGTTAAACTTGTCTGTCGGGAATTTCACCAATATGACTTGTTTACAACGCCTAGTCTACTTTCTTGTATAGAAACCAAAATCATTTTGGTTCACTCATCTTAATCCTGCGAGGGTAGAGTAATGTCAGTGCAAGCAATGGCTAAACAAATCAGGTGTTGCCCTGATCGAGGATGATCAGGGCAACACCTGATCATCCTCGACTATTTATCAAGATGTATGACTATTATATTCCATATAATACCTAATAATGTCTAATCAGGAGAATGATAGAACACAGAGTAGTGATGCAGTTGAAGAAAAGTAATGTGGAGACACTGAGGTGAGCTCTTAAATTAGTTGAGTGAAATATGTATTAACCTGTTATTACTTTTTAAATATTATTTTATCACGAGAATAACTGGTTCACAGAAGAGATAGGAGAACCAGGTGGAGCTTCAGGGTGTGAGACAAGGTATGAAAATCATACTTAACATAATAGACCCAGAAAGGAGAACAGGTGAGGACTCATGTCAGGTTTATTTATTTATTTATTTATTTATTTATTTATTTATTTATTTATTTATTTATTTATTTATTTATTTATTTATTTATTTATTTATTTTAACCGCCATTGTACTCAGGAGCTGTACCTTAGATATGCATCTGTGAAGCCATTTTGTATGTCTAGGAGCAGCAGTACAGCAGCAGTAGTAAGGAGACAAGAAAAGGAGAAGAAGGTACAGGGCTTGAGGTGAGGTCTTAAAATAATGAGTGAAAACATTTAATGTATGGTTAAGTTATGCTATAAGAAGAGTAGGCAGAACAGAGATGTATAATGCAAATCAGTTATTAAAAATTCTCATTCTGTATGATAAACCCCCCCCCCCTTTTTTAGCTTTTGTAAGTCGCAAGCTGGTACTTTACATTACACTATGTAATGTGTTTACAAATACATTAATGTCATTCAGGGACATCAGGGGCTTCAGTCAGGAAGTCAAAGTGAGGGAGAGACAGGAGCAGAGCAGGAGGTAAGAGCGAGCAACACATAGCAGTCTAAAAAGATTTTGGCTCTTTTGCCTCAGAGATTTTCAACCTTTTGTGCCACAGTTCATGTTTGGCAAATTATTGAATGCTGAAAAGTGAGACAGCACACTGAATTCCCAGTGAGACATTAAGCTTGACTGTTTAGGTGTGAGAGGTATCATTTATTTATTTTTTGTTGCCAAACTTGCATCGTTCTAAACAGTTGTTGGAAAAGAATAAAGCTTCTTTTTTTTTTTTTTTTTTTTTACACTTTCTCGTTGGTGAAACTGCTGTTTTGAGTTTAAGGGTGCATTCATACCAGCCATGTTTAGTCAGCTTTAATTGAACTCTGGTTGTTTGTCTAGGCAACCGGTTCATTCTGGGAAGGGTGAATACGCAATCAAACTGATGCAGACCAAAAAAACAAAAAAAACAAATCTACCTTTTCTAAAAAAACAACAATCTTAGTCTCAGTTTTAGTGAAATCTGGTGCAGTTAGAATGCATATGTGGATCCCAAAAACACCGGACTGCTTGTCAAGCGAGCTATAGCGCCCACATTCCGGGTAAATACAACCTAAACAAACGCAAGAATCTAATGGTAGAGGGAAAAATAGGTTGGGGTCTTTTTCCAAAGAGAAACCCTAAAATCTGGCACCACGTCATTTGTGAATAAGGAAGTTGTGCTCATGACTTCTTCAGAGGTTTTGTGTCATTTCCTTTAGGAGCCGTTGGTGCAGCACCACCACAGGTGAAGGGGTGAACAGATTTTTCAAAGGGCTTGAATTGTTTGACACAGTGACATGAAAAAAAGTCACAGCGGACTGTAAAAAAGGTTTACAACAAACAGCAATTCATATTGGTTCACGGGAACCGAAAAACATTATATATACAGCAAAAAAACTTCAGTTATTATTCTTATTATTCTTCGTTGTGTTAATGTTTGTGTCATTTCATTCAAAGAAATTGCAATCTGAACATCAGCAGTTAGAGAGTAAGTCTATTTGGGGATCAATTGGTAGTGCCAGCTTCCTTCACTAGGGGGCTTCCATGCTCTCTATTCAAAGCAGTAATTTCTCATTATTTTGTCTCTTCTATTTTCAAGGGTGTATCAAGAGCACTTTTGTCACCAACACAGAGGGTATAGTGAACCTTCATACCACTCGAAATAGTGGTTTTATGTTCAGTTAGAAGACACGTGTCTCTCTCCTCCTTTTGTTTTACTTTTTTTTTGTCTCTGCGGAGCACTACGCATTTTTTCAGTTACAGTTTTACTGAGTACTTCATTTGCTTTCTCAGGTGAGGGGATATGATTTCAAAGCCGACATTTGGAGTTTCGGGATCACAGCTATTGAGCTTGCCACTGGAGCCGCACCTTATCATAAATACCCACCAATGAAGGTCAGAACACTGCTGGGATGTCTGTTTATAGAAAAAATCAATTTAAAACAAAGACAAGAATATTGGTCGTTAAAAACATTTCTGGTGTTTTCAGGTCTTGATGCTGACACTGCAGAATGACCCACCATCTCTGGAGACTGGTGTGACAGATAAGGAGGTGGTGAAGAAATATGGCAAATCTTTCAGGAAGATGATCTCCCAGTGTCTACAGAAGGAACCAGAGAAACGGTGTGTTGCCTTGTGAGGAAGTCATATATAACACACACTTCTTTAGAGAAGCTTTCAGTCCACATCCGTCTGTTTTTGCGGTGTTCTAGTTAGCTCTTTTATAAAGCAGTGGTAGTTGGTTAACAGTGGATTTACTCTGGCTTGTACATAATTGTCATTTTCTTACTTTTGAATTTACTGGTTTTATATGTCATAGTATTTTACAGAGCTGTCCGTAGGTCTTTATTCTTACATATCGTGTTTTTCAGGCCAACGTCATCAGAGCTGTTGAAGCATAAATTCTTTCAGAAAGCAAAAGTAAGTGTTTCATTTTTTTAAACTCCAAGTAAAAGCAGGGAACCTGTACTTTGTTGGGATCATTCAAATCTAAAATAAGATAAAGGAAGTTGATTCTTACGGCACATATGGTTTCTTCTTTTTTATTCTTTTCATAACTCTTGCTTTGTTATTTTAGATCAGCTGCATTTTTTTTCTTACTGGAATTTCAGGCCTTTTAAAGACATCCCAGTCTAGAAACAACAAATTCATTGACTAGTTTTGCTGCATCAACTTGCTTTCACCTATTTCTAATTTTGGCTGTGATGACTGGGTGGAAAAGGGATGCCCTAGATACATGTTTTTAATGAGAGCATTTCTTCTTCTGGGATTATTTCAGACGGAAGAAAACAAATGTGATTCTTGTCTCCATAACTGTGAGAAGTTCATTTGCATAACAAAAAAATTCAGTCCAAATACAACCTGGGGGACTTTGTTAGATGCAATTCTCGGCTGAAGAATCTTGTGCGAACAGTAGATGTCAGGCTTTGTCATTCATTATGTTAAAGAAAATGGCAATTCTCTCTCCTTTCAGACCCATGAATACCTGCACGAGAAGTTGATCCTAAGGGCTCCTACAATAACAGAGCGATCTAAAAGGGTAAGGCAAAGCAACGGATATGCTGCGTGCGCTTTCTGAAATCATCAGAAGGCAAGCTCAGTTGCGCTGTCGCGTCAGGTACGACGAGTGCCTGGTTCCAGCGGCCGGCTCCATAAAACGGAGGACGGCGAATGGGAATGGAGCGACGACGAGCTCGACGAAGAAAGCGAGGAAGGCAAAGCGGCTGTCGCAGCTTTAAGAGTGAGCTAAACCCTCCCTCCCTCTCTGTCACAGGCACACATTAACACTTTTTGTTACTCCGCGTGCCGTGTCTCTTGATCGCTGTACTCTGATGAAGTTGTCGTCCTCGTGTCTGTGCAGCAGCATGTTCGTCCATTGTCTCTCCACTGAGCCTCTCTGTATGTTGTCTTTGACGCAAAGGAGCAGCAGGTGAAGCCTGTTAGCGCCCCGAGGCGACAAGTGCGCTTCGCCCACCCGCTCGAGCTGCCTACATCCAGGGTTGTTCACTTGTCACAGAAATACAGATGGCATTGCCCTAACAAGGAAGGACTCTCGCATGTTGGCCCTCACAGCTAAGAAAGACAGTCGACTGCCATTAGTGTGAGATAGCTGTGCAGGTGTCTTGACCTGTCAGACTTTTTGTTGTCCTTTTAAAGTATTTCATTGGGCTTCAAGTTAGCAATTTAATTGAAAGCTTGTATTTGATTCTCTAAGTCTCTAAGTTTGATTACTGTTGTGAAGTGGTTGTTTAGTTATGTGGCATTTATAAACAAAAGCAAAAGTAAATGCTTAGCCATTGGTTCATCCCTGGATTGTGTGGGGAGGGGGAGAAAAACTACTTAAACAATCAGATTGGACAGTGCATTTTCTGCTGGTCATCCTGAAAATGTAGTTTTACTTCTGTTCAACAAACACATTTCTTTTGGTTCTTCCAGAAATGCCAGCAGGCTCTGAACTCTTTACAATTAATTCCAGCAATAGAGTGAAGAATAGATTGAACAGTTTGCCAGTGAGAGATTCCTGTCCTGGAAGCCATCTGTATTTCTACTTCTTTTTCTCTTCCATCACTGTTGTTTTTACACTGCCTAAATTTAATGAGAGCAGCAAATTACTTATCTTTGCAGTGCTCCTTAAGCAAAACATTGACCTCTGACCAATTTATTCCCAATAAATCTTTATTTGTGGTCCCATGTTGGCACACTGGAATTTCTGCCATTTATTTTAAGTTTAATGTTAGATCTGCATCCTTTTACAGTGTTCCCAAAAGTCAAATCAGTTTGCCTTCATTTAGCCCACAATGCTTTTTTTTTACCTCCTGACTCCTTTCAGTTTGATTAACCTTTGAGGCACCTTTTAGTAATATTTATTTCTTTATTTCATGTCTTATTACTTTTGCTTTCTATGACTCAAAAGTCTGTCACCTGTCAAACATGTCTTTTAGCTTAGCCACATTCACTCCACTTTTTATATCGAGGCCAAAACTTACAATTTATGAAAAATATGTGGTTACATTGGGCGTCAATTGAAGTTTGCAAAAATGTTTTTTTTTTTTTTTTTTTTGAGCCTCAAGGTGCCTCATAGGTTCAACTGGACTTTTTTTTTTTTTTCAAAAAATCAATTTGAACCTATATCCATCACTTTTTTGCTTCTTCAATCCCACTTAACACTTCTGCTCTGCTTCTTCTACTAAATCTAATTGTGCAAGATGTGCCGTCACTCGTTTACAGTTGTAGTCATATGTTATGAATTGATTCCTCAGGAGAATGTCTTGTTTAAAAACAAAAAAAGCCATATTCTAATGTGATAGGATAAACTCAGATTAGGTTAATTGGCATCAAAGAGATTAAAGAATATCTGGGTCGCAGCAAATCCAAAACAGTAAGTCCTGGTGGACTCGGAAATCTCAAAATATTCACCCATCTGTCGAAAGAACTGAAATATTATCCACTGACGCACCAACCGTGAATTTAGAAGGTGATATTTTGGTGCTTCATAACACAACGTTTGAAATGCTGCACTTAACGAACTTCACTTCATTAGTCCCAAGTTGTGGCTGATCAATGTTTTTTATCTACAGAAGTAATTTTGAAGATTTTGTTCAACAAAATAAAACAACTTCCTCATTTTCCAGATTATCATCCACCAGACCTTATCGGTGTCAATAACTTGTAAATTAAATCCATATTTGGTTGATTTATTTACATCATCTTTAGTTCCCCTAATATCAAGTCGAAGTAAGTGTCATTCATTCGTCTCTCACCACTGGCTCATTTTCAGACCCTGACCCTGGTTTGGATTTTCAAGTAGAAAATTAAATCAAATAAAAGTTATTAGAAAGGATTTCAACTATAAAATAAACAAATCCTTTAATTTTTGGCAATAAAATCTCTGTAGCCAACAATAAATCTTCACTTGACTTCACTGTAGCTGGAAAATGGAGCTGTAAGGCCAATGGACACGTCCTTGAGGAAAGTAAACGAGTGATCCGTTTTAATGCGTTTTATTAGTTAGTGTTGCCGTTCTGAAAATCTGTCTCCATAAATTCCTTCTGACGTTTCTTCCGTCTGTCATCAACAGTCGCCAAGAGTGAAGGAAGGCCCCCAGAATTCAGAGGTAAGTTTCAAAAGATTTATTTGAGCTTTCACGGGAAAATGGAGGAAATCTTTACGTTTTATCTGCTAAAGTCAATATGTTTTGAGTCGGTAAAAAAAAAAAAAAAAAAAAAAAATGTTTTTGAGAGGCTCAACCAAATGAACCTTTTTCAGATTTTCCGGACTCCTGAGCCTTTAAGTAGTCACCTCCAGCCAATGCCTCCAGGTCAGGCTGAACTACCTCAGGCTGCAGGCCAACATCTACTGCAACCCACACAAGTCAACACTCAACCCCCGGCCCAGGCTGCATCCCCCTCACTCAGTGTTCCTGCTCCTGCTGGTGTTCCCACTCAGGTCAGTCTCCCCCCAACTCACCATTGTGAGTTTATTCTTTGCAACTTTGTTTTTGTGCAGTTGAAACAAGACATTTATTCTGCGGGGACAAAAAAAAAGACATTTTATTCTCACTGTCTGACAATAAATGAGAATTTCTTTTGAGCATTACCAGTTAATTTTAAATGAGATGCTTTCATTTATTTATTTTTTTTTGTACTTTCTTTACTACTTTCTTCGAATTTACGACTTTACATTTACTTCTTACTAACTAGCACTGCTTTCAAACTGTTAGACTTGGAGCAAACATTTGGATAACCTTCCAGAAGTTGGAATTTTGGTCCAGTCCTCCTTATTGACTCTGTCGCTATGCTTCCATCTATTTGTCAGGAGAATTTTGAGGAAACTTTTAAAATGTCGCCAAAAGAACAAAAAAGTGAATTAGATGGGTTTCCATCTACTTGCTTAGTTTTACTCAAATTAATTTGTTAAATTTGTTTCAACAGATCCCGGCTGCCTCAGGAGATATTAACACTCCTATTAGTTTGGTATTAAGGTTAAGGTACATCTTTTAAACTCATTCTAGGGGGCATATATTTGTATCTAACATCTTGTGAATACTTTTTCTTTTTTCCACCTGATTTTTTTTTTTTTATCATTTGTTTCTCATCAGAAATTCAAAGAAGGAGCTGAATGACATCCGCTTTGAATTTATGCCGGGAAGAGGTAAGTGTGGTTTATTTTTGCAAACGACTCAGAGAAGCTAGACTCCTGTCTGATTGTGTTTCCTTTATATTGTAGAAATCTCTTTCTTTAGTCATGTCCTTGTTGACTCCCTCCTACGAGTGTCACAAGATGTTCCTCTCTGTGCTGCATCAATACCCTCACGCTAAGCAGTGTGGGAATTGCCTAATGTTATGGCTTTTTCCCAGACACAGCAGATGGAGTGTCCCAGGAGCTGGTGTCAGCGGGTCTGGTGGACGGGAGGGACTTAGTAATAGGTGAGTGCGGCAACATTTTCTGTCTTTGGTTATCAAATTAGCTTTTGACCTGCTTTAAACCAGGTTCTTTTGTATGCTGTCACTAAGCCTTCTGCAGATAGAGCTATCACTTATTTCAAATTATTTTTTAAATTTATTTAACTTTTCTTGAATTATAACAGTGCAGAAGTTGGTCTCTGATTCAGGAGTGTGGCTAAAGGCCACTTAACTGGTTCCTCTTCCTTTAGACCTTTTCAGATCAAGGTTTTGAACTTGACCTGCAATCTAGAAAGATGTCAAATTTTGTAAAAAAAAACTTAACGGACGTGTACAAGTAAAAACCAGCAAACCCTGAATAGCTTTGTTTTGTATGTGTAATGCAAGTCCACCATAGCCAGGCTTTTTACACAGTCTTAAAGTATAGAATTTTATTCATTATTTCCACACTTTATTCTTTAAAAATGGCAGTGAAGCCATTCTACATCTACATTCTCTTCCAAGATTATTTTATCCATTTCTTTGTACTGAAACGTAATTTCTCTTTCAGTTGCTGCGAATTTGCAGAAGATAGTCGATGAGCCTCAAGCCCATAAAAATGTAACATTCAAACTGGTGAGTGAAACCTTTTTCCCATGTGGGTCATATTATTAATTGCAATATTACAGTAACTGTACTTCATTCATCCAACAAGGAGAATTTTTTTCCCTCCCAGATTTTCCAAGAATAGGAGTTTAAACCTCCTGCTTTGTGACAAACTTTACTGCTGTTAAAACCTTATCAATATATTTTGAAACATAGTGGGAATATTACAAATCTTCCCTCTGAGTTTTTTTCTTCCAAGGAGCACACACATGTACTTATTAAAACAGAAATAATCCAACTTGGTGAATATTTCCTGACTGATTTCGATCTCTTCACAGGCTTCTGGGGTGGAGGAATCTGAAATACCAGATGACAACAAGCTGATGGGCTTTGCTCAGCTCAGCATTAGTTAAACTGTTGTTCTACCTGGAACCGTGACTTGCCTAAAAAATGTGAAAATTAAAAAAAAAATTAAAAAAAATAGTTTAATGCATTTTTTTTCCTCTTTCCATGGCTGTAAAGAAACCACTACTGCCAAAGAAAATAGTACCATTTTGCTACCCATAGGATTATACAATACCACCTTGTTGAATTAGGTGGTCAGCCGTAGTATCAGAACGTACAGTGTGAGAATCGCTCAAAGTTTACAGTGTATATGTAGAAGGATTCGAGCATTTACAAGACAAATGTTTTCATCTAACATTCTGGTTCCTTCGTCCTGTTGTTCTCTCGTTAATATGTGACGCATTTGCACAATCTGATCCAACACCCTCAAATCCCGATGATCCTGATAAGTGTAACAATGCCTTATAACCATAAAAACTACTGAATGCACGTTTTGGAGACGCCTCCTCTTCCCGCATTGTGTCGTTTGAAATGCACAAACGTGGCTTCAAGTGCTGATGCCAAACTTTTTACCTTAATTTTTTTTTGAGTGCTGATGAGATGGAAAATAAAGTAATGCCAAAATATGATTTTTTTTTTTTTTTTTTTTCAGTCTTTAATTTGTTTTACTGATTATAGCACCATTGTCTTTAGGTGATTATTAGCTCTAAACTCTCTCTCTTCTTAATAGTATAAAATTATGGTGTCATTTTTCAAAAACAGGTGATATGGGAACAAATTTGGGCCTGGCATATTTTGAACATGTAATTCTAGCTTTGTAGCTATGTGAAATATTGTTCCATATATTTTTGGTATCATTATATTTTTTTTGCATTATGTTTCTTTAAAACTCGCATCCCATCTGTATGAACTGTTTGAGTTATAAATGTAAGCGTTACTGCCTCAGTGGCGCCTCAAACGGATTGAAAAGTGATCAATCAAAATGGCCAAAAAGGAAATATTTCATTAGCTTAACTCTCTAGCTAGCTACATTTGCGTCTGCATTCCTATTATCAGTGTAAGGAGTAAATTAACAAATATTTTGCTGCAAGAATTTTTATCTATTTATGCAAAATTGATCCTCAAAAGTTGCAAATGATGAATGTCATTTAATTTCTGCAATTCTTACTTCCTCTAGAATTAGAATGCAAAATCTTTCGTTTGGAGCCCTTTCCAAAATGACATGCAATGGTTACGACTTTGCTACTCTGAAAACACCCGCGCAAATTTAAAAGCGGGTATACTTTTGAGAAACTGACTTTAGGTTGTGCAGATTTAGGTTTGAAATTATTTTAAGTAGACCAAGACGCTTGTTCCTGATGAGAAACGAGGCAGCCATGTCTCGAGAGCTTTGGAAGTATATATAACTGCTACTATTTACATTTTAAAAACGGTACGTCAAAAATGATTTATGCAGTCCATCTCATTTTCATGCTATATATGAAAATGAAAAAGATTCATAGTCACCTCCACAGTTGAAGCGTATGCAGAACTCTGGGGATTTTCAGTGCAGCAAAACAACCCGGTTCTGTTTGCAATTTCAGCTCAACAGGCTCATGCAAATGGGTAATGCGCAGTTTTAATATGTTTATTTCTCAGGAACTTTGTGTCACAGCGTTACAAAACTGGATTTAAAGGTATAAAATATTTTTGTCCTAAACATGTGCCCATAAGGAGGACTTATTTTTTCAAAGTTCAAAGCGCTGTTTCTTTTGGGTTTTTTTTAAACATATATATATATATATATATATATCAAACACTCAGAGTGTGAGCGCATGTTTTGACTGTTTTAAGCAATGGACTTTATACATCAGATTAACTTAAGCTGTGTATAATAATTGAAGGCTTTATGGTTTACATGAATCTTGATGAACTCTTGATACTTTGCTTAATTATTTGATTATTAAGGTCACTGGATAAATAAACATGCAAATTCTCAACTAACATACAAGTGTTTGTTTAAAATTAAACACTGTGCTGAGTTAGTGATGGTTCTTGCACAAATGGCAGCCTGGGCAATCTCCCTCTTTTCCAACCAACTGAAATGAAAGCATCCATCATCAGTCTTAGTGCACGATATGAGACAAAGAACAAAACCCATTACTGCTATCCTCAGCATCAATGGGGGCCAACCAACTTCGCATTGACTTAATATGTATAAAAGCAATAGAAAACTTGTTTAGGGTGCAACTGACAGATAAGTTATGTTTTTTTTCATATATTTTTTATCTGATGCCCCCTTTCTATTGCTCCCATGGGCAACTGCCCATATGGCTCAAATTAAAGATAAAAATGTACAATGGCTCTTCTGTTTTGGCTTTTTCGCATTCAAATGAGTTGATTTATTCTTCTGATATTTAAAACTGTGCTCTGGAAAAACTCCAGTTAATTCAGACTATCACCAGAAAAAAAATAAATAAAAAAATCCAAAAGCCTTCTTGACATTTTTTTTGTTTTGTTCTATTTAGTTGGAAGTAAAAGTGCAACAGCTGAACTCTTCTCACTGTCTGGTATTAGTTTCTGAATTTAACATTTAATTTTTAACAGGGCTGAAAATAAGTACTTGACTTAAACCTGAGGATGTAAATAATGTCATTTGGTTTTTATTTTGATGCCGTTTCACTCTGCATTGTGTTTCTGTCTCACGACATGATTGTAGGTTCCTCAAAATGTGGCGATTGGTTCTTTGAAGGCCTTTGATGTCAGCAACAATTTGTCAAGTTCTGATGTTTGTTCATAATTTCCTGTTGGAAAAATGTTAATGTCCTTGAAGATTTTGAACATAAGTTCTAAATCACTTTGAGTTTCCAAAATCTTAAAAGAATTGTCAACGTCGCTCATTAAACCCCAGGTGGGGGCCGTTTACAGTCACTCTCACATGCTTTCTCATTTTTGTTTCTTACAGCTGATAAATAAAAACTTAATTGTAAACAGTTGGACAAGCCCCATTTTTCTTGCAAATTTTTGCATCATTGACCCAGTCTGAGGAACTTGTGTATTGCATATAAAACAGTTAGGACTCTAGTGTGGTTTATCTATTTATTTAGATGATGATGTATTGTCACAACTCTCCAGATGCCATTTTTGGATGCCATCAAAAAAAAAAAAAACAATCTAAGAGAAAAGCTTTGTATTTTGCCTGTGAAGATGTAAACCTATGTGCAAGCCTTAAATCACAAATGACCAAGTGTATTTTTTTTTTATCTCTATTTTCTATTTTTTTATTTTTTAGCAGGGATTTAGGAGGTAATTTTGATTTAGATGTGCGTCCTAGTACATATAAAAAGTCCTGCAAGAAACTTGAGCAGGTGAAACGACAAAAAGCAGTGATCCTGTCTTTCATCACTTGCTGATGGTGTCAGATTGAGCCCTGCTAAAGGTGGTCAGGACTTTTATGATCGAGCCTTATGAGATTGTTTTGGTGTGTGTGCTTTGTGTAGACCGAGTCTGGCTTTAAATGGAGATAATCTTGTGGCTTTGTTCTTTTCTCGATCTTCTGTCCTTTTTTCCACACCGTCTAACAAAACTGTAGCAACTGAACAGGTAAAAGAGTAAAACAATCTTTGTCTGGGACTTAATTGAGGTCGTTATATGATTTGCTTTTCTGTTTATGTTCAGTATTTCCATTTCTTTTTGATTATTTTGGAGTTCAGGCATGTTTCTCTTATTTTTATTCATTAAATAATTAGTACATCTGCATCTTAGACTTTTGTCTTTTTTAAAAATTATTTAAGACTGGCGCTTGTGCTGCATTGCAGTTACCTGGGAAGTGGGAACTCTGCTCAGACCGGAGGTACCGGCGTTCTAGTTAAAAAGTCGGGATTGCAACACGGCAACGCCCATTAATATTCTTTACAGTACTTCTTACAAATATTTTTAGCTTACACCATTTTTAATTTGTTCGGCTTAGAGTTGTAGGCACTACATGTAACTGATTTAAGACGGACTCTCTTGTGTGTCTTGTAAGATAAATATGAATTCATCACATCTTACTACTGTTGATGTGATGAACGGCCATATTGGAGTGTGCGGTCCACCTCATGAGTCGTAACGGGGGGTAATTGGAGTTGCTCCCAGATTCCCAGTGGGCAAATTTTATTAGGGCTTTCCAGTTGAATTGTTTTGACTGGATAGTTGAAATTTCCCAGTTCCGAGCACAACTTGAACACAGCATTAAACTGCATATAAAGACAGTCCCTTGAAGAAGTATTTGTATCACTTTGACTTTCGAATGTTTTCTCACAATATTCATGTTTTTAATGAGATTTAGGAAGTAGGCCACAGTTACTTAACGGAAGAAAAGGTTTTTAGGAATTTTTCTAACAAATCAAAAAAGGGCGACATTTTTATCTAGCCCCCTTCTACTGTAGTCTCACAAATTAATAACCAACAAAATGCTTTAAAGTCACCAGTATAAATCCAGCTGCTCTGTGAAGACCTCAGAGGTTTGTTGGAGAACTTTATTGAACAATCACAAAGGCAAAGAAACCGTAGACAGTGGAGAAGCTTACAGCATGGTGAGGCTGGCATAAGACAACCAAGATAAACATTACAGTTTATGAACTCTTGACAGTGTCTTCAGTGCAACGTTGGTCCTCCAGTGGTCCACTTATTCTACGTCTACAAAAAAAACAACAACAAAAAAACAGGAAAGGAGCACATGCCACGAAGTTAGTCTTTAATGTATCAATTGCATTACCTAAAAAAATTAGTTGTTGTATTCAGCTTACCCGATCACAGTGACCTCCTGAAATTCAACATTGAGTGTTTCAGGCAGCAGCAAGCAGAAACCCCCAGCAGCCAATGGGACGATGCCGTACACCACCATGGGAACACTATAATGGTAGACCTCCAATAGCCTGACCAGTGGTGAGAGTATGCCAGCCACACGAGCACACATGGCGTTGAAGCCGACACCGCTGTGTCTACAAAAAAAAAAAAAAAGAACAATTGGACCAAATCAAAGCTGTTTACAGCTCTGCATTACTAAGCTCCACATATTGAAAGATGTTCAGAATAATTGTAATTCGGAACATTTGTAATAAAATAATTCTACTTATATTTAGGTGGCTAAGACAACTACTGAAACCATTCTTGCTTTATTGGTTTTTAGAATGAGTTATTGTTTCAATTGGTTGAGCTCTGAGAACAAAAAATACCTTTAAGGTCACAGCGCCCTGGCACAGCTGCTTAAATATTTATGACTGAAAACTTTTCCTTGATATCAAAGCAATAGATGACAAAGAATAAAACGTGTCTTCGTTTGTATGCCTGGCCTTTAATTGCCTTCCTTATTTTAATTGCCATCTCTCAAACTATAATATAGAAGGAATGCAGTTTAAGTACTACAGCTGCATTGCTGTAGTGGCTATACACCCTCGCGGATAAAATGCGCACCGATTGCAACACGTATGGAAAATTGAGACTTTCGTCTGCTTCCATTCACTGCTGCTATGTTTTATGCCAACTCTGCACGTCTCCCTCACAAAGTATTCAGAGGGTTTAGCTAATTGAAGAGGTGGGGAATGTGCATTAGAGTGACAGTTCTGGTAATAATAATAATAATAATTATTATTATTATTATTATTATGACATCTCCCTAAATATTCTTGGAATTTTATTTTATTGAATTGCAACTGTGAAGAATTATTTTGCATCTCCATCTTCCTTGGTGTACATGATGGCATTAGAAACGGAGGCCCAAACAGGCTGAAAGATATGCTTCATCACTGTCCTGGTTATTATAGATTGTGGAGCAAAGGCAGAAGGAAGAAAGTTACCTTAAATCTGTAGGATATAATTCAGCTGTGTAGACGTGGGCTGTGCTGCAGGCAGCCGTAGCAGCAAACTTTCCCAGCATTGCTATGACAGTCACCACCACTGGAAGATCTGATTGGTACAAGATACAAAGCATAGAGGTGCAAAACTGTTTTACACTTTACAGCAACAACAAATTATATACATAGACATGACTTTAAAGTTACCTTTTGGGACAACAGTGGCCACCAAACAAGAAACCCCACCAAAGAACAGGAAACCTGCTTCGCATATTCTCCTCCCAAAGCGCTGAATCAGAGTCAAGCCGGCCAAGTTGGCAGGAATCTCAATGAAGCCGAAGATGAGCTGCGTGAGGTAGATGTTTAGGCCGAAACTTCCGATATTTAGGCTCAGTCCGTAAAACAGAAAAGTTGCCGCAAACCTGGAATCAGATGCATTTAGTTTCCATGTCTGTTTGGTAGCGCTTAAAGATATGAACCATTTTTAAATGGGGCACACCAGTTAAGGGCCATGACTGCGGTATTCTTTCTTAAGTAGGCTATTCGGAAAATGTCCACCATGTTCTTTCTGTTCGGAGAAGGCTCTAAGTTCATCTAAAAAAAATGAGAAAAGAGTTGGTGGAAATTGTTCACATCAATTCAAAGACTTTCTAAATCTGGTTTTGTCAAAAGTCTAATTGTGGACGAAGACCTTATCAAGCAGATCCACTGTTACATTTCTCTTGTTAGCTTTGGCGGCCCTTTGGAGCTCCTTCAGAGCCGCCTGCTTGTTGCCCTGAGACACGAGCCATCGGGCTGACTCTGGAAGAAAACTGGGAGAAAAAAAACAACCATTTGTTCAGTTTGAACCCTAAATTTCCTTGAATTGAATTTTATGGTGTAAAATCTGTTTCTTTAAGAATAATATACCATCTGCTCACCATAACATGGTCACCAGGACAATGGCAAGAGGGCTAAAGAGCACCAGTTGCATGATCTTCCAGTTTGTTATCAAATAAGCAATCCCAGACAAAATGATCTGTCCGACTGAAAAGAAGCTCATAATGGACATCGTGCAGAGAGCCGATTTTGAAGGATCTGTCCATTCCACCACTGGAAAGTGGTAAAATAGGCTCGATGTTACATTTTTAAGTCCCCAAGGTTTGATACTTTAAAAACAAAACAAAAAAACTTGCCAACATTGCTGCTTCTGATATTAGGGCACAGAACAATACTCTTGAACATAAAGGAGAAACAAAACGATGAACCTACCCATCACAAATGTGGTCATGATAACGACACCAGTTCCACATAAAAATTTGAGAGTCATGTAAACGTAGATGTTTGGTGAGAAAGCCGTGCTGACGCTGAACAGCAGCAGGATGAAAACGGAAAGAAGGATCCCGAATCTTCTGCCAAACCTAAGGAGAGGAACATTAGATTTGAACACTTTCTACATTAGCTTGGTTGTGCTCTACTTTTTAATATGACAAATGCAATACATCCATTATTTTGCCAGAATCATCTTCAAGTGATTTAAAAGAACTCTGTATTTTGGCTGTTTCACAGTGCTCTGCAAGTTTGTTTCAGGTTTGTGAAGCATAAAAATCGAATACTGCTTCTTCAAATTTCGTTCAGATCTTGACGATGCGGAGCCGACTAGAATCAAAAGCACTCTCAGTCCAGAAGACAATGAACTGAGAGGAAGGCAAGCTGTAATTCGATACGGACTCAAGTCCACGTCTGAATCGAGACACAATCTTGACAATTTCAAATTCAAAAAACTGAGGCAATATGTAAAGGTAATGTTACATGTGATTTCTGGAATGCAGAAATCAACACTGTTGAAGAAACAGTCCAGAGAAACAGTCTGAAAGAAAAGTATTCAATGCAAGTCAAACAAATGTAAGTTTTGTATCTTCTTTTCAGCTGGCAATCTGGCTTAAACAACAACAAATGCAGCATAGCTTTGAAGGACGTGGACTTAATGAGGTCTTCAGGATGAACTGCAATGGTGTTCTTATTAAATACCCACTGAAGACCTTTGCTCAGCTTATCTAATCTGAGATTAGTTCGCAGGTTCAGATACTTGTTTTTCTCAGGTAAGATATTGTCTGCTGGTCACAACTCTGTAGAAACAACCTTTTCATTTTTAGCTCGTGTTCATTAATCAGAACCCTGTTTGAGATTTTTAAAGAACGCAACATAATTTGGTTTGGATGCGGAATGATGTTAAATTTGTAAAGCCTGCTCTGGCAACAGTTCTGCTGATGTTTAAAGGAAAAGTAATACCTGTCAGAAATCGCCCCAAACGTCAGCGAACCGACCAGAACACCAGCCATGTAGATGGACTGTGATGCCTCAATTAAACCACTTTTGTCACAAACCAGATTAAACTGCAAAAAGGAGCAATCGTTACAGAGACAATATAAAGATAGACATGAATAACCTGCAAAGTACGCAAGAGAAACACAGAAATACTGTTGAAGCCAGATATTTGAATAAACAATGAAAAAAACCCACATAATCAATCGCCTTTAACTTCCTTTTTTGTCTCACTGTATCTTCAGTAATTAAGGTTTCCTTCCTACGTGTATCTGCACTATAGTGTAGCTCTTATGCTGCTTTGGAGTATCTCCTTTCTTCAATGAAGAGGGGTCTTTTGACTGCAAGCTAAGACTTGTAAGGTCCAAACTTTTTGGCCCGCGAGCCAAAATTGTCAGGTTGAATCTACTCACAGGACACCTGCACATGAGAAAACTAAACATGCCATATTTCATTGTCTGATTTTTGTAGAACAAATATTAATAAAACAAATTTGAAAACCATTTTGTCTACTCACTAAGAAGGTTCAAGTGCATGATTTCTGAACCTCTTCAGAAATTCATAAATTTGTTTTTTCAGATTCGTTGATCCAAATATGGGGACATTGTTGTCCCCAAATATGGGGACAATTTTGTCCCCATATATGGGGACATTGTTGTCCCCATATATGGGGACATTGTTGTCCCCATATAAAAAAAAAAAGAAAAAAAGATTCCTTTCTGCTTGTGCTGTTGAGTCAAGTTTTCACTAGAAGGGTGGCTCCTTTTTACTGGTAAGGAGCCACACAAAATCCCTCAGTGGACAGCAAATGACCCTCAGGCCTTACATTGGGCATGCCTGCTGAAGATAATGATACTCTTCTTTCAACTTTTGGTGGAGGTTGATGCCCTCATTTTACAAAACAAGTTCCAAAACCAAAGTAAGTTCATCTCTTAGATCTAACCTTTGAAAATCCCAGCAGACATATTAATGGACATTTAAACAACAAATTTAAATAACTGGCTTCAACTGCACATTGTTATTTTTGTTTTTATTTTATTTTTTACCTCTGTCACAATGTTGGAAACACCAGGTTGGACCTCATAGTCCCAGCCACTGATGCACCCCGTTGTCCCGTTCAGGCCATACTTTTCAATCGTTTCCAAATCCAGATCCACAGGGGTGAACATTTTGCAACTTTCAAATCTTCCGTTCTCATCCACGGGGATGGTGAGATTCCTCTGCCTCTCTTTGGTTAGGTTTGGTCCACGCTCCAAAATCCAGTCAGTGTTACAGTGATGTGGGAAACCCATTCCAGTAAACACCTGGCTTGTCACGTCAAAAGCTGGGAAAATGCTGGGTATGCACAGCGCAACGAGTAAGCTTTTCTGAAACAAACCGAACGCCCCGACCTCCTTCAGGACGTCTCCGAAGCTGCTCATCTTGGCATGTGGCTCATCCATTAGCAGGTTGAGAATCTGAAGAAGGAGTAGAGACACTAAAGCCACTATTAAGCACGTTTAATAATTAACCAAGCACAGCTAAGATAAGCTCAAAAGAAGTAATGGTATGTCCTCAGTTCTTATTACTTCATGATCGCTCCAAGGACAATAAAATGCAACACAGCCAAACTGTTAGAATGGTTGATAACACTGATAACATTGATAAGTGTTATAGAAATAACTCTTCTGCAAACAATGCAAGTGAAGAGTTCAAACAAAATGGAGTTAAACAGATCATAAACTGCATTTAGTGTGAAATGATCTTGTCCAGAATTCATAAACTATAGACGTAGCGCATTTTAAATATAGCCGAGCTAAAGTACTCTCGTTGCTAAAACAAGAACAAATAAGCCATAAAAAACAATATTTTATATCACATTCAACTTCCGCTTAAAGGCAACCTATAAAAACACAAAGGTTAATATTTTTTGATGATCTATCCAAATGAAAACAAAAATGAATTTTAAAAGTCTTGGGAAGCCTAGCATTGGTTTCCTAAGTTTATTAAATGTACAAATGTGGAAAAGTTTGGATTTTTGTCAACAGAAAATCATTTAATTAAAATCAAATGAACTTATAAACTATAAAACACATTTTTAAAAGATAAAGCTGCCTTGGATGCTGCGCAACAGTCATTAAATGAGAACATACCACATTAAACATATTTAAACAGTTCCTCCTAAAATGTTTTTTTTTTTAGTTAGATCTGTTACAAATGTTAATAAATGATTAAGAAATGCAACAAATTATAGTTTATATTCAGATTTATAGTTTCTCCTCCATCCCTTCATCGCAGCGTTGGCTCCCCTCTGGTGCATTTGTGGATTTTCTATTTCAAAAACACAAACAAGCGACACGCGTATTAATTACGGTGCAATGCAGTGAAAATAACACATGTTGCTATTAGTCGCAGTGCTCAGCCTACTTCAGTTCAATGTGGTCTTGGAGTTCGACATTGAGTGTTTCAGGGAGCAACAGGCTGAAACAACCAGCAGCCATCGGGATGATGCCGTAAATCACCATGGGAACGCTATAGTGGTAGGCCTGCAAGAGCTTGACTAGTGGTGAGAGGATGCCCGCCACCCGAGCACACATAGAGTTCACACCCATACCGCTATGTCTGCAAGACAGCACAGCCAGAGCTAAAATGAGTTTGGTTACAATAGTCAATATGACTCTAATTAAATATGTACTTAACTCTACACAAGAAATAAACAAAGCTTTATTTGGTTGATCATTCCTTTTGTGGAAATAATATTTATGTCACTCCTAAGAAAAACCTGTTTATTTCTATTTTAAATGATGCAATACTTGCATGGGAAATTCATTTGTGAGTTGAGCACTAATGCCAAACAACTCTTCTCTACACAACCAAATATGTAACGTAAAATATGACATTCACAGATATTTGATTCTGTAAATAGCTCTTATTTACAGCCTCCTACCTACCCAGCCATTAGAATTGGATTAAATTTTCAACACCAAAACTTCAACTATCACATTTTTTCTCATTTTACATTTGTATATTGCAATATAATATTTTGAAAGAAGCTTGGTGACACACTACATGACTGTCACAGTTTTCAGAGATTTTGGAAAAGACAAATTTTAGTGCCTTGACTTGGTTATCTCAGAAGATAAAAGGGTTTTTAGGCCAGTGCATCAAAACTTGTCTAGGATGAAAGTAAGGAACAAATTTACCACTAGGTGGCGGTAATGTTACTTCCCTAGAAAATGAAAGAAAATGCTGTTTAAAATAAGATAACGGACAAGTTAATATGATTTGGACAATGTTGTCTGTATTCTTTGTTACACTTATGGTGAGAGTTTGCAATGTGAATTTGAAAGTTTGTTTATTGAGTTTGGAATGTTGGCTGGCATCTAAAAATGTAAATATTTCTATCTGAACAGCTAATGTTATGTTTGGGCTGCATTGCACACATACACATTAAGAAGCCTTAATAAATATCCTATTCTATGTGGAAACATGTAATTTAGAAATGTTTCAAATATAGTTATAACGATGCAAACATACAAATTAGTTAGTTGTTTGTATTGTACTGTATTGCCGGGAAATAAGTGAAAGTTGCGTCTGCTTTTTAATTGGGTGTTTATTTCAATGCATATTTTAACCAAATCAGCTTTTTTTCTTCTTTTCTAGACTTCACAGTGTATTTAGTTTTTTAAGGAATAAGCAGTAATACCTTATATCAGTAGGATATAATTCAGCTGTATAGACATAGGCTGTACTGAAGGCAGCTGTAGCAGAAAATTTTCCCATCATAGCAATGACTGTCACCAGCCAAGGTAGGGCTGGTGGGTATAAAACAAATGTGATTAGCATATTTAAAAAATAAATAAATAAATAAATAAATAAATAAATAAATAAATAAATAAATAAATAAATAAATAAATAAATAAATAAATAAATAAAGTGTAAGAAAACCGCCAACAACAAACAGCTAATATGGTTACCTCTTGGGACCGCAGTGGCAACCAAACAAGAGATTCCTCCAAGGAAAAGGAAGCCTGCCTGACATATTCTCCTCCCAAAACGCTGAATCATAGTCAAACAAGCCACATTGGCAGGAATTTCAACAGTGCCAAAGATGAGCTGGGTGAGGTAGATATTTAGGCCGAAACTCCCTATATTTAGGCTCAGTCCATAAAACAGGAAGCTGGATGCAAACCTGAAATCAGATGCACCATTAGCTTGACTACTGTCATATATCTGCACATGGTAACTTTTTAAAGCAAATGGATTCTTAAGGAGACAAACCAGTTAAAGCTCATTATTAGAGTGCGTTTCCTCAAATATGATATGCGGAGGATGTCCGTCATGTTCTTTCTGTCCGGGATAGTTTCCAAATGTACCTGAAATGTTGAAAATGAACTTCAGGAAAATTTACACAAAAATACAGTTATAGACATTTTAGTGTTTATGGCGTTATTTAGACAGTGCATCATCCTAACCTAAAACATTGTTATGAAAGACGTGTATGTTATAAAAAACAGACGAAATTTCACTTTGCCTTTTATCTGATGCTTTGAAATTGGCCTCTGTCTCTTTAATTCTCCCACAGGAGGAAAAAGGAAATGACATTGCTGGAAATAGGGGATCTGGTGGGCTTGTCCCATCAGATCATCAATTTATGAAACCATACAAAAAAAATAAAAAAATCAAACCTTGTAAAAACGCACATGGCGTCAGTGTGACCCTGCCAGACCCCACACAATTTAAAAACTCATGCATGAACTCATGCAGCTCTTACTTTAATAACATTGCAACATGATATAAGCTAAAAAAAAAAGTCAATTATACCTAATACTCTCCACCTCCTTTAAGTACTTCACTTACGTGACTTCAGATTGCTTGTTTTAAGTTAATATAATCCCGCTTGATTCTGATGAAGTGAAAGATCAGCCCAAAATAGTTTTGGTCTTTGCTCTGACAATGAAATCCTAAACTGATTGTCTTTTCTTTGCTTCAAATGAAACAATTCAGGCCAAGAAATCAAGCTTAGTTGGCTGTATTTTGTAATGTCACAGAAAAACTTTTTATATTTAAAGACGCATGCGAAAACATAAAACTGTGGATTCAAAACCATCCAGGCAAATATATTAATATCAGGTCTGAGGAAGACATTCGAGGTTTCTGAAGTTTGACATGTGGATGGGAAACCTTTTCTAGCAGATCTCCTGGTACTCTTCGTTTGTTAACTTTGGCTGCCCGGCGGAGCTCCTTCACGGCCTCCTCCTTCCTGTCGTGCGTCATCAGCCATCGAGATGATTCTGGGAGAAACCTGTCGAGAAAAGACCTCCAATGCAACTAAAGACTGCAAAAGCAACGTTTTAGTTGGCGATGCAATTTTTCTGCTACGAACCAGAAGAAGAGCAACAGGATTACAATAAGAGGGCTGAAGAGCACAAGTTGCAGGATCCTCCAGTTTCTGATCAAATATGCAACACCGGACAGAATCATCTGTCCGATTGAAAAGAAAGCGATGATGGTCGTTGTGCAAAGAGCAGACTTTGAAACGTCAGACCACTCCACCGCTGGAAACCAGATTAGGAGAAAAGTCACTTATGGTCATAATTATGTGACACTGGTGAAGAGTAAGAGATTAAAACGTTTGTAATGTTAAAACTGTACCTTCATACTGTGCTTAGAGTGAAATACATAAGATCTGTGTAAGTCAGGGTTCAAGCAAAACAAAACAAAACAAGAAAACACTGACCTACCCATGACACATGTGTTCAGAATAATGACACCACCCGAAGACCCACATAAAAATTTAAAGATTATGTAAACGTAGATGTTTGGTGAGAAAGCCGTAATCACTCCAAACAACAGTAGAAGGAGAATTGAAAGCAGGACTGCAAGTCTTCTACCAAACCTAGAAAAGAAAACAGAGCTTTATTAGAGGGCAAAATTGAAAAAAGAACGCAAAGAAATCACACATAATTCTTGATTTGATTTTTTTTTTAATCATAAAACTCAACATTAAATTTAACATTAAGTTACAGATGGCCTTCAGGCATATCAGCTGATCTGAAGTGCTTTGCATATTACATTCCCAGTACTTGTTTCACAAATTAAAATATTTAATAGTGCACGAGTAAGGATTCCTAACCCCATTTTGTCTGTAAATAACAATTTCCATATTTCTATGTAAATGTCTAATGCAGCCTCATAAGCACCTTTGATGTTTTGAGATTAGAGTTGCTATAAGATGGTAGAAGTCCACTTTACTCATGTGTGCTATCAGACATTCATTCCTGCACATTTTAAATTTTACAGGTAAAGGCTTTTCCAGTCAGATTCCTTCATTTCTTTCATCACCGATTATAAAATTCTGAATATTTAAGGCTAAAACTTTCACCTTTGGCTTTATTTTCTGCAAGTTCTACAAACTACAAAAAAAAAACAAAACAAACACAATGCCGTCAAAGTGGCTTCCGATGAGGCTGTGATGTAAAGAGCTATTTCACATTTTATTATTTGTTTATTGTGATTTGGTATCAGAACAAACAAATACCAAAAATCAAAAAATGACATCATGCCCATCAAATACCAGACCTGATCGCCCACCACTAAGTCACGGTCCTTCAAATTTTATAAATATTTGTCATAAAATTCAAGGTGTGCTGTGGAAAATCAAAAGAATAAGTAATTTAGATATAAATTAAGATAAAAAAAGCGCCTCTTTTCTTTTTCAGTTAAAATAAATATAGACACAATCTTTTAAATTGGGGAGTAAGAAGTGAAGTCTGTAAATTCGGTTATTTTTCCCACAGTTCCACCCAAACTTAGTCAAACCTGGAATATGACCAAAAGAACTTCCAGACTTTTCCAAACTTCTCAGGACTGTGCAGAAACCCCGAAATAGTCTAATATCCGATAAATCTAACATCACATTACACTAAAATGAAAAACAGTCTCAGTATATTGACTAAGATAAAAAAATAAAAGCGTTATTTCCCACAATCGGTTAACCTGGAAATAATAGCACAGGGTTGATATTAGTACCATGAGTTCTTCCCAAAATGGTGAGGTAAAAGGAAAAGTATTACCTGTCAGAAATAGCCCCAAACACCAAACATCCAACGAGAATACCTGCCATGAAGATGGACTGCGATGCCTCGATTAACCCACTTTTGCCGCAAACTAGATCAAACTGTAAACAAAAGCAACTGTTATTACAGAAGAAGATAAAAATGCACTAAGAATTCCAAGGAGAAAGCAAGACTGTAAGAAAATAATGGATTTTTGCTGACGTCTGTGACAAGGCTCGACGCTCCTTGTTGAACCTCGTAGTCCCAGCCACTGATGCATTCTGTTGTCCCGTTGAGGCCATGTGCTTCAATAGTCTCCAAATCCAGATCCACGGGGGTGAACATGACACACGTTTCAAATCTCCCATCCCGGTCCACCGGGATGGTGAGGTTTCTTTGTCTCTCTTTTGTCAAGTTTGCACCTCTCTCCAAGATCCAGTCCGTGTTGCAGCAGTGAGAGAAGCTCAGTCCCGCGAACACCTGACTGCTGACATCGAAAGCCGGGAAAATGCTGGGTATGCATAAAGCAACAAGCAAGCTTTTCTGAAACAAGCCAAACTCCCCGACCTCCTTCAGGACGTCTCCGAAGCTGCTCATCTTGGCATGTGGCACGTTTGACAGAGTTCTCCTCGTAGATGTGCACAGTAGAGACAGGTTTAATATTTAACTAAGCACAAATAAGATAGTCCTTGTCACTGCCTTTGTAGCTCTTTTGAGGGGAACAATGGGTATTACGACAGCAATAAAATGTCAGATAGAGATAAAAACCATGTTATCATAAAGCTGTGTTATGAGTGAAAAAAACCGGAATCAATAAATTAAAAAGGCATTATTAATCAGTTTTACAAGCGCGCAACAGGATGATCAAAATCTGATGATATTCAGCTCAATATTTACAGCTGTATATCATCTGAATATATACAGCTTTCTGTAAATATTCAGATTTGCAGGAAGGTGTAAATCTGAATATTTCCATGGCGACACGTAAGTTTAAACTTTGTTTCATCATTGGCTGGACCTACACGAAAGGCAGATTTTATGACTTCACCTGCAGCGTTTTGCCATCAGATATTCATACAAATTATAGGTTTCTTCTAAAGCACTTGGTATTCTAACATTTTTATCACTTTTATCCAAACAATAAAGTCAAAAGAAGTAATTTATGCAAACTATTGGGTGAACATTATTTATGACTAATCATAAAGAATTACAGAACATTATTTAAATCTCTTATTCATCATATCTACTGTGTTGTTCACACACACATATGGCTTAATAATCAGTCATAATAAAACCAATAATTAGTTTAAACTGATTTATTTGGATTCCTTCAAATCCAAATAACATACAGCCACAAGACCTTTTTTTCCAATGTAATAGCACAATAAATACTAATTTACAAATTATGAATAGAAAGAAATTATGTTGTAGCTTTTTCATTAACAGTGCATATATGTAGCACTTGTGCTACACCAATAATTTATGCAGAGGGTCTTCCAGTACAGATTTAAAATATTTTCAGAATACATTATAGTGTCCAAGGTGTTCACATTTTCCTATTTCAATAAATAGCCGTGCATGTATTTGATTTATTTATAGTAACAGTATGTATTTTGTCAAAAAAAATAATGCACTCCTTGGCGAAGACAATGATGAAATTCTGAAAGATGCAGCAGGATAAAATATGTCATATATAGACGTGCATATCTGGTTTTGAGAGCTGAACTCAAAACACTTTTCTGTGTATTCATGCTTCATACTCTGAAGATTTCTGGTTTTACTGGCTCCAAAATATTATATTTTGTTTTTAAACATGAATGTGTGCACCTCTCCCTAACTAAAGAACCAGACATTTAGCATGCAAGTAGTAGTTAATGTCACACAATGTGCTATCAGCACCAGTTTGTGACACAGCCACAAACTGGTGTATAAATGTTTGTGTGTGATCACATGAAAACTTTGGTCACCTGAGTCTTTTTAACTTGTATAGTAGACCAGAAGGCCACCAAAAGTCATGATGACGAGAACTAGAGTAACATTTCTTTATGAACGTAAACATGCGAACGGGTAAGCACACAGCAGACCTTGGAAAAACAAACGGGATTGACTCGGCATGTTTTCCAATTCAATGACCACAGCAGGTAGAGTCAGCTTCAAAAATCTAAATGAAC
The DNA here is from genome assembly GCF_904066995.2 of Poecilia reticulata. NCBI lineage: Eukaryota > Metazoa > Chordata > Actinopteri > Cyprinodontiformes > Poeciliidae > Poecilia > Poecilia reticulata. The sequence goes on from NC_088849.1 coordinate 16,247,572, forward strand.
TTTACACAGAAGAGAAAATGAACTCACCCGTAAACCACCCTGTCGATCTGTACAGCCCCTGCAATGCAGTGGTTTTTTTGGGGTTTTTTTTCCCACTTACAATCATTAATAAACTTTAAGTTTTTAGTTAATGATTACGTCTCGAAACAAACAGGATTACAATACTGTGAGACTCAATAAGATTATACTTCTATCTTTTAGAAGCTAATGCGTTCATATCAGTATTTAGCTCCTATGTGTCATCAGCTTTCCCAGGTTGGGTTTTAAGTACCAGGTATGTGTGAGTTCAGGTGAAATTTGAGTCACTGTGAAGTAATTATCCATGCCTGGGAAGCTATTGATTTTGCTCATGTTTGTTCTTCAAATGTCATTGTATCTTGCTGCAGTTTTGTTTATCTGTCATCTGTGGTATTTGGCGCCTTCGCTCTAGTAGTTCACAGTTCATGAACATTTTTCCATGGCACACCTACAGTGTATCGATTGATCATTAACTCTTCCCTTTAAAGAACATAATAAGATAAGCAGTAAGGTAAGATGAAAGTCATTATGTTTATGAACTTTTTTGATGAGGTTAAAGGTGTGGGATATGTTACACACGCATTATATTGTGTGTAATATGTATAGATACAAATTGCAGAGGATTAAGATGTGAAGATTATCATCATAAAAAAAATCCACAACAAATGAAAGACTACTTTGTTTACTCAATTCTCTAATTAATTGGTAATTTGATTTGATAGCTAAAATTATCTTTCAACAGAGCATTTTGTTAGGAAGTGTCACAAAATGTCCCAGCCAGGATCCCTTAATCTCACAACTGGAGCGTAACTAAAGGACGTGTGAGATGATAGAAGATTTAATAGGCTCAGGTTTGAATTATAATTAATACTATTTAATCCTTTTGCTATTCCACCATAATTTGATTTAATTTCCACATCCTGGGTGGGTATCTTCTTCTAGTTGCTTGTAACAAGGTGGGGTTTTTTTTTATAGCTGAATCTACAGTGGAGATGAAGGATTAGGCAAATTAATAACAAATCTTCCAACAGGGACAAAAATCAGAAGCATGGACTGCGTTGAGGTTTCAAACAACTGGATCTGATTAATGTTTGTCTGTGACGAATGTAATGCACCAACTCGATTGTGAAAAAAGTTACGCTATGAAGTCAAGCTATAAAATCATTTGGTCTGCCATACAGTATGTCAGTGTTGCACAAAGCTGCAATAATTAGACAATTATAGTAATAATGAATACATTTGAATATTCAAAAGTTACTCTGTTTTCTTAACTCAGTTCACTTAGTGACTAATTACACAAAGACCGACGTTTTAAGCCTTTCAAGACGGTTTAAGACTAATTTTCAACTTGTACTTAATGAAACCATGACTTAATTTCTTAGATGATCAGAGTATTTATCAAACCAGTTAACATTTTTCATACAGAAATGTGTGCATGTTTAAATACATGATTAAAGGTTATTTTCAAAAAGTGACAAACAAGCCTCACTGCAACCCACAGTTTAATCATCTGTTAATAATAACTGTATAATACCACCCAGTCTAGGTCTCTGTGCCAGTAATAAAAGTTTCATTTAGCAGAAAATTAGCTTTGAAGCATTAAGATTTTTCTTGTCATTAAGAAACAGCAACTAAGGTGTTTCTTTGCCAAAACAGCAGATGCAGTCAGAGACAACTGCTTTCAGTACAACCATGTTGCTGAAGTAAGGAACTTGAGCTTAATTTACTCATAATTTGGAATTGGGTCATTTATTCTGGATTTGTTTGGTTTGCTACTGTATGTGGAGCGAATGTGCAGATTAGCCCTGTAGTTTTTTGAATTTTCTCTGCCATAAGTTGTCAACTTCATTGCAGACCCTTTAGAGTGAAGTTCAGTTGGTTCAGTCACAGGAGGCACTGTGGGCTTGTCAACTGCTGCAAGTGAAGCTCGAGCATTATTAATGTTTTTGTTCATGATTTCCGCAAAGAATGTTTTTGTGCTGAATGATAACTTCACAGTCTTTCTTTGTAGATCTCATAAACCAGTGAGTTTTTGAAATGCTTCCTTTCACCATCCAACTGCTAACTTGGCCTCCAGGATCAGGATCAGATGCTCTCTTCATTTCTGACATGATGAGAGCTACAGATGCACAGCGGCGGGGAGCGCTAACTGAACTAGTAGTTGCACTATAAACCTACAGCACTAATCACAAACATTAGTTCCACTAATGCAAATGTGCTATGCTTACATAGTATTTAACAGGAAATAGATTTGATCTTATCTAACAACTACTTTTTGCAATTTTATTCCTGAGGTCAGAGTCACTAAAAGGAACCATCAGTCAGCGTGAGTGTGTCAGGGAGGTAGGACCATTGTTTTTTTTTTTGTTGTTGTTTGTTTTTTTCACTGTATTTTTTGGTTTTTATATTGATAATTAATAATATTACAATTACAGGTGATAAAAATATATTTACCTTTTTGGTTGTTTGTTTTTGACTGTATACAGTGAATAGCTTGCAAATCCACCTATCAATATAAGATCTAGTTATTATAAAATAGGTCACTTCGGAATAATAGTTAAATTAAGTGATGCAAATAAATAAATAAATAAACAAGCAGCACACAATGATTGTATTCAATCATATGTTCACATATTATTATATTGATATAGCTTATTCTGTCGTGGAATCAACTTGGAAAAAACTGTTCACATATAGCAAAATTAACAATCCAAACGGTACTGTTAGTGTTTAGGACTTGCAAATATCAGTTATATGTGTCATAATCAATCATAATATCTCACGATAACGGTTTTCTTCTGATAACAACTAAATGATTAATGTCAAAATAATTGCTCCATCTCTTCTTAATGGTTTACAATACATATATATGCTAATAATAAAACACATATGTAGACCTGTTTAGGACCTAAATATATCACACAGGCAGACAGAATTTGTTTTATTTTCACTGCTTTTCTGCACATAACTGTCAAAGACGCATACTAACATTTACATATCATTAAAAAGAAAAGGGAAAAAGGTACTAAAAGTACTATAATTTATTAGTGACCCATTGTCTTTGGAATGTCAAAAAAATAAGATTGTAACAACTAATAAAATGTGACACATAATTCAAATGATAAACTCTACAGTTAACTCAATAAAAACATATAACTATTACATCAGATAGTCATAATGCCAGTCACCTCCGAAACAATCACAGTTTTGTGCTCTTTTCTTCTTTATCTTCTTGAGCACAGGATCCTTTCTCTGTGATTTCATCAGATGATTTTCTGAAACTATAAACAGAAGCGAGTGATTAGCAAGCAGCATAAGCCAACTGGTGGGTTAACTCACTCGTTTTCAGCAAGGTCCTGCAGCTCGGCGTTGCGAGTTTCAGGCAGCAGCACACAGAGACCACCAGCCACGATGGGGACAATGCCATAAATCAACATGGGGATGGTATAATGGTAAACATCCAAGAGACGGATCAGGGGAGCAAGGATTCCTGCCACTCGGGCACACATGGAGTTCAGACCCACACCGTTCTGCCTGTTGGGACAGAAGATCAAGTGGTCAGCTGTCTCATCGCTTCAATAAAGCTAAAATGATAAAGATGGATCCTTAGTTTTGCCTTCAGGTCATTACTTTCTTACCTCAGAATGGTGGGGTATAGCTCTGCTGTATAAACGTAAACTGTGGCAAAACTGGCAGTGGCTGCAAATTTACCCAGAACGGCTATAACTGTGATCACAATGGGAAGATCTGACGAGCAAACGAATTATATTTCTGTAATGAGGGCTGGACTTTTTATAGACATAACCATTAGATGACCTAATGGCAAAATAATTGAAGGGTGATTGTGATTTTTTTTAAATCGAACATTTCAAAGCCAAGATTGTGTTACCTTTTGGTATAACAAGGATGCTAAGGCAAGCCACGCCTCCAAACAGCAGGACTCCTCCTTGGCAAATTTTCCTTCCAAAATACTGTAAGAATGGCAAAATACCCACACGAGCAGGAACCTCCACTATGCCAAAGATGAACTGTGTGAGGTAAATATCCAGACCAAAGTTGCCAACATTGAGACTTAGTCCGTAGTACATCAGACTTGTCGCAAACCTGTTAAGTCATGACAAAGACATTAAGTGACCTCATAAAGTTAAAGCTACTAAAGTGCCAGCTGGATACGTACCAGACAGTGCTCATGATGAGAGCCCGTTTTCTCAAGTACGATAACCTGAAGATGTCCAGCATGGTCCCCTTTTTGTTCGCACCCATGTCATCCAGCTGAAAAATTGTGGGTGTGATTAGTGAGCTAGGTTTCTGGTAGAGGTCAGAGTGTGATTGGTGGGACTCACTTTCTCTAGCAGCTCCTCTGGCACTTTTCTCTTGTTCACTTTAGCGGCTCTCCGTACTTCCTTTATGGCCTCCTCCTTCCTGCCCTGTGTAATGAGCCAGCGAGCTGACTCTGGAAGAATCCTGCTTGACAAATAAGTCTGGATCACAAACCGTGCTGTTTGTTTTTATTGTTTTTTGTGGCTGTTTTCAGCTGCATGACGTGTTGAAAGATACAGCATATTTCTATTAGTCACCAAAAAAAGAGTTTGCGGTTTTTAAACATATTGGTCACAGTCATTTTTGTTGTTTCATTCTCTTGAGGGAAGAAATTTGTCTGCCTCCATCCCCTCTGCCTGCCTTATGTAAAAGACAGTCATGGTGTGGTGGAAACTAAAGAAGTTCCACCCATCAGTTTTTATTGAGGTCACTCGTTTTCAGCAACTTCAACTGTTTTAAAGTTGAAGTTGAGAAGCTGTTTCAAATTAAATAATCTGGTCAAGTTATTTTAAATCATGTTAACATGTTGATAAGTCATAAAATCCCACTTTTTTTTTTTTACTCAGGTTAATACTGTGGAAATCCTACCTGTGCCTACTTTTAGAGGCAGTCATACAAATACTAACCAGTAGAAGATTCCCAGTACGAGGATAAGGGGGCTGAAGAGCACCAACTGCAGGATCCTCCAGTTGCGGATGAAAAAAGCAGCTCCAGAAAGTATCATCAGTCCAAGAGGAAAAAATGCATGGCAGATGATGGTGCAGAGAGCAAACTTTGAAGAATCACTCCATTCTCCGCCTTTAAAGGAATATTACAAGAAGTGTGAAATCAATTATCTATGCGGCGTAATTTCCAGACTATAAGTTGCCGCTTCTTCACGCGCTTTGAACACTGCAATGTGACTACTGTAACGCTTTTCCCCAGGTTTTCAAAAGGCTGGAGTGCTGCCTGATGAAGAGGACAGCACAAGCTTACGAGTGAAACGAAAGTGACATTGAGAGCAACAAAAGAAGAGAGACTGAGGGAGTGTGAGTGAGGCTGTTCAATTCCGACACTGAAGAAGACTACTTTGGTGGTTCTAGTGTGCAGGAGGAAGATGTGATCAGGGGCTTTTTCTGGTCAGCCCCTGAAGTTTCTTGCTTTTTAAGCAGCTGTGTTACAGACACTGTTATGGATAAAGCATGTAGGGTATGTAAAAAAAAATAAAAATCTTTCTGTGTAAATATCTCGTGTTACAACATCGACATCTGCAGCTTATAGGCAGATATGGCCTATGTATGTACACTTTTTTGCCTCTTAAAGTCAGTTGGTGAGGCTTACATTCAGGTTTTCTCAATAGTCTGGAAATTACGGTATTGATTGGTATAGATTGTGCACTCGAACTAAAGTTCCCATTAAATTCAGCTGTGAAACCTGCCAATGACGAAGGCATTTGCGACAATTCCAGATGTTGAGAAGCCGCAAACAAACTTGAGAGCGACGTAAACGTAGATGTTGGGTGAGAAACTGAGTCCTACTCCAAACACAAATAAGATGAGGAGCGACAGCAGGACCACAAAGCGTCGGCCGAACCTACAGAGAGGAAGGCTGAAACGTTACACATGTCCCTAAAGGTTAATTTTGCTAGTTAACTGTTCCCTAGTTAATGGTTGGACACAAATGGTCATCACCTGTCAGCCATCTGTCCCAGAACGAAGGCTCCAACCAGCAGACCGGCCATGTAAATAGACTGAGATGCCTCAATGAAACTGCTTCTGTCGCACACAAGGTCAAACTGACAACAACATTGAAGAGACATAAAGAAAAAATGAGTTATACTTCATTTCTCTAAGTTTTTTTTATCCTTTTGCTTCAGCTACTTTGATATATCCTACTTTTTGGATGCATTAATTTGTTATGAACATGGTTACGCAACACTTCTTTTCAAAAGTTATTATACATCTTGAAACAGTAAGAAATGTGATGTGAAAGAAGTTTCTCTGATCAGAAGAAACAACAACTAAACTTTTGAGCCTACATGTAAAAAGCTATGGGTGAAGGAAAACCACTGCTTCCACTGTCTTCATCATGTTGCTGCATGCCTCTTTGATGTCCTTAGGTACACCTCATATAATGTGTTTTCGTCATTTCCCTTTTTATTCCAGATATCTCAAGTACCAAGAGCTTAAAGCAATGAGATGGATGGAATCTCCAGTCTTTAGACTCTGAGCCTCCCTCCACTGTTTAACATCTTGTAATCTGTTCAAAGGTTTTTACATGTATTCTGTCATTTAAAAAAAATGTATTATATGTATTTAATGCCTTAAAGTACCTTTAATTGTGTATTGTTGTTTTTTGAAAGTGACATTTATAAATCTAGCACTCACCAGTCTGTAAAACCTCTTGTAATCAATATGTGCAATTATATTTTTAGCCATTTGTTCTGTTTTACTATCAAGTCAAATAATTAAAAAAAAACATGTCAACTAACTTTAAAGTACTTTGTGTCATAATTATGCACTTTCAGCAGATCAGCGTTCCAAGGTCAGCACTTATTTAGCGTCAGTCAATCATTCAGTGACAATTATGTGGCATTTTGCAGACTCTCAAAAGTTATCTCTCTCTCTGTCGAGCTGCTCAAGATTTCCTTACCTCTGTCACAATGCTGGAGGCATGGTTGGGCTTCTCAAATTCTGATCCGTTTATGCATCTCGTTGTTTCGTTAAGTCCGTACCTTTCAATGGTTTCCAGGTCCAAACTTACAGGTGTGAACATTCTACAGCTGTCAAACTTCCCCTCGCCGTTAGTGGGTATGGTGAGGTTTCTTTGTCTTTCATCAGTCAGGTTGGGTCCCCGCTCCAAGATCCAGTCGGTGTTACACCGGTGCGGAAAGTTCATACCTGTAAACACCTGGCCGATCACATCGAACCCCAGAAATATGCTGGGTATGCATAATGCAGCCACCAAGCGTTTCTGAAAGAAGCCAAATTCCCCGATCTCCTTCAAGATTTGCCCAAAGTTGCTCATAATGGTCTCCTAAAGTCCTCAGCAAGTAATGAAGACAAGGGACAGCTGTGGTTTCAAGAAAAGAGAATGGGTCTCATCCTTTAAGTTAATGTTTAAACAAGCAATCAGTGTGCTTTTATGACCTGTCAAATTACTAACAGACCAGCAAGCAATATTGTCAGATATGAGCTATCAGGGTTTCTCCTTTAATTAACAGCACACATGGTTGGTAATAATATTTAACAGACTCCAATGAAACAACCAAAAAGTATTCTTCATTCTGTCCATGTAGACCTAAACTTAACATTGTGCCAAAACAAACAAACAAAAAAAGCTCCACATCAGGGCAACAGTTATACTTATAAACTCAAATGAGGGCTTATAAGTAAAATTAGCAACTGTTTGAATACAGACATGTTGGCGCTAACATGTAATACTCTTCTTTGGGTTTCATATTCTCTACTGTAAACTATCCACTACAACACCATGCACGGAAGTAATGAGTAAACCTTAGAGAAAATTCAAATGTTATTGCTAATTATTGGAGTTCTGGACTTGCACTTCGTCCTGATCTGTTAATTCTTTATTTCTATTTAGTGTTTGTCTTTAAATCTATTTTGATCAAATTTTCTTGTTTAATTTGAAGTCACCATTTTCATATTGTCATAACCTGACAGTAATTTTGATATGGATTAATATGGACAACTGTCCAGAAAAGCCTTACAGGAGAATGCACAAGATTAAATAATAATAATATATAAAAAAATAACTATCTTTCGTTTGTGTCTTGAACAACTTTAACTTTACTTTTATTCATGCATCCCTGCGTCTTGACGAAGTAGTCTCTTGGCTGCTGAGTATGGTGAGATTAGGCTCTTTCTGCTGCCAATCACACTGAGTACTACACTTAGTACTGATTGTGCATAAATGTGTAAATGTTATCATGGGAGGTCACAAAGTTTCCATATAAACATAAAATGTAACATGCAGAATAATTTTTCTTCTAAAGGCATCCACAATTAGTTACAATAGACTTTATTGGGGAAATATTTATTTTATATGTAAACAAAACAGTACAGTATTAATACTGTAGGCTGTTTAACCTTCCTCTGGTGTTAGCTTTCTCCTGCCATCTGTAGTGTTAGCGGGTCATTTTGGACCCGTGTATTAAATCAGCCATAAAATGCCCTAAAAACAATCTTTTATCATCCAATGTTTTTCTTAACTCTTGTTTAGCTGGTTGGGCTCCCTTATCCATGAAAAGATTGGTTTTAATATTTTTTTGTGGCCCCCTGGGCCTTTGTTTTAACAAAATACCCCTCGTTTTCAATGTCTAAAAAGTGGTCAAATGAACCTTAAGAGAAGAAGGCAACAAAATAATCAGTTGTTCTGTTACCTGAGTGTAACTGAGAGATATTAAAACACATTTCTTAAATGTTCAACAAAAAAAAGATTTTAATTTTAATATTATCAAATATAGCAACATCTATGGTGTTTCGGGTCATTTTGGACCCGTATATATTTACTTCAAGAAAAGGGCAAAAACAAGTCTTTTTTTCCCCACACAATAGAACTTTAATACAATATTTAACAATATGAAAAACAGAACAGTCATAAATAATAACAAATTACAATAAAACAAAGATTTGCAAGGTCAAATAAACAACCAATTGAGAAAATCACATCAAAAGAAATCAAGTACTTGTTCTATAAATACTCTGTGCAAAGAACATGCCTGTGTGTGTGTGTGTGTGTGTGTGTGTGTGTGTGTGTGTGTGTGTGTGCGTGTGTGTGTGTGTGTTTAGATGCATGTGTTGCAAAAAGTGACACTTTTAGTGTGTTCTTTACAGATATATTTGTTGCAGGTGAAGCACACTATGTAGGTTTTTCTGTCCATATTGCTAGGGCAGACCTGACACCTCTTTCTTTTTGAGCGAGGTGGTCTCACTGGCATTGTGGCTGTGGATGGAGCGCTTGAGGCAGGGCTGGCTGCTGAGGGGAAGGTGATGCTGATGCTCTTCTTGTTGCTGTGGATGTGGATGGCGTGTTTGGTGACCACTGCAGCTGTCTGACCAAGTCTGCAGCAGCTGGCTCTCGGGGCACCCGTTCCCGTTGCTCAATGTGCGGCTTGACAAGGGAATTCCCGAGCTCCTCAAGAAACATTCTCCGCTTGGTGTTTTGGGTTGAATTCCACCCTTGGTGAATTTGGGTCCACAACACAAATGCATTGTATGCAGACACATTGAGGATGTTGTAAAACACAACCATTGGCCATCTCCTGGTCATTCGCTGGCAAGTGTAGGTGGCAATCAGCTTGTCCAGATTGTCCACTCCTCCTTTGTTTTTGTTGTAGTCCAGGATGATTATGGGCTTTTTGTCACTTATCTCCATCGCTAAAATCCTGTGTGTCCTCTGCCTCATTTGCAGCAAAGATGTGATCCAAAGCTTCATTTACAGTGAATCTTCTCCTCATTGTTGCATCCTGTGAATTGGAGATGTGTACTCTGCAAGTCACCACGTCTACACTCAAATGGCTTGACAAGCCTGGAAATGTCTCCCTTTGTTTGTTCTCGCAAAAAGTCAAAGAGAAAAGCCCCTAAATGAACTTCAAGTGGTTGGAGGAAGAGGCTGTTGGTTGATTGTGTGTTTATGATTTAATTTTTGGCATTTTTTTATTGTTTTATAATCGAAAATTTTAACCGGGTCACAAATGACCCAAACACCACAAAAGTCATTTTTTTCACCAGAGCACTTTATAATTTAGTAAAAAAAAATAAATTTATTTTACTTTGTTTAAATCGAAGTCCCTGACAAAGTCAAAAAGTTTCAACGCAAAAAACAAATGTATGAAGTACTTTTATGCATGCTAAAACTCAAAACGGGTCCGTAGGGACCCTAACACCATAGGAAGGTTAATTTTTAGAAATTTTGATAAAATATTGACACAGAGACGTTGCCATGTTGTTTACTCTGCAATGCATTCTGGGTAAATGACATCCTTGGTCTGATTGCGCTACCTCAGTCCAGCCAAAACAGCCTTTTCCCTCTGAGTTCACAAAATGCTGCCAAACACATGACATGAACATGTGGTGGAAAGTTGTTTTTTTAATGCTTTTGTAATTATGTGCTGTTGATCAGCTCAATGAGAAGAACAACTTCCTGTCTTACTTCAAAATAAGAGTATTTTAACATTAGCTTGCATTTACTTGAAGGGAAAGTCTTGTACTGACGGTCAATGAGTAACCCTTTGTGGGAGAGATTTCAGTGTGATGGCAAACACTTAGGCACAATATTAATAATATCGTGTTATGTCTCAACACAAGCTTTCTTTGTACCCATATTGAAGATTATGTAACTGTTTTCAACATCTGGATGTTACAAAAAGTCAGGATATGCTTTTTTTAAAGATTGCAGATCTGTGAATCCACAGACCTCTACTACACAATAAATTACAGTAGACTGCTTGGCCAAGTGAAAGCTTGTAAAAAGTTGTAAAATATCAGCTGAGCCACGTCTCAAGACAGAACAATAAACCTGAAGGCACTGGGAGCAAAGTAACAAACCCAGTTTTAAACTGTGACAGAACTGCACAATGCAACTTAACACACTTAAACATTGAGGCAACAGTTCATAAAAGTCTCTTTGAACTGAAACACAAGGAAATTAAAATTAGATTTTATGTGGTAATTTTTTTTCTCTCTGCACCAAGTTGATAATGATTTACAGTGGTACAAAATAATCACTTTACAAAACACGTTTAACTTATTTATGAGCATTCTTCAGAAATTTGCAGAAGGAAATTAAATATGCAAAAAGTACAATGTCACTTTGGAAATCTTCGTACGTTCCCCTGATATTTTTATGTTGTTGATTATCTGGTAATTACAGGCAGTAATTGGTTTCTCCGTTATGCTCTTCCTTACTGCAATCTGCTGCTGTAGTTTTAAACCGAGAAAAGCACAATGAAACAGAATATAAAATGCATAACAGATTACAATTACATGTGTCTCAACACAATGCAAGACATTTAAAAAATAATTAGTAGATTTTATGATTTGTTGTCAAACATCAATTATTGTGCACTTTATACGCCTGTGCAATTCTGTTGCACGCCGTTGAACAAGCTGCCTCAAACATCTTCATTAGGATTTTCTGTGCTGTCATCGTCACTCATCAGCTGAGAAAACAAAGAGAGCACGGTTACAAAGATGATTACAGTGATTAACAACAAAAATGACTGAATTCATTAACACAAGCAATTAGGACCTTTTTTTTTTTTTGCCTTTTGTTGTTACTCATGTTCACATTGCAGACTCACGCCTCAGATTCATCATCCACTGCGCTGGATGAATTCTTGAACAGCCATCTGTTCTTGTGCTGAGTGTGTCCAAAGCCCTCATCGTAATTCCCCTTTCGTTTGAACAGTTGTTGGTAGTGAAATATGCAGTAGAATTCACCGTTCAAAGGTGTGTAAGTTTGCATGCTAAAAAGAAGTACAAGTTAGTAGCAAATCTAAATGCCCGCGCTACTTAGTGGTTAAAAACATTTTAACTGGAAGAGAAAACATTAAGGCGGGCAGAGTTCCCGCATGTGAAACATTGAAGTATAACATATGGTGAAGATTGCTTTAAAAAAAACAAAAAAAACATTCTTGTGAAGCATTGTGTTGTTTGCGATCTACATGACTCCTTTTCTGTTGTACTGTAATTAGCTCGCTGTAGCCTAAATGTGAACAACAGCACAGGATTTAGGGATATTTGTGTTGTTTTGCCTTTTTTCTATACAATGCTAAAGCTAACAACATTAGTTGCCATGGTATATAGTATCTGTTGCTTTTGGATACTATTTCCATCAGTCTCCCACTTATCATTGTATTGCTAAATCTGCATACAATTCAGAAGAAAGAAATGTCGTACCCCTGGCAGATTTAGGTTTAATCCTTCTGTAAAAAAAAATGCCGATTAAGAATTTTATTTTTTTTCATAAATATTTAATAAACAATATAGCATTCCAAAGAATCATTACCATACTCAATGATGAGTGGAAAACTGTTAATATCATTACACCAATCAAATGCTTATAATACATGCTGACCAGCTTTTTGACTGATGATGTATCTCCTTGCCCTCAGAGTTGAGACATTGGCCACACCAAAATCTTAATAGTATGTCCAGTTAGAAGAAACACGTCGGCTAAAATTGCATTAAACATAAACTGCCAAGGATACAACATTTGGCCTACCTGCAGTTAATGTTGGTAAAACATGGAATCAAAATAGGAAGAAGACCTGATTAAAACTGAAATAGATCCTGGTGAAACATATTTTGATATCCCACCTTAGTTTTTTCTTGCACTGTTTGCAGCAGAAGCACGTTTTGTGAAAAATATATTTGTCTGCTGTGACTTTTTCCATCTGATAAACTGGCTTCTGACAGGCCGAGCACATCTCTCGAGAAGTTGGTTGAAACTGCTAAGAAAAACGAGACTAGGTGTATTTCAAGATCGAGAGGGATTTTCACAAAAAGAATTTATTAGAAAGTTGCTGATAGAAATGTAAAAAGTACTAAAATTCAAATGCAAAGTAGAACAAAGAGAAATTGACATAATGTTGAAGCAGCAACAGTCAAAAACCTAAGAAATGCCTTCAGCAATAAACTCATAGATGATCAATCTATTTAGCACTCAAATAAGTACTTAGTAGATAAATGAATATGTTGTGAGAATATGAAAGGCAAACACTTATCTGTCCAGATACACCAAATCATTAACCTGATTTGCTGGCTGCTCAACCTCTGGATTACAACCTGACTTGTTTTGCTTTCTGGCTGCGTAGCAACGAAAGCAGAGGTTTTGATGTCTAAGACCTGTTACCAGAGTTATCTGTCCTCTCATAGTTTTCCACTGCTGTCCCTCTGATGCTGTTCCCTTCGCTGTCAGTTTGGACCTGGAGCACACTAAGCTCTCGATTTTGTTGGCTGTTAGAAGTCTGCTGCCGTCCTCCTTTCTTGGATTTTACTTTTTTACCTGGAGTGGGGCTGTTGCACGTCACTGTCTTTGTGGTTCTGAATTTTCCTTCTGGCCTCGGGTCCAACTGACACTTCATACAGATTAAAGTTTCTGGTGGCACAACCTCTGTTTCATCTGTTTTTCTTGCTGCCGACTGAATAGAAATGAATGCGGGTGAAGACGGAGGGCTTTGCCGTTGCTTTGTAGAAACCTGATCTGTGCAAGGAGCTGCTGCAGTGCCTATTGAACTGCTTCTTTGTAGAAAACAACTTTCTTCTGATTGTAGTGGCTTGGATGTGCTTAAATCAGTTTTGCTTATATTTCTAGAATGTGGTGATTCTTGCACAACCCCCAGGGATTCTTTGAGCAGATTTGATAAATTTGCGATATCTGAGTCAGACTTTAGTGTAGAAACAGAAAGAAGTGCTTTCTTAATTGTGTCCTCTATATCCTTAAGTCTAGCTAAAGTCTGCTCTTTAAGATGTATTATTTCCTCACTAGCACGCTCAAGATCTCCATAAACGTGCTCCATTGAGGACTTGCAATGTTTTTTGTCTGTTGATGACCGCGTCACTTTGTCTTTGTTTTCTGCTTTGACCTTCTTTCGCCCTGTTCTGTCCGTGTTGACGATCCAGTCAGGGACATTCTCAAACACTCTCCTGAGAGACGTCACATCGACCTCACTCGTGTCGCTTTCGATTTCTTCTACGCGACTCAGAATGCTTTGCAGTTGCTCTTGCTTTCTCAAGTGTTCAAAGATTTCCATTGCCGCAGTTACGTTTCCTCTCACAATCTCATCCATGTGTATAGACAGTCGCTGTCTGCGTTCATCATCCGTTTCCATTCTCGCTTTCTTCTCCCTCATCTCAACTTTGATGTCTTGCTTTGTGTCCTTGTAATGAGTATCTGCACTGTCAGCAGTTCTTTTACAGATGTTGGATGATAGATCAGCTCCAGTGTGGACAGTGCCATCTGCAGTGCATTCTCCTGTTGAGTGTTTTTGGGTTTTGTCACTGGACTGAAGATGTTTCACTCGTTTTGGCTTTACAGGGGCCGTCTTTTTTGATGGCACAACTTTGCCGCCGAATTTTTGCCGAGCCTCATGGAAGTTTATATGGGTTTCATCCGTTTCAGATATTATGTCAGGTGCAGATGCGTTTTGAGACATCTCTTTCTTTTCAATGTTTTCTATCTTTTGTTGTCCATTTATTTTTCTTATATCTGTTTCATTACTCTCTAAGAGCATGGTCAAACATTGCATGTCAGATTTTTCTTTTATTTGTTGCAACTTCTTTGTAGATTTGTCTACATTGTAGTTTTCATGATGATCCAATGACTTATTGGTAGTGTCTTCTTGACCTAAAAACAATGTTGTTGCTGATGGCTGGGAAACCTGACAAAACATTTCTTCAGTTCCCATAGCACTAATTTTGTGTTCCTCTGGATGCCTAGTAGCAGATGACTGACTTACTTCTTGTTTCTCTTTCAAATGTTCAGGTTTAGGTGGAATTGGTGGTTTGGGGCCAGTGACTCCTTTGCTTTTTGTGGACACAACACCTTGAGTAGGTCTGTTATGGGTTTTGATTGGATGTGGGGGATCTGCATTTGCCACATTTACTTCTTGGTTTAGTAATTCTTTAGTTAGGCATGGATGCTCTGCCTTTACCACATTCACTTGCAGCTTTGCTGGATCTTCAGTTGGATGTAGAGGCTCCACATTTGCCACAGTTGCTTCTTGGTTGAGTGGCTGTTTAGGTGGGTATGAAGGCTCCACATTTGCAACAGTGGCTTCTTGGTTGAGCAGCTCTTTAATTGGACATGGAGGCTCTGCATTTGACACAGTCACTTGTGTGTTCATTAGTTCTTCAGTTGGGTGTGGTGGTTCCACATTAACCACAGTTACTTCTTGCTTGGGTGGTTCTGTAGTTCGGTATGGAGGCTCTGCATTTGCCACAGTTACTTCTTGTGTTACTGGATCTTTAGTTGGGTATGGAGGCTCCACATTTGCCACAGTCATTTCTTGGTTTAGTGGTTCTTTAGGTGGGTGTGGATGCTCTGCATTCACTACAGTCTCTTCTAGGTTTAGTGTTTCCTTGGTTGGGTGTGAAGGCTCCACAGTCACTTCTTGGTTGAGTGGTTCTTTAGTTGGGCATGGAGGCTCTGCATTTGACACAGTCTTTTCTAGGTTTAGTGTTTCTTTGGATGGGTGTGGAAGCTCTGCCTCTGGCGAAGTCACTTCTAGGTTTAGTAGTTCTTTAGTTGGGCATGGAGGCTCTGCATTTGACACAGTCACTTGTGTGTTCATTAGTCCTTCAGCTGGGGGTGGAGGCTCCAAATTTGTCACAATTACTTTTTGTGTCTTTGGTTCTTTAACTGGGTGTGGAGGCTCTGCATTCACTACAGTCACTTCTAGGTTTAATGGTTCTTTAGCCAGGAGTGGAGACTTTGCATTCATTACATTCACGTCTACGTTTAGTGGTTCTTTAGTTGGGTGTGGAGGTTCTGCATCTAACAAAGTCACTTTTAGGTTTAGTGGTGATTCAGAGGGGTCAGAAGGCTCTGCGTTTGATGCAGTTACATGTAGGATTAGTGGGTCGTCAGTTAGGTGTAGAGGCTCAGTATTTGCTTTTTTTGGGTGTGGAGGCTCCACATTTGCCACTGTTACTTCTTGGTTGGGTGTTTCTGGCTTCTGTTGTCCTTGATTTGATTTAGGCTCAGCCGAAAAGCAAAAGTCTGTAGGACTGTGCTTTTGAACATAACTTTGTGAGTTTTTCTGATACAATTTGTTGGACTGTCTGTATATCATAGCTGCCCTAATGTCTCCTCTTGTCACATTAATATTAGACTTCTCCAAGGAATCCAATGCTGCTTGTATTGTGCCCTGACAACAAACCTCTTCTTGTTGTTCAGGTGCTGCTTCTGAAATTTGTTCAGGAACGAAAGAAATTTTAACATTTTCATTTTTAGCTAATTCTCTAAATCCTTCATTAATTTTGTTGCAAGTCTCAGAGGTATGCTCTTTCATAGAACTGGCCTCTTCACTGACCGTTTCTGTGTATTTGGGTAGCCAGTCTGATTCAGGTGCTGAGAAAATTCCTTCAACTAATGGAGATTTATTACTTTTTTCTAAGCATGATTCCACTTTTGTGCTTGAGATTTCTTGAGCTGATTCTGCTTCTGCTCTTGACAATGATACAATGGGTATTTCAAACAGTTCTTCTGTGTTGGCTTCTGCTATTTCAGCTTGTTGAACCCTGTTTTGATTCTGATGTTCAGAATTTGCCAGAACGTCTATAAGCCCTTGACCGAAGCAAGCATTACAACTATTGTTGGACTGTGGAAACAAGAATGCCCCCGTATTGCATTCTATAGGAGACTGACTTTTTCCAGATGACACTGCAGAAGATTTGACACATTTACAATGACTAGGACCTGTTCCTTCAGAGAACATGCCTTTTAGTCTTTTTACATCCACTTGGATACACTCTTCAGATGGATTACTTATATGGTGACAATGAGATTCATCATCCAGTCTGGCAGCTGCTTCACTTTGACTATGTTCAGTACTGTGAATGGTTTGTTCGTCATCATGAAGTGATCTTAAATACTCCAAGTCGCCCTTTTCGATGCAACTTTTGAACAATTTTACATTGGCCCTAATTGACCCTGACCTGGCTTGGTCTTGACTGCTCTTTGGAACTGAGACTGTTTCTGCCTCAGGTTCATCATGACCTGCACTGTTTGGAGGGCTGTAGCTCTTCACATCTTCTTCGTCAAAGTACTTGTAGAGGGAATAAACAATGACTTCTGCACCGTTTCTGGCGTCTTCTTGAATGATCACCCCTTTTCTCAGGGAGTTGTCCTGATTGAGGATATCCTCAACCAACTGAACTACATTGGCAGTTTTTAACTCAGCATCTTTGTTTGCACTGAATCTATGCTGGTGAGCCAGTGCATCCACCACTGTGGCCTCCATAAACCCTTTACTATCTTCCTTAAGGTAAATCATCTGAGGTTTTAGGTTTACCCGCGGTAGCAGCTGGACTATAAAATTTTGTGCACCACCTTCAGCCACTTTGTCGTATTTTATCTCAGGTCCCCTGTCCGACATTGTGAACTGTGACTTTTTAGCTATCATTGTCTCGTTAACCTCAATAATTGCCCCATCTGAGTGAATGGCTTTCACACAGTGGAGGAAATTTAACGTTTTTTTGATATTTTCCACCAGCGTCTCCATTTCATCCTGATTCTGATGTCTAATTTTATCAAATGGCATTGATTCAAACAGGTGTGCTCTGTTCTTTACGTTGGCAATCGGATAGTCTTCACTTACTGCAATGCTTTGATTTTGAGTGTTTGATGCATGGCTTAAAAAATTCTCTCTTTCTATGTTAGAGGAAATAAAGGGGTTATTTTGGACAAGTGCTGCGCTTGTTTTTATTATTTCTATTTTTCTTTCTGATTCAGTAAAACTTATGAAACTCCCCTCAAGTGGGAGACCTTTACAGGGAATTGCTGCTTCACTGCGAGAAAAGTCACTTTCTGTACTTTCACCAACAGCACCAACACACAGCTTTTGTTCTTCTAAATTCATGTCCCCACTTTTGTTATCGCCTTGTGTGCTGTGAGAAGAAGATATTTCAGGTGGTTGGTTCAAAACCATAGGAACATTCCCCTGAATCTCATCTGGCTTTACAGTGTGTGAATGTTTATTCTCAGATACCTTTCTGGTAGCCTTAACATCTATTTTTGCCACCTGTTCCTCTACTTCTTTATTATAATTTGATGTTAAGTCAGGAGATTTATCACTTGTCATCATCTCTTCACAACTCTTAGTGTAAAGTTCATCTTTTAGCCCTTCCAAAACATTTGATATTTTCCGATAATCCTGTCTTTCCACCGCTCCCTCTTCTAAATAGATATTTTTGGTGCTGTAGCTGCTGCCACGGTTTTCAAATATCAAGCATCTTGAAAGAACCTCTCCCTCATATCCGGTTTCCCCACCAGACTCTGATTTAGAGCTCAACACTTCAGCAAACTCCTCATTCACAACATCATCCAGCATCTTTATCTCTGGGCAGGTATGCTTCAGGAGCCGTCTCAGCTCGTTTTTCTGTCGTTGCTGGAATATCTTTTCCCTGGAGAGTTGGGAAGACATCAGCTGTTCAGAATGTCCCTCAGCGATGTCTTCAAGTCCCTTTTCAGGCTCTTCTTGGGGCTGTGGCGGATGGTCATCTTTTCTTTGTTCAGAGTCTTCATCCATCTTAGAGGAATAAAGTGCGGGTCTTACAAAAGCCATCTTTTTTGATAGCGATGACGATTAAATGAAAGCCATGCTCCAGAGGAAGGGTTAGGGAAAAGGCAAACATGTCACATAAAAGGGAGCTGCGTGTTATCACCGGATTCAGGCATGAATGCATACCATTCAACAAGCCAGGTGTCAATGGATTGGGAAAACTCCAACATAGGGGAAAAAAAAAACTTGCATTGCAATAACAAATGAAGCCACAGAAGGAATGAAGTGCTGATCAGCAATAACATTATGCCATCCAGATTAGTGGCATTATTGATTAGCCCATGCCGTCGTCTTTCATTACTCCTGATCCTGTTCTTGTTGGTGCTTCAGTGATGGACATGGATCAGAATAGGCAAGCTGACTGTTCTGCAGCTAAGCAGCCCCACACTCCAAACACTATGATGTGTATTTAGAGACCTTTCAATAAGCATTAGTGCTTGAAGGATTGGATGATGGATAGTCTTCTCTCCCCATGTGCATCAATGACCTTTGACCGCCCAGTCTTGCCATCACAATTTGGCCCTGGCTAAATTCACTGAAACCCTTGTACTTGCATGTTTTTCTAAATTAATTTAATCTCAGTTATCTTAATGTTATGCCTGGTCAGTGAACATATGCGGAGTGACTGACTTTCCAGATAATTTGTATTCAGTCAATTTGTATTCATTCAAAAGCAACTGTGCGATTTTCATCAGTCAGGTCAAGCAGTCGGCAGTCAGTAGGGAAAAATAACACTAGGGAATTGGATTGTTACTGTGACAATGTAAATGGACCAATTCCACCAACCACATCATCACACAACGACAACAAAACATCTGGCGATGGTCTGCTTTACCTTAGTTAGCTTGGTCCACTTTCCCGAATCTCGTGGTTGAGCATGATCCTGAAAGGAAACAACACTTATGTGTTAAACAAAACGATTCCTCTGCCAGATGTTACTTGTGACCATTGTACCCCAAGAAAACATTCGGTCATGGTTACTTGCCAGACACTCAACAACTTAAAAAATTATAGTATCAACTGCAAAATAGAGCTTCAATGATATTTCTTTTATAGAAATAGTTAGGATTCATCCCTACGGAACAAACTCACTCATAAAATTTTTTTTTTAAATGTCCTGACAGTCAGATGGTGGCAAAGTGTTTCGAATTATTATCCTTGGTATATCTTCACAGTAAGACTTGACACAGTTGTGACGATTTCTTGACTAAGGAATTTTACACATTTTCAACAGGATAGCCAAATTATTATTTTTGATTTTATTTTGTCATTCATTATGTCTTTTATAATGACAGTTTCCATAAATATGGAGTGAAATGTAGAATTTTGTGTTTCTTTCACAAAACTCTACATTTATGTCACATAAACATATAATGTTTTTAGGGAAGATATGCAAAACGACTGGATGATATTAAGCACAGAGTATGATGTTGATTCAGGTCTATGACTAAAACTAGTTTAGTCTGACCTGGATGAAAAAGAACAAACAAACATATAATTAACAGACTGACCTTTTCCACTTTAGAAGGCTTGTTTGCTGATTCCTTATTTTCCACTTTTGACATATAGAGAGCAGACATAGCTTTGACCGAGACAGACAGTATCTCTTGGGTTTGGTTGAAAGAGCTGTCTCTGAAGTCAGCAGCTGACCTCCTCTTTTCAACTGCAGAGACATTAGACGTGTAAGCTTGAAACTTTAACACACATTGTGCTTTGCATGAGGGGGGGGGGGGGGGGCAAAGGCCTGGTGAGCGATGCAATTGAGTAAAGAGGGTTTTAAACAGTGAGTCATCTGCTAACATAATGCTTAATTCTCCTGTGTTAATGTTCACGTCAGCACTGTGTTTGTTATCAGGTACTAATTTAGGGTCTTGCTCAGAGTTTTTTCCTGAGCTGATATTTACCAGCTGTCATGTGGCTGAGTTATAAATGTATACTTGTGGTGGAGCAGGAAAGATACCTGACTCCACTGATACACATACTGACAGTTAGAGCACGAGTGAATCCCCACAGCTAAACAAGGAGTGCAGGCTTATAGTAAATTCACTTTGTTAGGGTGAAAGCAATGAGGCTGTCCAAGCTCTCCAACCTCAAAGACTTGGAGCTGATTGCCAAAGATACATTTCCGGATAACCAGTAAAACATGAAAGAGACACAAATTATAAGAAGCTGTGATGCTAATAATTTTTTTCTATTGGAAATTGAGACATTTATAACTACTTTAACATGTTCATTTAAAAAAAAATCTGGCAAAAAAAAAGTATGTTTTTTTGGAACTGCTTTACATTATTTAATTATCTTTGGAGACAAACTTTTCTCATTTCTTGTCAGAAACAAACTTCTAGAGAAAAATGATTTTAAATCGAAATTGCCAAGTGGTGCGAATAGTTTTAGCCTAAACTATGCATATCACGCTATAGTGGATCCCTGCCTATTTGCAGTTCCTTATTCACAAATACACCTGTTTGTAGACCTTTTTGTGGAATGTATTGCTAAATTATTTGTGGAAAATTAGCCTATTTGCATAGTATTTTTGAGGAGCAAAAATATTCAAAACTAATGCCTAAACGGTGCTACTCGACAAATCACACACTCTCCTCCCCAACTCAGTTCCTCCAGACTAGCGGCAACAGCAATTAGCAAATACCTGGTGCAACTGTGCGTCCGCTGAGCTTGTCAGACAAACTGCTTCTCAGTGCCTCTCTCCTAAGGATGGTTGGAATTGGTTTAATGGACAACAAAGGATTATTTGCTGAAGGGGGGATTGCCACTGTAGGTCTAGGAAGATGTTAAAGGCACAGAGGCCAAGTCCAAGCCATCAGATGCAAAATCAAATTTCTTTTTAGTTTTTGGTACATGCAGCATTTTCATAACAACTGAAGGCAACATACTTATTTGATTGCAATATAAAATGGCTCCATGTTCCTGGAAAAATAAATAATACTCCCAAACCCCCAAACCTTTAAGCAAATGTGAGAAAAAGTTGTCTCTCCGAGAGTCTGCTGTTAAAAATATTTCAAAAGATCCCATTTAAAACTGGATATGTTTTGTATATAATCATTACAGGTTGCTACCTTGAGGTTGAGAGCTGTTTTTTGTGGTACTTTTCCCACATTTTATCCTGTTGAATCATATAGGTTATATTGAGGGCTTAGGCGGCAAGCCAGCATAAATTAGCTCATAAGTGTCACGTTGCGAGGAAATGATACATGGTCTTGAAAAATAAAAAATGGAGCAGTGTAGCGTGCATTTGTCTTCAGTCCTCTCTACTGTGTTTTTCCTATGTAAAACCCAGACCAACCATTTGCCTTCAATATTCAAGTCAGAGTTAAGTGGCCTAACAAACAAAACCAAAGGCAGATAATCTCCAAGTAAGTGATAATTAAAAGACTTAGGAATGCATGGAGATCTATTCAATAATAATAATGCTTCATACTCACAGAATATGAAGAAGGTGTGATTCCTTAGATCCTATCTTCTGAGTTTTTCTAGTAATCTGAATAAAATGTCCTAGATATATTTTTGCTTTGCGTTATCAAAGAAAGTGTCAGCCTGGCCGTGTCGCTCCTTCGTTCTGGGTCATCTGTCCTGGAGACAGCTGACCGTTTCACCCTCCTATACTTATTCAGGACTTGCTGCTTGGCAGCTATTTCTGTCCCACTCTGAAGTGACCCCGTGTTTTCCACACAAGGTTTAGTCAATCACAGCATTTGCGTAGTCACCGTGTGGATATCCCACATCTACATAGATGCATTCAGCTTCAAAGACATTTTTTTGTTTTAAATGGAAGTGGATTACTTCGGTGTCTGTGCATTTTGATTTAAATGGAGATGGAACACACCCACAATGCATGAGCAAACAATGTGAAAACCAATTTCTTTCTTATCAGCTGGATTTTGACCTGAGTGCGTAAATTATGCATCCGCTTGTCCGTGGTTTAATTGCAGTCATATGTAGGGTGTTGCTGAGTTTTGCTTTTTTGTTGTCAGCCTTTCTTTCATTCCTTTATCTTACACCTGATTAGCAAAGAGGTACAAGTTTGACCTCAGCTGCACCATTATGGGTAAAACACTTGGAACATTTTACTGATTTCTGGATTTACTGAGCTGGGGTTTTCATGGAGAAAACTTTGATAAATCCTAACAAAAAGATGTTATGTGAAACTCACCAGCTTCAGATGCTGCAAGCTTTTCAAAATCAATGCCCGCTATTGTTTTGTTCCTCTCTGTCTGGGTCTGATTCACCACCTGGAGAGAGAATAAAGAAAGCATCACTGCTAATAAGTGGCCTTCCAGTCTGTCTGGTGTCAAAACCAAAGCACTGCTGATTAACTGGATGTGTTATCATCTTTTTTAAGTCTAAAGAAATAGTTCCAGCCACGGCAGAAAGTAGAGCACTTTCTGAAAAGCTTCAAATGCATCTATGCATTAGCGACTATGTAGCAGTGTCTGCAAGCTGCTTTTGATATTTCCTAAGCTTAATCTTACTTGTTTGGAATAACCTACTGAGTACTTGCGCCACAATTAGCTTTATTTTGATAGGTTAACAAAAGGATTCAGGAACATTAAGTGGTTCATCTAGAGATCAGTCAATAATCCCTTGTTCAGCTCTGAACAGAGAAATGTGTTTTTTTAACTCCTAATATGTTAATTACATCGAAGCGGGAAAATTCAAATATTTTCAGTCTACAGATGCTTCAACAAACAGCCTGTATTTTGATGCTTGTTTTATGATGTTGATATTAGATAAATATGTGCTACTCTGCTCATTACTTTCTTTTCAGTTGGATTCAAAAGAATTTGCAGGACATGTTTCTCTTTTATATGTTGCAGTTCTTTGATATCAAAATCCTTTGGTCAGACACTCAACGTAAAGCTATTATCAGTATCAGAAGAGCTTGATTGGATCACTTATGACTTAAGTTTGTTGTTGCTTTATTCTTGCAAATTCTGCAAGCAAAGGTATTGACTGCCAGACAACAATGCAAAATATAACTCAAAATCCATCCCAAAGGTACAGTTATGCTCAATCCTTTCGTGGAAGGTCTTTTTTTTCTGGGACTGGAACCATCATTTGGTGAATATGTTATATTTCCTGACAGTTTTTTTTTAAAATTGCACCTACTCTTCTGTAACTTCATAAATATATCTGTGGGTGCAAAGCGAAGAAAGGACAGCTTTTACAAATGAAAGATGTATGTTTCTTAAACTTCCTAAATGTAACACACATAGCTTCATACACAAACCTAAACAAGAGGAATAAACCTAATTTAGCTGGATTTCTAATGGTAGTTAGAAACACGCACAACCAAAGAAACATAGCTGGGTTATGTAAATACCTTTTGAGTCAGAAAATCATCTTTTGGCTCCTTTTTAGTTTTCTTTTCAGCAGGTTTTTTCTGCGCCCCTGCAGCGCTCTGCACATCCTCAGCCTCTCCGTTCACCACTGGCTCGTCCACAGCGTGACCTAAAGCCACGTTTCCAGTTTTAAAACTGCTCTTAGGTTTCAGCTTTGCCGTCGCCTTCGACTCAAAAACAGCCTTCAAGGCCTCTATGGAGCTGCCAGTGGTGTTTTGGAGGCTACCCACTGATCTACTGCGGGTCAGGGTGGCAGTGGACCGAGCTCTCTCCCGCTCTTCATTTCTCTTCATCAGGGACTCCAGATGAGTCTCCCTACTGTGCAGGGGAGATGAAGTCATCTGAAAAAGATATTTACAAAAAACAAACAAAAAAAAAAAACAGCGGTTAGGACATGACTGAAGCAATTATTTTTCTCAAGTAAATCTCTAATTTACCTCCATTAGTGGTTTCTTTGTAATTCCTTCAACATTATTCTCTGCCGCAGGTTGACTTGATGTGCCTTTTTTCACTGTAGTTTGATACCTACACCATTATCAAATTTAAAATTCTTTTTTTAACATATCATTGCATGTTCAGTTATCACAGAGACAAAAAAGAGTTGATATTTTTTTTTATACCTGGCCACTAACTGGGACACAGATATTGTCCTGTCCTGCAGTCCTGCATCTGTCCAGATCGCCTGGTCAGACTGCGAGGGGAGACTCTTCAAAGACTGGCTGCGCCTTAGATCCTTTTCCCACTCCATAGTCGAGTCAAAGCTGGCCAGGTCTCTCCAATCGTATTCAAGCACTTGTCAAACAAAAAATGAATGATTTATCAGCAAAGCACCACATTTCTGCAGTAGTCAGAAAGTCTGCAGATAATTTGCTTCCACCGCCTCTCACCTTTAGTTTGCATTTTAAGTCTGTTTTCACGTCATTTTATGAAAAAATACAGCCACATTAATAATCTTAATCTCAAGAAAGAACATCATGCCATTTACCATGTTTTTCCAGAGGATATTTTTAATGAATGGTTTACCTTACAGATGTCATGTAGTGCCTGTTCCCCGCGACAGCCTGATAGAGATACTTCCGCAGCATCATAAGACCTGCACATGATAACAGGCGTTTTTGGAGCAAAGTCCTTTTACTTCCTTATTGCCTCTACCTGTGTAGATTGGATCTGTAAATCTGTAAATATGTACAACTTTGACCGGAAACTTCTGCAAAGTAGAGATAGACTAGCTTGTATGAACCAATATGGGCATTTTTTTTAATGATCTGCCTACATGTAAAGGTATGTGTACATATATAAATATTAAACTGTGAACAGCCATAGCTCTGGGTGTCGGCAATTGCTGCCAAAGGTGGATAAACAAATTACTAAGCAAAGGCTATAAATACATATGTAAACGTGTTTTGTTGGTTTTCTGTTTTTAATATATTTGCAAAAATCCCCCTAAAAAGATTTTTCCACATTCACTGTCTACAAAAGACAGATGGAAAGGTTTTGTGAAGAGGACCAGAGTGGAATAACGTCACCATGTCTTGGTGCAGGAGTTTGTTACTGGCTTCAGTTGGGATCTTTATGAGGTCTTTTAATTCCTTTTGTCTTTTTGTTTTGGGTTTGATTTGCATATTTCCCAACCAAAACCCTTTAATAACTGGAGAACCAGTCTACTTCCTGAATGATGCGAAGCCTGGACATTCTCATATTGTTTATACTAACATATAATTGCAAGCTGATTGTGCCACCTTCAGGCATGTGAAAATTATACCCGGTTGTACAATCCTTCTTGAGGTCTACCCTCCTATTGCTGGTGTTTTATTAGATTTCATTAGATTTTCCTGACAGCCAAAGTGTTCTGGGTGTTGCATTAACATACATCCATATGTGTGCTTTTATTTACCCCAAGTGTTAAAAGCTACGTTGTCTTTGTGCATGTAAACTTTTGATTCTACTATCAGCTTTTGCAGCCCTTCCTAAGATCAAAACAGATGTGTCATTGGACCACATGGCCTATAAAATCATTGCTGCTGTATGCAAAAAGTAAATGTGGAAATCTTTTCCTGCAATAAAATCTCTTCTAAGTAACTTTCTTGTAATAGATTTGACGATTTCAACAACCTCTCAAAGGGTTCCTAGTTCCAAAAGTACAGGACAAATGTCTGCGTCTGTTTCTGCAAGCAAGCAGCCAGGAGGAAGTTTCGTCTCCACCCTTTAATTCCAGGAGCTCTTTACCCCGAGGGGTGAAATAAGAACAAGAGGAAGGTCTGCTTCCTCATTTTGCCGACAGCAGACCAACTAACACATAAGAAAACATTGTACCCAGTGGAATCAGAAGCGAATTCAGCTGTAGTGGAACATCAGGTAAATTGTGTCTGGACAGGTAAAACCTCATCTCAGCCTTGCCTTCAAGATTGCATGACATGATTTTGATTTGCTTCCAAGAGAATTCCTCAGATTTGCTCTAATTTTCAAGGCGGGGATAAATCTTTTATTTTTATCTTGTCCCAAATGAGTTAATGTCCCAATACACATAATTCACCCCATACTTTAATAGCAAGCTATATTTATAACCCCTTTCTTTTTCACAGTGTAACGCTGAGTTAGACTAAACATTTTCCTCTTGAGGAGTGAATGCTGGAAGTCAGTGACCAGATGCAACCTGCTGGCCTTCCTTCCATAAAAACCTTTTTAACCAATTTCAATAACAGATTGAGCTTGACTGCATTTCTTGATAACTAGGATCAATTTGGAATAAATGTGCTTTATCTGAAATCTATTTTGTAACACGTCTTAAAACGTGGGAGGATTTGTCCTGACAGAACCGCAGTAGCAGGTTTGTCAACAGCAATGCTAGTAAACAACTTTTCACCTCTGCTTGCAACTTTTCTGCAGAATTGAGATAAGGGCTTTGTGAAGGTCACAGCAAAACACTGATTTTCTTGTCCTTAACTAATTTGATCACCGATTCAGTATCAGGGTCAATGTCCATTTGAAGACCCTTTTCCATGCGAGCCTCATCTTCCTTGTTGATGTAATGAAATGTTGTTTCAATATTTCCACATTATATATATTTTTTCTCATTGTGTAATCCGTTATGTGCATTAGCATCTCCTGCAGCAAAACATCCCCAAATCATGACACCACTGCACTTCAAAATTAAGGATGTGCATCAAAAATAAATCAAAATGCGAGTCACTTAACAAAAATTATTGTGATATGTATGTAAAAATATAACTTATGGCATTTAATGCATATGAATAATTTTGGAAACTTTAGAGCAGGGGTGTCAAACTCCAGTCCTGAAGGGCCGCTGTCCTGCAGTTTTTAGATGTGCCACAGGTACAAAACACCTGAATCAAATGGCTTAATTACCTCCTCAGTTCTCCAGAGCCTTGCTAATGACCTAATTATTCTATTCAGGTGTGGTGCAGCAGAGGCACTTCTAAAAGTTGCAGGACACCGGCCCTCGAGGACTGGAGTTTGACACCCCTGCTTTAGAGTGTAAAAAATGCCTATATGCTTATTTATACAGTTTACATACATATCTGTACTGAGGTGAGCGCATGAATATGAGTCAAATAAGTGACTAATGGTTTAACATGCAAGTACTGTTTTCTTGTTGATTTCAATGTTGTTCCATCACTTTGATGAAACAAGTCTTTTAATTTGGGGTTTCTTTCCACTTGAGGGCAGTAGAGCACCCTTAAAATGTATTAATTGTCATAATTTTATTATTTCCTCATGTTGATAAGATTTTAAATGTGCAATTTTTTTGCAGCAAGACATAATTCAGTTATGCATGATACGGCTCTCCAAATTCATGAATGAGAGATTTTGTTGTTGAAATTCAACCAACATCTTTCTGAGGCATTGCCAGCATTGTAGCACTTAAAGTAAGTGTATGTGCTTTTGTCTTTGGCACACAATATTTGTTACTCCCCTTTTGGTCCTTTTTGCTGTTAATCAGTCTTTAGACAAAGCGAGAGCGAGAGCAACAGTAGCAGTAGCAGCAGCAGCAGCAGCAGCAGCAGCAGCAGCAGCAGCAGCACACACCCCTGGGGCAAAAACCAAGAGAGTCAGCCTGGCTGCTTCCCCTCCCTCTCTCCTTCTTCCTCCCTCCTCTTCCTCCTCCTCCTCCATTCTCCTGCCCCTCCTTAAGCTTTTCAAACCAGCTCCCGTCTCTGTCTCTAAGGCACTGGTGAGATGAAAGGGAATATGCAATGCGCTCTGTCTGACTGTAAACTGGGCACCGTTATTAGGGGGAACTTTACAGGCCACGTCTGCATTTACAGCACAAGTCCTGTGTTTATGAAGAAGGTTAGTGGGGAGTCTGAGGGCAAGTTAAACAGCAGTAGATCTGACTCCAAGATTATGAAGAGTTGCATGAAGAAAAGCACAGTGTTTATGCCTCCTGCATGAGGATCCCTTTCTTGAGTGAATAACAATGAGGATAGAAGGGCCACCTTTTCCCCAGCAGGGGGCGATAGAGACCACTACAACAAGGCTTAGTGTTTTTTAACCACACTGGGGTTATGTGGGAACATTATGCTGAGGCTATCCAAGGCCAAATTATGTTCTTTAAAAGTTACCAAAATAACCCAGAACAGAGAGCAGTCAGAACACAGGCAGGGCGGTTAAGGATGATATTGTCAAAGTGCAGAGTGCAGTTCAAAACTTCTGAACGCAGGAACATTTTTTTTTAGGACTTTGGAGTAAATATTTAATAGTGTCTAAATGCTGCAGCATAGCAGTTTGTTTTTGACATTTAAAATAATACAGGAGGTAAAATAGGACGCCTGTTTGGCTTTTTCAGAACATGTGATGCTGGTTGGTTGGATGTGAGCAACAGAAACACACCTCACAAAGCCAGCAGTCATGAGGAGGTCGGAGTTGGACGTATGCATGCTTCGTGACACATGCACGGACAGTGGCTGCGTGACTCAGCAGCAGCACTGTGCATGCTTGTGTGTGTGTGTGTGTCTCTGTGTGTGCATGATTCACTCTGCTACTAAAAATGATACTGTCCAACATGTAATTGGGGTAATCTAGGTGGTGATCGTTCAGATCCTGTCTGAGATTAAATGAAAACAGGCTTGGTGTTGGTGAATGCAGTAGAAAAACATGATTCATTCAATAAGTTAGCGCTAGCTGCTAAACACTTTGTGACGCTATTCAGCTCACCTGCAGTTTAGAGGTCGCACATTATTTTTGGCACGTGAAGGAATATGTTATCCATTTATCGCACCTGTTCTGACCAGCTCACATGGATACCAGGAGGAAGCCACCATTGTTAAAATGTCCCAGACTAGACATTAACCTGCACAGGTTACATTTTAGCCACACTACTCCTCACTGTTTCTCAATTTTCTTTTCAGGTTTAAGATGATGACAATGCAAAATCCAACATGTGCCTTTTTATCCAGCATGCTCTCACCTTCATATTGTTATAGAATTTTGATATAGAATTTTATTTCAGGAATGTCTCAACAGCTTTGCAAAATTCTTCCTAACAACCCAGAGGGAGTAATGTCCAATATGCTGTACTTCTTAGGTTTTGGTTTTATTCGTTAAACAAGATAAGTTTATAGGACGTAACACAACACCATGTGTGAATCCAAAGTCAAGCAATAGTAGACGCATTCAGTTTCTCAAACCTTTTCACGTTTGTTCACATTGTGATGACAAAGTTAAATGTATTTTATTGAAATACTTATGTGATAGTCTGACAAAGTATTGCTTACGTGTGAAGATACACGGCTTTTCAAATTTTTATGAAAATAAAAAAATATAAAATGTGTGGTGTACATTTGTTTTTAGACCCCTTTACTCTAACAGCTCTAAATAAAACGGAGTACAATGGTCCCCATGGAGGTACATATACCTTCATGTTAATCTTTCCATTTCAGCCCTGGCTATATGTTCAGGCTTTGTCTCTTGTTGGAATGGGGTTCTACCCACAGCATGATGCTACCACTGCCGTGTCTTATGACAGCAGTGGCAGATTCTATTTAGTAATTAGTTAATTCTTGATGAAACCTGGTTGCACCAAAGTGGTTTAATGGACCTCTAATTAAAATGAACAACACACTTTAGATTATTTTAGCAAAAGATGTTGAAATTGTGTCTTCTTCGTTCCACTTCATAACCTTGCACATGTTTGTGTTGGTCTATTACATACGATTATGATAAAATGCATCAAAATTTGTGGTTCACATGACACAAAACAAACAAACAAACAAACAAACAAACAAACAAACAAACAAAAAAAATATATATAAATATATATATTATTATTTTTTGTTTGTTTGTTTGTGTCATTTGAACCACAAATTTTGATGCCTTTTATCATATATAAAAGGCATCAAAGTACTATATATATATATATATATATATATATAGTACTGTAAACCACCGTGTAATTAAAAACATCTATGCCTTTGGTTCAATTATGGCTGTTACATATTTGTGGCTACATAAGTACAAAGCACTGCAGAGTGGATTTGGAAAATTAGGTAAAAAAACATTTTTTCATGACATTCAGTGAACTCATTTACATGTACTGCTGCTTATGCCTGTGAAAGTTTCAGAGGATATTGTGGTTGCAGAGTCAGTATCTGACAGCGAGGTTTCAATGTCGCTTTTCACCTGAACTTGTAGGATGAAAAAGACAATTTGCAAAGTAGTTGGCTGTCGCAGTTTTGCTGAATAATCACTGAGCATCCAGACGGAAGTGTCAGATCAGATAAAGCCTGTAAAAGGAAAAAAGAAATCACTTGGTGCTTTTCTACACAGTTCGTTCAAGTAAGCAGTGAGAAATGCGTAAAAGTATACATTTAAGGAGAATTCTTCATGTCCTTCCTTTCCGTCTTCTTTCTCCACATGGCTTGTTCCTTAAGCAGAGAGAAGAAAAATGAGTGGGAGTAGAGTGAAAGCAGTGAGGAAAAGGTGTGTACATTTATTATTTAGCTAAATCAGGGGAGAACTTTGCAGAAGCCACGTTTTTGGAAGAAAATCACCAAGCTTAATTTGCACAATAAGCATCAACACTAATCATGCGGCCTGCTATAGAAGTATTCCAACCAAACTGTTTACGTTTGTCACATTATAACACAGGCTTCTTTTACATTTTATTAGGATTTTATAGACAAAAAAAAAATCGAGTGGTTGCACTAAACAAAGTTAAATGCAACTTTTTCCCCCCAGAGGTCAACCGTATTCATAAGCGGAGTTTAGCTGAGTGTTCTTTAATCTCCGTATAAAATTGTTCTGCGAATGCCTCAGGAGTTTGTTTGAGAATGTTAGTGTAAAAACTGCATCATGAAGTCCAATGAACGCAGCAACCAGGTCAGGGATGACGTGAAGGATGGTGAAACATGATTGTGTTTTAAAACAATGTCTTCTCACACCCTTTGTATTGGTCTGTCAACTGGAATCTAAACACATTTAATGATGTAACTTGACAACACATGGAAGAGCACATGATGTCAATAACAACAGATTGCATTGTGCGTGTACAAAGAAATGCTTTCCTGTTCTGCAGTCATTTCTACCACATTAGGTTGCTTTCCTTTGGTGTTCTAATTGGATGTGGCAGTTCACCCCGGCTACAAACTGTTTTGGAGAACGCTGAAGCAAAGTAAACAAAACGAAGAATTTTCTCATTTTGATTTGTGCCTGGGATTTAAATGGGAATCTGTGTGTCATAAGGAAAGTGCTCTGTTTCCAGCTCACAAAGTTCAGGAACGTGTTGTCAGCTTCTACCAACACATGGCTCTCATTTGCGAGAACGCTGGCCCCCACCCTCTCCGAAGGAAAGCATGACGAGCAGAGGAGCAGCAGCGCGTTGTGTGTGTGTGTGTGTGTCCTACATGCTTTTCTGCAGGTGTGTTTGTGCTCCAGAAAGAAAAAAAAACAAACAAAAAAAAAAAAAACAAAAAGCAAAAACGTGCTTCCATGCAGCTCGGTGGGAGGGACGGCGACCGGCTCTGTCCTCGTTGCTGTCCGCGAGAGTCTGCACAAGGCACGGGCCCGCCTACCTACCTCAGCGTGAACACGCACGGGGACCGGCCAGTGTGTGTCTGTGCGCCAGTCAGCAAGTACGTTTCACACGTGTGAAGCACAGTGGAGGGAGCTGGAGCTCCTAAGCTGCTTTGCAAAGCTTAGGAGGGCAGCCGCTCGCTGGCTGTTTGAAAAAAGGGCAGTGCTCTCTACATGCCTGGAGGGGCTGACAGCATAGCTGAGCGCTGGAGCTCGGTGCCCGGGGTTTCACATGACAGTGCCGGGTCAGCTGCGGCCCACAGAGGCCTTGCATTGCTCAGTGCACGGCCACAAGTACCGCTTTCTTCCTCCAGTCGATGAAACCAAATCCTTCTCCTGCTTGCTTCCTAATCACAAAGCACATCTCGCATAAGTGCATCATCTACATGCTCTGCTCTGGCGTTTCATTAACCGCTAAAAGGAGCAAGCTCGGCTCCGGTTTGCCACAGTTTAGTCGCGAGTGATTAATCGTGGTGCAGGGGAAGCACAACAGACGCACACGGATGCGTCGTCCTGTTCTGTGCAGAGTGTGTTCTGCGAGACTTAGTGTTCACAGCTGTCGATATCACAAACAGGCACACACTCTTCCCTCCCCTGCAGGCTCAGCACGAGCCGGGAGCTGGAATATCAGGTTTCCAGTCTGCGTGCACAGTTTGTACTCATCGCCTCAACCTTTGTTCCTTCTCCCTCAGCCGTGGCGGTGCTGCGTCGAGTCACTATCTACTGCTCTCTAAGGATGCGCCAGCCACACCACTGTCACCTTTGGGCTTAAGGAGCTGCTTGGAGATTATAATTGCAGGGAATTTCTGTCTCCTTTTGGATAATTGGTAGCATATGAGCAACAGAGAATCTTAAAATATATTTAATGAGCTTTCCTTTATTGCCGCTACTGTGATTCTGCTGCCCACGGATTTTTATGCCCCTTTTTTTTTTTGGCTGAGGTTAATTTATGACTTCACTGTATAAAAATGTTCAACCCTCATACGATACCTGTGTGGTACAAATGTAAGAAAGTCAACGAAATAAAAGAGTGGAAGGATTTCCACATAAAAGCTTATAATAAAACTCAAGAAACAGATGACAGGTGCATCTCTGTAATTTAAATATCAACGCAAAGTTAGTGTGTTTAGTTAGTTCAGTCCAAAACTAAAACTCATAAATCCATTACAGACAGAGAAATATGCTTTATGTTTCAAATTTGATGATTTTCGCTGAGAAAACATTAAAACCTGGAGTATCTCATCTTCCTCTTAACAATACTCCTCATAGCATAGAAAATAGATTCATATCTGAAAGATATGTACTTCATCCTGCCACATTTTTTCCTTCCACTAAACCTTTGATTAACATGCTTGGATGCAGCATTCTGCAAGCAGAAAGCTACTAATACATCAACTGTTTGTGGCTTCCTCTTTTTAGTGTCAGCGACTATCTGCTGAATATCTTTCAAGACTTCAGTTTTGATGATATTCTATTGATGGCCATATTCTATTTTCTGAGAAATTGCATTTATAATACTGTATACTTCTGTGTAGCCAGAAAGAAAAAAAAAAAGTTTAGTTTCCGTTTTAATTTCTAAAAAAAAAATGAATGTGCATTCCTTCCTCTATCTTAAGTATAAGCGAGACAGTTTTAGTTCATGTTTGCCGATAATTATCTGCAACCAGGAAGAGTTCATGTGGTTTTTCCTGCCTTCTGAAATGTGACACCTGTGTGTGAGACGTCACACTGCGTGGCTCCTGGAATGTCCTGCGCAGACAGAACAAACTCAGACAGAGACCAGGACTTATCTCTTATCACCGACTGTGACACTTTGTTCTGCAATACCGTCAGATTGGCTCATATCTGCAAAACCTATCGGAGAGGAGTCACAATATTTACATTTCGGATGCGTCTTTGTGAATGTTGCATGTTTTATGTTATTTTATTGTGTTGAAAATATCGAGATTTATTCTAGCAATTGCCTTGGAGAAGATTTCATTATGTATTTCTAAGAAGAAAATGAAAAGGGAAAAGCTTCAGCCGTTTAGAAAATATTTGTGTTATTTTGTGTCAACAGGAATAATTTTGGAGTCCAGTGAAGTTGCACATGCTGGGAAAAAACAATAAAACTTTGCAATACTAGGAGGTTAATCTGAGTCTTTATGACAGAGAGAGGCTCAAAGATTTGAAAGCACATGACCAAAAAACAACAACAACAACAAAAACTGTAAATCTAACTTTATTAGAACCAAATGGCTGGATGAACTCCAATTAAATGATTTTATTCTCATTTTGTAGCATTAGCAGCTGTTGCAAAAATCTCATTTAAAAAACTGGGTGAACTGAAAAATAAACTCATGTAATCCTATATAGTTTCCCCTTTAATTCTTTATTGCATTTTAATTTCCAGTCCATTTGCCCACGTCACTGTCCAAGTAACGTGATCACACCTACTTTCCAAGTTGTTGATCACACCGCTCTGGATCATCTGTTTTGGTTATTCCAGCCTCCACCACGAGGGGCGCTACTCCGCAAGCTCCAGAGCAATCCCTGCTTAGAGAAAATGATACTCCAGAAATATAATACAATTGTGGGGGGATACTGTTGCAGTTCTGCAGTTGATATTGCGCTTACATACGCATTCCTGTTCAGACGGTAAACTGAAAAGGAGCTTCAAAAGCAGATAAGAAGAGTGAAGAAAACAAGTCTGTCTTTAAAAAAAAACCTGTTATAGATAAAAGTCCAAACAAACAAACAAGCAAACAATAATATGCAGAGTTTAAAAGATTAAATGCATTTTGTGTAACTGTATGAATATACCTCGGGTTGCTCAGTTGCACATGTAATGCTTTGCAGCTGCACATGCAGAATCCCTCCTACTGGTTACACAAGGCAATCACTGGATGTGTGCATGTGTTTGTGTGTGTGATAGTGGCGAAGGGTTGGGAAACACATGACCGGGACAGAAATGATTAATTACTGCCTCTTGAACAGCAACCAAAACAAAAAGGGCATTTTAGTTGAAGAAATAGTATCTTTCTATTTTGTTTTAAGTGGGAATCACATATCTTAGATATTAGTTAACATGTTTTATGTTAATCTTTTTCTTCTGTGTGACGTTTAATCCACAGTGACCTTCCGGTAACCTTTTCAGTTACATTTTGCACACATAAATCTAACACAGCTGAGGGTTTATTTGCACATCTGTACTTTTTCAGGGATGATTCTTATTGTGCACTTGGGACTTTAGGGTTTTTCTTTGTGCAACGTCACTCCGACTCGGCGGAAGGATCTCTGACCCCTAGGATCAAAGTGATATCCCTCCCTGAGGTTGACCCTCGGAGCTTATCGCGTCGGATTGCATAATTGCCACATTGTTCAGAGTAATAGCATGAGATAATCTGAGTGAAAAGGTGGCTTAAATCACATCCGTTTTTTTGGATCAACTTTGCATCTGCGCGCTTGCACACAATGGAAAGACGCCCGAGTGTTTTGACATAAAGACTTCATTGTTGCAACTTGACTCTGAAGAGGGAATTTGGAGGAGAAATGATGGGCCTGCTGGTTGTGCGCAGTCCTGCTGGGTGCTGACTGTACGCTCCTCTGGCTCCTTCCTTCCCCACTCCACACCTCCACACCGTACTCTCTCCCACTGGTGAGGCACGACTCCGGTCACTGTGGATATTAATACACTGCTGTGCCACTGAGTGTGCTCAACACAGAAGTGAAAATATCTGACAGAGGCTATTTATAGAGCCTGCAGGCGGACAGGCGAATCCACAGCAACACGAGGCAGTCTATTCAGAAGTCTTGTTTCACAAAAATTGCCTCAGAAAATAGTCAGCTGTGAGGACCAGGGGCAGGAATGGCAACTTGCCCACAGAAGGGGTGCTTTTTTTTTGTTTTTCTTTTTATTAAACGGGGGAAAACTGTTGTGGATAAAAGCAGATGCAAGCAGAGCCAGTCCAAGAATGTATGGAGCCCTGGGCAGAAATCCTTTTGGGGCCCCAGTTCCAGCACTCTTCTCTCTCCAACCTAAATATATTTAAAAAAATGTTCCCCAAACACAAGCGAACCACACCTAAGTTTGTTTGAAAGCAAGACCGCATCAAAAATACTTTGCTTGAGTGTATTCACAACTGATCAATAAGTCTGGACCAATGGGGGAAATTATTTTAATGCAAACCAAAAGTGACAGGTGAGAATAAACTCTGTCTGAATAAAAAAGTCTCCATCTTTACCAATCAGCCACCACAACAATAACTTTGCCTAATTTTGTGTTGCGCACTCAGCGACCTTAAATTTTAAGCCAATTTAATTAACACCTTAATCCTTACAAAAACTGTATATTAAAAAGACAAAACAATTAAGTGGCCGTAAATAAAATCTGAAGACAAGGCTGAGTCTTTGACTTACTTCTTCAGTCAGTCAGTAGAAATTATCGACAGAATGGTGAACCAGTGACAAGTCATTATGACCGTCTACATTTATTTATTTTTGATCACCTCAAGTATCAGTAGGTCATAAACAACTTTAATCGTCATTAACAAAATACATGTACAATGCCAAAACAGTGGCCATATTTAAGAACCAAATATTTTCCACAGTTAGTTTTCCAATAGACATGAATAAAAGATCCTCTTGATTCGGTGTCAGATTTAGGTCAGCTGCATCCACTATCCATCGGTTTTGCCTTAAGGGATCACGTATCATCTTGAGGATTTGGACACGGGCAGAGAGGTGAGGATAAATGAATAATGAAAAGCAACTTGAGTGCATGCTGGCCTCTATCATCTGCTTGATTATGCAAATCTCAGTCAAAGCTGCGAGGATGAACAAGGAGAGGTGCAGCATCTCCTTCCCACTGCAGATCCACAACAGAGACCTGCGCAGGGTTGATTTTACCTCATTCATCACTGCTGACATTTTAATAAGAGCTTCTTGATACAGGCCTGCCTATTGTGTCCCATCATAACAATTTGATCTGGCTAATTGGGAATCTTCCTATCCTAAAACACGTCCATCTTTATCACCCGAAGCTGCCAGGAAGTGCCGGCAAATTTACGGCTCGCAGCTTTTATAGCCTGGTGATTCTTTGTGTAGCGAGGGGTGGGGGGGGCTAACAGCTTCCCTAAAAAAAGAGCAGGCTGACGCTCTGCTGCTCTTTTTTAGGGAAGCTGTGAACGTAAGAAGCCACAGAACAACAGTCACGGGGCAATTTCTCAGAGATAAACAGCGCCAATGATAAGCAGTGTCCTATTCCAGTACATGAAATAATTTTGAAATATAACAATTTCAGCATGTAATGAGAATGTAACTGCCTGTGGAAATGTTCTGTTACTGCTGTTAAATAGAGATGTGAAGATATATGTGGAAGTGGAAAACTTTCTGCTAACTGTCACTGAGACTCAATGAGGTGACGTGATTTTTTTTTTTTGCGATTGTATTACTCCTGTAACTTATAGTGCTGAACAATATAGCTACAGTGTAAACATAGCGCGATACATAACCTGCACAGTGATCCATTTGATGTGCAACATTATTCGAACCTGCTGCAGCAGCAACGGCTTTGTGTTGCTTGTCGGAGTGCAAACCTAATGATTAATGATTGGCTCTGTAGGGTTATGTCGCTCTGCTGTGAAGAAATATTAAGTTGTTCCTGTGTTTTTCATCCTTGTGTCCTCCGTCTGACATAAAAGCAAGAGACCGGGTGGGGGGGCGGGCGAGTTGAAGAATTATTACTATTACCAAATTCTCTTGAAGAATTTGGTCTTCCACCAATATGAGGACGTGTATCGACACAGGATTTGTAGACTGTGAAGACATCAAATATAGAGTTTATGGAGTTTTGATTAATAATGTTCAAGAAATGTCGACTTTACACCATAGTAAAAGGTACATAAAAGCTGTTAATGATTTTTAAAACCATTTGTACCACTTTCAATTTCATTAAATTATTGTAAATATACCAATTTCCTTTGAAACACTTGAAAGTCTTGATTAGAAATTTGTACATTTCCACAATTCTGTCTCTCCTCTTGATTTATTATTACAAAGAACGGCAGAAATAATTGTTTCATTCTACTCAGGGAAGGTATGTTTGGCATGTCTGTTTCTTTTAGTTTAGTACGCTGTGGAGCTGAGCCT
Organism: Poecilia reticulata; assembly: GCF_904066995.2. Classification (NCBI taxonomy): domain Eukaryota; kingdom Metazoa; phylum Chordata; class Actinopteri; order Cyprinodontiformes; family Poeciliidae; genus Poecilia; species Poecilia reticulata. Next base: position 16,285,714 of record NC_088849.1, read on the forward strand.
CAGTGAGTGTATAAGAATGTGATACTTTTTAGTAAACTAAAAATCAGTTGAAGAAATTATGGTCCTTCCAGATCATTTCTTTCCTGCTTGGTTCCAAAATATTTTTCTACATCTTTTTCACGGCTTACTGTAAGGAAATGTGGTTTATCAATCTGATAAACAACAGGTGGCAGACGGAGGTTGCTCAGCGTTTTATGGTTTAATCATAAAGTTCAAAGTGTAGTGTGAACACAACAGAACCACAAACTATGAAAATGTGGTGTAGTATAACATCTTCTTAAAACAATGTAATTCCATTTTATCTAGATGTGACATTTGAATATTATCTGCCAGGAATAATTTGGTAATAGTTGTCTTCCACCAATATGAGGACGTCTTCATCTTCCTTCTTATTCACTATGACATGACACCTTTCAACCTCCAAGGTTGATGAAAAGAGCCTCACAGAAAGCCACCTAAAACTCCAAACTATCCCTTCAAGTTCAACATTTAAAAAAATTGCTTACAGAATCCAGATGTCATGAGGATCTAAAAGGGAACCTGCAGACACTCTGCATTCGCTCGCTGCCCATCTTTCAACCACTCCTGCTGCTTCGTCAAGCTCAACTCCTCCTGCTGCTTTATTGTCTCCTTCGCACTTTACAACACAAGCTGCGCTTGATGTTCACTGATTGTGACACGTCTTATAACCCCACCACTGCCTCCTCTAGCCCCCGCCCCACCCGGCCTCTTGCTCAAGGGCGGCTTTCTCTTCTTCTGACCTCCACAAAAACTGCACGGTTATTTATGTGTGCGCGTGTACGTGTGTCACAGCACGCTGAGAGGCAGACAGAGAGTGGTAAACAGACGGACTGGCAGACTGGTCATCTGCTTGTCGTCTTCCTAGACTTTCCAAACACAGTTTTTTTTGTTTTTTTGTTTTTTGACACTGTGTCGTGTTCTTGCAAGTTTTGAATGGAGGAGGGAGTGTTATCACTGAGCGTGTGCTGCCTGAGCATGTGGAGCGAGTCACATGTTCTCCGCCGTGCTTTCCAAGCCACTCACCTGGTGGTTGCCATGCGAACAGCCAGACATTGGCAGACTTTGCACCAGCCTCCTTAGGGGATTGAGAGAACAGAGAGGAGGTTTGAGGGGGAGGAATCTGTCCAAGTCTTTAAAAAAAAAAAAAAAAGCTCCAAACTTGGTGCTTTTTTTGGGGGTGGGGGGGGGGGGGATGGGGGGTTGTATTTTAAAGACCTTAATAATCTTGCTTGATTGCAAAGGGCTCTGTTCTTTTCTGTTAAGGCACAAAGTTATAAAACACCTCTTGACAACTGCTTTTGCATGAATATTCCTTTGTTTTCCTGCTGCCTTTGTTTTCCCTGAGGGAACTTTAGACAAAGGGAGTTATGTTTGTGCTCAATGATGTGTCAGACCTCTCCAATAGTATTAGTGATACACATCTGAACTTAAAACACACACGCTTTGTTATCACTGAATCTGATCATTTGCATTCCCACAAGAGAAGGGAAACAGGGTGGGGGGGATCCGGGGGGGCAACAGAACAGCACAGTTGTTCTTTTTTTTTTTTCCTGCTAAAGTCGATGCACAGCTGGGCTGAGGCACCGAGTGCTGCCGCAGCACTCAGCGGTTGTTCTTGCGGTTTTGGGGATTTTTTTTTTTTCCTCCTCCTCCTAATTGTGCCTCCAGTTTATTATGCTGACGCCTGAATAGCAAGATGTTCCTGGCTTTATCGCACCAGTTGCACACTTCTCTCCTTTGTGTTTTGCCAGCTGCCCTGAGAGAAGAAGGAGAGGAGGGGAGGGAGGTGGAGGGGGATGCAGGGAGGGGAGGTTGAGTCAAAGCTGAGCATTTGTGTGAGCGTTCGCTTTATGTCATGCATTTAACGTCTCATCGGAAATTACATTTGTAAAATATATTTCCAGCATTCGTACCAGTGCGTGTCTACTGGTACGGTGGCAGTTTTTTTGTTTTTTGTTCTCGCTGGATTATGCTTTGTTGCTACAATACTTTAGTGAAGATTTGCAGCAAGGTTTGAATTTTGCATTTATGTTTGATCTCCGCTATGTCTACGGGGAATAAGAGTTGGTGCTCCTGATCTGTCCTGCTCCTTTCCCACCTTTCCTATTCCTCCTCCTCCTCCTCCTGGTCTTTGGTTCCCCGCCACTTTCTCCTCCCCCCCTCATCCCCCATCCCAGCTGCAAGCCCTTACACCCTGCGGGTGAAATGGGAAGCAGTGGTATGAATGGAAGAAAAAAAAAATGAATGAGTAGATGCTGATAGGAGGAACAGCGAGGCAGACAGCAAACACTCAGAGAACGAGTGAGAGAGGGAGACAGATGATAAGTGCTCTGAGCCGGTACGGCCTGTGGCCTGGTCTGGCTGAGCCATGTGAGGCTGTCCAGCCGTCCCACAGGATGCTCGGAGACACTTACATAAAGCAGCGCCCGTTTTCCCCTCCGCCGACTCTCACATGGGGAAGCATGTGAGACAGGCACTCCAGTTCGCTGTTGCAGCTTTTAGTCTTTCTCACCCCTTTTTTTCACTGTCACTTTATCTGGACACCACAGCGAGGCAGGGCCGCCGGACTAACACCACGCTCTCGCTGCAGACGTTCGATGACCTCAAAAAGTTCTCGGTTCTCCAGCCTGGGTCCCTCGAGGTTTTCTGCAGGGTTCCAGGTGCTGGCCCTTTCCCTCCTGGGGCCCCACAGAGGTCAGTCTGTGATGTGCAGCTGTAGGGCAAAGGAGAAGAGGAAGAGGAGGGGCAGGGTGGGGGTAGAAAAAAAAAAAGTGCTGACTGCACTCAACGGCCACCCACATGACGTCACGTCACAGTTCCAGCTCGCAGCGTTGCGTTTGTGGCAGTCTCCCATGCTGCCTGTAGTGTGAGCAGAACATCCAACAAATATATTGGCTGTTCACTCTATTAAAATGGTATATAAAAACAAGAATTTGATTTTTCTGATCCTCAAAGCTCAAAATTTTGAATAATGGATCAATTATATACACTCCTCCTTACTAATATGTGGCTAAATGTCTTTAGGAACACTCTCACAAATTATTTCACTTTTTGCAATCATTATCAAATCTCTGTCAGTTCTCTTTGGAAAAAGTGGTTTTAAAAATCTTGAGGTGAAAACACTCAAGATAACTGTGAAGTGCAGGGGAGGTGTCGTGCAGAGAATCAGTTTCACTCTGTATTTGCTCATGGATTTAATAAGGAAGAAGGACGAGCGTCCCTCGATTGTTCAATCTGACCTCAAATCAACAGAGAGCCAATTGAAAGCTGGACACAGCTGTGTGTCCCAGTGATCCCAACCAAAACACAAACCAACTTGGGAATGGATTCACGTTCAACTTCATTAAAAATGACAGACACTTTTCATGGCATTTTATGACAATTTTGTTTTTCTATCAGTCATAAAATAGCTAAGGCCAGGCAGTTTAAATACATTCTTCCAACAGGAGTTATCAAATATCTAATATCTAATATATTATATAATATAAAAAGTTTTTTTAGGACAACAAACATTATGTGGCTCTTTGTTGTTTAAGTAGCCTGACAGAAAACAACTGTTATCAAAATTAACCACATGTACAACTACTTTATACAGGAAACAATTAACACATTTACAGAGTGATTATTTAGTAATTCGGGGTAAAAAGTAACATTACCAATTCTTGGAATATCTGAATGCGATAGTATTCATTGTCAAAGTAAATTCACATTTTTCAAGCGAGAAGGGAAGTTTTGTTGTTTTGTTGACAGAAGTAGTTTGTAAAGACTTTATCTCATGTTTAAGAACTGGTGTGTCAATCTTTTGGGTATTTGGATGAAAAGAAATGCAAACAGAGCAACAGATAAGTTGTAAATGATTTTTAAGCACTCTTAGGATACTAAATAAGCTGCAGCCACTAACACCAAAGTTAGCATCTGTTTTGAAGCCTTTAAAAGAAGAATGTTATTTATTTATTAATATTTTTGCGTTTTTACTGCATTTTGGTTATATAGTTTGGAACCAAAAACACACCAGTCAGAGTTGGGCTATAATATTTTACTCTTATCGCAGATTGTTTGAAACCATTTTTAGAATCTTTACTTGCAATGTGCAAGGAAGCTGGAATACTCAGGCAAAGCTCATGCTAAAACAAAACATATCTTCTTGCTGTAAAACAAAAGTGCTAATATTCACTCATGCTGCCATTTTTCACACCTTAGAGTTACTCTTTTTTTTGTTGGATTTTGTTTGTTCTATAATTCAACCAGTAATGTGCTGCAGAGTCCGGCGGCTGCGCTTAGAGGGGCCGTGGTGTCCAGCCTTACCACGATTTGCCCAGTGTGGTGGACTTTAGCTCAAACCTTCACTCTCCGAACCATTATGTACATCCAGACCAAGATAATCCTCGATTCTGGATGAAGATAAGCCGTACTGGCTCCCGTCACCTGTAGAGACACCACCCTGCAGCCCTCATTCAGTTTGCTGTGCAGGCAGCGGAAAAGATCTCTCAGATTGTTATCTATTTGTACACACACTCCGGGCAGGCTTCCCGGCTGGCGGCTCACCCTTGGCACTGCCACGCTTTGAGAACAGTGATGCCCTGTCCTTTGTCTACTTCGACGCAGCTTTGCTCCAGTGTGCAATCGGTGGCCAGAGGACAGAGGTTCCCAGGCAAACAAGCGTAGCACACAGTGAACTAGTAAGATTATGTCGGCCATGGGAAGAGATTGAGCCAGATTATCGCATAACAGTCCTCACCGTCACTATTTCGCTCCCTCTAGGGAACGCTGCAACCGGTCTTGCACTCGCACAGATTATTATCAGCAGAAAACAGAGGTAGCTCATTAGAAAATGGCTTCAACTAAAGGGATTGTTCCAGGCGTGCAATTTTGATGTTGTACACAGAAGATCGGCTGCTTATCTGTCTCTGACAAACTCCAGATTTATCAGACTGATAATCTAATATCTGGCTGTCAGACAAAAAAATGGCTGACTGGTGCAAAGCTATGAATAGGTAATGAAAGAGTAAATTAAAGCATCAGCATTTTCTGACTCACAAAGAACATCTGATATTAACGTCATTGGCTTCGCAAATCTTCAACACGGTCAGCATTTTTTTCTTTCTTGGTTACTGTGCCATTTATCTCAGGAGCATACATTTCATTGTGACTTCTATTGATAGCACATATTTATCTTACAGAATGATATATGGTATCCTGTTTTGTCGGAGATTTCAACAGTTTGCGACCTAATTCGTAAACAGCTATTTTTTTTAAAAGTGTTTTTTTAATAGTCTGGGGATTGATGATGAAAGAAAAGAATTTATATGACAATGTAAAAGCTGTCACAAAACGTGTTGCCTGCGTAACGAAGACAGAAACACAAATAATTACAAGTTTATCGGCCAAAAACACTTAAATCACCCTTTCAAACACCTCAGATTTAGGTGTTTGTTCTGTTTAATCCTGATTATTTATGAAAAACAATCAAAGCACAAGCATTAAAGTAGTGTTGCTTTCAGGCTTCAGTCTTTGAAGTTCAAAAACAGCTTGCCACTCCATCTTCTAATTAGTGCTCTGCATAGAGAAAACTATGTGAGTAAATTAGCCTTTCAGTCAAAGCGCACATACAACTTGTTCTTCTATTTTTACATACCATCTTCAGTTAGAACTGTAGCACAGCTCACTTCTTCAGGAAGTTAGAAAATAAATGGACTGAACGCAGTGCAAGACCACAAAAAAAAATAAAAATAAAAATCTCTACCTGAATTTAAATAGGTGTGAGTGTTCTATGTGCGATCCTATGGCATCAAGCGGAGAAAGCATCTAAGGAAATTGTGGAAACTATTAAAATTGGGTTGAGAACTGTCCAATGCATTACTGAAAGGATAGCGGGGAACCATTGTCTTTGAGGGAAAAGTTTTGTTTGGTTAGAGAAAAACCCAGAATGATCATAATCAGTGAGCACTTAAACTTTTGGTGAAGTCAAATCAAAGAAAAATAAAATTTATAACTCAGGGCTATGTTTAATAGTGGGAGTGAGAGAGTTTCCATGTGCACAACGTAAAGGGACGTCAAGAATAAGCGAGTCCAGATTTACCCTCTTCCAGAGTGATAGGCCACTCAGAGTAAGACGAGAGGCAGAGGAAAATTACTTCTTGGTACTTTTAATCAGACAAATGAGTCTCAATATAATGTGTATTATAATTTATGACTATATTACAGAGCATGCTGACGATATAGCTGCTAAGGTGATTTCCTCAACTATTCATACAATAATTGCTCAAAAGTTCCCCCTAAAAAAAAACACCTTTATATGAGTCCATGAATTAATTAATTTACTGTTATTATCTCTGTTTAAAATAAATAATCTGTGGATGTGTAATAGGCTAATTTTACTTTTTCTTACATCATGTTGCTATGTTTCTAAACTCAGGTACAAATACAGTACAGAGGCAGTAGTAGGATAATGGTGTCGAGGCCATATGGTTGTTGTTGAAACCATGACATAAAAGAAGGCAAAGTCGAGCATGAAAGCTGTAATGGGGTCGGGGGATTTGGGGTGGGGTAGTTGGTTGCTAGGTGATATGGAGTCAAGAAAGTCATAGGGCAGACGGCCAAGTCCTGTGAAGGGGGGGCTCGGTGAAGGATTGGTGAGATTATTTTCCTTCTGATTCTTAATGTGCTGCTCTCTGGTTTTAATCTTTCGGTGATAATGAAAGTCATGCTGAAACTTGCACTTTCAACATTGCGTTTAATATGAGTGTGCTGGCATTTAATTTCCTTAATGTGAGTAATGCTGCAGTCTTTAGAAAATTCAGACTTAAATAGCTGCTGAGTATCGAGGGCATAAGTTTGCAATTTTTGCCATTTGAGTCCAACAAAAGACTCCCTCAAAGGGAGTCTTTTGTTGGACTCAAATGGCAAAAATTGCAAACTTATGCCCTGTAAGTTCATTGTAATGCTTTATCAGATATTAAATGTATCTTTGCGTTTTCAGTTTTTTTATATCATTTCCCTATGTATCTCATACTCTCAAAGCCAGGAGGTATCAAGTTATTAGGCTTGAAGTAGACGGGCAATAAAGAAGCACAAATCACTCACTGACTGGGTCCTGCTCGGGATTTTTCCTGCTTCCGTGTATGGAACCAGGAAAGGAAAGAGAATCCTGTTCTAAAACAAACAAAAAAAACCAGACAAATTTGAATGCATTATTAATGAAGCTCTTTGAAGTCGAAAGCAAGTTATTTTATCAAATAAAGTCGCATTTTGTGAGTTTTAATGCAATTTGTCTGCTTCAGATATCCTAACTGTGTTTGGACAACTTTAAGCAGTCCTAACTACAACTACAGTCAAAGATATGGCAATAAAGATATGATCCATAGTTTTAACATTCGTCACTAAAATCAGCTTACAGAAAAATCAGTTTACAGAAATAAAGAATAAGGAAAGGGGAAGGCGACACTAAAAATATAAATGCTAAAGTGAAGAAAGTCGTACATTGGCAGACTTAACTGTTTCTACAAAATAGAACCAGAAAGTGAGGTAGTTTTTTTTTTTTATTTAATCAAGGCATCTATAATTTTATGAATCCATGATTTCCTGCTTCCCTCGGGAGTAATTGGGCACACAGAGGCCCTTCTGTTGTAGCCACTACGCTGGACAAGGACTCAAATTCATCTTCTCACACAGTGAGGAGGATTGTAAGGGAGTTAAATATTTCTTTTACAAAGCTCACTGTTAGAGAACTGCAGCACAGCGGCCTTTTGGCGTCACCCAGGCATCAGTTGTTTGGAAGAGAACAAGAAAAAAATTAAATAAAATTTGTCCCTTTCACGAACATAAACAAAGAGTTTGCTGAGCCATATAAGTGAAATGTATTCATTTATATATAAAATACTGAGTTTAAAACTGCTTGAATAGCAGCTAGATTTAATTATCTGTAGGCTCCATATTAAACATCAGCACATTAAAAGTGGTTTTCAATTTTTGGAACATCTGTGGCATCTGGATTAACTCAACCAACAAAATCACCTTTACTTGAGTCTAACTCTTAAAGCAGAATTTGCAAACTTTGGTGGCTTTATTTCATCAACAGAAATGACCAAAGAAGTAGTTTGGGTGCTTTGTTTGGTAATTTAGGCCTACATTAAAAACCACAGTTTCAGTTCAACCTCAATTTGAAGTGATTTAGAAATCAAACATGTAGTGAAAAGTGCCTTTTTTTTATTGCTGAATGAATTCATTTTTAGTCACAATGTAAAAAATGCAAAAGAAAAAAATATGTGTTGTGACAATTTATAACCACTGGATTTATTTAGCTTTTTTTTTTCCTGTAAAAAATGGAAGAAAGAAAACAGTGTGGAAAAGCAAGCAATTTCCCTTTTTTTTTGTTTCACGTAATTATCCAGACCAGGACAACAAGAGGAGAAGTTATTCCATGCTTTTCTGTGCTTTTCAATACTGAATAGGAGCCCTGGAAGTGTCCAGTACATTTCTGTCCTGCTAATCTAAATTTAACTTAGTAATGATGATGATGGTAAAACAGGAAGAAAATAATCACCATAGAAAATTACTAATGTTGATGGAAAAGGTTCCTGCAGTGGAAATGTGCTTATGGAAAGAACATGGTATTCTCTGAATAACCTGCCTTTGTTTTCTGACATTTGTGTTGCTGTTTGGAAAGACATTTTGTTTTGCAAATGTAGGGGGGGGGGGGGGGGGAACTGTGTTTTAGAAACTATATCTGGAGCAGAAATGCTTTCACCAGGTTTTCATTGAGCAATACCAATGAAAAAAATATGATATTTTTGCCTTGATAAGAAACATAAGTTGCTGTGAATCAACGCTATTTAAATTAAACTAAGCTGAAGAGAATTTAGTTGAGGTTTTGATTCCAACAAAATTATTATTATTTTTTTTTTTCAAATTAAGCACCAAAGCATTTGCCCCAAACCTTTAAAACTCATATAAAACTTGAAAAATTGAGAGTTTTTAACTTTTATGTGCTTAAAGCTCAGAAAAAAAAGTCTGATTTTTCAGAACCAGCTGATTTTGATCCTTCGCTTATTGATTGCCGCATCAATCATCTGATTAGTTAAATCCTCGATCCAACAAGCAGCAAGTGGGACTTAGGAACCTGTAGTTGAGCTCCAACATGTCAAGGCACAGATATCATGACTCAGCATGAGATCAGCTTCACTATAAAAAAAGTTTTTAAAAAAATGGATGATGAAGGTCCTCCGCTCTCACACTCTTCCTCTGGTAGAGTACGTGAGTCACGCTACAGGAAATGTGTGCCTCTGTGAATGCGGCGTGTTCAGAAACGCTCACTATTATTGACCTAATTGGAGAAGCAAATCAGGCACACGTCCACAGGGTCTGCTTATGTCTTTGACGAAAGCATTAGTCATAACAGAGCATCAGGAGACGTCTGCTCTGGTGCAAGCAAAAGTGATGCGTGCAGGTTGTTTGCTCGTCGATAGCCTGACAGTGATCCTCACTTTTATCTCTGGACGCTTCATGTTACGGAGTGACATCACTAACGTTAACATTTAGCTGCACGCGCTATTGCTGTCCGCTCTATTTGTAGTAGGATGAAATCAGCAGCACATGCTTCTCTCCCCCATATGTGGTAATAGATAAATAGAGTGAAGTTAAAAGAGGAAACAAGCTGCACCACTGAGGTAGATGGAGATACTTATGTCATCTCTATGTCCTCGGAATGAGCCTATTAATAGGAACTGATGCTTTTTATATCAATGCCAGCAACGGCAGACGTTTTTTTTTTTCTTTTTTTACTCGCAGCCAGAGCAGGACAGTGTTAGTTACTGCTTGTTGCTGCGGCTGGAACTCAGTGAGTCACGTACATGACCACAAAAACATGACTCCTAAATAAATAGGAAACAGTCTGAGCTCCAGCGGGCATGCTATAGCCACTGAACATTTACTGCAGCCATTTCAGAATCCCATGTAAAACTACTGAATCTTTACACATTTCTTATACCACAAACTTTAATATATTTTATTGGTGTTTTATGTGACGGGCCAACAAAAAACTACTGCATAATTGTAATGTTCACTCAGGATGACAGATGGTTTTCAAAATATTTTACAAATAAAAAAGAAAAATCTGGCACTGTGTCCATTTGCAATCAGTCCCTGTGAACAGTTCACCAAAGTCTGTGGAGGTTTGTAGTCTGTAGCAGTTTGCATTTCTACAGATCTATTTTTTTTATGTCAGTCTTTGTGTAAAGTTGCTCAAGATTAGTCAAAGTATCAGAAAACCACAACTTTTAAGTCTGACATAAGTGCCTCAGTTGGATTAAGGTTTAGACTTTGACTGAACCATTTTTACACAAAAACATGTTCTGACCTAAACCATCCCAAGCTTGCAACTTTTAACTTTTTTTTTTTCTGGGACTCACCTGTAACTACCTTAATCCATTTTCCATTCCTTGTGTCTCACAAAGAAAAACATTACAGTGTGATGCTTCTACCTCTATGTTTCACTGATAAGGATCAGCGTTACTCTACGCATGTAGGCCAAGCAGGTTTTCTTACCAGACCATTTTTCACCTACATGCCTTTATAGCAAACTTTAAATGCAACTTCTTCTGTTTTTCTTTTCCCCAAAAGTGGCTTCCTTCTTTCCAATCTTCCACAAAGACAAGATCCGTGGGGTCCGTGACGAAGATTGACAAATCATTTTACCTGAGCTGTAGGTCTGTGTAATTCTTTCAGAGTTGCCATGGGAGCCAGTGTTGCTCATCTGACGAACACTCCTCAGTTCAGTTGGACAGTCATGTCTTGTGCTTGATGATACTGTTTGTGCTCTCATTCTCCTGTTAGAGGACACGTGTATATCCAATTTTTATGATTTTTATTCCTAAAATAAAAGTAGAAATACTCTTTATCCTTTACTCGTGCATACAAATCAACACATATCATCATGCTAATTGTTGTTTTCTGCTTGGCAACAGGTAGAAACAGGTGGATTTTTATTTATCTTCCCCCAAATATGACAGAATCTAATAATGAGAATCACAACATAACTCCACAGAAGAAAGAGAAATGGAAACAAACCCTCCATCAGCGAAGAACTTTGGAAATGAGAGGTTTAGGCGAGGAGTGATTCTGTTTGGCCGAGACCTGTTGGATTGTTTTTGCTCTGAAATGTGATAGGCCCTTGGGACGCGCCACTCACTCCTCACCATCTATGGGGACTCCTTGGGAACAGAAGGGCAGCATCTGCAGAACAAACAGCATGTTCCCTTCAGTACTGAAATACCAACTTCCCTTTTTTGCTCATTAGGGAGAAAACTCTTTAAAAAAAAACACTGCTTTAGTTAGACAGCTTATCACAAATTTTCAGGTAACATAAATAAAGTATTAGGTACGTATAAAGCCACACAGAAGATACAGTTAAAAAAAAACAAAAAAACACTCCTTTTGTTCCTAACGATGCCAGGTGGGAGCAGAAGGTAAGGGGCTTTAACCTAATATAAGATACAAAAGCCTCAGCTGCTCCTGACTGATTGCTGCACCCTTTCTCCCCTCACCTACAGAAGCCCCCACCACTGTGAGAGTTGCACAACACTGCCTGGCTAGAGTGTCAATCCCCATGGAGATACTCCACGGAGTGACAAATATTGTTCAGGGGATTGCTCAAGGCTTTCTTTCTGCACTCTCTGCTTGTGGCTCTGAGCGGCCTTGACACAGATTGACCAGAGAGTCTCAGAGTGTTGCCAAAATGTAGGACATAGATCAAGCAGTTCACAGTTTCCACAGTAACTTCTGGTATGTTTTTTTGGATTAAACCGAGATGTTTGGTGAGGAACAAAAGCTCAGAGAATGGAAAGGCGGCGAAACGGTGTCACTCACTGTCCCTGGGTTTACTCTAAGTTCACACTCTGTCTGTTGCTGTAGCCAACTCGGTGGAACTAATGTATGCGTGACCCAAGACTGCCCGTCTTCTGTCTTTGCTTCTGCAGTATTTTGTCTCTTTCTCTCCAACCCCCTTCCTCCCTCCTCTCTCTTGCTGCCGTGACTAATATGTGCCTCTGTACGCCCAAACACAGACGGATTCATGACTTGATGATTTCTGGCTATTCCGTGACTCAGCCTCGGCACATGCCTCCTCCATGGTGGTGTGGGCTCAGCGAGCGCTGGCCAACTCTTTGCTTTTCTCATCAGTTCTGCATTAGCCTGGTGGAGTGCAAAACAGAATTACCAGTGTACACATCTATTATTACTTTTCAAGAATTTGTATTTCTGATCTCCAGATAAAACAGCGTGCGTATTTTATCTATTTAATTTGCCTGGTCAGACACGGGACAAATGCCACATGTGTAATTGTAATTTTTCATGATATTGTTATACTGTAATCATGTTTCATTTATATTAAGAGATGTGTGTCTCGTGATTTAGCAGTAGAAAGCTCTAGAGCAGAACAAGTACATATCTAAATGGCTCAAAAACTACAAAATTAAGGTCTTGGAGTGGCCTATTCAAAGTCTGGACTTAAGCGTCAACAGGCCATTCATGCTGGAAACACCCTAATGTGGCTGAATTAATTCTTTAAGCAAGAGACTAAAAAAAATCAACAAAAAAACAAGAGAGGTCTTTCTGCCAAGAGTGGCACAGCCAGATGAGGTTTGCAGAACAATTTATCTGTATGACAGGGCCAGGCTGGTTTGGATATGTTTGTTTTTTGATTTAAGACTTTTTTTCTGAGGTTTTTCTACTTTTGATATACAAATTTGCTTGATAATCTGAATCATTTAAGTGTCACAAATAAGATAAAATTTAAGAAATGTATACTTTTTCCACTGCACTGTACCCTGTTGGTAATCTGCAATAAATATCCATACATTTCCTCACTGCAACAAAGTTAAAATAGAAAATTATCTTTATTTGTGTCAAGGAAATATTTTATAAGAAAAAAGATAATTAACATGAACTGTAAGCCTGTGAAAGCATGCACTGCTGATGCATTTCCAACCTTTTTTTTTTTACATTTATTAACAATTGTGTTGCATTGACTGCGTGCACATGCTGACACAGATAAGAAAGTGCACGCATTTCGAATTTAAAAGCCTAAATATTTGAGTCACCATAATACTATGTGTGTTTGTTTGAGAGCCATGCAAGTCTCTGGCAGGTAAGGCAGATTGTTACATCACTGGAGTTCAAAAGTCATAGTTCAGGCTGGCTGTATCAGGCTGCAGCTGGGTGTGATATGCTTTGCGCTTTTACGCACATCAGCAAGCTCACTTTTGCTTGTGTGTACACAGTATTACTACACTCACATTATGGGGTTATCTAGTTAATGAATGTCAGAAACGGGTTCGTAACGGGCTCCCTTATAAGTAAATTTAGGACCTTTTTATTTTTGAGTTTATCTTAAATACACAGAGGGATCATCAGTAGCCAGAGTATGTGGTTTAGTCTGTTTGTCACCGTTGTCAAGGTCCTTTGACTTTTAGATTGTTTGCTAAAGAGAGCTTACAAAGGCATTGCTTCACTTTTTAAAGCTTTAAAACAACATTTTCAACCTACCGTGCATAAAAAAGTAACCATACACATCTACTGTAGGTCTCATTTGTAACTTGCACTAAAATATCAGAGGCCACAGCTAATATGTGGAAGAAGATTCTCTGCTCAAATGAGACTGAAACTGAACTTCTGGACTACATGCAAAACACAATGGCTTTGGCGTAAAGCTCGCTTTCGTTTTTATTTCAGGATTAAGTCATTTGCAACTTGAGCTGTGCTGAGAATCTTTAACACAAAGTCATTTTAAGTTGCACAAAGACTTCTGGGTAAAATATTTTGGTTTATATTTGTAACTGCCTTCAAGCATGAGCCTATACTCAAAATAAAGTCCAACACATTCTACTTAATGACGACACAAATGGCAAATTCAATGTACAAGTGCAGAAGTTAATTTCAATTTAGTTCATAAATCTACAGGGAAAACTATAACAAATTATATAGTTAAATAGTTAATTATTCATGTGGTAGAATAACCCAAAGTCCACATCTATATTTAGCTGAGAATTTGACAATTTTCAAGACTGGTGCTGACAGATGCTTTAGTGCTGCAAAAGTTGGCTTTGGCCAGTATCAATTTAGGTGGCTGGAAAAAGATAATACACACAAACGAGTTTCTTTACTGATAGAATTGAAAATCTGGCATCACTTTCCTCTCACTTATTGATGGTTCATCACATGAATCTGTTTAGAAAAGACATGCAACATTGTGGAAAATGAAATAGGCAACGCGTACCGCCTGGAGAAACGACGCCAAAAACTGGTCAAAATACGCAGGTTTAGCAAACCAGCTTTGCAAGCCAAATAAATCAAGTCATTTTCAGAGTGCTCAGGTTTCCGATTCCATAACCATCTTTCAAGCAGCGCGGCGGGAGGCGAAGCAGTGTTGTAACAGCACGAGCTTTTCCCCCGCAATGTTGCAGGAAACCAGGGCTCCCCGAGCTGATGTAAAATATTAGTGCACCATTATCCAAATGCTGCAGTTACCTCACTCGACTCGGCGAAGTAAAGATCCCAGTTTTATGAACAGGAGCCACTACAGACCAGACTCTGCATTGCAAATAAAATCATTTTATGGTTGCCTTTAGATGGCTCCTCAAATATGGCTTATGTGTATTATTCATAAGATAACTGCTTGTGAAAGGGATTGCAATCTTGCGGTTCATAAATCTGTGCAGACAGTCTGAATACTGATGGCTGAAATGTTTAAAGCTCTGCCGACTGGGTGTTTTATGCAGCCTGTGGCGCCACACCTGCGTGGATAAATTCCTAAATGTGTTTGTTCAGTTTATGTAGCTGCAAAAAAGGAATTATTCCATCTTTTCTTGTAAAGTAGAACAGATTTTTCTCTCTACAGTCATCCTCCTCCTTTGAAGCCTTTAGGCCCGTCTGAGTCTTTCAATTAGCTGATCACAAAGAGACAGGTCAGGTGTCAGAGTCTAGGCCAAAGGTCACCCGTCTCCACCAAGTCGGTCTAACTTTACATTTATAGTATGTAAAGATGTTTTTTATTTTTTTGCCTCCTGATTTCCATTTTCATGCCCAGGTTAACTGTCTATTTTACATATCACGCTACTTATGACAGGAAATGCTCCAGCTGGGATTGATATGTAAAAGAGAAAACAAAATTTAAAAAATCAAGAAATAAGCTCTATTCTCGAACATTTATCCTGTTTCTGTTCTGTTTTTTTTGAGAAACTGCAACGTGCAGGGTGACTGTCCAGGCGAGCCCGTTTCATCTCCTTCTCCCTGGAGCATGTCTGGTATGTAAACAAAGAGCTGCCACACCACTGTAGAAATATGCTCATCATGGCCTCTCTAAAAGCCTGTGGAATGTGTGAATCAGAAGAAAAGCACACACAGGAATGTGCACCTACACCCCTGGACAGTCAGAAAACAAGAAGGTAGCCACTGGTTTCTTAAAACTGCCGGAAAATTAAATTAGCATACCTAGCAATAGCAATCTGAACTCACAAATTTGAAACTCTCACTTCTTTGGTTGATTTTTTTTGCACGTTATCAGTGTCAAAGTTGAAAAAGCAAGGCATATTGCCACAACACATTTTACTTGGCTGAAGCATGACTTTTTTCACTTAGAACAGGTAAAGTTAATACAGAAAGTTTTAAGGATTCTGTGGTGTTGTTTAGTTCAATTCTCTGCAATCCGATCCAGGAGGGAAACCAAGAAGACTTTCTCTTTAGAACCTCTTTCCAGTTCCTCATGGAGGATCCAGAATCATTCCCACTACAGAAGGTATAAATACTTCCGGGTCTACCTCAGGATCTACCTCAGGATCTCCCTCCGGCTCGGAAATCGTGAAGTACAAAATAGGGGAAACCCTGGAAGTATTATGATCATATGCATGAGCCCCGATCAACTGAATCCTTTCAATAGCGAGAGTTTAAGACAGGGATGTTTAACATTTCATTGGTTGAGTGTCTGCTGAAACTCAATCCCACAGAGGACTACTCTGTTTACAGATGCAGGAAACCACACTAACCGGTGCTTACAACATGACATCCGAAGAGAAACATTACTGTCATAGTCAACAACCTTAACTCAAAAGTTACATAAGGGAACCACATCATTTACAACCAGACAGTGAGTTGTGTATTTTAGCAGCATCTCATTTTCAGCATGTTCATGCTCTTGTCAGTTAGAGATTCGTGAGATCAGGAAAATTTATAAAAGCGAAAAATTGCAAGTAACCCCATACTTCTCTGTCTTTACCGTAACACAATCTCTCCCTCTCTCTTTCTGGGCCTTAAGATCTCAGTTATTTTAAATATTTTCCTTTAGGATTGAGCATCCGGAGCTGTTAAAAATCAACTAAGTGGTAAAATATAATGTCAACATGCAGAGCGTGAGTTCAGGAAATGTAGCATCCTAAAAAATATTGCATATTAGAAATGTTGGCTAAAAGTAGCATTGTTCTAATGCAGACACACATTGTATACTTTAAAACCTTGGCCCCAAAACACGAAACAAAGGAAGGATGCATCCTATATGACATACTGGCTGCAAAGACGTGACGGGATTTAATGCTTTACAAAATATGCACCGTTCTTTCACATTTGAACCCACATAAAATGTATTTTTAGATTAGCCAACAGACATGGCAACATAAGATACAGTGCGACAGAAGCTTTGAGAGAAGTGCATTACAAAGCAATTACAGCAACCCAGTCTTGCAAGCGAATGTGTCAAAGCGACTCTGAAGCGTGCAAAACATTACAGTTTCACAATAAACCCTCAATGTCTGTACAAAGTTCAAGTTTTCATGAACGAGTTCTCACAAAGCGACATTCTCACACATTTTTAATGCAGGATTATATTAACACTTAATATGTAATCTGATGACTAGCAGCTGTCACTGTTGAATTTATTCATTTTAATTTGGAAGAGGGTGTTGTATGAATTTCCATTCGTGGGAGATATGACTTGTCATCACAGTTCTTGCTCTGCTGTTGTCATTAAAAATATTGGTATTTGGACTCCAAATGAACTTATTAGTCATAAATCCTGATAATATAATAGAACATGACATAATATTGGTTACTGCTCATTTCATATACCGAACAGCAGCCGCCTCAATTGTGACTATTGCAGTAAGCCGTAGCTAAACATACATTCAGAAAACTTCAGGCATCATCTTCCAGTTAATAACAGATGTGATGGTGTTTTAAGCAACATTATATATTGCTTAAAACACTTAAGAAGCCATTTTAGTAAATATTGCTTTAACAGTCGCTTATGTCAAACAAAATACTAAGCACAAAAAAAAATCTGAGATTGCCTTTACTGTTTTAAATGTTTGGAAAATATGGCCTGGTGAAAATTTGAATTCAAAACATCTTCCTGTTTCTGTTTTATGCTAAACATGAAGCGAAGGTTCAGACATTTGCTTTTAATTTAAAAGCTGCCAAGTATGGAAAGAGACTCGACATTACTTCCATGCGAACGCTAAAATGAAACAACGCGGAGCTACTTTATGGCCCACGTCAGCAAATGACCAAATGCAGCGCTAAGTCCATCAAATGGCTCGGGTTAAGACAGCCACTCTCCCCACACAGGATTAGGTCTACTGACCCACACTGCCTGGACCACTTACGTAAACACACCATAACAAGCCTGTTGTATAAAACAGTCCTGCAGCATAGCCTACATATAAAGACTGCCGCGTTTGGTTCCTCAGCTCCCTCCAGTCGCTGTCCCTCCCCTGCTGGGGCAGAGGAATCTTAATTTAGGATATGGATCTCAGTCAGCAGGCGAATAGTGGTCTCATCAGACAACCATATGTTCAAGTATCTCCTGGCTCATTAATGCTTCCTTTCTCCCCTCGCTGATAACTATGTGGATTGAAAAAATCACTCCCCTTGTGAAAAATGCTAAACGTACGTTTGAGTCGGAGGAAAACGAGGTCCCAATTTGTCTGACTCTTACGGCGCAACAGGAAGGGAAGCAGAGGTTAGGTGCTATTCTGGGCAAAGCAGAACTCGCTCCATCTATTAGTAGTTTTCAGAAATCTGTTGTCCTCCCACACGGCCCATCTGTGTTGCCAGGTTAGTCAGAGGAACCGCTCCTGTTTCAATCTCCTTTTTGGGTCATGGGAGCAACTCTGCTCCGCGATTAAACAGCAACCTGCCAATCAGTTACCAGATCTCGGTCAAATCGAAGACACATCACACAATCTAATGCTAATACCCCTCCCACACACACACACACACACACGCAAAGAGGTTCACGCGAGCACCCACACATATTAGCATATCCTGTTTTTGAATTTGTCTCATGTGCAGACGCGTCTTTCCTGCTGCGAGTCGACGACTGAACTGGGTCGTGACCGTTTACCTTGTAATCACGCGATTTTTTTTTTTTTGTGTGTGTCGCAGCAGGCAAATAAAGTGCGGTGACGCCTTAATGCAGCCAAAGCCCCCAGTGGAAACCAGCCACCGTGCGGGAAGAGTTCATCCCATTTCAGCAGCTGATGAACATCTGTTCAGCATTAGTGGTTACAGCTTTGTGGTCCGTGGTCCTGTGGGTACAGTGCAGAACTCAAAGTTATTAATCCTCAGGTGTAACTGGATTCTGTAAAAAAAAAAGAAAAAAAAAAGCCAAGAACAAATTGTTGAATTCCCCTTGTGTAAACTAAAACCAGTAGCTGAAAATATTGTGAAGTATTTTTTTTTCATAAATAAGAAAATAAGAAAGCATTGCTGTACGTCATAAAATATAAGGATGTTTATTAAAAATGTTTAATTGACCAGTTCACACAGCAAAACTTTAACTTCCTCTTCAGCTGTTTGTCATACTTATGCATGCATGAATTTTCACGCTTCACAGTACGTCTCTTCTGGGATCTGTTTGATCTGACTTCAAGTTTAATGTTTGGATAGTACTGTTATTGCACAGTGTGCTTTTAAAATGTACATCAGTTCTGCAGCTTATGGAGAACAATACTGCTTCATGAAACACTTTTGAGAAACTTCCTGAACCGTTCCTCTCTCCTGTTGTCCTCATTGGAAAATCAGAAGCAATCTACAATGGTGCATGACTATAACGGAATTAAATGTAAATGACAACATGTTTTTCAGACTACAGTCATGCCACTGTGACACCAATTTGTATTTTTTATGTCATTTTATTTTTATGTCAGTAGACCAACACAAATTAGTGAGCAGTTGTGAAGTGGAAAGAGAAGGATACGTGACTTCACAATTATTTCACGCAGACTTTGACATCACAGTTGTTTTTAGGTCGTTACGAGGAGTTGGAGGAGCTTGTTGACATTATGCTCCCAAAGGACTGAGAAAAATCACTGTGAAAAATGAGAGCAGTCCAGCGGTCACTGTGAAGTAGCAATGTGTGCGTTTTAGGTAATAATGTGGAGTCAGGATTTTACCCACAGTAAACAAAAGTCAAAGGTCTCCCAGCTGAAAGACAGGAGGAGGGAGCTGAGTGACTTTTCAGGATAACAGCTGCTAAAAACACAGGCATCAAAAACATCTCCATGCTCTTAAGCTAAAAGCAGTACAAACAAACAATCCTGTGGATCGGACAGCGTCACTCTGGCCTCAAAGAACTTTCATTCTGAGGAAGGAATACATTGATTGTATTGCCTTACGCTGCTGCATTCAGGGCCAGTGTGAGGTAATGAAGCCAAGTAAATAATTTATACAAAATTTATTTTTATGGTTTATTTCTCTTTTGTGTAGACCAAGTCTTTACAATGATAATTAATTTTATTGCTGCTGATGTAAAACATTTGTGTCATCTACTCCAACAATAACATTTTTCAAATCTTGTTGTGCTTTGCAGAGTCGCTTAAAGCTTTTTTTTCTCTGAAAATTGTTTGTGTTTTTCAACATCTTATAGAGTTTTTTTTTTTTTTTTTCTACAGATAAAGAAATTCAGTTCGGAGTTGTTAGAAAGAGTTACAGTGCACGGAGGTCCAAGGCTTTTTGAAGAAGCAGCAAGAACAGTGGATTCTTTTCCTGCTCTGCTCTGCACAACGATGGTTGACGTGTGAGATTACTTTTAGTCATTTTAACTTTAAACAAATCAAACTGAAGTAAAATAAATTAAATGAAAAAGAAATGACTAAGCACTAATCAAAATGAACAAAATTAAATGAAATGTAACTGCCCGCCCAATGAACTGGTGACTGTCCAAGCACAAGCAGATGTAGACAATCGAGGGATGAATAGAAATCGAATTAAATTAAATCAGTGTGAAATAAATCACAACTGATAAGTAAGAAATGTAACCACATACATTAAATTAACATGAAATAGAACAAAATTAAACAGGATGTCAACCAAACGTCCAAAACTAAATTGAAGCAAATAAAACTGAAATAAATCAAAACCAGTTGGAACAAAAATTCAACTCAGCTAAATAAAAACAGATTCTTTCAAAGCATTATCGTCCTGTTGTCTTTTCTCCATTACTCCCTTAAAACAAACAAAAACTAGAAGTTGTAAAACAAATGAGAAAAGAGATAGCAGTACGTAACAGTTAGCAAGCTTGTTTTAGAAAGTTCTTCAACCAGAATTATGATACTGGATCCATTATTTTTGCCATTTAAATATGTTTGATCTCAGTTATTTTTATATATATGTAGGTTCCTCTTTGTTAGATGCGTGTCTGTTTCTTGTCTCTCCTTTTGCTACAAAGCCTCCTCACGTTCAGTGTTAGGCTCCCTTAAGAGGACATGCCATCACTACTGATTACACACAGGAGCAAAGGCAGGGGGAAAAATAAGTAGGCCATGTTAGCATTATCTGTTTTTCAAGTGGGAAGTCAGTTCAGATGAAAGCCAACAAGGACTTAGAGACAGGTGAGGAATCTCGGCGTTGTTAAACTGAGCCAGAATGCTGTTGTTAAATTTACACTTCCTTTCAGTTCAGCCGATTCACTAATTCTCTGAGGTTTAAGTTTGCGTGGGCTCCCTGAAATTGAACCCGACATCTCCTGCTCAAGAACTTTCAAATTTCCTTTACGGCTTCTGGTTTCATTTCCAAATCAGAGCAGTTGAGAGAATGCCTTTAGTGTGTGTCGATGTTATGGTCAGATATGTGGAAAGCTGTCCAAGATAACAATCAGTCAGCAGATGGTGGACTGACCTCCCCATATGCGACGAGGCTTTTCAGGACAGCCTCTCTGAAGGTATCCTATTCACTGCTTTTCATAACCTTCACAGCTCTGACACAGATTTCACCGGCTGCGTGATGCAGCAGAGCACGCATCTGTTCTCCTCTGACGTCTGAGATTCTACGGCGTAACAAAGGAAACTGCAGGCAGTGAATGTTTTTATGTCTCCACTTAGTGCCGTGAGAGTTGCTCATATATCTGTGAACTACTGGGGGTGGGGTTTCTACCATGGAGGGATACTCTTTTGTCCCTTAATCCTGATAATCTTGGTGAAATCCCTCAGTATGGACTTGGATTAAATATTGAACTGTAGATCCAGCTGGCCGTTATTAAATGTTAAAGGGCTGTAAGCCTAATTAGGCAAAGAAGTCCACTCCTGGGGCAGCGCTGAGCGAGGAACCTTCATGATGTATTCCCGACCACCACGTAGAAACATCGCGGCTTCTGCAGGCTATTTTAGCCTTCTCCAGGGATTTTTTTTTAAATACATAAATAATTTACAAAGCGTTAGTGTAGTTCAGGGACTGGACTGACCTATTCCAGTCCCTTGTTTTACATCTAACTCTATATTTCTCAGACTCCCCTTCATTTTAAATCACAAATGAAGATACAAGATACAGTTTAGAAAGGAGGTGGGCTCTGTGAGCCAAAGAAGTTTTTTGGTGCAAAATATGTGAACTTCGGGAAGGTGCCACCTTGACAAAAGTTCATTTATGACATTGACTGAAAGGTCCCTCATAGAGGATGTAACCATGACTTCAACATTAAGTCAGAACAGTTTTCAAATATCCAAGAACAAAAACCATCCAGTGATCTGATGTAAGAAGATGTAGAAGCTAATGACTAGTTAGATTTGGAGGACAAAAAAAAGACAGTGAGCCTAATCATACCATCAAAGAGGTATATATATATATATATATGAGGTTCATAGCTGGTGCGGTGAGGTTCCTAGCTGGTGAGGCACCGACTTAATTATAATCGTATTTACAAATCCAGACCCCATGTATGTTATTGTTTACATAAGGAAATTTCGCGCATGCGTACAATGCTGGAGGGCAAAAAGACTATTCTTTAACATGTGATGCTTTGCCGCGCCGCAGCCGCAGAATAATTCCGTTATCTCAATCAAACTTAGACAGGTAGATATTATTAATTTTGTGCGGTGCTTAACAGTAAAGGGAGAAACCGTTAAAGTACAACTCAAAACCACGTCTTTCTCGCTTTCTGTATCAGCGCAGCTACTGAATGGCTAGATCGCTGTTACCGTCTCTTACTCTGCAGTTGTGGAGTTACAATGTCTGGGTTCATGAGCGCCCCCATCGATGAGGCACGAGAACTGCCTGCCTCACCTCGAATCTGTTCCCTGCCGTTTCTGATCGCTCCTCAGCACACGAAACACGATACATACACAGTTGGTGACAAAAAACACTGTACATTATATATATAAGCTAAATTATGGAAAATCAGTCCATATATTAAATGTTCTTAGCCATTTTATTGCTGGCGTACAGACAGGACAAACATGCTCTCTTAGAGTGGCAGCCAGTGCAGTTAGCAAGAGGTTGCGCTATCCCAGGTGAGGCACAACTCACTGCTGCCTCACTGGCTTCGCTTCCAAGCATTTGAATGGGAAAATGCGAAAATTCAGCAATTTTGAAAAAAAAAAAATCAGATTTAGTTAAATTAAATGAAAAAATAGCTACTTTATAGTACAAACCACAGGGTGAAAATATCTTTATAAATGATTATATTATTTTTCCCTGACCGCACGTTACTGATATGTACTGTAGCACATCTAGCAGATGTTACAGTGGCTTTTGTGTGTTTGATGTTGTGACGATATACTTTAACCTAAAATATAAGATATGCTAAACCTAAAAATATTAGTTAGCATGAGGCAACATATTTCAATGACTGTTGATAAAAATTAGGAAATATTTTATTTTTGTTTTAGATGCGATTATAGAATTGGGAAAAAAGATAGCAAACTAAACATTTCAGTGATTATTGTAGCATTACAATTATACATAAATATATATATATATATATATATATATATATATATATATATATATATATATATATATATATATATATATATATATATATATTATATATATCATATATATATATAAAATGTGTCTGTATGTAAAAAGATGGGACATCCCAAGAGTGCTTAAGGGTTAAAAATGAGTGCTAATGAGCAAAGCAGGAGTGAGTCTAATTACACTACCTTGGAAAATGTTGTTAATTGAGAACATTTGTCATTTTTCTTAAGATGGGTACTCGCAAAACCAAAATCCCAATTCACAACTTCCTGTACTTTTCTTTGACCCTCACCTTTACATTTTAAGGATTCATACTGAAGGGTTGGTACGTTTCTCAAACATTTTGCAACCACTGTGATGTCTGATTTGATCTACTCCCACAGGACATCGCATTGTGTGCACCTGTTGAAGTAACTGTCAACACAAACAATAATTCATCCAACTACATAGCAGCATTTCAATGTGTTTTGGTATCTAGATGCGGGGAAGATTACTTGATAAGCTTCAAAGTGGGTGTCAGAATGGAAAAGAAAAGGGAATTAAGTTACTTTGAACATAGCTTGGTTGTTGGTTGCCAGACGGGCTGATCTGGGCATTTCTGATCTCCTGGGATTTTCACATAACCATGTCTAACATCTGTAGAGAATGAACCAAAAGAAAGAGAAACATCAATTGAGTGGATGCTGTGTGGTCACAGAGTACGGAGCCTGTTTGAAACGATGGCGAGAGCAGTTCAACAAGCCACTTGTTACAAACCCAGATTTGCAGAATGGCATCTCTAAACGCATAAGTGGGGCCTTGAAGCAGGTGGGTTACAGCAGCAGAGGACAACACAAGCTGCCTGCTCAAGTCAGCGAATACAAGAAACTGTGGTTACACTACACAAAGGCTCACCAATACTGCAAAGTAATAGATTGGAAAAGCTTTTACTTGGTCCATTGACCATAGTGTGCCCATCTTCTGATAGCTACTTCCTGCAAAATAATGTGCCATGAAAAAGTCAGGCATCTCAAATTTGTATTTTGAACCTGACAATAATATCACCGTCACCCAATCTTAAGACAGCAGAGTGCCTGTGGGATGTCATCATAGATTTGCACATGTAGCACATGTTACAGTGGTTTTGTCTTGTGATAATATATTTTTAGAGCATTTAATATTTTTCCTTTGCTTGACAGCTTTATGCTGTCATGTCAAAATAGACAAAAAATCTCTGAAGAGAATTCTTGACACCTTGTTGAATGTATGCCATCAAAAGGCTTACTGAATTATCTATGATTATGTAAATATATTCCTTAACGTTGAAACTCTAGGACCGAGATTCTGTCCAGCCTTACAAATGAGTAAAATATAAAAACTACACATTTCTGTAAAACTAAAAAAAAAAAAAACCAATGTTAAAAGACAAGTAGTCTGTTGGTCAATCACAGAACACAACTGGCTATTTTCAGAGCAAGCAATCAAAAGGAAAGTAGTCATATCCTCATAGTTTATTGGAAACAAATTAATTTTCTACAATTAAAATGGTCAAGTAGACTTTTTCTGAATGATCCAATAATTTTACAGATTTCTTGTTTCCATGGAAAACTCACGAACAAGGGCTACGGTGATAAAATATGAAGAAGAAGGAGAAGCAGAAGAAGAAGAAAAACACCATACAATCTCCCTTTTTCATCATAACATAGATACAATGGGGCATTCATCAAACTACACTCAGTGCTAATTTCCCTGTAGGCAACATGCTCCATTTCACTCCCAGTGTCTGCCTTTAAAAAGCCACCCCACCCCTACATACCCCTAGCACCCCCCGCACCCCTCTCCATCCTCCCTACTTCCTCCTGTTTAGCAAAATGCTGATATGTGCGTATAAGAGTGCTTATTTTTCTCATCCATTACCAGATTAATTAAAGTGCGGCTTTTGCCAATGCCCAGACGGATCCTCAATACTTCAAATGAGCTTAATCACCGTGCACTCCCTAATCTCGGGCTAATTTAAAGAATTGCCTGGAACATACTGATGACTGGACTCTCCCACTTTTCTCCCAGAAAGCTTTATCTGGAAAATTCCCAGACTGGCTGACTAGTTCCGCTCCGACACCATCCATGGCTTTGACTGCAATTCATGTCGAGCGGCAGCTTTTTGACGCGGGGGGAGGAGGGGGGGGGCTTTAACATTTGGATATGGTGCTTAAAGATTTCACAGTGTTCTGTGACATGTTATGCTCCCCGTGCATGGGGATAGGCTTGTGTTCTGGAGAGATAGTGCACTAAGACGGAGTGTATTTGTGATGTGTGAGGGCGAACAATAAAGGCGGGCGTTCTTGTAGCTCTTTGTTGTCCACATGTCATGATGGATTTGGTCACTGCCAGCAGTGAGCGAGACTGACACGAGAGCATGCAGAGTGCCTCCAGGAACAGCCCAAGCTCGGTCTTATATTGCATTTGTTGCACAGTTCAGTGCAGTTTGATGTGTGGCACTTTCACTCCGAGACAATGCAAATTAAATCAAAATCTGCGCACGTAAATCATAATGCCTCCACTTATTCCCCCCTATTTGCTAATTTTAAATTAAATGCTGCTTTATTTCCTCATTAACTGGTTTCTGTTGTGTAGCATTGTTGTATTCCCATAGCTAAATAATCTAAATGGGCGCTTATTCAAATTCGTATGACGCTTCTGGGTGAATGTGTCAGAAAATCCCAGAGGGGCATCAGCATGCCTAGGGTAAGTCTTTAAGATGCTCTCTGAGAGAGAACTCAATTTATTAGAAGTAAAGCTTACATACAATAAGCACGCTGCGCAAAACTGTTAAATCGCTCATTTCTTTAAACTAACCTTACATTAGCAATCATAATTCACCCAGCCGCGTCAGCTCTCATAGCTTAGATCAGTCTCAATAAATTTAATCTGAAACCTAAATTCGTCAGCTTCTTAGAGATTAAAACAATTTTGAATTTAGATGAATAACATTAGATTTGTTTTTCAAAAATAATTTGACTAAAGTTAAACAGTCGGAAGTCAAAATTGTTACTGTTTTGAAGGCATTTTTATTTCTACTAAAAGAAAGGGGGGAGGGGGCTGAATAAGAATCCACGTAACACTTTGAAGATCTCTTTTTATTTGAAAACTGCCTTTCGCTTGCCTTACATTTCACTATTACGGGTTTCTTGGTATTACTTGGTGTGTGAGACCACACTGAATAGTTTGCATCCAGATGCCAGCCTGCTCTATCTTCCCCCCCTTACATTCCTGCCTGGAGTCAGACAGCTGATGCCACCATGCTCAGGGGTATGAAGCCCCCCCCACCATCCACAGTCCTCTGCTTCTGTGTTAGACTCTCTAGTGAGAGCTTTAAATCCTCTCCATACTCTCAAATTAACTGGCACATATTTACATAAGCTGTGCTCTTCCTCTCACATGTGTCTACCTTCCTATTTTTGTGTGACAGTACGAGGAAACATTTGCTTAAAGTAACAAATTGTCTGATTTATCTGCAATGCAAAAAAGAAAAAAGAAATACTGATACCATCCAACTTTGACAATTGATCACCCCCAGATAAATCATTCATCCTGCTTCAACGTGTGAGCGACATTCACCAACAAGACACCTAATGGATCCTGGATAGTAGGGGAATATCAGGGAATCGACCCATCCCTATAGCCCTTGTGACTGCACGCTGTAGTGTTTGTCAAGCAGAAGAGCATCGGCCTCGTCTTTGATTGCAGTGTGCTGGACAGTGTTCAGGCCTGCGGGCACCTCGAGGAGAGAGAGGGGTCACATTCTGCAGGGTGGAAGCTCCTGCTAGCTGCAAACAACCCCCTCAAGGCCTCGGGCAGAGGGACAGGAGTGTTCGTGCTTTGCCCTCCCCTCTCCATGAGCGCCATCTGCTATTACGCTACTGAGTCACCCAGGATGGAGCCGGAGGAACGGGGTGCTTCAGGGTAGGTGGGTGTGTAAGGCGGGGAGGGGGAGGTGGGTGGGAGTGTTAGCCCCAGCTCTCAAATGTATCCTGTACACAAAAATCTTGGGAAGCAGTATCGGACATTAGATCCTGATTAACACAAAGTGGAAAATGAAATGGGCTGTACGGCCTCCCGCTGAGCTCGGGATGGAATAACTACACGAGGGCCGACACCGTGTAATCCGGCTTTCACAACGCGGTAGGCAGCGCACCGGTCCTTAACAGCAGCCACAGGGGGAGGCATTGATGATTGTTCATTAGCAAACTCAGTAGGAGTTCACAGTCAAGCAATCCACTGAAGATCCTGGACTCTGCCTCTGCCCTGCAGCTTAATCTCCCGCGCAATCAAGAGGCAAAGCGACAGACGACACAGTGGTGAAAGGGAAACCTGTCGTTCTTTTGTTTGTAAACAAAGGAATGTTTATTTCATGGGATGTGAACACATTTTTTTTTTGTCTCCTCATTTCACAGTTGCACACGTAAGTGCGTCTAAGCACCCAGGGCATATGAGCAGAGCCTAAAGTCATTAATGTTAATGTGCGTGAGCATCCCTTGCTATTCCCCACGCGACTCTATATATAGGGCTGTAATGATAGCCGGCTCGGGGAGACGAGAGTGGTGAATTAATAAGCCCTGGTAGAAGATCTTTGCACTGTCTCTAGACAATGCTGAGCTCTCTGTGGAAAAGGATGTTAGAAATTTCCTTTTTCTGATTTCCTTTTTTTTCCTAAGTTACCCCCGAATACGAAAATTAAAGAATCGTTTTAAAGTGTGGTGGGGTGAGGGGTAGAAAAGACTCCCTTTTAGCCAACATTATTTTAGTCGCCGACATAAAATTCTTGTGCAAAAGGTCTGACTTATTGATGAGGTCTGGGAGTAGAGCAGTATTAGTTAAATTGAATATATGGTCTCGTTTTGTTATCAAGCTGTACAATTTGTGGAAAACATTGCACGAATGAACAGAAAAAGCTGAAATCTTAATCATCAACTTTCCCATTTCAGCTGCATTCAGACTTGTAGCTCCCAATGGTAGGCCACAGTTTTAAATTTAAAAGGAACATACTAGAAGAAAAAAAAAAAAGTAAGTGGAAGACAGTTAAAACCAGAAGCAAATAAAATGAAAAGTGATGATGTTACATTTGAATGCTAAATTTGGGCATTAATATTTCCACCCAGTGCCCACCCAACACCAAAGTAATCCCACTATGATCTTTTGCTTTAATGCTTTCTTGATTACATAAAGGGGAGATTTATTTATCTGGAGAGAAGGATGTCAGGAGAACCAAATCAGCACCGCATGTCGATGAAAACCATCCTCTAGACAAGTCTGTGTTGTTGAATAACGACTAGTGACAAAAAAAAAAACTATAGTTCTATTCACACATACATGACAATGCTAATTCTGACTAGCATTCTTACGTTGAAAATCACAGCCACAACCCTCAAAATCTCCCCTAACACCTGTGTCATTAAAATAGCCTATTTCATCTCAGCAAGCCATGCAGTGATCCTGCAAGTTTCACTGTCATTCACATTCTCAGTTTAGCCACACTTCGGTAATGCAGCTAGCAAGACGTTCCACCATCTGTCACGCCATTCAAACTTTACAAGTCTGTTGGTCAGGAGTTTTTCCGTAACAATTTGATGCTTGTCCCTTAAAAAAAAAACCCCTAGACATGGTGCTGGAGTGGAAATTAAGTTAAGTCAAGTTTATTTGTATAGCACATTTCAGTTCAAAAGTGCCTCTTATGCTCTAAAAACATCATACAGTGATGAATTATGAAACAAGCAATAAACATTACAGTTAATTTAAACCTCTCCTCGTTTGGCTCAGACAGTTTAATATTGATTGAAGAAAGCGTTATGCTCAAAATAATAAATACAGTTGACTCAGTGGTCTGGCCTTTGACCCTGTTCTTGTATGGCATGAATTGCATTGTGTCCCCTATTTCTTCATCTTTGGGTTGTTGCTTCCCTTAAATCCGTGATTTTAATCATTTTGCAGCCCTGAAAGCAAAAAGTGCTTCCAACGGATAAGACTGTAAATTCACTGCCACATGTCACTTTGGCATTTTTCCTCTTAAAATGTTATTTTTAGTAAAAAAATATATATAAGCTGTTACCTGTCTACTACCCATATCGAGAGATGATTCAAGGCAGTTTAGGATGAAATGTCATCTACATGTCATCTACCTTCCTCTTTTATCAGGTTTCACTTTAAAGCCTCGTTTTGTTTCAGAAATTGACTTGTCTGCTATAAACAATAGAAACTATATAGTCAAATAGCTCTACCCTCGTAATTGAATCCTTTCAAGATCTTATGATAATACATACACGTTTTTATACTCCTTTGTCAAAAACTGATTGCAGACATTTCTGAAATGACAAAGTGGCCATCTGTTTGTAAAAGAAGCCTGGTTTTCAGGATGGGACCCCCCTCCCCACGTTTCCACCCTGTGGTTCTGAGCTCATCCAACCACACAGGGTGATCCGGGGATAAGATGCCCTAGTTGCCAGGAGTGATTGACTGCCTCTCTGTCCCCTGGGAGAATCTCTGTGTGAATGAAGTGAGGACAGCACAGAGCCCCTCTGGTTCCCAAAGCTTTTTGACATCCTGTGTTTAACCCCTCAAGCTTCAACAGTTACTGTCCCATTTCATCTAATCTGGTGACCTGGTGGCAAATGTCTTGACTCCCTGTTCGAGACACTATAACTACAATTTGTGTCTACGTGGGTGGTTGTTGGGATTTCCAACAACCACCCAGGGTCAGTGTATGAGCTAACCACGGTTTCGAACTTGGCAAACAGAGAGGATCCCTCTTAGTCTCATTACACAGCATTATCAGCATTTTCAGGAGTTTAATATAAGTCTTACTGGGGGTTTTCCATTAGGATCTGTGGTTGCATTACACATCTAGCCTCGATGTGATGCTGGGAAACATGCTGGGATGGGTATGCTGGGGTGTTTTAGAGTAGTTTCTACCCCAATCCACTAGTTTTCCTAAAACTAGGAAAACATGGCGGTGAAGAAAAGTGATGTGCCATTTTTTTCTCGGGATGAATCTCAGCTCTCCATTGACATAGTGATCCCATACCTGCCTGTGTTGGGGAGAGAAACATAATTGCACAAGTTTCTCCAGAAACTATGGTGTCAGAAGCCTTAAAGGGGCAGTGTTATGTGTTTCCAGGCTCATAGTGCCATTTTGTAGCACAATCAGGTAACTGTTACCTTCAGTTGGTATAAAAATCCTGTCACATATGATTTATAAGAAATTTGACTTCATAATTTAACGCCCTGGAATTGGGCCGCCGTCTCTTTAAAAAAAAAACAGCTCCTGCTCTTACTGGCAATATATATAGTGCAATTGTGTTTTGATGTACATCTGAAATGAAACTTTGCATATTTAACACTGTGCACATTTTTAATTCTGAAAACCAAAAAAAGAGTAAAACTGAAACATAAACAGTCCCTTACATTTTTGTAGAAATACACACATTTTATTGAATTTTGTGTTACAAGTGTAGAATTACATACAGATGGATACGTAAACTAATTCAGTAGCAAGGTTTATGCCTATTACTGTTTCTCAGCAGGAGCTAGGAGATCAACTGATGTAATAATGTTAAATCGTTATCGTGCAGCTAACGCCCTGCCAAAATCTAATGAAGGATTTTAAAAACATTCTCAGAAATGGCCAGCCCTTTTATTATGGCTTACACAATATCTGTTATGCTCTTTCAGTCTCGTCTCACCAATATTGTCTCTCTTCTAATTTTTATTGCCTTAAATCACTGTTCATGATGTAGATATTTAATCTTTTGAGGTAGAGCCTCAGTAGTCGTTTGTTAGCTACCAATAACATTCAACCGAGCAAAGTCACATTCAGACACCAATCAATCAATCAATCAATATTTACCCCCGTGTACCATTTACTGAGCCTAACAATTTATAATGTGCTGACTGCTGTGTTTTCTGTGTGTGCACAGCATGTCCTTAAAGGAGGAACAGTAAAAGAAGAAAGAGAGAAGCCTTTTTTAATTGGCTTAGAAGGTGCAGCACAGTGCTGGTTTCCTGTATTAAACGCTCCCACCTAGAAAAATATAGCTTTTCCCTGCTTCATTTGCATTGCATTTAAAAGTAATTTTTTCTATAATGTTTTCTATAAAACATTGCATTAATTGATATTAACAGCTTCCTATTGCACTATGATTAAAAACTTATCTTTGTCTGTCCATATGTTTGCTAGCGATGTAACATGATTTGGTACAAGAGTTTGTGAAATTAAAATGCCAGATTTCTTATTAAAATTAAGTCAGAGTTGATGATTAAATTATTAAATACCAAACCCCCTGTGTTTAAGATCTTTTTTATGAAGTGCTAGTCTTGTGAATCCAGTACTGTGTAACGCACCTTATCTTTTTAATTACAAAAATAATACGCTTTTTTATCTTTTAAAAGATTAGCTAATCTAAGCTAGTTGATAGTATAGCATAGCTATATATATACATATATACTTGTAAGCTAACTAGCCTTTTCATCATACTAGCCTAACTTACTGAAGCTAAACCTCGATAAACAACACAAATTTCACCTTTAGGAATTTTTTTTTCCAAAAAGAAGTGACTAGTCTTGTCAAATTTTACCTCGATCATCTTTTCCTATAAATTTCCTCCATGTGAGACTCAGATTCAAACTTCATAAATAACTGATGTTTGTTTTGCAAAAAAAATAAATAAAAATAAAACACAAACACGGCTCAAGAGCGCTGGTAGCATGTTGACGTCCACCTGATTGTTGAGTGAAAAACTCACTCCAAAGTACAAATTCACCTACTTTTAAAGTTCAGTCTCTGCCAGCTTTGCAGAATCTAGGACAAGGTTTGTCTATGTTTGCAGACCATAACTGAAACAGAAGTGGCAGTGACAGAGCTGGAGTAAAGTCTGCAGCTCGGTTGCACAACGCTCCTGTTCTCCCGCTGCTTGTATAAATTCAGAGAGGCCAGGATGTCTGTCCTAATACATCCTGAGATGTAAATCAATCATTGATTGATGAAACAAAATGCTTCAGCTGCTCGTTGCAAAAGATATGATGCAAACCTTTAATTAACACTGTGGACTTCAGTTGCTCATTGTTCAATTTTGACAACATCGTGGACTTAATGGGTAACAGTTCAAAATTTGGTTTTTGAACTTGCAGGAAAATTTCTATGCATGCCGTTTGGAAGTAAGTCGTCTATTATCTATTAAGAGGTGCTGCAAAGAACTTCAAAAGTATGTTTTTTTTCCAAGTCCAAGTTAAGTCTGTAATGACTGAAATCAGCATACCTCACATTGAATGCAAGCAATCTACCCTGCCTTCAACAGAATTTCTGCAGATTAGAAATTTGACGCTCTTACTTCACTGGGAGGAGAACTGCATGTACTTGATTCGGGCTCTAAGTGGACGTCTGCAGGACACGTCCGTGCGAAGGTCAAACTTCTCATCTAAATTCAAACTTTTCCTCTGAAATCTTCAATGGAAATAATCTCTTACTGGTTGGTCATGGTATGCACTGTAACGCTGCAGGTTTGTGAAACATGATGCAGGTCTAATCTGTGAAACAGTCAAACCAAAATGAATAATCAGAGCCCTAATTAGCATAAAACATTAACAAACAGAGTGAAGTGCTTTAAGTTACATCCAGCAGTTCTGCAGATGTGGAACACAACTTGGATTCGTTCTGTTCCTTCAGGAAATTAAGCAATACGCCGACATACTTGCTACATCTCACATCTATTCAAAGCAATAACATAATGACAAAAAAAAAACAAAAAAAATAAACAAGTCGAGCAAATGAGTCCTTGTTGACTTATTTATCACCTTTTGTGCGTTACCTTGGTATCTCTCACTGCCTTTTGGCAGGAGCACTGCCTTGTGGTTTATTTATACCACATGTCATCATTTATTAAAATCTCAGTCAGTGGGGCAGGCGAAAGAGCATTAGGGAGTGAAGTCGACAGGCTGCTTGGGAATCATCTCCCCGTCTTGCCAAGTGGGGCTCCTTCTGCCCTCGCGCCTTTCAGCGAGCGCCAAAAACCTGCAGAGGCTCAAAAACAATGGGGGTGAGGGGGAGGAGTAGTGGGAGAGAGTTATTAATCGACGTTCTTCGAAGAGTAAGGCTTGAACCCATCCAAATTAGACTCATGGGGAATTTAGAAGTCTGGGGTTTTAGTGTGTTAAGGTTGAGAAGAATGCATTTCATTCTTCTTTAGGGGTTCGCGGCCACAGGCAGTAGATGAAAAGAAAACGAGCATGTGCTGCAGAACCACCATATTTTTTCTTTTTATAGGAAAAAAAAATCTAAATTGAGCTTCTATATGTCTGTCCAGTCATGAAATTGAAGTGTGATGTGTGTGTAATAGCCTGTGAAGGGTTTTATGGTGGAAGCAGGCCTTTCAGATTGGACATCTTTTTGTGATGTCCAATCAAAAACTATGCATTTTCTTCGCGTCTACTATGCTAAAGCTACACATAGTAGTTTGTAAGTGAGAGCTAGAAGATTTTGAGACTTTCACGTGTTTTTTACAACAGAATCCGAAATGTGTGCAGGTATCCACCTGAGCTGCAAATGTTCAGGCAGAAAAAGTCATGTAAAAGTGGATAGACGGTAGAAAGTTCTTTTTCTCCATTTTTCTAAATGATGTGGTAAACTATAATGGCTTATTTAAACTCATTTCTTGTACTAAAGTGAATAATTAAAGCACTGTGATGAATGAAAATTGGATGTGAGCCCATTTAATTTAAGCTAGGATTTTAGCACAATTGGGAGAAGCCTTTTTAATTAAGAGCTGATTAAGCTTTTAAATATCTATCTGTTCGTAAACACGGTCAATTTGTGACATTTCAGTCAAAAAAAAAATATTGAGACATTCTTTTTCTTTTATAAAATCTTTCTTCACTGATAAAAGTATGTGAAAAAGACGTTCTCTTTAATTTGGGTTAAGTCACCCTTAAGTGTCCCATACATTCCTTTGCACGAGTCCCTATTATTCAAAGGACAGCACAATAAAAATTCTTAAAACTTCCCGACCCGGGGGGTAAACTCGGTGAGGAATGTCGTACAAGTGCTGGAGTCTCAGTGGTGCAGCTGTGAGGAGGGAAGTGGCTGTGCCCACTTAAGTGTAACCTGCGACCGTTTGGGAACAGTAAACGACATCGGTTCAGTGCGAGCACATGCAAATTTGGCTCTGTCTGTAAGAACCAGAAGCGCGGTCTGGAGACTAACCATGAGAACGTGAAACATTCTGTTCATTTTCTTTGGACATCACCTGGTACACCTGGTCACAAGCTGCTAACTCACTGCTCAACCCCATGCTTTCCCTGTGTGTTTTCCCCCCCCCCCCATCTTTAGCTCAACGCCATGACTGACAGAGGCACAAAAGATCCAGATACATATAGCCTGGAGCAAACACCAAACAGTATTTGGTGTCGAGTCGTTCAACCGTAACCTTGCAATCTTAATAATAATTTCATGAAGAAAACAAAACGTTGGTTAATTAGAGTGCAGCGACAATGGCACACAACTCCTTTCGACCCGCGTGCGATATTGAAAGCAGACAAAAAGGCGACGGTGCTTGAAGTGTTCATTAAAATAACTAACCTGGAGAAGCATTCACTGTGTCTGTGGAGGAGCTTGTTTGCCCCTAATGCATGGATGTTCGCGGGTCTCCTCCCTTTGATGTGTCTGAATAGCGAGGCATCAAAGGAACATGAGGAGGGCCCTGTGTCTGTGTGCGAAATGAATGGGGAGCCGTTCTCGTCATAAAGAAGTTGTTTGACGACAACAGAAGTTGTGCAGCACGATAGATGCGCCTTCCTCTGCATGAATCGCCACTCTTTAACATTTGAGTAATCACCAGTTCCAATCATTAAGCTGCTGATTGTGATTTATCTTGAATGTCACGGTATTTTACAGCAGAATGAGCGTTGAAATGGACGCTTGGAAACGGTTTGCTTTGTTTTCTCGGCACAATGGCGCTGCGAATAAGCCAAGGCATTCCCCTTCCCTCCTCTGTAATTGAGTGCCTTAGATGTCATGTTTACATTTGTAATGATAGAGTTTCCTTCCCTCTGTGGTGCTTCATAGACATATAGAGACTATGTTTAAGGGCCTTTAGATGGCACACTAAGCGTTTTATAATATCAAGATGGTAAATGTCAGCTCGGTGTGCCGACAGGAAAGGAGAGAAGAAAAAAAAAAAAAGCAACAGAGTCACCTTTGGTGGTTGACAGCAGGAATATATTAATGCTGTTCAAGGCCAGTGAGAGAGCATGATCATTTAATATTTACTGTCTTCCTTTACCGCTTCAATAAAGAGATTGCAAATCAAGAAGAGAACTAAATATTGCTCTTTTTTTAACGATATTTATGCTGTTACTGTTACAAACAGAATAAGACAATCACTTAGTTAAAATGGCCGCTGGTCAAGTCTTCCAATATCCATCCAGCCGCTGCATGATGGAGCAGTGGTCAGCAACAAAAACATCCTGAGTGCATACCTGGACTGGGGTTTATCTGCACAGTTTGCATGTTTTTGCTCTGCATGTATGGGTTCTCTCTGGGTACTCTGGCTTCCAACCATATTTAGTGTGGTTGTTCATCCTGCGATGGACTACTGACCTGCCTAGAATGTCATCCCTCATCTTTCCTAACAAACTTGCCCAAAAAATCTACAATTAAGTTAAACTATCCATGAGATTTTAGTATTTATATGATTTGTGTAAGTGTGATTGTACACACCAGGTATTTGCGACCCAATTCCGATATTTTCACGGATGTCTGAACGGCCCAATTTGAATGTTTTCTCCTCCTGATAAAAAAAACAACTCCATGATATGGAAAACACATGTGCCTTCTTAATAGAAACTGGATTTAAAAAATGTTCATTGATTTATTACAATTCATTGTTGCCATATAACATAATCAATCTGATCTAAAATTGCCTCCAATCACACAAAAGCTATCAGACCAAGTGCCAGTAGAAACAACCAGGATATACGATGTTGGGAATGAGGTGTTGCTTCCTGCTCTGCAGACTTCTAGTTTCTTTTCCCTGAAACTTTGCCAAGTTGCCAGGTAGCAGGCAGAGGAAAAACAAAACAGATCCCTTCTGCCTCTCTCTCTCTCTCTCTCTCTCTCTCTCTCTGTCTCTCTCTCTCTCTTTCTCTCTCTCTTTGTTTTCTGACTTCCTTGAAGTTTCCATGCCATCAGCAGAAATGGGAACAAAATGAACACGGTAGTGTTTGCCGGGAAAAACCCCACCTTGTCATGTTGTTGACTTCTCACTAACTTTGAGGGCTTGGTCTGGCATTTTCCAGTGGATAAGTTTGTCCTTCATTTGCACGCTGACATCATACATTCCACTTAGTGAAAATCAGATCCCGAAGTATACGCTCAAGCTTGTGAGTGTGTCAAGATGATGTAAGCAATCGTGAGTCAATTACATATACTGTACAATGTCACGTAAGAAACACAACTCGAAATCCATAATCCGAAATTCATTGTGAATTTTGAAGGATTTTTCTCACCTGTGCATACAAAGTTCTTTGTAATTTTTGTCATGTCAGTGCCGTCGTTATGCTTCTGTTTGCTTGTTTTGTCAAACTTCTTCAACCGTTTCTACTGGCCAGCGGGCTTTGATGACAGCTTTTTTTAGCTGTGGCATCACAGTCGAAACAACAGCAACAATTTAGAGAAGATTTAAGAGATAGTATTGGAAAAGCCACTGAATGTGTCTTCTTTCTCTCAGGACAACCAAATGCAAACAAATAAAAAGGCTACCAAAACAATGTTGCTAACTACTGTGTGACAACAATAATTCCTCTCTACAATTACAAATTAAAGGAGAGGGTTTTTTCTAGAAACACAATCTAAAATGTAGGGAGATTATCAGGCCTATTTTTATTATATATTTTAATCCAAGAGTAATTGGGAAAGAGGAAACGGAAACCAGGCTTGTGAACCAGCTTGATCCATCATCTTTTAATACCCGACACATAGCAACAGATTGGAAAATAGTGACTTGATCTGATGGAGACTGTGTAGCATAAATCTGCATTTTTTACTCTGGCAGCTGGTCAACCTTTGTCTCTTGTCTTGAGACAAAGTTTGGGGGTCTGGACAAAACCCTGGAATCGATTGGTCTTTTTGGGTTTCTGTGTTTTGGGTGTCTATAGATTGAAGTTGTATGATGGAAAACTTAAAGATCTTCAAGAAACTTGACACAAAATTGGATGAATATTCCTAAAATATCAACAAAAAAAACATATTTGCACACAATATCTCAACAGGTTGATCAGTTCTCTCTGACCAAGTCTGCTTTTTTATTGATAAAAAAGTTAGTTTTTCTGGTTGTATCCTGATTTATTTTGTCGATGGCGTGCCCAAACACATGTTTTCTGGCAAATAAATATTTTTTTTTTCTGTAAGCTCAGTGGGGAGGATTTGCAACACAAGTAGGATGGCAGCAAGATCTGAAATGCTGAAAGAGCTGTTCAGTTTCATTTCTGAAACTCTGACTAGGACAGTAACAGCTGAACGGAAACAAAGTTGATCATTAAAGCTGAGGGATTTCCCCTGAGCTTGTTTCTGAAACTACTAATGAAAAAAGAACTCAACTTCAGCATTTCAAAAAAAAAAAAAGTTTTTTTTTTTTTTATGTTTCAACACTTGTGAAAATTCAAGTGAAGATGAAGCAAATTAAAACTTCTCTGTGAAGCTGCACAAAAGTTGCTAGAAGATATCTACAAAACTAGCTGTGCATACACCTGCCATGTGCTTAAAGAGATTTACTAGCAGTGTAGATTTCCACCAAACAGGTTCCCTTGCTAAGCTGGGGGGGAAACGCTTGCTTTGGAATGTTTCCACCGATGAGACACCGAAGAGGCCCGCTCCATCTCGCTCAGTGATGTTTTGCTGGACTAGAAGAAAAACAACTGCTTTTCGTCAAGGGCTGAAGTTAAAATGCTCCAAGCGTCATGTTAAAAATTCCTGTTCTTGACACAGGAAAATCACAAGTTGCATTGTCCTGCTGCTTATAGCAAACTCAGCTAAATGTGTAAATGTCAGTTTAAACATTTGAGGAATACCACTTTGATATTGCAAGATGGCATGTTTGGATCTTGCATTTAATGGTTTATGTAAGCTACTTCATATTTCACCATAATCCAACTTGCTGTGAAAAGGATAAAACTCAGAAACACCCCCAAAACCGAGGGCAAAATTCCTTTGTTACAATACATTAAACCTGTCACACTAT
This sequence comes from Poecilia reticulata, assembly GCF_904066995.2. Classification (NCBI taxonomy): domain Eukaryota; kingdom Metazoa; phylum Chordata; class Actinopteri; order Cyprinodontiformes; family Poeciliidae; genus Poecilia; species Poecilia reticulata. The sequence goes on from NC_088849.1 coordinate 16,324,230, forward strand.
TCCTAGCATTTTGAATTAGTCATCCTCTTAAATAATTTGGCAACAGTTTCTTTTTTTTTCCCGTTTAAAATGGCAGAGTTTGTCTTATTAAAAGGACCCACACTGATGGCATCTTATTCTAAAGTCTTTAGTGAATTCCAGAATTTGAAATGAGCCCTCCCATCTGAAACCCCTGGCTGAGAGCGGCTCCCAGGACTGATCCGCCGCAGACCACATGCAGAGCTTGTGTAAGACGGTATTGACTTTACATTCAGCCTGCTTACTCTCCCAGGGCTTCCCTCAGAAAGACGAAATAGGTTCGCCAGCGTTATTCTTCTTTTTCTTTTTCTTTTTTTTTTTTTTTTGCTTCTTGCAAAACCTCACAGTGAGTCTCGGGATGTGAGACGGATTCAAGGATTTGTTTTGATGTGAATCAGGTCTTAGCGGTGGTGACGATATGCAAATGCACGAGAGAAATTGTCTAGCGAAAGAGAACAATAGAGAGCCCACGAAGCAGCACGAGGTATAAATTGACAACTTCGCTTTCATGTCGCTTGTTCCCAAACCCTCTCTGCCAGCCAGAAGACTGTCTCGGAGCCAGAGCATTAGCATAGAGGCTAGACATGTCCACTTTCAAACTCAATCACCCGAGCTGTCATCTCTCTGCCGCCGCTGCTTGTTGCTTTAAGCCCCTGCCAGGGCTCGGCCTCAAAAATAACTACAAAATAATATTCAAAAGAAATGGCTTCATTCCATAAATATATATCTCTCCTGCAAAGCTTCTCTCCCTGCCTCTCTGTAATTGGGGTGTGACCTAAATATCTGACTGGAGCTGCACTTGAGCGAGTCTGCAGCCTTATTGACCTACATTTTAAGAGAACATTGATAAGCATTTGCAGGAATCAATATGCTTCGCTGTCCTTGTTCTTGGCTGCGAAACTGTTCATTTGGCTGAAATAAATGGCGTCTTTATTATCAGAGGAACATAGTATTTGGAAATAAGTTCAGCCCATTACTTTTAAAGCGCTTTAAGTTTACTCTGGGTTTGTTTTCCTCTAAAAGTTGGCTGATAAGAGATTGCAGCGGTCTGTTTTTGTGTGGTTGTCTCGCCTCAGACTTTTTTCCACAGCAACCTTAATAAATGTCTCATGTTTTTGATCTGTTTATTTGAACTAACATGTTTCAGTCATGCCTGTGTTTTTGTCACTTTGTATTTCAAATGGAGGAAAAGTAATAGAATGTTTGCGAGACGTGCAGAAAGCCTTGACACACACTAAAAAAAAAGATAAAGAAAAACAAACTGTCAGGTTGTTTTCAGTGCATGATAAATAATTTGCCTTGAAAAAGCCTTTATCAGTACCGCTCCCTATTTATCTGTAAAAGCAGAGCTAAGAGTACATAACTGGGTTCCTACATATTATTTATGGCAAAACCCGTTATTTTCCACTCTCAAATGTTCACTGTTCTCATAATAATGTGGATGGATGGATGGATGGATGGATGGATGGATGGATGGATGGATGGATGGATGGATGGATGGATGGATGGATGGATGGATGGATGGATGGATGGATGGATGGATGGATGGATGGATGGATGGATGGATGGATGGAATTTTGCAATCAAGACTGGAAATCTGATTGTTTTCCATAAATTTCACACATTTATTTACGACTTTTTTCATGCAATGGAGTTAAAGTTACATATTTATTAACAACATTGCATGGCCATGCATCTTTTATTTATTTATTGAGTCATGCATTTTATAGAATATCCATGGTCTTAAAGTATAATGTCAAAAGTTGTATCCAACACTTGAAAATTTGATTTATTTTTCAAAAATGTAAACCGCCCAAATCCAGTAACCAAACTTGTTCTTAAAGATTTCTTTTATGAGTTTTTAAAACGATTTGCAGCTCTCCCCATCCTGCTCTCCCCATTACTGTACGACCCTCAGTAATCGTACAGTAATCAGAATATGACTTCCTTCATGCTCCGTTTTTCTTTCTTCTCAACCCTGGTAAGAACAGTGAAACTTCGTCTAATGCCGATTCGCTCTCATCCCTTCAGGGGTAACATGGGTCAGCTTGGTTTGCACATGCTCTGTAATTAGGAACATCCTCTGAGCCATGTGATGCCTGTGAATTAGGGAATTGTTTTTGGCAGCCATGGCCACCATATCGCGGCACAGGGGACATAAAATTGTGCCTTAAAAGATGTGGACGCAGGCTTTAATTATAAGACTCTCTTCAATAAGACGTCTATTATTGTTAAGATCTTAAGCTAATTGGAGATTTGCAATCTGTTGCCTGTCATTAATAAATGCTTGGTGCTGTGTATTACATTACATGATTTACACATTGTGGGAAACACTTGCTCTCGTCTTTATGTGTAATGAAATGTCGCTAACACATTTCTCACAGAAGAATTCACACCATCCCTCCTCTGGATTAAGTGGATCACACTTTCTTTCACACTTTGAAAGAATATTTATACGTCGTTTTCCCTTCTGAATGCAAAAAAAAGAAAGAAAAAAAAGCATTTTACTGAAGAACATAAAAAAAGAACATTATTTAAAGAGAAAAGGTTAACTGCTTTTGAATGCATAGAGTATGAACTCCATCTGAAAATACTGTTAATAGTGTGTTTTATTTTTTAATAACTGGACATATATCTGTTGGATTTCTGTTAGTAACTCAAAATAATCAACAATTCTGAACATTATGAACAGTTACCAATAAATGAAATCAAAATAAACCTGAGTTAACAACAAAAACTATTTTCAAATGATAATTTTATGGGTTTATTAATTAACCCATTAATAAAGACCTTTCCTAAGGGGTTTAACCCAGCTTAAGCCCTTTCCCCAGTAATGAAAGTATTGTTGTTAATATTTTTTAGACAGGTGAGTTTAACTTTCCTCACGACACCCATGCCCAAATTCTATCAAAATGTTACAAAGGAGAAATTGGTTAAATAGAGCCCTTCTGACAAGATTCAGTCTGAAAATGTAATCTAAAGAAAGTGAACTTTGCCAACAGGAAAATCCTAAAGGAGAATGTGCAGATTTCAGTTTGTGACACTAAGCTCAAGCATACTTGGGTTATGCAGCAGCACAAATATCAAAAGCACACCAATAAGTCCACAAGATAAACAAACAAAAACAAAGTAAAAGTCTAGACCTAATTCTGATTGGTGTGACGTGACCTTGAACAAAGCATTATTGCTCAAAAACCCTCCAATATTGCTGACTTACAACAATTCTCCAAAGAGTGGAACCAAATTCCAGAGATATAAAAATAATACCAAATATGTTTGTATGCATGACAATTTTCTGTCATACTGACAGACTTCACTGGATACCAAAAGACCTTAAAGATGAAAGAATGGACATGTCACCATTAATTATCTGACCGGAAGCTTTTCGAGAACTTTGCAGACCTGGGTGGTGCACAGGAGGGAAAATGGGTGAACTACAACAGAAACTACAGTCTGAAAGGCCGGTGCTCTATAGTTGATTTGCATTTGCATTGGTCCCAGCGACTTCTTTTAAATATGAAAGCCTCACCTACGCCCCAGGGGAGGGGAGTGATGGGGCAACACGGGCACACACAGTTTGTGACAATTTCCCATTTTGACAAAAAAAACACTTGCCGATAGCCCTCAATCTCTAAGAGCACAGCAGTACTAGGTGTCAATAGCTGTCGAAAAGCCAACTTTTTATGCGGTGTTTCATGTTCCTCTTGATCTGTGTATTTACAGTGAGGTGCTGTAAAACAGTCTACCACTCTGAGCAGGCTGGGAAGCTGCGGCTGCTGCTCCTCAAAACGTTGACCATCAACAGAGCTAGAAACCGACAAACTCAACAAACAGAAAGCTTGCGACTGTCACTGAAAACAAGGCTTGATTCCTGGTTATTGTTTTCAAAATGTCATTTTTATTTCAGCTGTCTGTTTTGAAAGAAACAAATATTGGGAACATTTTAATTTTCATCTAATTAATTCTGCGTGCTTGCAGATATTCTACTAAGAAAGTCATAACATTTATCTTTGACTTTTTTGACTATTCAGGGCTGATGCTTGTTAAAATGTTGGATTCGACGAGAGCTCTTTAGCTGTTCCACAATAAAATTAATTCTCAAAAAGCACAACTTTACTAATGATTATGTACACAGTGTTCTCGCACCATGGTGCAGTGAAGGCTGTTGCCAGTCAAATATGGAGTAAAAAGGACGTTACACAAACTTTATATTTCTCCAAAAAGTAAATCCAAAATACATCAATCCAAAATATTGATGTTCATGTGACATCAATCTCATGTAGTCTCAGGAGTACGGTTGCAAGACATACATTTTAACAAAGTACACTCCCAGTATACTCTCATTTTTTTAGAAAAAACTAAAACATTTTGGAACATGTGCTATGAACTGAAACAACATTTGTACAGAAAAGGAATCACACAACTCCAAAAGAACATCAAACCCACAGTGGTGGCAGCATCATGCTCTGGAGGTTTTTGTCAAGGTCTTTGGCGATCAATCTCACTGATCTTCAAAGTTTGAACTCGTGCCCAAAACCTTCACGTTTCTGCAAAGAAACTGAAAATGAAGAAGAGGCCTTTACTTTTTAGAATCAGAAGAAAAACAAAGCTCTGGAATGGCTAAACTAGAATCCAGAACTGATTCTGATCAGATTCTGATTTATTCTGACATAAAATGGGCTGTGTACAAGATAGATTTGGAGAAACCTTTGAAAGGTAAACTGGCCAACTGTTACCAAGGCAAGATGTGGAATGCTGACACTTACTTAAAATAATAGTAAAAAAATATTAGACACAATAAAGTGAAAGTTTTTATAAATCTGGAATTTTGTGCACAGTTATTAAGTCCACTTGCATTCACTCTATGCCGCAATGCGAGCCTGTCAGCTACTCAGAGAAGATTTATGAACAAGAATTGACCCTGATTTGTGAAACTTGCAAATTCTCAAACAGAAGTGAAAAAATCTATTTCATTTCAATACCACGGGAAACTTTCCCATGTGATCCGTGGAGCGTAACATTGTTTGGTTATCTCTGCTGTTAGGAAGTTGCTTTTCTCTGACCAGCAGCCAGAATTACAGGCAGGAAATTGAGAGCAGAATCCGAGCCAGAGGGTGTGTGTTTTGTAGCAAAAGGGTGTTCTGTGGAGACAGCGAGTTGGACTGTGGATCCTGTCCCCCGCTCGGCGCCATGAGGCCCACGCACAGGAAGCTTCTCATGCTAAATAGAGCTGCTCTCCCCCCCCACCCTCCCCTCCTTCTCTCTTCTCTACCATCTACAGATCTGCACACAGAGAACAGACAGGGAAAGTTACCTCCCTTTTGTGATAATTTACAGTCTCCCCTCCCCTATCTCCCCACAGCTGTGAGATTTAATGAGCTCTCAGCTTTGGACTTTTTGTGCAAGTCATTGTTTTGACTTGATGTTCTCCTATCTGAAAACGTCCATGACCGTGATGTAACCCCACTCGCACAGACACAGCTCCACCTCTGTATTAGAGACTCAGTAAAACGGGAGACGCAGTCTGTGGTGTCGGAAACAGGGTTCTTTATGACCTGCCGCTTTTTGTTTTTCTTCCAGAGCAACACCCTCACTCTGCTTCTTCTGGATTCTGAGTTGGGCCTCCTTATCAGCTCTAAACATGCTGATAGAGACTTAGGAGGTGTTGAAATTAAGTCCTGAGCGCATCTGTGGTTGTTAATGTCTTTTTTTTTCCTAAGAGTTGGCTGTTTTTTTTTCCTAATCTCAAATGGCAAAACATCCTGGGAGAGTTACAGTTATCTCGACAGAGTGGAGTCTAACTGGCTGCATGTCAGCCTCCTGGCTAAATCGAGTAAAAATGCTGCACATCAGCATTCTGCAACCAAAAAGTAATTTCATGGTATGAAATTTTGGATTAGGCGTCATACAAATGGATTTAGCAAAGACTGATGTCAGGCAGTTGAAGGACCTGGACAAGTTACTAATAGTTAACATCCATTAAACTAAAAGAACAATAACAACAAATAATTCAGTCAATATCCAAATTACATATATTTCTTGATTTGTTTGTGTCATGCATGACATGCATGAAACAAACATGTAAGAAATAAAAGTGAGTTTTATTTCTTCTCTGAGCCACCTGTCCTCTTGCCCCAAAACTGATAAAAAAAGTACTTTGTAGAGACTCTACACAAGTAACACAATGCAGTTGCTCCATCAGAGTCACAAGTTATAGTTTTATTGCTGAAAATTAAAGTTCTGTGACCTCAGTAAACATAGCTGATGTAAGCTACCACTCATTGTGTACGGATGGATTGGCTCAGTTTTTGACTTTTCTGGGTTGTTTAGTTTAAGAGCCTCTAGTCACCCAATTAGGCTAACATTGTTGCAAAGCAGGCTGATGTAGTAAAATAAAAACATAAAAAAAACACATAACAGGATGAATATGCAAAATTCATAAAGAGAGGTTACATCCAACATGCAAACTTTCTGCCTTCTCCATGTCAGGTAAACGTACCCAGAGGAAACCCACGCAGACACAAAGAAAACATGCAAATTCCATTCAGAAAGAGTCCGGCCCTGGCTGCAAAGCCGTGCTAACCACTGATCCACTGTGCTTTTCAGACTGAGTTTCTACAACCAATTAACCTACAATTTATGCGTGGGCTACTGCGATCATTAGGGGGATTTTTTAAATATTTTTTTTATTCTCGCTGTCCAACCAAATAAGGTTCAGAAGTTCAACGCTTTTTCAACTTGACGTGAACTCGATTTGACCGGGGTTGAACTGGAACGCGCCAACACATCATCATTCTGTTTCAAGTGGTCCAGCCTTTTTACCAAAGAGAACCATGTGCTATGCCTGAAAGTGTTGCCAATACATAGGTACAATCAGATGAAACTACAACAATCTTTGCATGAAGTTTTTATTTTATTTATTTTTTAATTATCATCCATAGAAATGACACTTTCACAGCTTTAAAAGCTAAAATTGGAGCGGTACGGTGTTTGTTATGTGTAAGCACCATTAAACCTGTGAACAAGCAACGGTATGTTTTGTTCTCTAACTTCCAGTCCAATATTGTATTCCAATCAGCCGCTGATTAAGATGAGGCTGTGAGATTGCGGGGAGATCTATAAGCTCGGCAGGAGGCAGCGAATGAAGGAGATACGCAATAAACACATCAGGATAAGATTAGAAAGACGAGGCTAATATTTAGAGGAGCAGGACAAGATGAACCACGGTTTAATGACAGTCTCTTATGAAAAGCATTTTTTTTCTTAGAGTACTGGTGAAGTGAATAATAGCTGATTCCTTTGAGGATTACCAGAACAGTTGAGTGGAGCGGTATACATCAAAGTGAAACAACATGTCAATTACACTGTGTCTTGCCTGAATGAAAGGTCTGATCTGAGATCAGTTTGCAGTTAGATTGAACTCAACAATAAGTGGTTTGCCTTAATGAGATTAGAGCTCTTTGAACCCTCAAAGGGCCACAGAAGACCCCACACTTATGTAACCTGCTCCAGGAAGTGTTCCTGCAAAAAGGGCTTATTTAGACAGCTCACTGATAACGTACCTTTCTTTTGTTGAAAAAATAAGTTGTTGTAGGGATGTGGAAGCCGTGCGCTTGAGATGCATAATAACTACAGCGACTGACAGGCACGCAGGTGTTGGAGGCAGGTTCGTGCATGAGTGCTGGACTCGGTGATAAAATAACAGGTCATACTGTATGTTGTGTCTGAGGAAGCTGCAGAAGCTACGTGTTGATTAAATGAACCAAACATTTTAGTCATTTAGTCCCATAATCACATGCTAGCCATGACAAATGATTTTCTATTAAACGGGAATACACAGAGTTGCGATTTGCTCTCTTTCAGACTTCTTCTGTTTTTGCTTTTTTTTTGTTGTTTTTTGGCATACTACCAAACATGAATGTTTTAAAGTAAGACAACCTCTAATGCACAATTAAGCTTATTATTTCATACTTTGTCTTTCATTGAAAAATACCTTCATTAAGTTTTTTGGTCAGCGTGAGATAGTCCTCTGTGTCTCTCTCTTGCCTTAGGGTCCTGCTCGTTGTATTTATTCTGATTATCTTAGATATTAATATTTGTGGAACAAAAAACAGAGCTAAGAACAAAAGACATTTTGAATGTCATACAGTACTGTATGAACCAGGATGTTTTTTGTCTTCAAATCACTGAGATGTGTTTGATGAAAACTGGCCGTGATGTGACGCAGAGGCACCTCTGATAATGCATTCTGAATCATTTCCACCTTGGATTTCTGCGTCCGGATAAATTTGACCGGTGGGTGTACCATCAGATCATTACTAGCTAAAGATGGAGAGACTGGGCTCAGCTGTTTAAGGTACTCATCTATGTGGTTTGTGCGGCTGTATTAATGGGGCTTTGGAGTGCTCCTGAGCTCTGCAGACTCCTTATCCTCATCACTGTTGTGTAAAGAGAAGGAGCCTAATCCTATCTGGTCTGCAAATCCTCCTCTGGGGCCCAGACTGTGTGGAAACAGGCAAACCAATGCACAGGCGCCTGACTGGCCCTCTCTCCGTCTCTCGTGCGCAGTCACAAATGCAGAAAGACCCACATGGCTCCACAGTACACACAAGTCTCCACACACCTCTGGACGGCAGCCAATGCCACTGCAGTCACAGGTGAGTGCTGTAGTTTACTGCAAACAAAGAAACGGATTGTCTGGATTCTTTCCTCGTCACACACTCTCTGGCGGAAAGTGTCGCCTCTCATCATAAATGGAAATCTACATCAACACAGTTAAGACCATAAATACTTGTCATAAATGCAAATCCATGATTCCGATCCAAATGTTCCATCCTGGAATAAAGACTCCGAACATGTGATTTCAACCTTCTTGTGCTTGTTGCTTTGCAGTCCGGCGGTTGATTGTTACACTGCGGCCGAGCAGCGAGAGCCAAATGAAAACAGCGACCTCCCCTCGTGTCCTGTTCACGAGCCGGAGAGAACAGATCCCTAATTGTTGCTTCGCTGTCCTGTTCTTCATTGCCAGTCAGCTATATTATCCCCTAAATGACAAACGCACTGTGTTATTTTGGGTGATCCGCAAAACTCCAGGACTCTCCATTAAAAAGCACACAATGATAGTCTGCCAGGGTTGGTACACAAATCATCCACTTCAAAAAAAAAAAAAAAAAAGCAGCGTGCGCTCAAAGCGTCCTTGTGTTTAGAGAAAAATTGCCTTCATTTTCGAAATAAACCCCCTCAAAAAAATAAAAAATAAATAAATCAATGTTTTGACTTCAAATTGCAGGTTATCGTGTGTGATGGGCTTTGTTCCGTATATTTTAGCCCTTTTCATGCTGTTTTCTTCTTCTGAAGACTGCGTGTTTAATTTTAACTGTTTGTCTAGACGTTTGTCACATAATATTTGCTTCCTTTATAGTGAAAGAAGGTCATTTTTAATGCAAATCTGAGGGTGTTTGATGGAGCAAAAAGGAAAAAGGACAGAGTTCCTGCAATAAGGATTTCCTCTGTGCTAGATACAAGATCCCTGTGGCTTCATTTGACAAATGATCACAGCCAAAATATCAGGTTGTTTCTATGACATTTGTGTAGGCTTACTGTTATTGAGTTGCGGCCAAAACTCAGCTACTGAACTGAGAATATGTGTGACACAAAGGTTGATTTTTTGACTTTGCATGCAGACAATATCTATAAAATTAGCTGTATGTTTTGGATTCAATATTATTTTAAAAGTATTTGTTTGTTTGGGGGGTTCACAGCAAAAAAAAAAAAAAAAGTTTATTGTGTCTGGCATTTTAACACTTCAATTTTTAAGTTTGTAAAAAAAACAAAACAATCCATGACACATATGATACTGAAGGACAATGTTTAATTTGTTAAATCTTTTTGCAAGAAATTGACAAAATCCAACTTTCTAGAAGTAGGAAGTAAAAGAAAACGTTGATCTTTCTAAGTAGACAAGTTCAAAATCTAATATGTCCAACTTGCATATACAAGCAGAACGAGTACAAGTAACAATCGTTTCGTAAACTAACACCTGGTACAGGTCATGCAGAAGGAATGTGAAAGATGGGTTGCTGTAAGAGTAAATTTTATTATTTTATATTTAGATTAGGTGAGGCTAGGATATTTTGTTTTTCAGAAAAATACATGTGCTTGACTTTCAGTCTACATCTGGACAGCTTGTTTAAGGCAAAAAAAAACATTGTTGAGCAGTGTCAAAAAATTTCAGCAGCATCATTATAAGAACATTGGTAACAAAGCAAAAACGGTGTGCTTACCTCATTCAGATTTAAGAACTAATTAATCTTCTAACAGATGTTGTTTCATACAGAAAATGAAAAGCTACCTGAGGACAAAGCTTTGATGACACTTTATCATTGGTTTAGTAAAGAATTAGGTCAACACAAATGATTATTTTCACAAAACTGTGTATAAATAGGTTCCCTGTAAATACTTGATAAAAGTAGATTTCCTTTAAATTTCGAAAAAAAAAAATTATGCCTTTCTGCTCATTTGTCAATGGTAGATAGCTGCGTGTTGTCGGTTTTGGTTCCAACATTATCCACGTTTATTGGACCAAACAATCACGCTCATGCAACTTTTTCTCCAAGCGGAATCAACCAAAGCTGTCGGTAATCTCATAAAGGAACAGACGGATCTTAAAAGCCACAAGGGTCAGATCCAGGAAATGACTCTTGACGCTCCGCACTCACTTTTGAACTACTCTGTTGATCCCACTGTTTTCCGTTTTAATTGTTATGAAATTCCCTCTGCTGGTATCAGTTTCCAGTGGTATCAATCTTGTCATCTTAGCCAGTGGAGTCTACAAAGAGTTATCTAGCCATGTTACAGTTCTTGAAGCCACAATTGCGTATCGTATGTACATTCCTCAGCCAAAGGGGCCCAGTGTTTCTGTTGCTACAGCGACTAATGTGGGGAACAGATAGGTTATGTAAAAGCTCTTTTTTCATTTAGTTTTCTAGCTTTCATCAGAAAAACCAAAAAAGCAACCACTGATCATTTTTTCTAAAGCTACTGAACCATATCGGGGCGTCTAATAAGCAAAATAAAATTGCATTTGCAAAATATTAAAAGTCATTTAAAGATGTTTTAACTGATAAAACTTATTAAAATACTTTTTTTTTACAAATGGAAACTGTATATAATTGTGGTTTACTAACCATGTTAGCTGCTTATGTACTGGTTATATGGACTGCATTTCACTCTTCCAAACCCATTAACAGTGTTTGCAAATTATTCAATTCAAGATATTTCAACGTCTTTCTACAATAGTTATCTTTAAGACCAAATCATGATGAGGTTAACGATTAAAACATGCACTGTAGGTGCTGCACAATGTGCAATCCTTGTTTCAGGAAAACAGATTGACAAATTATGAACATATATATATATATATATATATATATATATATATATATATATATATATATATATATATATATATATATATATATATATATATATATATATATATATATATATATATATAAAAGATCATTCCATCACATTTTAGCAAAATTTGCATTTCCATTAATCAAAAATCACTGCCTCATATTTGAATTATTCTTCGCAGATTAGCGTTCTTCTTTATTCCTCAAAGGCTTATACTCCAGCAGTCAATCTATCTCAGCTCTGCAGAGCCCATAAATTGAGGCTAAAGAGGGTAGACAAACACGCTGGGCAGGCGGTGTGAGAATCAGCCGATTAAATCCTTTGTCATTATCTGGCAGGCCCTGCCAGAGACATCTGCTTGTGAATGCAATTTAGGGCAGAACTGGGAAAAGTGGTGTTACTTAGGTAAGAGGTGAAGAGACACACCCTGGTGTTCCTTTAAATGGCTGACATTCACTTCATTAGGGGCCTGAGTGTTGGTCTCAACAATGAAGGAAAGAACCTGAATGAAAGAAAGAGCTTGTCACTGACAGCCTGATCTGATTTGGCAAAAAAAAAAAAAAAAGAAGAAAAACAGGCATCACCATTAGCCCAAAAGCAGTTTATGCCATTACCACATTCAGCATCAAAAATACAACTTCACGGCTCCTGCTGTAATCTGCTCTGAACGACTAACGATGCTGGTTGTTTAAGGTGAAATGATGACTCAGCCTCCAAAGCAAGAATCCAGGAACATCCAAACCAGAAGGGAAGCAAGTCTTTTGTCTTACTTCAAAGCTTGTCTCAGCATAGTTTGTTGTTTCAATTTGTAGTCAACAAGTGTGGACCAGTGGTCAATTTATGACAGTGAAAAAAAAAACTTTTGCACTAAAAAAGCAACAATAACCGAGCAAGAGGGAAAAACAAGGAAAGCCGATTCTGTTTGTTTCTTAAAAAGGACCATTGGAAAGGCAACGTGGCGGAGGAAAACAGACTCTGTGGAAAGGATACTAATCTAGAGGTAATCCCCTCAGCATCTGTCACTGATGCATTAATCAGACAAAAAGGAAACATGTTATTCTGTAATACCCCCTCTTGTCTAAAGCTGCTGTTGTTGAATTTAGCAGATTGGACGTGGGTCAGGGGATTCTTTCTTCTAGAAAACAAATTTGACATTCACTTGATGAAATGTATGCAAATTCTGATTCTTATGTCATATATGAACACATTAACATTTGCAGACTTCCCTAACTGTCTGTCATAAAAGCAGATCTATAGCTTGAATTCATGTAGGTTTGTAACAGGACAATTGGAAGTAACACACTTCTCTAATTTTGCCTTTTTATAGGAGTGGAAAAAAGAAAGTCATTGTTGAGAGATAGCCATATAAAGTTTTCCACAAGCCAGACAAAACGTGAAATGACATGAGGCCATATCTAAAATGTATGTAAAGTACATTTCTCACAGTGTAACATGGGGATGACAGTATTATGTTTTGGGGATTTTCAGAGAAGCTGGTCAGAGTTGATGAGAAGATGAACTAAGGTAAATAGAGGGCAACTCCAAAAGAAAATCTGTTAGTGGATGCTAAAGCCTAAAACTGGGGTTAAGGCTCACCATCCAGCAGGACAATGACCCTATACACATACCGCCAGAACTACGGTACAATATAGACATGAAAGTCCCTGAAAACTGAAAGACTTAGTGAGTAGAGAAGTTGTCTTTCAAGCAGAAGATTGTTGGTTAGATTCCAGCTTCCTCATGCTGATGTGCCCCTGGGCAAAGCTGCATATAAATGTATGAGTGTGTGTGAAGGGGTGAATGTCGCTAGAGGAAAATGCATTGAGTTCATCCCATTTGCTACATACATTCTTCTTTTTTTCATCCACTTTGCTAATATACCCTATATTGTCCTATAACACAAATCCACAATTCAATAGATCTAATTTTGTTTTCGCATAGTAACAAAAATGTGAAAAAGAGGTGTAGATAATTTTGCAAGGCACTTTTAAAGAGACATATCGTTGGGTCAACTGGATTATCAAGGTGCCATTAGCATTAGCAGTCTACTCTCAACTTCCTCGCAATCACACCCAGTCCTGCCGTATAATCCCTCCTCATCAGTGGAGCGACTGTCGTTATCATGAAACGACCCCACAATGCTGAGACCGTTACTGACGGATTCATGACAATGATGTGTTCAGACCAGCTGTTGATGACAGATAGAAACTGTGTTGCTTAGATGATTAACAGTACCTGCAGGTGTGATACATCACACAATGATGAGCTCGTCTCGGCAACGCTTAATCACAATGAAACACAGTCCGTCATTCAGCGTCGATGAGCCCCATCGCTTTCGATGGGCCAATCCCAGCTGGGGATCTTGTCACCGGGGGATGGATGAATGTAGAGAGGGCAGCGGCTGGAAGGCTCCATATTTTACATATGTAGGGATCTGCTGGAACAGTGTGATGTCACAGAAGGGCTGGGATGATTAAAGTGGCCACAATCCACATCAAATCTCAAACACATCATCGGGATCCGCAGTCCTAATCTCCACAGAAAGCCTCAGCTTTTCCATGAACTAAAAACACACTCCGACTCCTTCTAAAGACATAAAATGTGTTTACAGATGCTGAGGTCAGCTGCTGAGCACTGATTGGATTCACTTTGTTGCACGCGCATGTGTGCGCGTGTGTTTGTGTGTGTTTGCATTCTTTTAATCTAAGTAACCTCACACACCAGGCAGAAGTATTTATAAGCTCTACGGGCAGTCAGCTCAGTGCGTCAACCTTCATTTGCGTTTTTCCTTCTTGTTGTGCACATGATTTGAGATAAGAATAATCTGCTTCATCACCTAATATGCATTGATTATGTAGCAACATAATTAGGATAATGGTTCTCTCTACTGCTCATGGCGGCTAACGGCTGCTTTCGAGAAGAAACAAACCGCCCTCCTAGACTTCTGCTTCCAGTTTCATCTTCGCTTATCTAGATTAGTCTCATTAAGATCCCAGATTTGCTGCAGTACAGATCAGGCAAACAATTAAAACATTACCTCAATAAATTAAGCATAATTAACATGTCGATAAATAGTTTCACTGCATTTGAGCTCCTGGTGAACGGATTCCCTCCCAGTGCTTGCATGTGCTGTACAACTCCCTTGCTATTTCACCCAGATGACCTTCCTCCTGGTACACAAATATTGCTCATTACATGGGGGGTTTATGTGCTCGATACAGCCATTGACCCTCAGCCTGCCTCTGGCTCTTGCCTTCTCCTTCTTGCTCTTCCCCATCTGATTCCCCGTCCATGGCTAGTTACCGATGGGGCAGTAAATTACAGTGGCTGGGGTTGGGATTAGAGTCTGAGAAAAGAACACACACACACACGCATGCACACACACACATTTCCACACTGATGATTGTCTCTTCGCATGCCAGACAACTCTGCATTTTACTGCTCCTCCTTTCCCACCCCACAAATTGTGCCATCAATCAATCCGGTTTCTTGTTCTTGCGGTATTTTTTTGTCTTTTATGCTTGCTCATGCACAGGTGAGAATAAGCATCTATGTAGTTTTAATGCAGAAATCTTTGCAGCCATCCAAGCTTGAAGCATGCCAGATGATTGAGATGTGGAAGTGCATTTTTTTTTTGTTGCACAGCAACATATTTTGTGGATATGTTTTGTTGCATGTTTCAGCTAAGAGGAGCCTGGAGCCTTAATATAGGAGATGACCTCAGATGTGTCCTTTCCTCAGCTCCTGCTGTAGATGGACTCTGCACATGTGAAGCTCTGGGGCAGCCTGATGAAAATAGACATGCTGCAGGAATTTCTCTACCAAATGACCTGGAAAGCATCGCCTGTTTGACTTGTGGGAAAAATATGCGTATTTTCTTCCAGTCTTTGCATTATGCATTGGCTGGTATGACAGAGTCATTCTCCAGGTATGAGGAGCTTTTGTAAAGAGTCGTGATATTACCCCAAAAGATTTCAAACTAAATTGTTCAACATGATCTGACGTTTTATCGATGACAAGCAACAGTTATGAAATGCAAATTGATAACTACAGCTAAAGCCAAATCCATTTCACTGACATTTTAGATTTTATTAGAAGAAATATTGAGATTGTAACTAGAGTCTGAGTTTGAATCTTTTAGAGAGTCTGAGCTAATCTCTGGCTCACTACAAAGACAGTTCATCAAAGATGAACTGACAAACCAGCATTGGAATCAATGGTTGAAATCATGATCCGGAGACTTTCTGGGTACTCCTTCTTTCTCCCACAGTCCAAAAACTCACTTTATTACTCTCAAATGGCCGCATGTGTCTGTCTGTTTTGCCCTGTGATGAACTGGCGATCTGTCAACAATACATTCTGCCTCTTGTGCAATGAACGCTGGAGACGGGCACCATCCCTTCTGCAACCCTCCAGTGACAAGCGGGTATGGGACGGATAACATACCTTGGTACCTGGCCACTGCCTTTTTTGTATACATAAATATAATTCTTATTTAAATCTGATCCATGCCTTTAAAATTCACATGTCTTCCCAGCACAGTGATATTAGTGCATTTTAAATGCCTTAATATGAGACATTGACTGTTTTTGAAGAAACTAGTTTCCTCCATGACTTAAATGCTAAACCAATTCAAGTCTGCCGTCTTGGTCCAACTCCAAACTGTTTGGCATTCCTTTCCCAGTTCTCTCTACTGAGCGCTGCCAAAGCATTTTAGAGATAATTATGTGTACTTCTGTGACTACATTTCGGAGTCTCCTTCGATTTCTCTCTACCCCTGTTGTTCTTTCTCTCGTGTTACCAAAGCAGATATGCGAGCAGTCATTGTGCCCGCATGTTTGCGTGCGCGAGTGTGTGCAGAGGAGTCGGCGTGTGGGGTCTTTGTGTCCAGGAGTGAGAGACCTGCTCCAGTGATTAATGGGGTTCCTGTGTGAGGCACCGCGAGGCGCCGTACACAATCACTGGGCTAGACCTGAGCCCCGCCAGGCTTGTCCTTCACACGAGAAAGGCGGGAAGGAGAGAGGGTTAAGGGGGGGATGGGGGGGATGGGGGGGAATTTCCATTGCTGTCCTATACTCTCTTTCCTTTCCTCTGCCCATCCGTGCTTCTTTTTTTTTCCCCTCCAAGAACTATTCAGTCTTACTTATACTCCCACCTATTTTTCACCCCTGGTTTTTTTTGGCCTCTGTCCTCTGCTCAGAACACTCTGTTACCTTCACATGTGGTTCACCCAGACACCATGAGCAGACCATGTTTTTATGAACACATGGAGGAAAACAGAGAGAAAAAAAGAGAGAGAGAGAGAAAAAAAAGAAAAGCACTGGAGAAAATGAGGGAGTGGACGATGAGGAGCCTCAATCCCCCCACCCACCCGCCCTCCCGGCCTCCTCTTCCCTGCGGTTTGGGTATGTGGCCCCCTCGTCTCAGTGTTAAACAAGCCTTTTAAATAGGCTTTAACCTGGGCCCACCCTCAATGGGGCCATTGTGGGAACGGATGTGTGGACAGTAGTGCTCAGCAAACACTGCTACTTGTCCCTTTCTCACATTCTGAGGCCATTCAGTACCGGCTAGTCCGGTCGTTGTTCTCAGAGGGGGGAAGTGTGTCTCTCGGCTATGTGTCACGATGAAGGGTAGAGAAAAAGAAAATTAAGTTGCACAATAAACAATTTAAGCTTTACTGTCTTTACTTTTTTTCTGTAATTGGTTATCATAAAACTCTTAACACTTTTTTTTTTTCATTACCGAAAGTAATGTCTTCCTATAATTCATAACAAAAAAAAAAAACACCAACAAACAAACAAGGCAGTAAATGTCTCAGAGCTTAGATTACCCGTGTCATTATGCTGCTAATTTTCATTTTCTCCCTTTTCTCAAAGGCTCAAATGGGCCTCCCCCATTGTCGTTCGGGCACCTGCAGTTGGCCTGCATGTCCCTGTAGCTGTGGTAACAACAACTCGCTGTGATGCTGATTCCCTGCGCCTCAGACCCTCTATGTACCCGCCTCCCCCAACCTACGCGTCCCCTGCAGTTCCCACATTACCACCAACCCATTGTCCTGCTTCTATGAAAAATAAATTTAAGTCCCTCCTCAAAAGCTATGTTATTATTTTTTGATGACAGCAACTACTGTTGCACAAAAAAACAAAAAAAAAAGATGAAATTTTAACAAGTTAGAGCCAATTTGATTGCCCATGTGAACACATGGCAAGGTTACACTGTATGGTACAACACAGTCGAAAACAGGTTTTTAAAAAAAAGAGTTTTACACACGTGTGTGGGGAAGGTCTGAATTTTATTGAGTAGAGTTGTGTTGAGTTGTTATCATCAGCTGACATTTGAACCAGTGGCTCAGGTGCCGCCAGTATTGAATCAGATTTTTGTAACTTTTCAGTAAGATTAGTCAGAATTTGGAGATTTAGATTCAAGTGTGAGTGCATTAGTAGGGCAAGCTATATGTTTAGATGCTTTTTTTGGGATAAAATCTAGATGCATTTTTACAGTTTGCCAGTTTGCAAATTAATCTGATTAATTCTTATCAAATATAAAAGTTGTTGTAGCATTGATATGGCACGTCAAAATATGTACATAAATATCAGTCTGATTGGGTGAATTCTATACCATTCTACAGAATGTTTGTTACAACCACAAAATGCACAGAAAATTCAGTATATTCTCTAAGACGAATATTTATTAAGAATCAATACTAAAATGACTATATTTCACTTGGAATAATAAGATTAGAAGAAAAATAAACCTTTGGGAGCTACCAATTAAGGCAATCTGGGTTATTTGCCAGAAAAAGAAACCAAAACAAACAAATCTTCAAAACAAAGTTGCTAATGTCAATCCTACTTTACACAGTATTTACTGGTGAAAAAGGGAGTTTCAAAACTGACTGAGAAATTACATGTTCAAAAATATTAAGTAAATTGATGAAAGATAAAATTTTTATCAATAGTTACAGGTCTCTTACTACCAACATCATAACAGCCAGTAATTAAACTATGAAAGAGATTCCCCAATGTGATCCAAAACCAAATAGACAGAACACAAAAATGCTCTAATAAAGTACATTTACATGTCAACAATAATCACTGTGGATAATGTTATATTATGACAGAGGTTGTTTTCACATCTTAGGTTTCAAACCTAGGATGAAACTTGGGTCTGAAACCTAGATTCCAAGCATAAAACTAGACATTTCAGTATTGAATTTAATACTTCAGTCCAAATTTACAACAACCAGGGGGTTATTTCAAAAATCTCAAAGCTTTTTGAATTTCTGAATGACTAAAATAAGGACATTTATATAAGAAAATCATGTAGTTTATTGACAGGCGTTCAGAGAAAACTCCTCTGCACAACATTCTGAGGTTATAAAAACTTTAATATTATGGAGATTTCACCAGCCGTTCAGGGCAATTCTAATCAATTCTTAAAGAAACTTCTTGTTGTATGGCTCAAGGATTAACTGCAGTGTTGACCACAGTGAAACTTAAAATGCCTTTGAGTTCGCTCATCAACATCATGCTCCCACCACTTCTCTGTGAATTTTTTTGAATCTCAATGGCTAAAATCTATATCAAGTGTGGGCGATCAGAATCCATGCAACTGGCCAAATAAGTTATTGGCATGCAGAGTGTGAATGCATGGCACTTGAAAAATGACAACACACCAAATGCTGCAAAAAAAAAAAAAAAAATCTGTCCTTTGCAACTAATACATTGCATGCGTTCACATTTCGATTCAACATGTTGTGCAAGGTAAATCCAGAAGAATTTACAGATACGTTTCTGCAAGCAAAACTATTAACAATTTGGTTTATTGCATTTTATCTACTGAGAGAGTTCCTGTTGGAAGCTTTATCAAGGGATTAACTGTGAGCGTAAGGCCAAAGTTTCCTCTAAATACACACAGGATATCAATTTCTGTAAATCCAGTAAGCTAGCTTTCTGTTTCTCAGCATTGCTGTTTTGTAGCAGGCTGTGCGCTTTGAAATTTCAACACACACAATGAAAAACCGAAAGACGGAAGTGCTAAGTTTGTAACGGGAAACACGGCAGCGTGTGATTTCCCTCTCCTTGTGACGAAAAGGGGTTTCCACTACAGTAGGGTAGAATCTCATCTCCAGTTGTTCAGAAGTCGGTTTTTGTTTTTCCAGCACAGAAATAAACTACAATAATGACAAAGCAGAAAAAGCTTAATGCCTCTAAAATCCTAAAAATGATCATCTGAGACTCAATGAGAACTGCAACTAAATTGGGATTTTGTCTAAATCCCATAACCTATTCATCTCTGTTTCTGTTTTCAATCATTCTTAATATTTTGGTATCCGTTTCAGAAGAATTTTTTTTTTCCCTCTGTCTTTCTTTGAAAGCACGTGAGCCGCATGTAAACAGAGCAATGAGGAAGTGCTGCAGTCAAAAAAGGAAAATAGGCCGAGGTAGGGTTTCACTTTTGTTGTCTGACTCTCATCTCACCTAATATCTCCGTGCTCTTTCCTGCACTACGTCTTGTAGAACTGCTGTGCAGTCATAAAGCACAAAGCTGCCATATATTGATTTCCTGGGCAAAGCAAAGAGCCATCAAGAGTAGTAAATTCTGGAAGGCATGTGTTCCAACAACGCTGCTGCTCAAAGCACAGACTGACAGTGGTTTCACAACCATTTAGGAGCGTGCGATGACAGCTTAGAGGTCTACAACGATCACAGCTTCTCGGTGATGAAGTGGGCTGTTTGAAGGGCTCATGTGAAAAGGAGGTTTAACTCAGTCCTGTGACTCATCACCCAAGATACTGCTGAGGCGAGTGATTGAAAGGGGCTGTCAGTTATGATTAGACCTTTCAGTGGCAACAGAAACCTTATATATCAGACTAAAGTGAGTGTGGAAACTATTGCAAAGAAAAAGGAACAAATAATCCTTTGTTGGGAAAATTCCTCTGATCTTCTAAATCGGAGTTTCTACGGATTATTTTGAGGTTTTCCATTTACTCACATATACCTGAACTATTTGCACCTTTTCTCTCTGTCTCTTGCCTGCTTTCCAGAAAAAGTGGGTATCGCCAGGGCAACCAGAGACACTGCATGTGATCAACGTGGTAGTAACATGATGGGTTTGAAATGATGAAGTCCCCAGATAAGCGTCACTCTTTTATGTAAAGTCTGTGACCAGCAATGATGAAGAGATTTATTTTTTTGTTTGCTTTTAGAATAAAGCAAATAAATCTCTTCAAAAGTCTTAATAGTGGGTTTTAAACTGGGTTTTAAACTACTAATTGTTGGACACACGCAATCAACAAGTGCATTAATTTGGACTTTCAAAATAAAGCTTATTGATACATAAAAAACTCAGTCTTATACATAGTATTTTAAATAATAACCAGAGCAATAGAATATAAATAGACTCTTTTGGATTCTTTACTATGTAACATTTTTAACATGTTATGAACGTAATTGGTGACATTTTCTGGTTTTGAACCAATGATCAAAATAGTAACTAATCTGTATTTTGATAAATGAATGTTACAGATACTGTTCAAAATAAGTCTAAATCTATCATAGGAGGGATTAAATTAAGTTCTACATTACCTTCATAACAAAACCAGTCACAAAGAAGGTAAATGGAAAAACAATTAAAATAGCCTTTCAAAATAAAGCTTTAGTATTGGCTTCAATAAAGGGCATTACAGTAGTACTCAAGTCAATGGTACCAAAGTGCTGATGAAAAAAATACATCAGATTTTCAAAATGAAGCTCACAGATATCCAATAGGTTAAAACATTTCACGTTTTCATGGTTTTGTCCTTCCAAAGATACTTCCCAGATTTTGTATGGGGAGCAAAGAAGATACAGAAAGCTTGAAAAGGTAACATGTACCACGTAGCAAACTCTATCAAAATCTCTTGAGGAATTTTTCCAGTTTTACATTTTGCTTTGGGGCCACCAGATCATCTCTGACTGGTCATTCTCACAACTTTCTGAACACCTCCTAGAGTTTTCCTCCTCGTTTTAATGTGTTTTCAATACACCCATTGTTCCCTTTTTATCAAAGTAATTGATTTTCCGATTTGCGAAGCCACTCAAGAATGATGCATGAATTATTCAAGTGAGGAAAAGGGACTTAAACCCAAGGGAGGAATAAGTCTTGTGTCGGCACATAAGGGGCACTTTAGTAAAGAACCCATTTCAGAGTGTCTTTAGGTGCTTCGTTACGGCTACACAGACACACAGCATGTTCCCTTTTTGCTTAATCGATCAAACAATAATGTCAAAGATAACATCGTTTTGCATACATTAAATACCATTCTGGATTCCGAAGAATAATCAGCTGAAAACGTGGCATAAAGTGGATAAATTAACTAAGGAGAAAAATCTGTTCAACCACATCTGTTTGGTTGAATCTGTGAAAACGATCAAATATTGCATTTTGGGAAAGATCAACAAACTTCAGTAGCTATTAGATGAAAACTTGTCACACAGCAGACAGACAGGTTAGAAAATGAGTCATCTATTACTTGTATTAGGTGTTTAAAAGGGTTTTGTCCTTCGTTCTGAAGTGTATTCTTTCAGGTTTGGTCCTCATCCTTCATTTTGTTTCCTATTTTAGACTAGTTGTTCATAATTACCTCCTAAAAATGGAATGAGTGGCTCAAAGTGGATAAAACTACTACATTTCTTGTACGGAATAGGCTTCAGGCTTTCTGTAAATGACCTTCAGCTGCAAGTGCGCTCCACTCTCCTTCAGCTTAAATTATAATGATCTCAACAAAGACGGAGACACATTCTTCCAAAACGATCTGCTCGAACACCATAAAGACTCATAGCAATTTATGTGTTAGTTTGGCTCGAGTAGAATAACAATTTATTTACTATGCTACATTTTGTAACAGCAGAGATTATTTTTTTTCTGCATAAATCAACATTTTACATCTTCTCTGTATCCGCCTACACAGCTTTGACATTTAGGCTACATGCAGATATGCATATGCATTTTATGAGAAGGATTAATTAAATTCAGATTACAGATTACAGCACGGAAACTCAACGTCATCGTTCACAACTCCCCCTGCTGTCAATTCTGCTCTGACAGGAAGGATAAAACAAAAATAAAATATAGCACCTTCTACGTTCATTGGGATTCCTGGTGATGACAAAATATTATTTCATATGCATGTATAAAAAGTCCTCAAAAGAAATGTGTTCTTAAATAGGAGATTTTTGAAAGACTTTCAGTGTTAAAGAATAATTATTTTTAAATTGTCTAGAAAGTGTCATGTTGTATTAATAATTTAACTTCCTAAATATCTGGGCTATTCGAATGATATGACATAGAAGCCCATGTTTCTAAGACACCTATCAAACTGAGCGCAAAGATAACCTGTCATTCACTTTAGAGATCTTCACGCGTTAGGGAGCAGGTTCTCTAAAACTGTCCACATGTACTGAAGGAGAAAAGCTTAAGAAGGCATTTAACCTGACACCACATACAGTAGCAAGGATGGCAATCAAAATAAAGAACCTTTAAAACTACTCAGTCCTAATAAAAGCAAGTTAATATTAGAACAGCCGCCATAAATGTCGCGCTGTGCAGGTGAAAACGAATCAGGGGCAAGAAGCTGATTGATAACTACCGAGACCCGCTATTCATTGCTTCCCTATTGTTTCATTTAAACAGTTATGAACCAGATATAAAGGCACTCCAAGCTGTCAATGTCCTGAGTATAGCTCTTCTTTTAATTGTCTATCAGAAAAATCAATAGGATTTTGTCAGAGGTAGTCTATAGCACACCACACCAATGAATAAAACATAGAACAAGTATCCTCAGAGACAATCCATAGTGCATTAGTCAGACACTCATGTGATATTGCCAAGTTGAAAAATAAAAAGAAACTGGCAGAATGTTTTTCTTGTTTTTTTTAGACCCTGAAGCTAAACGCACTTAGCCCAGCAGAGAGAAGCCATACAGTATGTGGTGAGGGGAGCCCAAACATAGTGCCTGTTTGTCAGTGGATGAATGGAAGCATTCAAGACGGAACATTTCTTGTCACGGTGACAAGACAAAGAGAAGATAGTGGAGGGAAGATGCTTAATATGTGAAATCGTGCCTGTCTCAGTGCAGAGCAACAGAGACCCAGTGAATGAGGTTTTAACTAAAAGACAATTATTGAAAGTAACATTGGAATGTACTCCTACAAGAATCCTATGTTTGTATTAAGACAAAGGGGAAAAAAATGTATGTAACATGTTTTTGGGATTTCTGCTCGTTGTTACAGGTGGGGGGTGGGCAGACGAAGGGAAGGAAAAGTGACCTGTCCTTTTATTGGGCAGCTGATGATGTCATATCACCACACAGATTCTTTGGTCTCTAAGTAAACCAGCTCCTCCACATGCTGATTGGCTGCTGGTCTCAGAGAGGGGGGAGGGTGTTTTTTTTTTTTTTTTTTTCGTTTTCTCTTGCCTCTGGATTAATCCCTGTTCCTGAGCGAGCTCATCTTTGTGTTTTATTTCCTGCCTTTCTCGTAACTTCTGCAATTACTCCTAAATTCCATCTCATAATTTCAGGCAAAATTGGAGGACTTAGAGGCACAAGTGGGTGATTAGATACGTGCCTTCTCCTTAGGATGCAACCAATCTTGTTAACAAAAGACTGAAAGTGTTGGGATGCTTCTCCAGTTTGAAATCCAATAAAAAATTAGCCTCTAGCTTGTTTTCCTCTGGCTTGTTTTCATGACGGTGACAAACAGCGGCCGGAACTCCGCATTGCACTGGTTGGCCTCTGCAGTGAAACACAATGCCATGGGCCTCCGTCGTGCTCATGTCTGGGGCTACAGGTGACCAGCTGTCTGCCTGCGCTCCTCTCCTCAGGGACAGCTGGAGCCATCAATCAGCAAACTGCACCCCCCCCCCACCCCCTTCCATCCCCGAAGCCCTGTTGTGACCGTCTGCTCCGCCTGACCACCACCACAACACCACTGAAAACATCGCAGGACTGTCTCATCTGGGCTGAACATCCTCTGGGGAACAAATGTATTTATACCCATTGCACTTTCTCTCATTTTCCCACATTTCAATCACAGACTTTTGTGTATTTTAAAATGATTTTCTAATAGCTTCTGCAATCTGTCGGTTTTTTTTTGTCCCTTTTTTATTTGATTAACAAATGGCTGAGCATACATATACACGTGCAAACTGTTGTTTTTGTTCTATTTTAACTTTTTCTAAAAAATTTTATTATTGCACTTAATGTCTGTACAAAGTGATACAATAATTCAATTCAATTCAATTCAATGATTCTGCTGCTGATGCGGCCCACATCCCTGTAATTTGTTTTTACCAGATGTATAACAGGTACTAAAAGTATCAGGTTTATTATCCCTGCTGATTACTTGTATCACATTAAACCACTGGCACACGTGGTACTAGCGAACATGTCGCTTCCCGCTCCAAATCCATTTTCGACATGCAATTAGAACGCACGTAATTTGGGTTGTGATGTTCATTCCCACACTCAGCTCTAACTTTTTTTTGACACAAAATGTGAACAGGTTCAAGAAAACTTTCTCAAGGCAGAGCACCTCCTGTGTGCAGTGGCTTTCTCTGATTTTGTTTACATCACATTTTGAATCGTAGCTTCTCCATCCAATGTCCACATCTTAATCCAACAATCAGTTTTATGACGCCTCCGACGGCCATAAACCGCTTGGTTGTTGAGGCCACCATTCGCAGCACGTGCAGTCACAGTTCTTTCTCCCTCTGCAGATGGAAAGCATTGAAGCCCATTATTGCGCTCTTTGAGGGGCGTCTTATGAACTCTTTGGCACACTTTTAAAGAGAGTGGCCCTAATGTATTCAGGCCTGATTCACAGCGGCTTTGGCACTACCATCCCCCCATCAGGCATACACACTCGCTTGGCTACTTTTTTTTTTCTCAGAAGAGAGAGGTAAACATGTGTGAGACTCAACGTTCCCTACAACTTTTCCTTGTTTGTCAAAAAGAGCAATTGATGGGCCTGACAAAAGGGACTTCAAAGGGGCAGCATGAAAGGCAGGAGTCCTATGGTCAAGACATTTCCTGTTGATCTCATGAGAAGTTTATGAAGGCTCTTCATCACGGTCCCAGAGACTCACGAGGAGTTCTTTAATGCTGCCCAGATCTGACGGTTACATAACACGAGCCTGTTGAAACAACATTGTCGAACTTGTGCCGGTGATCCGGTGTTTGCCAACTCCGCTGCTATAATTAGGCATTGCACTGCAGTGAACCACAGAAGAGGCCGAGTGGGTAAGAATGTCTCCAAGCTCTCCGGGACAGAGGACTAATTGTTAACACTGCTGATTATTAGGGTACATTTTTTTTTTTTTGGTAAGGAGAACAAAATTCCTCAGCAGCGGCTGTGACTGCCGCTGTTCATGTGACTGTCGGCTTCTTCCTTCGGGCTGTGGATGGTTCATTGTTGTGTCTTAAAGGGTTGCCGGGCGACAGGAAAGCGAGGCCGGGGTGGAGTCTGTCTGGACACACA
Organism: Poecilia reticulata; assembly: GCF_904066995.2. NCBI lineage: Eukaryota > Metazoa > Chordata > Actinopteri > Cyprinodontiformes > Poeciliidae > Poecilia > Poecilia reticulata. The sequence continues at coordinate 16,350,185 of NC_088849.1, forward strand.
GACTCTGTCACACACCCTCATCTGCTCTCTGCGGCACACCTTAGACACATGAAAACACAAAACAGCCACTCAGATGAGTATCATTATCAGCACGTGGAGTCTGGGCCGAGTAAACAGAATATTCACATGGAGTATCATTAGATACAATACATGTTTTTAAATGCCCCATGGATTTGAGGTAGTTAAAGTCTCCTTCTGTTGGTCTTTCACATAAAATCATAGCAAAATTGTTGAGTTGAAAGAAAAAAACTAAAGAAGTTCTGAGGGTTTATTTATTTTTTTCTCGTGGCATTATAACTGTCACCAGCTAATAACATTTTAAAGACAATTTCCATCATTCTGACTTTGTTCAACCTTTTAAAAAAACACAGCTTATCTATTTTTATGTAATATGTAACATATATTTATAATAAAGTTAATATTATGGGGTTTTTTTTAGCATTGTACGTCTGTCACTTTTGCACACATTTATTTGTTAACTCACCAGAGTAAACGATAAAATTTCCAGACGAGCGGCATCTCTGTTATCCGTGATCTCTGTTATCTGACCCATCGATTACCACAGAACCCTGTATAAATGCTGATTTATGTTTCCAGTGAAACTACTAAAGAAAACAGCTGACATGCAGTAAATCATGTTTGCATCCTGTTATGTGATAATAGTGTGTCACTTATTAATTTCAAAAGGCACTTCAAACACTGTCGGTCCCCGTCGGCGGCTGTTTCTGCTCCTACTCAGCTTTGGTGCTTATTTTTGCCTTCGTGGGTGACGCCCTAAACAAGGAGACCCTCAGGCTCAACAAGCTGTTGAGAAAAAGGTTCCCTTATTAGCAGGGAGCAATTAGCAGGAGACTAGGAACACAGCTTTGGGAGACATCTCCCCAAATATCTGAGCAAAAAAACCCTCTATTGATTTTGGCAGGATGCTTTGCTAGGCGTATTTTAGGTGCAGCTGAGAAAGTAACGCATGTCCATGGGCAGGGTCACTCAAAAATACCTGGGAGGAGCACATCAGAGGAGGGATGGATGCGTGACGCTGTCGTTTCCACAGAAAGTGTTGCAAATGGATCACGTCGGTATGTTACAACACCGTGGAATGCCAAATATGCGAACTGCTGTTGAACTACAGATGGACTTTACAGTCAAGAACGCTGTCGTCTGTATGTATTTATCTGTTACAGAGAGTGTTTAACAAATAAACCACCATTGCGCATTTTAGTGTTATGTGTGCATTAAGGAATATTTTTGAACAACACAACTGTAAATTACAGTTGTCCAGTTGTCCAAAACAAGGGCTTTAGAACTGTGAGTAGAAATAGTGGATTCAGACATACTCAGGATTTGAAGTAAAATTTTGTTAAATCACATTCAGGAAATATAATTTTTTAATTGATTCTTTAGCTAAGTTCAATGACCTACAGCAGCTGTTCAAAGGAAACTCCTCTGAAAATCAACTACTGCTGAGAAACCCAACTAACTAGACTGTGTGGAAACTCTCTCTCTCTCTCTCTCTCTTGCTCACTTTATCTATTTATCTAGTTGCAGAACCGGGCTAGTAGCACTGTTATCTTGCAGCAAAAAGGTCCTGTGTTTGAATCCCGGACTGGGTCTTTAAACATGGAGTTTTTGCTTGTGTGGATTCTCTCCGGGTACTCCAGCTTCCCCCCACAGGCCAAAAACATGACTGTGAGGTGAACTGGTCTCTCTAAATTGTCTTTAATTGTGAGTGTGTGCACTCATTGGTGTTTGTCTTGGTGTGTCTCAGTGTTGCCCTGTGATGAACTTCTGACCTGCCCTGGGTGTACACCGCCTCTCACCCAATAATAGGCTAATAGGCACCAGCCCCGCCCACAACCCTGCAACCCTGCAAGCATAGGTACGTACAGTAGGTATGTGCAAAAATAAAAGCAATGTGACATAAAACTTTCTAGATCAAGATGATACAGCCTGCAAATTTGCTCTGAGATAATTAGTCTATCTATAGACAGACCTACCAATAATTTGCAGAAACGTCTTTTTAAAATAACACTATTTATGAAATAGCATAAGATCATGTTGGGATGTCAAAAGCTCCAATAAATTTTAAGTATTTTACAAATAAATTCTGCAGTTATTGTTTGGCCTACTTGTTTGTTAAATTATGTTTTTTTTCTGAATCTTCAAAGTTGCACAGCATAAAATATGAGGGAAGAATAAATGTCCTGCTGCTGCACCCGCGCACGTGTGAATGTCTGGATTACTTGTTGGCACGTTTGACGCCCAACCGAAAAATGAGGAAGGACGAGCAAGAATGAAAGCACAAATGCTGGCTTACTGTATCGTCATCACATTGTGACGTTACAGAAGACTGGCTGCTTGTTTGTCGTTTCCTTATATGGTACATTCGCATGTTTGTTTCCTGTCTCTGAAACAATTCCTAGATTTTTTTTAAGTCTATTTTTTTTTTCTTTTACAATTTTACATTGCTTTTATGTTTGCAGTGCTGCAAAAAAGTTGCAGATTTTTTTCCAGACTTTGCTTTTTTTGTGTCACCCTTTCATGTTTTAGATAATTATACAGATATTTAAAATATAGTTCTTCTGACAGTTTCCTTTTGTTAAACAATAAATTAACTATGATTAACCACCTTTTTTTTGGAGAGCTGAGTTCAATTTCAACTCCTCATACTCAGATCTGATTATAACATAACCTGTGGAATAAAAAAATAATAACTTAACCAATCTGACAACAGGAAATATGCTCAAAGATAAAAATAAAAAAATAAAAAAAGCAAAGGATGATGTAGATTTAACCATATTGGTTATTTATTAAAGTGTGTTTACAGTTTTAATGGTTTTCCTTTTCGTCACCTGTGGGAGTTGTGTACAGAAAAGTATAAAAATATTATGGAAAATGATATCTTCTTTTCTTGTCTTGCTTGATTTAAAGAGTGGCTTTGAGAAATACACTTCAGTGTCACATTACATTTATACTCCAGTGAGCAAAGAAAGTCAGGGGTAGCTAATTAAAAGTCACCTGACAGTGATCAATTAAAAGTCAAAACTGATTTACTCATATTTTCTTTTAGTTATGTTTGGGGATGTAGGGAAGATAAACGGAAGAAAACCATGTTGTCAACATGTAGTTTTTATGCTCCTCAGCTCTAGAATCATAGTGAAACTGTTAGAAGAAAACCTCATATATCCATATATACGACTTTCAAGGAAATAAAACAATAACCTTCTTGCTTCTAAATTCAAGTTATACTTTTCCACGTGCTTTTTCTGATACTTTCATATGACATTTAGCAATGAAACAATGGAGGCTATTGTAAAACTGATCAACTTTTGACAATCAGACGGAAAACCTTTCCAATTCACGACCTAAAACAAGTAATTTCAAAAGATTAAATCGTTTAATCTTTTGTGCATTTTAACACGTATTGCCTAAATCCAAATTTGTATTTCTACAACGTATGTCTTGCTTCCAGTGTACACTTCTTCACTCTCTTTTCCATTTCAATTCTTGTTAAAGCACTCTTGTTTCCCTTATAATGTTCACATTAAGGTAATTCCTGCTTGTTATAGTAAACGATTGCGTTTCCTCTGAAAAATAAAAAAAAGTATCCGATGTGCGCTCTGTCTATAAAGAACGTGACTCATTACTCTCAGACAGCTTAGTCAGTGTTTTCCCTGAAATGCAACCATTGGCCACACCAATAATCATTTAGCAACTCACGTATCCAACGGAGTTGATATTATTCTGTTGAGTAATCGCATCAGTCTTTAAAGATAGGTTTAGCTGTCAATCTGTAAATGATTGTACAAACTCACCGCTAGAGTCACGGCTTCGTGCTCAATGCTTAACAGCAAATCAGCCACACACTGCTGCCTGCCTGTTAAGATATCCTACTCTCCCCCACAACAAAAAACAAACAACAAAAAAAAAAAACAACCACAAGCCTCTGGTGTGGTTTGTGTGGAGCAAAATGAAGCAATATATATATGGCTCTTTTATTTTCTCACGCAGGTAATCGGGGTACAGTAACACGGGAGGACAGGCAGCCAGGCAGGAAGCAGCGTGGGCAGTCTCCCTGTGTCACCGCCTGCGTCAGACCAGACGCCAGGAGGGAGTTTTCCACTGACGAAAAAGGCTGCGCTTCTCGGCAGTCTGCTTCAGACAAGGGAAGCGCTTCGGCTGGTGCGGAGCCCAGGAGACAATAGCAGCGAGAGCTGTCTATACATACACACAATTCTATATATGCGGGGATTCGCGCACTGGTTTTTTGTTTTTTTTTTCCTCCTCCTCCTCCTCCTTTTTTTTTTTTTTTTTAAATTCACATATTTTATTTCTTGTGCTTATTCGGATTACTCTCCCATCGATTGATTATCCAGTCCTTCTTTTGATTCCCAATGGTGATCGGATACTTAAATTGGTGAGTATCGCTCTACTGAGCGGCGTTAATTTATCCGCTTATTCTGTTTGAATGTTTTTAGTTGTTTGATCGGTTTCAAGTATTTCCACATGGTTTGCGTAAGGGAACCGCTGTGACTGGTTGATTTTAAGGGCTTTTATTGTCTTTGCTGCATTTCTTAAAAGAACGACTGTCGCTCAAGTTGTCGATTTATTGCTGTGACGCGCTTGGACACTTAAATCTGTTAAAGTGAGTTTTAATCTAGCAACATATTTTTTATTGACGCAAAAAATATATATATTAAAAATTAACAAAGGTAGCGGCAAAGATTTTAAAAATAAGTTCACCGAGTCGCGATTCCAGCCAATCGGATTCATTCATTTGCTTCCTTTATGCTCTTATTCTGGGTCATATAAACTCCACAGCTCTCATTTAGTGGTAGAACGCAACTATATAGCGTATTTTTGTGCTCGTGGCTTCATTTATATGAACTGTTGATGAGGTCGGCTTTGTGTATTGAGTCTCTGCGTATTGAGTTTGTGTGTGTGTATGTGTATGTGTGTGTGTGGAGTTGTTCACCTCCGTGGTGCTGGTGCGCCTCTTGTAACGAGAGCGACTCCTGAAGGCACTACATGTGAGCGCCCAGCTGACAGGGCTGCTGTCATTAGAATTAGCATTAATCATGAGGAATGATCGGGTCAGAGAGAGGGAGGGGAGAGCGACTCTGTTTGCGCATGTGCAGAGTAGATTTGATCATTGATTCTTGATTAATTTGATTAGGATATTGTTTCTTTTAAAGTGAATGCTCTGTGGCAGGTGGGCGTTCGTTGAGCACTTTCTTGTTTGAACTAACAGTTTTGCATGACAACAAGCAGTCATTTCTGAACGTATGAGTTGATTAGCAGATGATCAGCTTACACGTGCTGGACGCGTTTTGTTGTCGGTTCTTTTTTTATATGTCGTTTATTGTTCTCCCGAATGCTATCTGAGCCATATGTATATCAGAGATAGTTTAAATCGTCTCTAGTGCGACCTCACCCGGATCATTTTTGGAATAATTTTTTCTTTTTTTTTTTGACTTGGTCTGAATGATCCTTTGTCTAAAGGAAAGGCTTCTAGTCCTTGTTGTCCAGCACTGATTGACACATGCTTTTCATATTGATGCTCATACGTGTTAAATAACTTGTTGTCTCATCTTGTAGAACAATAAAATAATTGAAAACAAATTAACAAAAAATAATATTGCAGTGGTGAAACAAAAGCTCTGTGTTTTTGAGGGAAATTATTTTGCCAGTATCGGTAGACTACATGGATTTTAACTCAAACTGGACGGGCAAGTCAGTGGTGCCAGGATTCTCCTATGTGACCCACTCTGGTTGATTTAACACAACTCTTGCAGGCAACACCAGTTGGCCACCTTATATGTCTTAGTTCATGCAGCACGACACATCAGATCCATATGGGCCCACTTTTTCAAACCATTTCTATTTCATACGGGTTTCATTTCTAAATGCTGCCTGACCTCTCACCAGGGGTGCAGCCAAAGATTTTTTTTTACAAAGAGTGGCCAGAAGGGGGCCACTAATAATCTGGGAAAGGTGACCAAAACTAAGCCATGACAGAACTTCTGGTATTTCTTTTGTTTAATATGTCACAGCGGAAGCTAGAATTAATACTCTAAGCTAATTTCTTGTTGTTTTACAACATGCTTCACAAAGTTTAGTGTCGATGAGCTTTTAATTGCTGTGGTTCTCCTCATTGTTATTTTTTTAAAGGTTAAGATCCAATAAAAACTGAAACCAATTCTAGCAATTATCTAACACATATAACACTAGATCTATGATTTTGAAGAGCATCAGTTGGCATTGTAGTGAAAGTCATAATTAGGTCTCACTGGATCATCAATTTTTTAGCCCCATTAGGAATTCACAGCCATTCTTGTAATAATGCAACATATCCAGACTGAGTCTTTTGAAATTCTCAAGAAAAAAAAAAATCCTTATCAACGGCCTTTCTTTTTTTTTTTCCTTCTTGCATAAAAGATATGAACATTGGAAGAGGTGGAAAGAGGTCAACAAATTTATAGAGGTGACTGTTGCTTCCTCTGGATCCCCTTGATGGCATCTCTGAATCTGCCACCGTCTAACTGCCTCGTGTCCATCTTGTTATCTTGTATTCGGTTAACCTTGCGGTGCCTGCAGCTGTCAGGCGCATCAGACAATCTGGATGGCCGCTTCCTGTGCACCGCTCTCTGTTTGTTTCACAACCTCAGGAAGCTCTTGCACACTTTTGGTATCACTCCATGCCAGCTGGGAGAGAGAAGCGGCAGAAGAAAGCCGAGTTCAGGCGAGGCTGGGGCCCCCACGCTTTTGTGCTGGGAGCACAGAGAGGAGAAGGAGGGAAGAGGACTGGATGGGGGTGGGAGCGAGGGGAGTCGGCTGACAGTCTTGAACACAGCAGCAGTGGAGAGAGAGAGAGAGAGAGAGAGACGGAGAGACAGAGAGAGCTCCCATCTGGCTTTGTCCTCTCCCAGCATTCCGTACGGCAAGTGTCCCAGACTGGAGCATGACCCCTGAACCCACAACCTCCTCCTCCCTTCCTCCCTGCACACATACACACACCCAGAGCAATAGAAATGTTCTCAAGTCTGCGTGTTCCTTAACAGCCTTGCCTAGATTTTAAAGTTACTAGTCAGACTATTTGGTAAAATCCCTCAACATCACATTAGATGTGACGTTTTTCTTTGAGCATTCCCCCCCACCCCCCATTCTTTTCCCTCCTTATTTGCATGCTTTAACCAAATTCCTCCTTCAAAGGGGTTTACATTTATTTTGTATGACTGCAGCAAAGCATTTTTAACTGCTCAGTGTGAGCAAACCGTGGAACTATTCATTCAGTTTGCAAGAGGTGAATCATACAGGAAACCAATCAAATGGAAAACGTCAGAAAACAGATTTCTATCAGTTAAACTTCTGAAACTGGTCACTGGATGTCTGTTTATATCCGGCACAGAGACTACCGATTACAATTATCTGAAGCCCTAATTCATATGCATTTACATTTAGCTTGTTTATGTGCTCATTAATTGGCACTGCCTCTGTTTTTTTTTTAATAGATCAATTTTAAATTGAATGCTCACATACCTCAGCATCTATGTCATAATCTGCAAAAAGTTGCTGGCCAGCCATAATGTTTACTAACACAAGTTTATCTTGTGCCTTTTAAGTCATGGTTTCATACTTTGTGTGCACCACTGGACCATTCCTTTTAAATTTGAACCAAACTCGAGGGCATGTGTGTGTGAGCACACAACCTGACAGGTGTGGCTTTCGAAAAGCAAAAAGCTCATGTTTCTCAGTGAGCAGGACTTTCCATCGTTTAGCAGCAGAAGGCACATCTGGGTTAGATAGAGCCTGTGTTCTTCTCCCACTGTTACAGCTGGAGCTGCGCTGCCAGAGTGGAATTCCTGCGGATTGGAGACATGACATTATTTATTTGTTTTGTACAATCCTTCCCCCTTCTTCCCACCACCTCTCCTTTTTGGAATCGCTGTGCGCACGGGGCGAAGCGGAGGAACAGAATGTTTCTGTGGCACAGTCACACAGCGAGCCCTCAGTGAGAACAACAGGCTCAAAGAGGAGGAAGAGGGAGAAAAAAAAAACAGAAAAAAAAAAGCAGGAGATGTGCTTTTCCTGCTTTGCTCCAGCAGGTGGAGCACTTCTGACTGACAGCTTGGGCTTTAAATAATAAGCCAGAATTTACCCAGCTGGGCAGGAACAGGAGTCGAGGGGCCACCTTCATTTCCACAGCTCTGATCAGTTACCTGAGAGGTGTTGTACCCTGAAGCCCTGTGGGAGGAGGGGGCTGACCTGCCCAGACACAACTCCCCCCACACACAGGAAGGACTCCCGGGCTCATCATTATCACATTTTATGAGCACTCAGTCAGTCGTTCAGACGCTGCGAGGCTGTCAGTGTGCCATGTAAATGCTCTCAGCGGGCCAAGATTAGCACAACTTGTCGCTCCCACCCATGTTGTTATCAGCTGCAAAGGGGGCTGGACAGACGGTGCAAGGGGCAAAGTCAACTGTGACTTGTCCTGTTGGGCTGAAGGGTAAGGGGGTGTGTGTGGGGTGGGGGGATAAGATTCAACAGGCTTCCAGTTCTGGAGTTCCTGTGACAAGTAGAAATACTGGAAAGGTCTGGAATTTGAGTCAGGGGTTTCTGTCTGCATAAATATGGGAAAAAAACATAAGGGAGTGGAAAACATTTGTATTTTCAGGTTTTATTCAGTGACTCTATCTATCCATCCATCTGAATTGAAATATCTCCTGTAAATACAAAGTTCAGTGTACTTTGGACTGAGGTTGTGGCTAATTTGAGTCTGATTTTCTTACCCACAAATGCCAAGATTAAATTGTTTTTTTTTATTTTGAAGTAGCTTTTCTGAAAGTTGAACTAGAATTGAAGTCATTAAGTGCCACTTTCACATTTGTACGGAACTTGCTTGAACGAAAAGCATAGGTGTGCGTTGTGCTCATCATTGGAGCCTTTTGGTTGCATCCAGATGTCATCCGCTGAAATAATTTACTAATCCTTTAGGGGGACAATAACTTATGTTTCCAGATAAGGTAAAGGGATTCTAAAGTCAAACGAACAGCACACAGCTGCGCGTGTATCGAGATAATATCATCTCACTGACATAGTTCTGCGTCTGACTTGAGCTGTGTAGTACTTCTGGTGACAAAACTCCTCGCCGGAGATTTATCTCCCCAACTCTGCGACAACTTGGCTGGGGGAGCACCTCGGCGGATGCGTCCTTTATCTGTCTGCCCGCGTGTGGCTTGATGGAATGACAGCAATGCATAATTTAGTGCTCGCTGAAAACATGCTGCGCTCCCTCTCTCTGGCTCAGCTGTCCGATCATATCCATTCTCCATTTAGAGCGGCAGGCGTTCAAAGGCGCTGCCTTTTCTCGATTCCCCTCTTTTTTTTTTTTTTTTTTGTATCTTTGTCTTTTTCCTTCCTCGCCCTCCACCCTCTTGCAAAAGACTCATTACAAGATAGATGTTTTTTTTTTCTTCTTCTTTTACCCCTGGTCTCCTGCTCCATCCGTGCTCCCTTGGCCTCGCTCTGTGGCTGCAGCGGCTGAGAAGCTCCAGATTGACTACAAGCCGTCCCTTGCCGGGATTAACCTCTCGCCATTGTTTCTGCCCGTTGAACAGGATTAACAAATCAATGTGTCAGGTAGACTGCAGTCAAGAGACAATGACCCAGTTCTGACACCACTGCCCCCCTTTTCCTCATCCTCCCACCTCTTTCCCTCACCTCCCCCCCTTCTGTCTCACTGCAGCTTTTAATTAAAAAGACTTTGCTTAGCTGGCGCTATGTGCTCCCTGGAGGATGCCTCACAGCTTTGTTTTTCTTTTTTTTTTGTTTTTTCTGAGAATTGGGGGGGTGGGATTGATGGTAAAATGTGAGGTGAGCTGATGCCGCGCAACATTTGGAACACACATGTTGTCTGATAAAGTGAACACATAAGCAACAGATGCTGCATCCAGGTGTTTGGAAATTGTTTCAAGGCAAAACCACTCCCTCCCCCCTACGTTTTAGATACGAGGCATTTGGAGATTATTTTGTGCTCCAACACATTCGCAGAGGGGGAAATTAGTGGCTTGTGTTCTCACTAGCTACTGTTTGGTGGAAGCCTTTGTTTTTGTAGTTGTTGCAAGCCGGCATGACCTATTGCAAGGTGAATCATTCGTCATGTGTGTAGTTTGGACAACCACAGCAAAGACAATAATAGCATCCCCCCCCCTTTCAACAACAAAAGTCTATGCCTTTTGCCCTTGACTCTAGCATCTTTATCTTTGTCACCACCGACCACTGATTTTGCATATTCTTCTCTGCAGCATGCCGGAAAAAAAAGACTCTTCTCTACCTGCTTAGTTGTTTTTATGTCCCTTCTGTTCTTGGAGCGTTGACTCTCGTACAGTGTTCATACAAGACAGGACAGGCATGTGGAGTGGAAGTTCCTGTAAACCGACTGTCTCACCTTTTCTTTTTTTTTTTGGCACCTTCAAAGAGCGACAACGACTTACGGTAGTTTGTTGACATGACGGGTCTGCCGTTTGTGTCACCGAGCCTACAATGATTGGCCTGGTAAGACTTAAATTTAGCTCACTTGCAAGTGCAAAGGATCCCTTCTCTATAATTATCACAACCTTACCTTTTAATTGAGTTTTTGTTGCTAAATTATAGGTATTACAGGGAAAACATTTGAGCAAACAGAGCTGAAAATAACCCCAAAAATTGAGGCACATCCACAAGTTTAGCTCAAGTCGGAGCAGCTGGAAGAGGATCTGCAGTGATTGCACGGGCAGAAAATTGGACACAATTGATAAACATAAAGAAATAATGTTTCTGATCATATTAGTGTGACAACAGTCAAGCCAACATGAAAGGACAGTAGTCATATGAAGTATGGTATAATATTAACAGGTGTTCAGCATTGCACCGGCTTGTTGCAGAAAGCTGTTTTAGCAGTCTTGCGCTGTTGAGGTTTTGCTACTGTTTGCCTTCTGACGAAAAAAAAAAAAATAAAGGTGACAGACAGGGTGTGAGGGAGTCTCTGATGATGTTCCTGTATCAGTTTGAGTCAGATACAGAAGTAGAGACCCTTCAATTACTCTTTCACTCCCTTCGCTGTCCTCTACATGGCACTCTTGTAGCTGAGACCCGGTACTTTAGCACACTCTCAACCAGAGTGCTGTAATTAGTTTTTTTGGGTGATGGTAGGGAAAACAGTTTGATGAAATGATCTCCTTCTCCGTCCCACATAGTCGCTGGGAGTGTCCGCACTGGAACAGAGCCCAGTGGTGTCTTCCCACTCCCCCCTCTTCCTTCCTCTCTCCTCCCCTCCTAGTTTAGACTCAGTCCCAGATTGTGAAAATGATGAACTGTACTGTACAGCATCAAACCACTGCCTTTTCAGAATTGGCAGAGAACCCCGGGGACATATTTTTGTTGCGTAAATATAAAATGTACAAGTTGTACCCTGCCGTCTTGGCAAATAATGCAAATTTTTAGGGTGCTTTGATGTTTTCCTACAACTTCTCGTGTTCTGAGATACTTATTAGCCGGTTCAAGTTCAGAATTAAATGCATCAACCAGGTTCGACCAGTGTGACGCAATATTATGGAAGATTAGTGGATAAATGGCCTTCTTTCTTCTCCCTTTTTTTTCTCCTCCCTTTTTATTTTTAAAGGATTTATTGTTCTTATCGCTGAGCCAGCAGACTCTCTCGTGGGAGCTGTGAAGAAACGCACGAGTTGCATACCAACAATCTGAAGAAAAAAAAACAAAATTCCTCCATGCATCATTTTACATGCAGAAATTCAACATGAAGGCAAACAAGACAAGTGGCAAATTCCTCTTAGCCTTGACCTGCTTGAAGAGAATATCGGTGGTTAGACGATTGGGTCACCTTTGTGTGGTCTGTCTGTATAATCAATGCTGAGCTGATGGGATTTGTAAGAGGGTGAAGGGTCCAGTAATTGTTGACTTAGGCAAATAAGGACTGATTGATTGCTTCCTGCGCCGTGGCTAACTCCCATTATTTGCAGCATGAGACGTGGATCCCTGGACACTCTCAGATGGCAGTACACAGAACTCAGTTTCGCTGCTCTGGCTGTGCAAAAGTCTTGTGTGCACACACAAAACCATAGTGGATACTTGCAGTACGTCCTGTTCTTAAGATGAAACCCGTGTTGCTTTTTATTAAGCGGTGTGGATAATGTGCTAATAACCCTTGTCTTTCTGCCTATTCACGCAGATTCTTCACACTAAGACGCCATGACTGGGCTTCTGAAGAGGAAGTTTGAGGAGGTGGACGAGGACCCATGCTACTCGTCTCCCTCGCCCTCTTCCCTCTCCTCCGCCTGCTCGGGCTGGGACTCGGAGGGGGAGAGCTGTTACTCGGACACCCTGGATTCCAATCCCAGCAACCCGTGCTCCCCAGCAACAAATTTCAACAGTGAGTGTTCCCTCTCAAGCACTCTCTCAGCTTGTCTTCAGCATCCGTTTAAACTCTGATTGCAACCCAAACATTATACAAGACGGCTTTAGCAATTCATGCCACTGGCATCCGATGAAACAGTTTGCAGAAATGGGTCCAGACTTTCACAATGAACACCTCTGATGATTTTTATGCCCTAAAGCTGCAAAATGGTTAATCACATTAAGCACGGGGGCGGTTCACCTCGGTTTTATTTCCACCTTCCTCCCCAGAACCTTGCAAGATAGGCCCATTGCTTCACTTTTCCTTTCAGAGATTTAGGTCGAGCAGCTTCAGGGTGTTTACGTCTGTCTGGACCCGGCTGAGTCTTTAGGGGGGACTGGTGGTGAGTTTGGAGAGGGGATTGTGTTGTGTATTGGGGAGAAGGTTGCAAGGTTTCCAGGATGGTGGGGCAGGAAGCCAGGAAGAGAAGCGTGGCAGGTTGCCAAGGCTGGGAACACACAGCGCCTTGTCTGAAACCTGGGCGTGCACCCAACACAGGTGCTGGAAGAAACTGGGTGAAGGGATAGAAAAAAAGGTGTGGGGGCGGTGGAGGAAGCAGACATGCAAGCCTACTTAGAAGATCTGATTGAGTGGACTATTATGATTTTGGTGTTTGTGTTGGACAGAGAGTTGTTTGCTAGAGAACACTGTGCAAAGATAGTTAATCTGGAAGCTACAGAGTGGGTGCTGCTTGTCTCTTGTGGTTTGGATGGATATGAAGCTGGACCTGGCACTCGAGTTGATCTGTATTACCCCTGGCAGCAGATCAGACAAATCAGGGAGGCTGTTGTGTTTATTGGTTGTCCATACTGAGGCAAAAGGACACTTTTCACGTAAGCTTTCCACATTATTGGGATAATTTAACGTGCTTTGAAGTCGTCAGTAATATGTCCATCACCCAATGTAGACAGAATTAATGTCTACAGTGGGAGTAAAATCCCCTGATGGTAAAAGGCCAACATGTAGTCTTAAAGTGCAAAACTTTCCATCGGTAATCCACAACTGTGCAACCTAACCAACCCAACTAGCTGTTGGCATTACCTTCCACTTTTCTACAAACTCACTTTGGTACAGCAACTTTCTACTAGATGCAGGGGAAACTACAATGGATTGATATGTTTTAAGAACGTCCCTTAAAAAAATATCCAAACTTTCCACTTTAACTGTCATAGAAAAGTCACAGAAAAGCTACTGGTTTTTGTGCATTTCTTTGTTTTTGTACAGGGACTCTGTATGGAGTTCCCTTCCATAAAACAAAGGTAATGGGGACCAGATGGGCAGGGGATTACCAGACTTTTCTTTAAACACATAGGCTACTCTTATTAAAAATGGCTGCTGGAGCTTAAGCGGTGGGAAAGGTTGCTTGTCTTAAAAGGAAACTTAAAAGCTGAAAATTCCTTGATGGAGTAAGAAGAATTTACACTAAAGTTCAGCTCTGCACTCATGCCCCCCCGCCCCCCCTCACTGTGGTTTATTTCTAGATGTAGCTCATTAATGACCTTTAAATGTGCGGATCACGATTCGGTGTGAAGGTTTCCATCCCACCTGGAAGCCCCAGGGATTTTACTGATCATGTACTGATCCCTGGTGCTTCCTCCACCGCGTTCACCACTAACAAAAGGGGAAATTCCTGAGCTGGGCGTCCTTTGGTCGCACGCTAGTGTAAAGCTGGATGGATTCCCAGCAGTTTGGGTTTCACTTTACAGGATGTACGCATGTCAGATTGCTCTTGGCCGTATCATTTAATTGGGTACATGATAAGGCCAGGTCAATGAATCACAGAGGTGTCCTTTTACAATTCGTCCGGAAGAATTGGCACAAAGATGTGGAGCAGTACGCCATCTAGTGCTGGAAAAATGATGCAGGATCACCCTTCATGTGTTCTAATCTTCTTCTTTTTGTCCTTCCATAGCAACATCCATTCTGAAGAAATCCAAAAGGGCACGCCGGGGCAACGTCACATTCGACCAGGTGACTGTGTTCTTCTTCCCACGGTGCCAGGGCTTCACCAGCGTTCCCAGTCGAGGAGGTTGCACCCTTGGCATGATGCAGCGCCACAGCGTGCGGCGTTCATACACTCTTGCAGAATTTGCCGCGGAACAACGGCTCCTGCGCAGGGAAAAGTTCCTCAATAGGCTTAGGGAAGAGAAGCTGGAAGCTATGAAAATGAAGGTGAGAAATGCCTCCAGCTAAAAATCAACTAACTGGGCGCTCAGCCTCCTGTCTGTGGCAGCAAATACACATGATTCCTTTTTGTCTGGTACAGCTGACAAAAAACGGAACCCAAGAAAACGAGGAGGCAGATCGGCTTACGGTAGACGACGTCCCAGAGCAAGACATAGACATCAGCAGTGCCAACCTGGACGAGGGCTCTTTCCTCCAGCCATTCCCATCTAAGAAGCGCTATGCACTGCTCAAAGCAGCTGGTGTGAAGAAGATCGACAAGGAAGAGAAGAGACAGCTGCACGAGCTGAGGCTCTCCAGGGAGAACTGCGGTTGCGATTGCCAGGGCTTCTGCGAGCCTGAAACGTGCAGCTGCAGCCTGGCGGGCATCAAGTGTCAGGTAAGAACCGAAACAAAAGAATAAAATGGTCACCTAAAATTTCCTGCCGGTAACTGCGACCAAAGGGAATTCAAACGAAAGTTTTTGTTGCGAATATTTCACAGCTTCTTTCTGCTCCTTGTAGATGGATCACTCTTCTTTCCCATGTGGCTGCACCAAAGACGGCTGCGGCAACACAGAGGGCCGAATTGAGTTCAACTCTAACCGCGTACAGACGCATTACATCCACACTATAATGAAGCTGGAGCTGGAGAAGAGGCTGGAGGAGCAGTCCAGCGCAGAGGAGGAGGAGGAGGAAAACACTACAGACGCAAACACCCAGCTACCAGCGGTGCCCTCCTTCCCTTTCAGCTCAGAGCTGATGGCAGGCGGAGAGAACAGCTGCAGCAGTGACATGACGGACTCATCGGACTCATCTGGTCAGAGTGAGGACTCTGAGGCAGGCGAGAACCAGTGCAAGCATCACAGCCAGCTGGAGGTGGACGAGAAAGGCCTGAGCCGGATATTGAGTTTCAATGATACGAATAGCGAGGATAATGACAGTAAAAACACGTGTTGCCCAAATCAGCAGAAGCAACAGCCAACAACAGAGGCGTTCAGCAGCTTTAGCATTGTTGACTTTGCTGATGAAAATGACAACATAGACGCTGCCCTGCTGGAATCCACAGACAGTCACATGGACAATCGAGCGACGGCCTTTTCAGAACTCTTGGACGAAAACGCCAACCAGGGAAACGGCATTTTCCATAGCTGCAGCGTGCCGCACACGCCTTCTCCCAGCATTGATCGCTCGGCGAGCTACGACATGGACCTGAGCCTCTCCTCGGAGTCAGACCTGGAGTTCTTCGACGGCTTCCCGTGCTTGGGGCCCAGCTCGCTTTACAATTCCCTGAAGGAGTACGAGCACATGGACAACTATTTCCAGTTTCAGCTGCCTAGCTACCCCGGTTTTCCTGCAGCGAGCGACACGGGGACCTGCCTGCTGGAATCTCTGATCGGCCTCTCAGAATCCGTCCCGGAGCCCCCTGCTACGTTTACGGACAATCAGCTGATGGAGGAAGCCATGAAACTGTCTGTGATGGAGTCTGTGAAAGTTTGACAAAATATGTGAACTATGTAAGAAAGGAAAAACCCACAAGAGAGAGGGGTCGGGGGTGAGGGGTGGGAGTTAAGAAGAGGACTGAAAAATGCACATACGATGTCAATGTGTTATGAGGAAGCTGTGATTTCCCTCTTCTTTTTTTTTTGCCTATTAAATATTCAGATTCCAGACTTGCCTTCAAAATGTTAGCAAAGCAGTTTGGGATGATTGCTGTGTGAGATGGCAGCTAGGGGTTAAAAGTGGACAGAGATCAATTTGACCAGGCCAATAGAAACCAGAGAATCCTAAGAAAGCTCTTTTAACCAAACCAAGACCACCAACCGCTCTCGCTGAGCAGGAATCACCCTTAAAACTGTTTCCAGGTTGGGCGTTAATCTCAACACAGCTGAATGTTCACCTCAGGGAATTCAAATTTTTTTCTAGCTTTCTAGCTTTTGGAGGCAATGTGTGGTGACCATTGCTGTGATTGCCTTCATACGAAACCCAAGTCAGATTGAGATGTACAGTAGTTCTGTTTGCATCCCACCCGCCCCCAACCCTCCCACCTCCTTTCTGGAGATGACTTGAGCGAAGAAAAGCTGAGGTCTTCATCCCAAAAAGGTCTTTTTAAGGTACAAGAAAAAAAAATCCCTCTCAGAGCTCCTCGATCCGCACTTTATCTGTGAAAATAACTATGTATGCGTAGGCATTGTTTTGGTTATTTGGGGTGGATTCAACAGTTTGATGCTAAATTATGGAGTTTCTTATTTATGGGCTGGGATTGTTGCTCATATTCTTAAAAAAAAAAGAAAAAAAAGAAGCTGTTATCTGTATTTTATTTTGTTTTAAATTATTTCCTTTATGGTTTTATTTATTTCAGATGAAGCCTTCATTCACAAAGCACTGTGGTTTGTTTACCTTAAAGTGCAATCTTCCTCCTTTTTTTTTTTTTTTCTTTTCAATATCACATTAAGGTATTGCTATGGGAAACGGAACCCAGTGGCGGTTTTTGATGTTTCATATAGGCAATTGCCCAGGGCGACATTACAAAGGGGTGCACTCGAGAAACTAAAAAATAATACATTTCTGACCTGAACAAGATTTCTATTGCTTTCATGCGTGCGCAGTCGTGGGAGAGTGTCCCCTTCTTCCTGCTGTCTATAGGGTGACTAGTTTACGTGCTTTATGAAGAACTGCAATGCATTTGATCCAACCTCGGCTGGATTTGTGTATTTTTGATCGGTTGGCAGAAAGAAGAGCTTGCACACAACGTCATTCATTCGAGAACCGCCACTGATGGTACCACAAGTCCATCCGAAAGTATTTAATATCTATTCTCTTAACACTTTGTTTTAAGTTATTCTGTCTTTTATTTCATGAGTTATTTAATTTAAAGACATTTTGGCAATAACGTGGGCCGTCGTGAAGTTTACTGGATGTGCCTGTTTATCAGGGGGAGCCATGCTGACCAGTGGTGTGCGCACAGTGCTTCCGTTTAAGCTTTTGGGACTGAAAACTGTGGAATCTCCCTAATCACTGAAACAAATAAAGAAAATTATGGTTCTATTTGTATTGCTGCCTATAATATAACCGTAGAAAAATTACACTAATATTTTCTAATATATGTAGGATGAAAGAATTCTAATCACTGACAAATTGAATATTTTATTAAGAAAGCAAAATTAAGAATTTTCAATCTGAGACTACCTTTGTAATATATGAATTATAGAGAAAATGTATGCTTATGAAGGTTAGTGCATTCTGAAGTATTTTTAATAGGCAGCCGAATGGTTGGATATCTTAGAGAAAAGCCACTAAAACGTAAATTGCAAAAAAAAAAAAAAAATCTATTTGATTGTACTCTGAGTATTTCTGGAAGTCTATGACTTGGGTTAAAATGTTAGAAATTACACAAATGCGAAGGTTTTTTTCTTTTTTTTTTTTTTTGTATTTTAGTGGATTAAAAACTGCATATATTATACAGTTTTTAATCCTGAACCCTGAAATTTGAAGAGTTGCCTCATTGAGTATCAAACAAGACTTTTTTTTTTTTTTTTTTTTTTGAGCTGAGGGACACTAGAGAGCTGATGTACATATCCTCACCCTTTCCACGGCTGTTTCAACAGCCTTTTCTGGACCCTTTAGAAATTATGCATGCAGGTCCTATTTGTTAAAACTTCTTCTGAATAATTGTATTTTTTTTTAAGTGCAGAATGCACATTGGAAATGTATTATTCGCTTTTTGCCTTTTTTTTTTCTTTTAATAATTTCATCCTGTATATGTTCGTATGCCATAAAGATTGGCACCATTCTTTGCCAGCAAACATAATTTCTTTTGTAAAAAAAAAAAAAAAAAAAATTAAAATTAAATCTCATGAAGAAATGACATCAGTGAGTGTTTATCAGTGTAATATTACAGTACAGTTTATTATTTCAAAAGAATGTGTCTTACTTTTTCTTTGCCTTTTTGTGTTGTGCATATTTCTGCTTGAAAAGGTCCTGCAGAGCAAACAAAGCTGCTTTATTTTTTACATATTCACACATTAATCTGCTGTTCAAAATCATTTTCTTTCATCTAAGCCATTTTGACAGCTTGTCCCTCCAAATGATAATAAAAAACATTCTTTTGTAAATGCCTAGCTGTTTGTGTGATTTGTCGTGTGTTGGATACATTAATTTTATCTTCTTTAACTTTATTTATATTTTCACTTTGCAACAAGTGTTTTCTGATTATTTGAGACAGACAAACAAGATGGTGCATAATAGAAGTGAGGAGAGGATACATGTTGGCAAAAAAGTGTGTATTTATAAAAAGTCCCCATTACTTTAATACCCCTAAATAAATTAATCTCAGTATAAATAAGAACAAAAGAAAACCTCTTAGAGGCCGCAAAAGACTTGTGGCTCGGGAGGAATCCCAAACATACAACCAGAGCTTCATCTGAACGGTCGAGGTTAACAAGAAGAGAAAAGTTGTGGTAAAAAAAATAATTTTAACCTGACATTAACAAACACCTAATGAGACTGAGGCCGAGCTATTTTTCAAAAAAGGATGGGCAAAATGTTTCGTCTCTAGATGTCCAGGCTGAAAACGACATACCCGAGGGGGCCGCAAGCAAAAAACATATGCACCAAGTTAATATGTAACAGATGTAAAATGTCATGTTTCACTGCGGACGTCAACCTGACCTATAAAAGTTAATAATGCAGATAGTTTATGAGGTCAAGAAGCCATTTTGTGCACAAGCCATTTTAAACATTTTCAGAGTGTATTTCACCTTCCTTAAAAAAATATATTTTTTTCACACAATACCCTAAAATCTGCTGTTAAAGATCTCCATGTCTGAAGAAAATGGGAAAAACACCCAATATGATGTCATGCTCCCAGAATACCGCAAACATATGGCCAGAAATTCCAGGCGAGGGGAGTATGTGACTGCTTTTAGCTCACATTTGGTCACAATTAGGATCGCTTGGTTCCAAGGCGAAAATTGCACAAATCTTTTAGCTTTCCTTGATCCTGACAACTCAAGAAAAGTCATTTCACCTACAAGCCGTTTGAGTGAAAATCGCCAGTTTCCTGTGATCTTTGGTTTAAAAACATCCTTTGGAATTTTCCATCATCTCAGGCTGCAGCTTGGGAGGTCAGGAGATCAGGATCATAATAACCTTGTTGGTCCTGGACCAATGAACATTTATACAATATTCTGGTTGTGAGCCAAAAACAGCAACAGGACATGCAATAAGTTCAATGAGGAATTCATTTCTGAGACTGTAAAAGGAGCGTAAATCTCTTGCAGCAACACAATGTTGTGCTGTGTGGTGAAAACATGACACACTTTGGACTTTTCCAAGAATTTGAAGTAAAAGACTGAGACGTAAGACGATTTTTATTTTACTAATGCCACATGCATGTTAGGTGTCCACACATTTCTATCTACAAAGCTTGATCCATCACCTGAAAAAAAAACAAAAAAACAAAGAAGTCAAATAGACACGGCATTCATCAATTTGGGTAAATATCATTTCGTTTTGATGGCTTCATGCATGTTGTTTACCGAATATATCCAGTGAAGGAAGGAAGAAACTCTGGTGAAGACGGTTGGTTTGAACTTTTGGTTGCACATGCCGGCCGGGCCGTAACTGACCACACCGTGGACTCTCCAGACTCCATCGGTTAAGCAGTTCAGGGGACCTCCAGAGTCACCCTGGGAAATTATCATCACTTTTAGTTCATAAAGTGCACAACTCTGCACAGATTGGTGATTCCAAAACGTTATAGCTTCTAACCCCACAAAAACATTTCCAGAAACCTTTAGCCCCAAATACAAATAGTGGACTTACATGAGCATTGCTGTTTAGAAATAGAAATAAAAGCATAATGCTCAGCTAAACATGAGACCTACAACCAATATTATATTTAATCACATCATGGAAATTAGTTTTGAATATTATTTTTGATCTGGTTGTTGACCTAAAATCCAAGTCAAAGCAGTGGGAACAGTTCCACTAGGATAACAATAATCTCTATTCAATTCAATTTTATAGCAAAGTTTTTAAGATTAATTAAAGATTAAAAGTGAACTAAGTGCAATTTCCTGTCATACCAACATCAGTTTGAACTTTTGATTTGCTGTTTGACACCTAGGGTGCCACTGACACCTAGGGTGCCACAAAATTTGCTTTTGCCGTGGGTTGCCTCATATCATGTTTCACGACCCACAGTGTGGGGCTCCACCTCCAATTAGGAGAACCAAAGTGCTCCTAATTGGAGATGTTAGACATTCGCCCTTACAAAGTTTTTAGTTTTATTGATGATCTTGCCATTCCCCCATATAGTAAAACTATTAGTTCATGACGAAAATCATTTACAAAACATTTTCAGACAAACCACGTCTTTGCTTTGTCTACAAACCTGGCAACCAGATATGACGCCATCGCCTCCAGCACACACCATCGTTTTAAGAGCAATGCTGCCCCACCACTCTGGCTGGGAGCAGACTGCATGCTCCACTGCATCCAAAGGAGCCACCTGCAGTTTGTCAGGGACGCTTCCATTATCTGAGTTAGTAAGCATAAAATACATATTTTTTTTCAACATATATATTTTTTTCTGTTTTTATGGGCTGTTTGTGCATTTGTAATTTCAACATGATAATTCGATCTGTTTACTCACAGTCCATTAATCCCCAGCCTGTGATGTAACAGGTGAAGCCATGAGGCAGAGTCTGGTCCGGATAGGGAAGGTTTGTGATTTCCACATAACCGTTGTCATAGATAGGATTAACCAGCTTCAACAGAGCAATGTCATTGCTGAGGGAAATAGAAAAAATGACTAACCTTACCAATGCAGCAGCAATAAAAAATATATACATATATATTGAAAGAAATTGACATCAGCAGCAACTACAGCAAATATAAAATATATTAATTCCTGTTTTATCTTGTTGGATTGTTTGTTGTTTTTCTTTTTTAATTTTAATTTGATCAATTTCATTTCGATTCACTTCAAAAATACGTTCTTCACCCCAGAGTGAAATTAAATGTTGCAAATGAAGGTTTTTCCAGCAGTTGTAGTTTCTGTTGGATGTTCGAATGGAAAAAGACCTAAAAATGTTTTGTATCCAATACATTTAACATTATTTCAATTATATTTTATGTTGCGCATGCCTAGTGTTTTATTAAGTTACAAAAATGAATAAGTGTGGGGAAAAATGTCATTATGCCAAAATGCCATTTGGGATGACAGGAGGCAGGAGTTTGCCCTGTAACCAGTGGGTTGCTGGTTTGAACCCCCCACTGTGACTCTCTTGGTCATTGTGTCATTGAACAAACACTTCACCTGCCTTATCTGCTGCTTTTTTTTCTTCATTATTACAGCACAGCTCACATTTAATTGTTCGGGTTTGAGGTTAAACTGAGAAATTACATATTGCTAACTGCTCCTTTACCCGTTGGCCAGATCGCCATTCCAGTCAGGATGGATGATGATTTTTTCCACAGAGGTGAACTGCTCACTGCCTTCGTATTCAAACAGGCTGTACTCACCAGCCACCACGCGGTACTGACTGACATCCGAGCTGACGGAGACAGAGAGAAAAAAAAAAACACAATGTGCTTATTTATGAAGCACCAAGGTGGATACGGTAGACCTAAAGAAGTCCAATGCGAGAAACTCCCACCTTATGATGCAGTGAGCTGCTGTCATGATGTAGAAACTGTCGACAATGGAGCCTCCGCAGATGTGGCTGAAGGATCCTTCATTGTATGAATCAAGCTGCAGAGAAATCTGAGAGAAACCAAAGAGGGAACATCTGTATGCGGTATTTGATTTTAATTTTTCAGCAGAAGCTTCATTAGCTTCATTACTCTACCTGCCACTTCCAGGTGTTTGGTTTAGCATCACTGCCTCCTATGACCCTTCCGTTGTTTACCTTATAGCTTAAAGGTTCATTCGCACAAATCAGCCCTTTTGGAAAACACACGATCATAAATGCAGCACATAGAGACAACGTCAATGTTCACAGTTTAAAAACAAAAGTGAATGTTGTCATACCAAAGCAGGACAGGAGAACCACCAGCCAAATCATTTTGGAGTATTGAATACTCAATGCAGTTTGCCTTTACGTACTGTATTTATATCAGTTTCACAAGGGAAGACCTTCAAAAGGTTTGTCTGAGTTACACATATTGAGATACCTGGCCAATCAGCAGGCAGGGTGGTGAGCTCCTCACACAAACTAGGGAATCAACATGCAGTAACTGTAATGGTTTACAAAATAAGACATTTTATGTCTGTGTTGTTCAGTTATAAAATTTGGCTCCAAATAATAACATATGTTCATGCATATACATGCATTTTTATACTTAGAAGTAACATTACTTATACAAGAACTTAATTCTTTTGATCATGTTCTGATATGCTGGGAAAAGGCCAGATGAAGTCACATGACGTCATCCAGTCACATTACAAGAAATTCTGCTAAACCCTCTGTGAGACAGGTGAGTCAAACAAAACAAGGTCCAACAAGATAAGAGTTTACTTTAGCAGCAGCTAAAGTAAAGAAAATGTTCTCCAGATTGTAAAGTCAACAAAATTTAACACCCCAACATACATACAAATACAAATGGCTACTCAAGTACAGATGTTCCCCTGACTTATTATTATTATTATTATTATTATTATTATTATTAATAATAATAATAATAATAATAATAATAATAATAATAATAATAATAATAATAATACATTTATTTATTTATTTACTTTTTATGAGAAGAATAATAAACATGCACATGTAATTTTAAAACATAGTTTAGGTAACACAGAGCTTTTTATGCACAGTCTACATTTCTTGTAATTTCACAGAAACCATTTTAATGAATGAAACTACTGTTGTCCGTTCCTTAGCAACCTTTCAAGACACGGCTAATCAAGTACAGATGTCCCCCCTGTCTTTGTACACACTGCAGACGAGCACAGACCGGTTCGATTTATCTGCTATCCTTTCTTTTTTTACCTATGCCTGACTCTGTGTTGCACCTGCTGTTAAACTGCCTCTCATGCTAGTGTTAGCTAGCTGTATCCTGGTGTACTATGTGCCTTCCTATAATGGTCTCTATCACAACTCTACCTCATTGACAGTTAACACGAACTGTAACCGCTGAAGACAATGGGGCTGCCGCAGAGCTCCCTCCTGTCGGACGGTGGAAGTAACAGTGGCTATCATGTTCACGGAGTACGTTGTTGTAACGTGTAGTGCAAGGTTACATATGTCATTACGGCAAATTTAGTTGCTAATGGGTTTACAGTTCAGTTTAGCATTAAGAACGTTCTGAATATATTTAATTGGATTTAAATGTATGCGATATCTATCTTAAAAAAGCTGAAGATGTGTTTTTTTAAGTTTGCCGTTGGCACCCGCCGCCCAACACTGTCATGATGATGAGGTGGCATTTGGCACCAATCCAAACCTGTTATTTAGCCTTG
Source organism: Poecilia reticulata (assembly GCF_904066995.2). NCBI lineage: Eukaryota > Metazoa > Chordata > Actinopteri > Cyprinodontiformes > Poeciliidae > Poecilia > Poecilia reticulata. The sequence goes on from NC_088849.1 coordinate 16,374,270, forward strand.
ATATAATTTCAGTGTTTTCTGTGACAACTTCCGAAAAATGACCTGGCATAAATAATAAAGTAAGCCAAGGGGCAAACACCCGAGAAACGCCAGCTATGTGTTTGTTACTTTCAGCAAAGACTTTCCTTTTTCTGACACATGCAATACCTAAAACAGACACACGAGGACGACAAATGAGTTGTTTTATCTTTCAGGTTCAAGAAGACTCGCCTGCTCAGAAAGCTGGTCTGGAGCCTTTCTTTGACTTCATTCTCTCCATAGGGAACACCAGACTTGTGAGTAAATGTCATATTATATTAACAGAGACATTCTATAAACCCTGGACAATGATAGAATTATATTGGTACTGGATAAAAATGGAAAATATGAGACTTTATTTACTATCCAACTGACTTAAAGTATCCATCCAAATACCCATACAGTTCATCCACAAACTCCAGTGTATTTTAATACATGTGACAGAGAAAGTATTGCATAATGTGTGATGTGGAAGGAAGATGGTTTTGAAATAAAAGTGGGTAATTGTATACAGCCCCCTGGAGTAAATTCGTTGTGAAACCACAGTGTTATATAATTTTGAGTAGCTTCATCTACCAGTCTTGCACATAAATAGACTAAAATTTTTTGCCTTGTTCTTTGTAGATAGTTGAAAGTCATTGAAATCAGATTGAGAGCATCAGTGAACATCATCCTTACAGCTAACTTTAAAGCTAAGCTAAACTAATTACACTGCAGTTCTGAATGTTTTTAGTATTATCGAATGGCTGGAACCCCCAACTCAGTCTTAAATATTTTAGTTTCCAGAAGGTTTTCTTTGAGAATATAACATGGAATATATATACATAACTTTTATATGACATTTGAAGTCATCATGTCATATAAAAGTTATGAAGTTAACTCACCAGTAACTTCATAACTCACTGAGGAGTGTAACATTCGTTTTACATATAAATTGGGTCCAGTTTTTCTTTGTACAGCTGTAACTTTTGACCTTTAGCACTGACTTAGGTAGTGCCTTTGTTTCCCCCAGAATAAGGAGAGCGACTTGCTGAGAGATCTGCTGAAGGCCAATGTGGAGAAGGCAGTCAGGCTTGAAGTGTACAACTCCAAAACCCAGCGGGTGAGGGAGCTGGAGGTGACACCCAGTAACATGTGGGGCGGTCAGGGGTTGCTGGGCGCCAGCGTTCGCTTCTGCAGCTTTGAAGGAGTCAACGAGAACGTGTGGCATGTGTTGGTAAGTCGGGGGCTACTCCTTGTTTTCGAGATTCATCTTTTCAACTCTGGCCGTCTCGTGAACTTCACAAGGGCAAAAACATTTTGTTTTAAAATGGTTTGATCCGTTGACTCTCTTTTTTTCCTTCTCAGGACGTGGAGGAGAATTCCCCTGCAGCACTCGCTGGCCTTATCGCACATGACGACTTTATTGTCGGGGCTGACCAAGTGTTGCAAGATGTAAGTTTTTCTCTGTTCTAAAAACATCAGAAAAGCTAAAAATAAAAAAAAAGAAGAAAAAACTACTCAAGTTGCACAATTGTTTTTTATGTACCTTTACAGTCTGAAGATTTCTTCTCCTTAATTGAAGCCAACGAGGGGAAGCCTTTGAAGCTGTTAGTTTATAACACGCAGACCGAACAGTGCAGGGAGATTGTAGTGACCCCTAATGGAGCCTGGGGAGGAGAGGGAAGGTTGGTGATCAGCTTTTTGATTGACATAATAAATTAACCAGATTTGTATCAATTAAGGATGTTTGCTGACCAATAGAACTCTTCTGTATGTCAGTTTCATATTTTATTATTCCACTGAAACAAAAACAAGCCTCATTGACATGCATATTTATTGAAGCAGCAACATTGATGGTAAACGTTTTTGAGCAGCTTTGGTGGAGTCAAGATCTAAATTTAAATCTAAATTTTATCAGTTAAAAATGAATTACATTACAGACCAGAGAGGCACCGAGAAATCTTTCTCAGCCCAAGGAGAAAAAAAAAGGATTTCATTGCTATTTGCTCCTAGTTCTTATCTCTTACAGTAAGGATAAATAGTTTTGTTAATGTAAAATGCAGCCTAAATATAATTTTTTTAATAGATGTGAATATATTTTGGCTGGGCTTTCTTATGTATGTGTGCAAGCACATTTCCATTTTTTAAAATGTATTTCAGCCTGGGCTGTGGGATTGGCTACGGCTATCTGCACAGAATCCCGTCTCACCCAGTTCACCCAAATGTCCAGAACAAAAATGTTCCTCAACCAACAGATACAAGCAGCAGAGAAGTGGAGACTTCGTCTGGTCAGAGTGAGGTACAGGTTGTTCTTACCTGTTATAGTTTCGTCTTCCGTTTGATGTGACTTTTCATGTCTGCGTTTCTGTCCCCTCAGGTGCCTCTATTGAGTGAAAATAGCCCAACTAATGAAGCAGATTTACCTGAAACTGAAGGAGTTATGCTCGATTTGAGAAAAATCTCACTTCCGCAGGAGTCTGCAGACATTGGTAGCTACCTTCCCTAGAAAAAGTATTCAAATCTGTTACATTTTTCCCAGAGATAAACTGATAGCCTAGGACAGTCTGGGCCAATATTGATATTCGACTGCTGTTGTGGCCGATAGCTGATATGTGTCAATATTGCATATCTACATATCCACTTTCTACATATCCACTGCAAAAGTGACTATATTGCATTTCTGCTTTGAGTTAAACTGCTGTGAGTTTTCTGTACTTTCACACCAAATAATTTGCTTTTGCATTGCGCTGCTCTCAGATGAATCCATCGCTCCTGGAGCCATAATCTCAGATTTATCCGAAGCCGTTTCCACCAACGACGAAGGCCACAGCTCAGTGGTTGCTAATTATGGAGATGACGCGCATGACCAATGTAGCTTTGGTAAGCATTTCACTTGCAATTACATTGTGCCACTAGATGGAACAATTACATGTTTATTATGCAGTCTTGGTTGAAAAAACTCAGTTTAAGCAGCTTCCAGCACTCAAATCATTAAATCCTTCGATATAGGTGCATTATTTTCTATTTTTGCACAGAAAATAAACGTAACATTTACATTAAGTGTAAGGATTCCCGATATTAATACTTATGCTTAGTCTTTCTCAACAACAGACGGATGAAAATTGACGTTTTAGTTGATGTACTAAACTTTTTCGACAGTGTGACTACATACATGATTATTATCCTTTCTAGATGACTCCATGTTTGACCAAAAGCTTTTATCTCAAGAGAGGGAGGAAGAAGAAGAAGGCACTCATCAAGCACTGCAAGAGAGTGTTGCAAATCTTAGCGGCAGTCCCAGAGAGGATGCAGAGGATGCTGCTGCCCTCAACGACACCACAGAGAGCGAGGGGATCATCCCAGAGAGGCAGAATCCTGACCCGGAGGCTTTCAGCTCAGGCCATCGCTTAGAGCAGGAGATGACTGAGCCTGATGCATCAGGCAGTTAAATAGCTGCAATAGCAAAGAGAACGGTGCAGAAAGAGGATTAAGAGCACATGGTGATGGAAAAATGCTACTTTTTTTTATTTTTTATTTTTATTTTAAACTCTTATCACTGGACCTGTTTTTAAGTTGAAAAGCCTTTTATTTCTACCAGTGCCACTGTTGCATGCTGCATTGCACATTAAAAAACGATTGTGTCGACTGTTAAGAATTACAGAGACTGTAAAACATCATAAATGTACTTAACTTTGTTTTAAGATTTCACTAAATGAAGCCTTAGTTGAACTGTTGCAAAAAAAACCCAAAAAAACGCTAACTTGTAAGAAGAAGGCCAGGATTTTTATTTTTGGCATTGTGGAATGCGGGTTTTATTTTTTCATTAGGGAGGAGCAAGTGTGATTTTTTTTTTTTAATTTATTCTCAGGCATTTACTGTTTGATACTTTCTGCCTTCAAGTGCTTACATCAAAGTTTTGATTGGTGTAAATGAGTGGAACCTGGGATGCTGATCCTGTTTTTCTGGAGGTTTTTATGTCAAATTATGTTTCAAGCTTTATTTATATTAAAAGAATAATAATTTAAAAAATGGAAGTGGTTGCATTATTTTACAGAAGGTTCGTTTTTTTCCAGCTAGGAAACATCAGAACTAATAATCCATGCAAAAACATAATTCTTAATCTGAGAAGATTGAGAGAAGTTAGCGAGCAAGCACTGCAACGCATGGCCAAAAGAATTAAAAACTCTTTTCTGTTCATTAGCTGAAGTTAGCAAACTGTCACTGGACACATTTCTCTCTAAAATTCCGACATAATTTACAACTACAGCCTGTACTTTCCTGAAGTGTGAAGTTTTTTTTCCAAAATTATTGAATTGCTTTCATGAAACATTCATTGATTTTTCTTGGTACTATCAGACATTTTATGAACCTTAAAACATTTATGGAACTTTCATGGAAGTCACCCACCAACTACTTCCATCAAACCTACCAGATACTTTGGTGGAACCTTCCTAAAACTTTCATGAAGGCTCCAGGAAAGTGCCTGGTAAAAATTCCATGGAAATTCCAGGAAGAACATAGTAAATATTATGAATCTTCCTGAAATATTTTACAAAGTAGTTTCTAAATTCCTGGATCGTACAGGCAGGATTAGAAAAGGCCTCGCTACTACATTCAGTAGCATATTTGCATGGACAAAATGATAATAATGCAGTAAAATTTTAACATTAATTGATGCTTTTTTTTTGTTACACGAGGAATCAGGTAAGTGACACATTATTCCACTTTTACAGTCTGCAGTGTCATCTTTGTTGTTTGCAATGTTTTGAGGAATCCCCTTCCAGGTCAGGATGTGGAATTAAAATCATAAGTTTGATCATGTCAGCGTCTGCTTTGTTTATAACCAAAAAACCTGATGTGAAGTTAATACATGCAAGTTGATCCTGTCTGCCAGACTTCTTGCATCTTCATGGACTCGGCAGAAGCGGTCTGCTTTGTGATGCAGAAATAGAGCTAAACGCATGAGCTGTAAACAAAGAGGCAGATTTTTTAAATTTTTTTTAATTTCCTTCCTTCAAACTTTAGTTATAATTTTCACAATTCAGGTTTTGAACAGAGGTGAGATTTTGCTTCCTGACAGCAGGGGTCAGCAAACGCCTCCCGATTGATGCCGTTTCCCTCCACTGCAGCTTGAAAAAAATGATGACATATCAAGACTCACGTTTTCATGTCATGAATGGAGTGGCACTTTGAATGTTTTGTTCAGATATAGATTTGCTCTGCAGAATAAAGGGATCTGTTTGTTAAATCAAGTGTTTGGATACAAAAATTTTACGAGCTGAAAAATCATCAAGTTGAGAAGCTCCACTAAAGCAGAGGGGCAGGGGGGGCATTGGGGTTGTACCTCAATTATTTACCAAGGAGACCCTCAGTTGAGAGGGAGCTAGACGGTAAGGAAAGATCATGGTAAGGAAAGCCTGAAGATGGATTTATCTCTCTCCTCCAGTGATGGAGCGGCATTCTCAGGGAGATGAACCTGTGAGTCTTCTGTATCTTTAAAAAAAGATTATAGTTCTTGTGTGAAGAACTGCCTTTCGATCTGTCTGGAGACTCACCTTACAGTGTTGAGATGTTTGAAGATTATCTCCTTAAACTTACCAAATCAACCAGTTTTCAGTCCAGAGTTCAGCCGTGTTTTCATACACCTGCGTTGGATTCGACAACTGTAATGACAGCTTTGTTTGAAGCAGCTGTTCAAAGCGAAAAGCCAGCAACATCTGTGTGCCAGGAGAAGCGGGGGAGGAGGGAACTACAAAAAAAGGAGGCCACAACTGGAGGAGCACGTCTTCCCTTCATTTGCTCTCCTTTTCTATTTTTTTTGTTTTTTTCCTGAGACTGTTTCAGTCAGAGGACAGTGTGACGCAGCTGAACCCACACGTCAGCTTGGTTTTATCTCAGCCCTCTGAGAGGCTCAGCTCACAGGCACCAACGTTCAGCCTCGCGCTGCAGCATGACAAATCGTGAAACGGAATATCTACAGGGGCTGGGGTGGGGGAACAGAGTTGGGGGTTGAAACACGGGGAAAAATGCAGCTGAAGTCCTTCATCCAGCAGCTCAATTAACATTCGGTGTTAATTAAATCTCTATTGGCACATTTGAATGTTTGCCTAACAATTTATGTGTATGCGATTTATAAACCTGACAAAACTGTAAAAAAAAAATAAAATCGTGTTTTCCTCCATATGTGGGGAGGAACAAATTGCCCCCACACTTCCAGACTTCTTTTGTCTGTTTCTATCACCTCCCCACCCTCATCACAGACACTCTGACAAGATGGAAGCCATATTTGGAAGTGCTGAGAGTTACATTTACATACAAGATTCACACATTATGCACAGCAAAGGGAATGATCTGAGTAAGTGCTCGTCCGTGTCAGACCACCAATGTACAGGCCATAATTAGATTCATTCATGCACAAGGTCTGTCGCTGCGAGGGGTCCTGAATTCATCTGGCGGTAGTTTTGCATATCTTGCAGTTGATTCCAAAGGACAGCGCTTTTGCTTCGTATTGTAGAGAAGCTTTGGATTCACTCCGGTCGAACACCGGCTCTCCTCAGATTTACCCTTTGGTGACGACTTCACATATTCCAAAAGCATTTGGAATACGAATGCATTTTTGAGAAAGGGACTGGCTGTTGAGACTTCATTTTCTGAAAAGCTACAAGAACGCTGAAGACGTTTTTATAGCGCAGAACAAGAACGTTCTGACACATGTGAGCCTGTGTTATCAAAAGTACAACACAGGCTCACATGTGGGTGATTTGTAAAGTCTCACAACAGTGACTGAGAATCCATCCCATCCATTTTCTTGCACCCTTGTCCCTCAGTGGGGTCGAGAGGGGTGCTGGTGCCCATCTCCAGCTAACGTTCCGGGCGAGAGGCAGGGATCACCCTGGACAGGTCGCCAGTCTGTCGCAGGGCAACACAGAGACACACAGGACAAACAACCATGCACACACACACTCACACCTAGGGGCAATTTGGAGAAACCAATTAACCTGACAGTCATGTTTTTGGGCTGTGGGAGGAAACCGGAGTACCCAGAGAAAACCCACGCTTGCACAGGGAGAACATGTAAACTCCATGCAGAAAGACCGGGGCCGGGAATTGAACCCAGAACCTTCTTGCTGCAAGGCAACAGCTCACTGTGCTGCCCGTGACTGAGAATATTCGGAGTTTTTGAGAACGACAGACTTTGCGGAATGTTCGACATAGCTTGCGTGTCATCCGTTGTTGCTTTGTGTCTGCATGTACAGCTCAAGATGTGGATCACCTAATTATGTATTATGAATTAATGAATTGAAAATATCATTTTTGCATTTGCCTATTCTAATTTTTTATGATGTGAAACAGGTGTGACAAGAACACAGCGACATGGGAGAGATCCTGAAAGTCTTTTTGCAAGGGACTGCAGTTTGATTGCACATATTCTGCATGGACAGATAGTGTAACGTATGTCCAGTAGTGTAACCAGTAGTTAGTGTAACTAAGATTAAATGAAACCTCAATAACTCCCTCAAACAATCGCAAAAACCATTGACAGCAACAATGTCAAATCACATGTCATAAAACAGCAAAAATTCTGACATTTCTCTCTTTACAGCTATGTAAATTGTACAACAAAGAGCAGTAATCTCGTCTAATTTGCAGTATTTTCCTCCAGAGAAGACAGCAAGAAATTAATCAGATAGCCGCTGTCAGTGGGAATGTTCAGTAGAGCGCCCTGCTTTACTGATTGCCATTCAGCTGGGGTGAGGAGCACGGCCCCACAAGACAGCAGACAGTGTTCTGCTGTCAGGATGTCCCTGCTGATGTCAAGTCCAGGCCCATCTGCTGCTGCGGCTGCCTGTCAACCTGAGGAAACAACCTCCATCGTATGCGTCATCTCTTGCTGCTGCTCTATGGGGCTTGCTTCAGTTCAGATCAGTTCAAAATCCTGGCAGTTGGAAACTGATTCATTTTTAAATCGTCTGGAGGCTTTGTTTCTCTACTTTGCACCAAAGACGGCTCCGTAAGACAACGCGTCAACGTCACAGCAGAGTTTGGATGATTTTTGAAACCAAAATCAGGAAAACTGACTTGAATGCAATTAAATCTCAAGCTGTTCCGGTCTAGTAAAGTCTGAACTTGTCCCCCCAACCCCCACTGAAGTAGTCTGAGTGTTGAGGAAAAAAATGTTATGCTTTGGCTAGAAGAAGCAGCAAATGCTCATCCTCCCACGGTGAACGCGAGTAGATGGAGAAGCACGGCTCGGCACCCTTCCTGCTGTTTGTGACATGGTTGGTGTGACATGCCCACCACTACCCAGCTTGGGCTTGGACCCTGTAGGGGCGCTGTCTCTCAGAGTTATCTTTGTTTGACAGTTAATCACAACCCTTAAAGGAAAGGCATGCTCGATCATGGCTTTCTTCAGTCAAAATATACACAAAAGGTACATGCATGAGTGAGATACAGCATGGCTTTCTCTGACGGACAGTTTGCCTAACACAAACTGTTGTCTCTGGAAAATGAAATACATCAGTTTTTGTTTGTTTTTGGGGTTTTTTCCCACAATGGACACCTTTTTTTTATATTGCTTTTATGCAGGTGCCATTCAGAGGCAGTTGGTGCCCCATCACCTCCCAAAGCCACTTGAACAAACACAGTCCATCACTGAAGCTGTGTGCTTAGTGAACAGCCGGGACAGGAGATGAGGCTTGTTCTGTCTGGAAGGATGAGGTTTGTTCTGTTACGTCAAAGGTTTGGCCATGTGATTTATTTATGAACTCTGCATCATAGCATAGATTATGGGAGGGGGGCGGGGGGAGGGGGGCAAAGTGAGGCAATCGCTCCGACGGATGAAGCTAAAAACAAAGAGAATGGTTTGGTAATGTGATTATCCTCAGCGCATAGAAAATGCCACGAAAAATGTCTCAAAAATAAATATTTCATCTTTCATTGACTTCAAAGGCCAAATTTAAAATCTGCCTGAGACATTTTGTGTTAGCTAGATTTTACAAGCTTCATATTCCAGGGAGGGGCTGTAAGACATTGACAAAGTTCTGCCTTCAAGTCAAATAAATCGACTTCAATTTTGCATAAAAACCTATAGATGATGTCGTTGTTGCACAGCCCACATCTGAAACATTTACTCCCGTGCCATCCTCTGCTCTGGAAACAACCTGCCATTTGTTTTGTGCTGACATAAAAATCCCTCTGCATCTTGTGTGATTGATCGCCCGCTTACAGAAAACGGCTCCAGCATCTTGCTTCCAGTTGCAGCTCTGGTTCTGCCCTGTGTTCAAAAACAGACGACAGCTTGATTCTGACAACGTGGGCACCACACAGCTTCTTACCGCGTCGGTAAATCACAGATCAACGTCATAAGAGCAGAGCAAACGTGTGTGTGTGTGCGCGTGTGTGCATTTGCGTGTGTGTGTTTAAGTGTGTTCTGTCCCTGCAGGTTATAGCCGTCTCAGCATGGTGGTGGGGGAGATGAAGAACATCGGCTTTTCGGGAGCATGTTTAATGAAAGGGCGATTAAGAGGACGCGGGGGCGCATTCGGATAAATAAAATGCAGAATTATGCTATGGTGTTATCAGAGGTGTGCAGATGGGAGAAGGGAAAAAAAACCCATCTGCCTCCTGTGTTGAAAATTCTTTAGATTTAAAGATTATATTTACAGAGTTGTTGATGTGGCTCAGTGTGCACACAGTTTTAAAAAGAAAAAGCAGCCACTCTACCATAGGGAGTGTAATCAGGTTGATGCAGGGTGGGAATTTGGGTGAAAACAACCAGATTGCACATAAGAGAGACTCATGGCCAAAATCAGTGCAGCTCTGTGGAAAACTGTTAGACCGAAGCAACACTGACAACCTGCTTAGCATAGACTTTTCTTGCGATTATCATATCGTTTTGGAAAGTAGTGTGCAATGTTTGTTTGTTTTTTTTTGTTTCATTTTGTTCCTCCTATCCTTGAAAGAAGCAGACATTTGGAATGTTGATCAAACCAATGTTGGAGGACGTTTCATGCTAGCCATTTAAAATAGCCACTCACTATTAAAAGCATCTTCTATCATGATGCTGCCACTACCACTTGTCCCTGCTCTAGCCTTCTTTGTTCGGTGTTCATTTTCCTTCACATTTAGGATTTTACACCGTCATCCTTGCTGTGTCCCCTGCACGGTTTCTGTCTTCTCCAATACAGGTCTGTTAGTTTAGGTGGACAGCAAAGTCGTTGTGCTGTTTTGCCATGCTCTTTCCATTTTCATGGTTTCTTGTGTTGAGCAGCGCCTTGTAAAATGTGTCCACGGTCTTCACGTGGCCGCTTGTTTGCTAAATGTTCTCTAAGAGACCTTTGAAGCCTTCACGGGTCGTTAAATTACACACATGCGGACACCGTTTGCTGAGCAAAGCTTTGAAAGGCATTTGGCAGCTGGATTCTATTTAAAGGGTATCAAAGCAAAGTGCGGTAGATATCTATGAATGGCACAGTTTTCAAATATCTACTAAACATTTCAAAAACCAAGCATCAGATTCCTTCCATGTCAGAACTGCATGCTTCTCTGTGTTGATCTAACACTTACAACACCCCCCCCCCCCTCACCCCCCACTTGAATCCATTGGAGTGTGTGGCTGTAATGCCAAAAGGTCCCCGGCACTGCAGTAAACCTCTCTGTTGATCTGGCAGGCCTGAGTCATCCTGCTGGTCGTGCAATGTGACAAAGTGGTGGAAATGGGTAAGTGCTACTTTTGCTATTTGCACTTTGACTCAAGTTCATGCTTGAAAGTCCCAGAGTGAGATAAGTACTTTTTTTTTTTCGTTTCCTACGAGCAGTGAAGACTCTCAAATTATTTTCCAGTCTATTGCAACTGAAAGTTAAAAGGACTTATAGTCAAATCTGAAACATACACATTTAATTAAATTTGGTGTGTAATGTGATGAGAAAAATTCAATATTTTAGTGCTATTTAACATATAAAAATGAGTTAAATGCTTAAAATTAAATTCAAACTGATGTAATCGATTCAGATCCGTGCCAGTCTGAGTCTGAAGGGCTGTCACACAGTTAGCTACTGCTAAGTTGCTTTATGAATAGGTGTGAATATGGTTTATGTTTTATCCCTAACAAAGCCAGCCAAGCTCACCATGTTGGTGTCAGGACGAAACAAACACACAAAGTGACAACTGTGTTTACCTGGCGACCCGCAAACAGAGTCTGACAGGTGGGTTTGTCTTCCTGCCTCGACCCGTGTCTCCACTTACAGTGATAGACGGGGATCAGGTGAGTCAGAGAGAGCCGGACCGTCTCTTGTCTGGTACTGAGTCATCAGCAGATGACCCACTGTCAATAAAAAAAAAAAAAAAAAAAACTGGATTCGAAGAGGAACACTGAGCATCTGCCTGCATCTCAATGTGTGTGTGTGTTTGAATTTCTGTGTGGGTAGGTGTGTGTTTTTTTTCTCTCTCTCTTTTTTTTTTAAGGCGCTGATGGCAACTTTCCACTGTGATCATCCAGTGTCGTCTGACTGCACAGCTGCGAGTTTTTGCAGCTCTTCATCTCTGTTTGCAGATACACGAGTCACACAGACGTGTTGAAGACGCTCAAAGGAGCGCCTCACTGATTCAAGCTGCATCCCTCTTGGAGACCTAATGTTCCCTTCATGTTCCATATGGAGAGCTTTTGGTAGCAGCAGCAGTAAAGAGGTTAACTAATTCCTCTGCTTTATGTTAATCTTTCCCTGTCATCTAAATTAGCCTTCAAGTATTCAGTGGGGAGATGAGGACATGTGTTGAAATATTAGAAGAGCAGCTTTCCCCAGTATTTCACCTTTACCTTCTTGAAAAACATGGTTCGACACTAAGCTATAATTAATTTCATTGTCTGTGTCCCTATGGCAACTGAAAATTGCCACGCAGGACATAATTACAGGGTTCTGCTTTGTGTCTAAAAATTCACGAAAAGTCAACCGAATGTTTTTTTTTCGGCACATCATCCCCCGCCCCCTTATTTTCCTTTCGTGAGCCACAGCTTTAAGGACCACAACATTTCCAAACACTGTCAAAGAGGAGCAGAGCAGCACCTGTAAGCTGTTCATTTTTTAAAAACCTGTGATTTGATTTGATCTTTTGCTGCAGCTGCAGTGTAATTTAGCTTGTTGGGTGGGTGGGAATTTAACATTGTGCTCAGAAGTTAGCCAGCTGCTAGCTGCTGATTGTTGCATTGAGTCACGTCGTGACATTTAAAAGCAACATGCAATTACAGTTAATGATGTGAGAGCAAATATCATGTTTCCAGACCAGAAATTATAACTATATGGCATGTGAAGTTTGGTAGCGTTCAAGGTTAAGTGGCTAGAGTATAAATTCACAATGTGTAATAATAATAATTATTATTATTTTAAAAAGACAGACAATATTTTTAGTGGTTCATGGCACTTGGTGCAAAGCACTGTTTAAACATATCGTGCCTTTTTAATGTCTGGTTTAGTCCCAACATTCATTAGTTTTAGTCTTTTTAGGAATCACTTGTAATAACTGAACTTCATAAATAAGTTACACTATTGTTTCAGATCTCTGGATACAATAATCTGATATATGCGATATTTCTTATCCATGTAGACGACGTCTGTTTGTATCTGTCTTGTAAACTGCACCAACTGGAGAGGACCAAAGAGAAAAAAAGATTTTTTTCTTTTCTTTTTATCATCGTAACACAACAGCTGTCTTGGACCTGCAATATCAGTACAAGTTCAAGCCATCTATTGTGCAGAAAAGGAAAATATAAGGTTCTAAATATAAGGTGTTTCATGTTTCCTCATTGGCCTCAAATAGAGGTACTACTACATCCTGTTGTCTTGAGGTTGCAATCTACAAAGAAAAAAGCGCTACCTCTTGTTTAATTGCTGGCCGACGGTTTTGTCTTCTGTGATAACGTTGCTCTGAGGCTGCTGCCAGGAGCTGTTACCGTCATCTGCTCCTCAGCACAAGCAGGGGAGGCTTTTATCTTGCCTGTTGATTTAATAACACGACGACTGCGTTGTCGACAGACCACGTATGCAAACATGAGCAGCGGAGGGAGGGAATCCATAGCTAATACAAATCTAAACGCAAACAGTTATTTACATTTTGCAACCACTCTCTTTCTTGTACAATGGCAGACTTTCCTGTACAATGATAAAATTCAGCAGAAAACTGAAAACACACCGAAAAGGCAAATCTTGCGACTTTGCAGTCATGAAACCACATAAGAGTGTTGCTGCACAAATAAAACAATTTTTTTTTAAATGTTTGATTTTGAAAAGAGCATCCAGAATGCAACCTGAGGAACCTGTAGATAAGCTGCTTAAGCGTTAAGCTTCGATTCTCTGCAGGAAAGCGTATGAGTCAACAGCATTATTTTTTTTAAACGGTTTTATGCATTTATTTTTCTGTCCTAAATCCCACAAAGATCTGAGTCAGGGATTAAAAAGGAGATGCACTGTCTCCAAGCCAAAGCCAGTATGCTCTTAGATACACATGCAACACCTCGCAACAGAACATATTTAATTTCTCTCACTTTTATGTATTTCATTAGATTTTTATTTGAACGTAACACCAAATAATGCTTGCTTGAAAAATGAAGAGAACTTGATACATGGTTTTTGAATGAAGCTATAAAAATTGTCATGTACATACATATTCAGCCCTTCTCATACACATTATAACATTTCACATGATTCATAGATAGATATCCATTCATTCAGCAGAAATACAGCTGCCTTTACCACTGCAGGTACCTTGAACCCACCATCGCCTTAGTGAAACATGGTAGTGGCAGCATCATTCTGTGAAAATGCTTTTCTTCAGTAAGGTGCAGGGAGCCCAGTAAGATCATGATGTGAAGATAGATAAACCAAAAACACACAGCTAAATGTGTGGTCGAGAGGTTAAGATGGAAGCATTTTCACGTGCTGGTGTGTCTCAAAATGGGTCCAATTCAAAGTGAGAATCTTGAAAAATTGATTATTAGAGATGCAGTCAATCAAATCTGACTAACTGAGCTGTTTTCACAGATCAGGAGACAAAAACCGTTTCTAGAAGTGCAAAGTTGATGGACATATACCCAGGGGACGTTGGAGTTGTGATTGTAGCAGAAAGGGGTTTTAAAATATGCATAGGTGGGGGACAAATTTTATGCATAATGTACTTTAAAAACAAATTCTAATTTTTCTCCCACCTACTAATTGTGTGTCTGAAAACCTAATTAACCTTCCTCTGGTGTTAGCTTTCTCCTGCCATCTGTAGTGTTAGCGGGTCATTTTGGACCCGTGTATTAAATCAGCCATAAAATGCCCTAAAAACAATCTTTTATCATCCAATGTTTTTCTTAACTCTTGTTTAGCTGGTTGGGCTCCCTTATCCATGAAAAGATTGGTTTTAATATTTTTTTGTGGCCCCCTGGGCCTTTGTTTTAACAAAATACCCCTCGTTTTCAATGTCTAAAAAGTGGTCAAATGAACCTTAAGAGAAGAAGGCAACAAAATAATCAGTTGTTCTGTTACCTGAGTGTAACTGAGAGATATTAAAACACATTTCTTAAATGTTCAACAAAAAAAAGATTTTAATTTTAATATTATCAAATATAGCAACATCTATGGTGTTTCGGGTCATTTTGGACCCGTATATATTTACTTCAAGAAAAGGGCAAAAACAAGTCTTTTTTTTCCCCACACAATAGAACTTTAATACAATATTTAACAATATGAAAAACAGAACAGTCATAAATAATAACAAATTACAATAAAACAAAGATTTGCAAGGTCAAATAAACAACCAATTGAGAAAATCACATCAAAAGAAATCAAGTACTTGTTCTATAAATACTCTGTGCAAAGAACATGCCTGTGTGTGTGTGTGTGTGTGTGTGTGTGTGTGTGTGTGTGTGTGTGTGCGTGTGTGTGTGTGTGTTTAGATGCATGTGTTGCAAAAAGTGACACTTTTAGTGTGTTCTTTACAGATATATTTGTTGCAGGTGAAGCACACTATGTAGGTTTTTCTGTCCATATTGCTAGGGCAGACCTGACACCTCTTTCTTTTTGAGCGAGGTGGTCTCACTGGCATTGTGGCTGTGGATGGAGCGCTTGAGGCAGGGCTGGCTGCTGAGGGGGAAGGTGATGCTGATGCTCTTCTTGTTGCTGTGGATGTGGATGGCGTGTTTGGTGACCACTGCAGCTGTCTGACCAAGTCTGCAGCAGCTGGCTCTCGGGGCACCCGTTCCCGTTGCTCAATGTGCGGCTTGACAAGGGAATTCCCGAGCTCCTCAAGAAACATTCTCCGCTTGGTGTTTTGGGTTGAATTCCACCCTTGGTGAATTTGGGTCCACAACACAAATGCATTGTATGCAGACACATTGAGGATGTTGTAAAACACAACCATTGGCCATCTCCTGGTCATTCGCTGGCAAGTGTAGGTGGCAATCAGCTTGTCCAGATTGTCCACTCCTCCTTTGTTTTTGTTGTAGTCCAGGATGATTATGGGCTTTTTGTCACTTATCTCCATCGCTAAAATCCTGTGTGTCCTCTGCCTCATTTGCAGCAAAGATGTGATCCAAAGCTTCATTTACAGTGAATCTTCTCCTCATTGTTGCATCCTGTGAATTGGAGATGTGTACTCTGCAAGTCACCACGTCTACACTCAAATGGCTTGACAAGCCTGGAAATGTCTCCCTTTGTTTGTTCTCGCAAAAAGTCAAAGAGAAAAGCCCCTAAATGAACTTCAAGTGGTTGGAGGAAGAGGCTGTTGGTTGATTGTGTGTTTATGATTTAATTTTTGGCATTTTTTTATTGTTTTATAATCGAAAATTTTAACCGGGTCACAAATGACCCAAACACCACAAAAGTCATTTTTTTCACCAGAGCACTTTATAATTTAGTAAAAAAAAATAAATTTATTTTACTTTGTTTAAATCGAAGTCCCTGACAAAGTCAAAAAGTTTCAACGCAAAAAACAAATGTATGAAGTACTTTTATGCATGCTAAAACTCAAAACGGGTCCGTAGGGACCCTAACACCATAGGAAGGTTAAGTACATCTAAATCATATTAAAACGAGTGATTGATGGAACGACATCTAATTTTAACACTTGATGTTAAGTTCTAGCACGTAAACGTTCAACTGCAGCATTTTACCATACGGTATATAGTCCTAAATATTACATATAGCAACCAGCAGCATGCTCACCTTTACATTAGTCTGTATCAGGCACCAAAAATGACTAAATGTTGTGTTTATTTGTTCCTGTGGTTGTTAAATCTGTGTTTCTGACATCTGGTTTTTATGATGTTTACTACCAGTCTCGCGGAAAACACCTCATAAACCTGCGATGACGGCCGATGCGAGCAGAGAGGCTGCAGAAAAACAGTAAAGCTTCAGGCCGTAAAACTAAATCAATGACATTTGAGCCGGAAAACACTGGACCATAAAGCAGAAGGCAGCAGTTTTGACATCACCAGCACCGGTACTCTGCCACACCGAAGTCTTAATAAGCGCTTCTGAACACTCAAATATTTTTTCCATAATTCCCTTGGATTTGCAGCTATTTCTGCAGTATTAGCCGACGTTCAACGGACGATGAAATGATACATTCAGTTTGGTGCTGAATTCCCAGGACGCGTCTGCTGCTTGCCTGCAGCCTCTGGGGTCAGTGATAACAACACATGGGTGCTACCTGATCCATCTGGCTACGTCACCATATGACTCATACCTTATTTTGTCGTGACTCTCTGTTCTCCTCTCACTCTCTCCCACATTTGTCCCAAATGCTCTCTTGAACGCACCAGCACACTTTGGCACAAATATACAATTTTACCTCATCCTTTTCACTGTCATTGTTTGTCTGAGAGCAAGAAAAAGGGCTAATGTTTACATTATAATCAGGAAAGCTGGCATTCTTAGAGGGATATGTTGAGGTCTGGGTGAAAGCACGATCAAGCAGCATGACCCAATTACTTGTGGCAGGGCTCATTCTTGTCCTGGGCTTTAATTTTGCATTTTGCAAAAAAAAAAAAAAAAAAAAAAATCCTAGAAATAGCACATTCCACACTTTCAGAATGCCGTGTGGTCTCTGTGCTGTTCTGCTGACAGCTGCTCCGCTCACATAAGACGGCATCCTCCGGGCCAGGCCCTCGTGGAGAAGAGCGAACGTGCGAACAAGAGGAAGAGAGTTGCAGAGCGGAGCAGTTGGTGGGGTGTGGATCTGTCTCGTTTTAACATGTGCTAAGGACGCTGCTTGAAACCAAGAGGAGGAGCTGCAGAAATTAGGGCAGGGAGTTCTTCCAGCAGCTCCTGAAAATGCCTTTGTGAGACCAAACGAAATGTCTCCTGCTGTGCAAGAGTCCTTCATGATGATTTTTAAGGGGACTGGCAAATAAATTAATCTAATCTCCTCACAGATGGCAAATACTGCTACAATCGCTCAGTCAGTTCTAACCAACTAAGGCGTACGCTGGTTCATCTAACATACTAACAGCTACATTTCTGTCCAACACAGAGGATGTTCCATAGCAACATATCCAAATGACACCACGAATTGTTATCAAGCATTTCTGATCCAGCTCGTTTGCTTTTGCTGCTCTTTTTTACATTTTTATCTGGCCATATGGCTAAAGTTGGGCAGAGAGATGTTGGAGTCGGCAAAATGTCTCAAGCTAAACAATTATGATCATGGTTTATTTTTGTTTCAAAAGAGAACAAATCAGAGCTAATATAACAGAGCTACTCCAACATGCTGCCAGCGTAAGCTGCGCAATTCTGGAACTAGAATGTGCCATCCCAATGGTCCCAATAACGCCAGGAAGACACATAAAGAAGGAACTGCTGCTGCCAAGCTACATTAAATATAGCAACTTCATATGCTTCATTTAATGCAGGTAAAGTTGCAACTCTTGGGGAATGTCCTCACCTGCTTGCATATCCAGAGTCTGTATCTCAGGTTCTTTCAGACTGAAGGGAGAGGATTTGCTCAAATCAACTTTTAAAGTTTTGACGCGTATTATCAGTTGAACTTGGTTCTGAACTCTGAGGAAGTTTTTACACCACAAGAAGATCCTTTGACTGATATGTAACTTCGCGTTTCGCCTCTGAAAAACCGGTTTGTCTTTTTTTTCCCCCCAGTTTTCATCGTCGCGTTTCCTAGTTACACAGAGTCAGCAAGCCTCCCTCTGTAATTCCTGCTTCCTTGCTCCGTATGAGATCACCCATCTCCTCCTGCTCCATCTGTTCACTCAAAAACAGCGCATGGGGTTACTTTGTACACCACTGCTGACTTGCTCCATCTGGTAACGAGCCCGCGAAAGGCTAATGCCCACCGGGAGAGGTAAGGCGGTCAATAAGAGGAGCCGTAGCCTGTATTCGGCGAGGTCGATGAGGAATTTTGTCTGGCTTCCGATGCGGAGGCGTCGGAATGATGATAAACTCCCTGGAGCCCGATGGTTATAGAGAAGTAACATGGCATAAAATGAACAAGTCTTGTCTGTTACACATCTATTTTAAAATTAAGCTTTCAAATTTTTGAGAAATGTTCAGTCAGGGAAGGAATTTAAACACGCGGAGAAGGTGGTGTTGAGACACTTATATTTTTAGCCTCATTAAAAGGTGCTGCCAGAAATGCCTGAGGATAGCAAACTGAAACATTCTTGTGGCAGATTTATAAAAAGTCTAACTATTGTGGAATTTTTTATTTTTTACAGTTTTTAAAAATAAACCAGATTTACATTCTTGAATTCATGACTAAACCAGGTGATTGAATTGCATCTATGCTCAGAGCCTCAGAAATCTGACTCAGCAGTAGCCTCTGCAGAAGTTGTGGTTTAGCCTGCTGCTGACCACGGCTTCACAGAGCAGATTTTACGCGTTTATCCCCTGCGGGAGTGACATTTGCTTTCTAAAGTGACTGTGTTTAGCTCTCATTGTCTGGATCCTTCACCTTTTTAGCGCATACACATCAGCTCAGCGGTGGCTTTTATGTCATGGCAACTGTGTTTGTGAAGGTAAAGCCAACAGGCTCGGCCAGGGCTTTTAAATCAATACCCTGTGGTACCAGGCAACAAGTGCTGTTTGAAAAAAATGAAAATAAAAATGCGCCTTTCAACTAAACTTAGACCCAAACAGCCCTGAACTAAAACACTGAGGGATCATCTGGAGATGGAGCAGCTGGACAGAAAACATCTGTAGCTAGTAGTGAGGAAGAAACAGAATATTACAGCTATGACTTGTTTTCTCTCCCCGACAGAAGAGACTGAAACAGCAGTGGCTCTTGATTAATTAACTAAGCCTATTAATTCGTCTGCATTGATCTCCTGTCACCCGGGAAGGTTTGTTCTGTGACTACCACACATGAACACACTGACAGTCGTGAAATAGAAGCTGAGATTTATTGTATAATTGAAAATACTGTGGACATATTTTTTGTGGACATATTTTCACCTTATGTTTTAGTGTTGTTTTAGTTGGATGGAAGATGAACCTCCACCCAACTCTCAACTCTTTTGCAGTCTTCATCAGGTTTTGTGTCCTGTTACCAATGTTCCTTGGCAAACCTCAGTCTGTCTTTACATGTTTTCACGACTATTTACTGTCTATCTATTACATAAATCCACAACAAAGTGCATTAAAGTTTGTGTATTTATTGAAACAAAGTTCAGGTGGGTGAATACGGTTTACTTTGGTCATGCCATAAATTTTTGCCCACTAGTAAATGTACTGAACTTTTCCAATGATTTTGACATTAAATCACTTTACACTAGAGTCACATTCACCCATTCACACACACATTTATACACCAATACACAGATCGGTTGGCACTTTGGGGTTAAGTGCCTTGTCCAGGAGCACATCGACATGTAGCAGGAAGAATCAAACCTTCAACCTTGCGATCACAAGACGACTACGCTCCCTACAGAGTCACAGGAAGCTTTACTTCCAATCCAAAAATGTTTTATTCTTCCTTTACTTTAATAAAGCTAATATGTAATAACAGCAGGAGTGCATACAATGATAAATGGGACAGTTTTTTTATTCAGTATGTTTAACATGAAGTTTCCAGTCAAGCCGTTATCCACCGTAATAAATCACCTTCACATCCGACCTTCTTTGCTCCCCCTGTTCCAGCAGACAGCACCGCTTTGCAACAGACGGTGATTAATCCCCTATCAAATAATGTATCATGCTGCTTTAACAATCTAACTTTGGTCTGCACTGTTATTACCGTCTCATGTCTCAGCGCCAACACAACAGTTTGGGGAAAGAAGTCATCACGAGGCAACTATTATGCCCTCATGTTGCTGTCAGGCCAGAACGAATGTGGCGTAAATGATGAAGATGATCAATAACTCGATTCTGAGCGGCTTCTATTTTTTGAGCACAACTGACTTCGAAGGACACATTTATTCTCAGGAGCTGAAGTCAATTTGGTTTCAATCTGTCTTTGTTTGAGTCTGGTTGCATTCAAGGCCTCGACTGGTACACCGCTGCGGACTTTCAATTAGACAGAAGATCCATGTACAGGGATTGCAAAATAATAATTTTGCATTTTCATCCTCGGTACCAACAGCCTGCTTTAACGCAAATATCAGAGTGAAGCAACCACAGAGAGAACAGACATCCCAAAATTTGTGTAAACACGTAAGTCTGGGATTAATCATTTGCATAATCGCTATTTCCTATTTCAAGCTCCAGGAAAGATTTTCTTAAGAATTATCATTTTAAGTTATGTAATTTTTGGCTAATTGCTTTGAACATTTTATTTGCAAATAACTGGCAAAAAGAGGAACTGACTCCAAGTCCTCTGTGATGTAGCCATATTAAAAGCTATGTTTCTCCTTTTCAATAAAGTGTTCAGACATTAGATATTAAATCTGTTCCTAATTATGAGGAAGTACAGAACAAGATGCAACATGCAGTGTGAAGTGTTCCTGTAAAATGCGCCTGCATATCATTCACATCCTTTTTTTTCTTCAAGTAGAAACCAAATCAAAGTTTGTTAGCTTAACATAGTGAAAGGCAACAACACTGATTTAATCACGTCCTAGAGACGCTTTGCTGTTTTCAAAACTAAAGATTCATCATCTGTTGTTTAAAATATCAGATTGAGTTTCTTTTTCTGGCTTTTTGGTTTAGCCTATCCCAGGTTTGAGTTTCCAATTTGCATCGTCACATCTCGACATTTGCAGGGTCCTAATAAAACACAGTGATCGGTGCTCTGAGTCTCTCCAGCATTGACAGCCCGTGGTGTTCTTCTCACAGCCGGTGTGGTGTCAGGAGCATTACGTAAAACTGCTGCTACTGCATTAAGTCGGTCTGTGGCAGAAGTCAGAAAGCGAACGGGTCAGTGAGGACCAGAACTGGACATGCCCTGATTTCACCCTAATGCAAGGTTAACATCTCCTCGCTGTTAATGTAAGGTTAAGTAGAGGATGAGATCAGTGATGAGTACAGATTAAGTTCCCCTAATGGGGGTCTTTGACATTCCTGCTCCATAAATACCATCTTTAGATATATATTAGACTAAGTTCTCAAAATGACCACTTTTACCTCTTTTTTTATTTTGCCCTCTATCATGTGCTGAGTGACCTACTCCGACCTCTTCCTCACAGCCGTGTCTCATCTAATTTTGAGTTACTTATTACTTTCCATCAAACGACTGCCAAGACTGAGAGGAAACTTCATTACGGTTTCTATTATAGAAAGGCTTAATCAGATTTACAGGAGCTCCATTATTATCTTCGAAGCCTAAATTTTACTCCTACACAAGCTGTTTATTGGGTCCACTGCACCGCAGCTTTATTGTTGTGTCTGTTGTCCCCCCAGTATAACACACGAACAACCTCTCTTTTGGGCTCAGATGCTGCGATGATTACTCACTCCATATGCCTGACTGGACAGACGAACGTCCATCCGTGATGAAATTCGAAAATGTCTCATCCACTTAAGTGCTCTCTTATGATATTTTTACAGCTTCCGGTCTGTCCAGCCCACACACAGCAGCTAATGGCGCAGCTGTCATTTCGGTCCTCAGAGAAAAGGTTCAGCGTTTCAGCTCCTGTCTCTCAAAGTAAATAAAAGAGATGAAACGTAGCTCAGGTGATAGACAAATTATGCATTTATCATCCGCTGTCATGTCAGAGTGTGTACATTGATTCATGTTGCTGGGGATGTGCGGCGCCTTCGTGCTTCTTGAAATTGTTCAGCCTCTAAAGAGTTTTATTGCCAATTTATGTGACAGACCAACACAATGTAGTAAATAAATAGAACTGGAAGGAAAATAAGATACATTTTTAGTTTCTTTTTTTTCTCCAAATGCATATCGGAGAAGAATGGTATGCAAGTCTTTTAGGGTGCGTGTCTACCAGCTCTGCACTGGCCAAAGCTGTAATTCCAGCCTACCCAAATTGCTTTTTTTTAACAGTGGTTTGATAACTGCTGTTTAAAGTAGTTTCTTGATCATGACAGTGAACTCACTCTTCTCCAACAACATTCATAGTCAGCGACCTCAATCCATTAGAGTGCCATTAAGAGTGTGGAAACGAGATACCATGGATGTGCAACTGACAAACCTGCAACTTTGTAAAGCCATCATGTCAGAAACTAGGAATGTTTCTGACACTTTGTTGAGTCCATGTCATGAAGGATTATGACAGCCCTGACAGAAAGAAGGGATTCCTGTACCCTAGGCTAGCAGGATGCACATTACATTTGTTCTGACACAGCTTGAAATGCTGCATTGAAATCTTCTGACACCACTAATAAGGTAAAAAGATTTTTTAAAAATCCGAAGCTTTAGTTTCATTCAGTATGCCACATCTTAGACAGACAGAAGACATCCTTTTCATTTGTTTTATTCTTAGACAGGGTGAAAGAGAGCATCAAATCTAGAGTGCCTCAAACTTCCCTCGCTCATTCATAATTTAAAATGCTCCATTTAGAGCACATCTCTGCCCTGGCCTATTTGGTATTCATATAAGTAAGTACGAGGCAGTGTATGATTTTGTGTGTGTGTGTGTGGGGGGGGGGGATGGGGGGGGGTAAGTACACGACAAACAAAAGTGCCAAAAGCTAGCAGCTAGCTCCTGGGGATGAGCTATTCTAGGAGTGATATCTGTCAGTACCTTCAAGCAGAAGAAAGTCTGGCTTTGACATAGACAGCTGGCGGAACCTTAACATGGTGTACATTCAGACAGAGGAAACGGTGACCCACTTTACTGGAAAGCAACATTACTGTACTATTTTAACTTTAGATCATGTGATTCGGCAAATCTTTTGTGCTACACGATGGACAACGGTTGTTATCTTGTTAGCAAAAAACATACACAGCTGGCAGGTTTCCACGCCCGCATGCTTTGACAAAACAGGAACCACGTGCGTTCACTTACCACCCACAAGCAACTCGGTTTCACTGTTTTAAAAAAGCAGAAAAAAGTATTCTTTGTTCGCTTCATGTCAGTGACGAGCCTTCTCTCACCTTATGAATTTTCCAACTCAGGCCGTCAGAGTACAAGAAGGGATTGGAGTTTCTCCTCCTGCGCTGTGACAACAGAAATACAGCATAACTACCTGATCGATGACAAATGGCTGAGGCTTACAGTGGGGTGATGAATAAGTACCACATCTGTAACATTTAGGAGGGAGCATACTGACAAGCAAATAAAAACCCACATGCAATCAATACAAATGCGCTCGGGGGCTCTCACATTTTCCCAAATAGCCTACAGGAGTAATCTACAATTCCATTTGTAGCTGAGAGCATCTCATTGGAATATATTGAGCGAAACTGCTGCTGCAGGTAAGGAATTACCGTCTGTGTTTACTGTGACTGAAGCTGGTCCTCTTAGCATGAGCATTTGAAAGCAAAAAAAATAAAAAATAGCTCCAGGGTGCATGAACAGAAATGCCTCAAATTTCAGCCCTGGACAAGGTCTCACTGTTTGCTTCGATGTTAAATCACAGGGATCATAAAAACAGTCACACTGCTATATTTATCTCTTTCAGTCTGTGAAGTGTTGTTTGTGCTAATTGCTCCAAAAGCTCATAGCCAAGGCAAAAATAGAGGCAACTTTTTTCTGGAAAAGAGCATTTGTGCGACTGAAAATGCCACTGTGGCATTTGCATATTTTTTTTATCATGCAAACCTCAGGAGAGAGGTGTGCTACACACAAAAAAGGAGCAAAATGGCTCAACTGAAATAGACAGAATAATACAACATTGAAAAACATCCGTCCATCTGTAAATCTGCTGCAGGTACTTCTCACATAGTTGCTTGCCCTGAGAATTGCCTTACTCCTTTTTAATGTAAATTCATAGAGTTTTTGGACATTTTTTTAGTCCATATTCCCACGATAGCATCACACAGTTCCTGCAAATTTGTTGACCGCATGCAATGAAGGGGATTTTATGCTGCCGAAGGTGCTCTGCTGGACAGAGATCTGTGGAAGACAACATTGCAACACTGCAATGCTGGGACAGTACAATGTTGCATTTGTTGCCTGTTTGTCAGCTTCAACTTTATGTTTTCTCTCAGTTTTTTTCTAGAAGCTACATCTGGTCTGGCATTTTGTTTAGCTGAGAAGTCAACAGCACAATGCAGCCCACAGTCCACTCAAACTACATGTACACCACCACCATCAGCACGAACCACTATGTTTTCATGAGTTTTACTACAGTCTAGTGCAGGTCAATATGATTCCTTTGGGCTTCATTCTCAAAAGATAGCTCTGATTTGTCAGATTGTGTCTAACCAGCCTATGCAACATCTAAATGTATTCAAATAATTGCACTTCACACAAGTGTAATAGATCAAACATCAGAAATGATGCTTTCTAGTATCTACTGCACCTCAGCTTAAAGCTGTCTCTCCTTATGCAATGTCTGATTGAACCATCAAACATAGAAGATGTAAACCTAAACATGCACTTAAAATAAATACATCTAGCCTTACTCTTACATCACCAGAGATTTTTTATTTTATTTTTTATTTTTTTAGGAACAACAGAATCATTTGGGTGTTTTATGAGATCGGAAAATACCTCCAGTATTTTAGACCCCTGAGCACCTCCTCAGTAGTCTGAACTAATCCCACGCCCTGGATGATAAAATGAGAAGACAGGGCATGATTGCCTCCCAGTTCTCATATTAGTTCAATGAGCTGTGAGGCCATGCAGAGTTTACAGTGGACATTTTCATGCTTTTTTTTTTTTCTAAATTTCTCAAACACTAAGTGCTCAAACAGCCCTAGGATGGGTAATTGCTTGTGCTGTTATGGCTTTATACATATTAATATCCAGATGGATGGCTATTTGTAAGAAATATCTGAATTTGTATTCCCTTCATCGGGATGGGGATCCACTAATTCAGTTCAGAAGAATCTACTGTGGGAATGAAAACATGTGGTCAACAGGATTTGCTGTCATGTCAAAAAGAAAGTGCACCCTCATAAAGAGGAGGATATTAAATGACGGGGAAACATGGGGTTTTTAAATGTTTGCCTGAATGAACCAAGATTTATAGAATAAGGTTCTTAGGAGAGATGAGATAAAAATGGAAATGTCTGTCCAATATGCACACCATACAGCATATCAGCACAAACTCACACCAACTATCCAGCATAGGAGTGGAGGTTTCTCATTTACCCTCTGAAGGCAAGTGCCTCCCACGTAAACAGTGCTGTTTTCATTGAGGAATTGAAGAATATAAAATTCTATTTTCATTCCAACTCATAGTACTTGGATTAGTTTACTTGAAGCTCTGGCAGTGTCAATGACGTGTACTATCAGTTTTACAACAAACCAAAAGAAAAAAAAAGAAAAAATTTAATGAATAATGCCACCTTAAAATATTATTTTAAGGGTTAATGTCACCTTAAAATATTATTTTAAGGGTTCACTCAACTGTTTTTGTTTCGCAGTTTGTAACTGTGCTACCTGTCATGTGCAGAAAACAATTACGCGGGTTTTCCGACCACAATTTCCGTCATTAATAAGCAATTACATTACACGCTCATTCCCTACTGGCAGATTTATTGTGATTGCATGGAGCTTTATGCAGATGTTGACACAGAGTTAATTGCTCCAGCGTTGCAAATCACCTTCTGTGGTCCTCCATGATAATTAAAATCGCTGTCATGTTTCAGAGCCAGTGGCGTTACAGTCTTACATTACCAGCTGGGAATCGTGGTGCATTGCCTGGGGGGTAAACTTCACAACCTAATTTAAGTTCTATAAACCTGCTGCATGAAGAGACAATATTATCACATTATTTTATTGTGGTCCTGCTGTTTTCATTGCTGCAAGCATTTACCTTTTTTTTCCCCCCAAAGTATCTGTTTAGTCCAAGGCAGAATGGTTGTGTTAGGTACTTCCCTCATGGGAAGTCAAACAAGCTGAACTTCCCATGTGGGCCATCCTGAAGCAAATTTCAGAAATTCAAATGAGTTTAGATACAAACACAACTCTGGGATTAAACATGTAGTTCTTTCATATTCATCAATTAGACATATGTATCTCTAACCAGCATCCCTGATGCCTGCAGAGAAAATACCAGCATGATGCTGCCACCACCATGTTTCAGTCATGAGGAAGTCATCATGTTCAGGGTGGTGTGCAGAGCTAGCTTTCCTCCAGACACTGCCTAGAGTTTTACACAAACGTTAATTTGATTTCAGATAGGGGCACATGAAAGCAACTGCCTCCAGTGTGATTTATTTAGGGGTATTTGATTAAATAGGGCAGAAAATGCAAGCCACACTTTTCAAGCCACACATAAAAAAATGTTTAAACTATGTTTCATTTTAATTCCACCTCAGAAGTAACTACTTTCTGATAGCTCATTATATAAATTCTCAAATACATACACTAAAGTTAGTGGTTGTCACATGACAGAGTAGAAAAAAAAGTTCAAGAATTGCAAACAGTAAGTATTTATTATCAACTTTTTTATTATTTTTGGTTAAGTGACTGGAGCAAAAATAAATGAGTGTTGCACACAAAAACAGAACAGCAAATTAGGGTTCTCAGGAGCATTAATAATCGGATTATAACTTCATGAAAGGAATATCCAAATTCAACTACAAAAGATGGTTTTAAAGAGGAAGTAGATCTGCACTCATATCAGAAATGTAACAAGAACACCCTTTTTTTTTGTTGAAACAAACATCTTAAAGAAGGAAGTAAATGAATGTGCTTTTTTTTTTCCGGGCTATATTATTATGATGATGATGATGATTGCGGCCGGCCGACGTGCATCCTCTTCCTATTTTGCCACTATTGGAGAAAGACGAATGAGAGCAAATGTAGCTGGGGGGGCGGAAGGGTGGGATTTAGACTGAAAAGAAGAAACCGCTGGCTGTGACAGCCACCTTTGCTTCCTCCCCCCTCCATCATCATCATCATCATCATCATCATCATCATCATCATCATCATCACCCGCCTCGCCAGCAACAGCAGCTTCATATTCATCGGCGGCAGAAGCAAAGGCAGAGTTGGTTAAACAGTTTGGAGAGGAAGAAGAAAAAACAAGTAGTCTTGTAGACGTCTTGAAGAGAAGCTCCGCTCCAGGGGGAGGGAACATGGGGGAATGGGAGCTGCAGATGGGCAAGTGCAAGGATGAGGAATTCCGACCAAATCTGCTTTTATGACACAGACCTCTGCTTCATCCAGCATCATTAGGAATTCATTAAAAAACACCAGGTAAGATGTTTTTTTGTTTGTTTTTAAATAACATTTTCTTACTCAAAAAAAAAGGGGGGTTTTGATGCAAACGACTGTCAGAAAAGATATGGATTAGCGATCCCTTAAAATTATATCATTATTGATATGGTGCTCGTTAATTAGAAGAATTGCTCGTATTTTTATCCTGCAGTTCGTGAGGAGAAACGATTTTGGCTGCTTTAAATTCATGGGCAATTTAAAAAAAAAAACACACACAAATTGCAGCGTTTCGTATATACGCCTTAATTTAGATGCCTTTTTATCTTCTCATTTCTCCAACTTCCGTTTTTCATCAATTTGTATTTTAATTTGAATCTTAATGAAAGAGGACCAACCAGTCAGAAGTATCTTTCTGCCCCCTTGTGGTTTGGACTCATGCTGTTTTTTTAATGTGATTCTAAAATTAGTGCTGGACTGACTGCAAAATATGGGCGGGGAAATAAAAATATGAATATATGTCAAATAAATGTAATTTAAAATATAAATCACAGACTCATCTGACCCCAAGATGCAAAATGTGATGAGTAAAGAATCAAACTAATTTTCCAGACGACTATTCCTGTTTCCATTCTACACAGCGTATTCAGATGTAGCTTAATGATGGTGTGCCTCTCCATTCATCTCGTACATGGCCCACATTTATGCATCAACCCCCTCTGTGGATTCCTTGTTATGTAATCTCATTCCCATCAGACTGCATCAGCCTCAGAGTGTTTGCTGTTTGGCTTCTATGAGCACAAATGTCTCTCTTATTGAGATTTAATGTGATAGACCAGCACAAAGTAGTACATAGATGTGACTTGGAATGAAAATAATACATGCTTGTCAATGAAAACACAATCAAAAATGGGAAAAATGTGACTTGAGTCTGCGTTCATCCCTATTTGCTCTGCTACCTCTACATAGAAATTCAGTGTAAACATTTGCCAATATAAGTGACCAGGTTAGTGATTTATAACCTGGTGAGTTCAAGTGTGGATGAGATAGCCTTGTTATAAATCGTGTTTATATCAAGAGCAGTTGTGAGTAGAAAAGGATCAAGACCAAAGATTACAGCAGACAGATCAGAGACAAAAGTGTGGGAAAGATGAAAGCTTTAAACATCTCTTGAAACACAGTTCAATTCATCATAGAAAAAAATTAAGAGTATAGCAGAATCACAAGCCTAAATTATATATGTGGAGGAGTAGCAGAAATCCATTGCTCAGGTGAGGAAGTCTGTTGACAGGGTAACTATTAAATCCTCACTACACCAATTTGTCCTTTATGGAAGAGTGGCAAAAAGAAAAGCCCTATTTGTAGTTTTCCTGAAGCTATGTAAGGGGACACAGCAAATGTGAAAAAATGTTATCTGGTTGTACTGACCAAAATTAAATACTATGTATTACTGAAAACTAGCATTGCTCATTCCTCAAAATGCACCACGGCTACAACAAAATATGATAATGGCACCATTTTTGCTAAAGTAATATTTTTGTTACTTATGCACTGCAAAAAGTCCCCTTTCAAAAACAAGAAAAAAAAGTACAAAAATAAGGTACAATTTTCTTAAAATAAGAAAAATTATCTGCCAACAGAACAAGAAAATTTATCTTGTCAAGATTTTCTAAAACAAGAAAAAATATCTAACCAAGATAAACCTACAATATCTTAAAATTAGTGTATTTTTACTTAAAACAAGCCAATTTTACTTATACGAGTAAGATATATTATCTTATTTTAAGAAAAATTATCTCAAGTAAAGAAAATGTTACTCGACACTGAATTTCTTGAAATAGCGTAAAATTTTCTTATTTGAAGAAAAATGTTCTATGTATTAAGAAAATAAATCTCATATATTCTATTTGTATTAGTAAAATTGTTTTAAGTAAAAATACACTAATTTTAAGATATTGTAGGTTTATCTTGGTTAGATATTTTTTCTTGTTTTAGAAAATCTTGACGAGATAAATTTTCTTGTTCTGTTGGCAGATAATTTTTCTTATTTTAAGAAAATTATACCCTATTTTTGTACTTCTTTTTCTTGTTTTTGAAAGGGGACTTTTTGCAGTGATATACCTAAATCTAGTTTATTTTTATTGTTGCATTGGATTAAAATATATTTTATCATAGCTTTACTCAAGGTTCTTATGCTAAGACAAAAATCCAAAAATTGATCCTGTGAATACTGGAACAAGAGATGTTATTGGCTTGCTGAAATGAAGACATGAGTTCAATTACTTTTAACATATTTATTACGTTTAAGTTTCACATAAGCACAATAAAACATGTCTACTGGTCAGAATAAAGTCTGGATGGGCATCTGATTCTGAAACAATCCTGTAAAATGACAGAACAATGAAGATCTGACACATCTGCCGCACTCATAAGATGCCCTAAGAGTCAAGCAAACCAAATTGTCCAAAGCAAAAAAAAATCTTGAGATGTCAACAATAGGAGCTTCCTCCGCAATGAACTTCTTCCAATAAGCCATAGCCTTTTATATGTGGAAGTCTTGCCTCAGTTACAGACGCTGTTCTCAAGACATCTGTCAGCAGCACAGAGAGGAGTGGCCACAGACACGGATGCTGAAAGGTGTAGTAGTTGTGATGTCCTCCTTTCAGAAGATCAGGGCAGGCATGGTTCCAATGGCCAGTAGAAAGTTGGTTTCATGATCACCACAGAGCTGAAAAGTGGTCTTGTTTGAAGTTGTTGGGTCATCTGCTAAATGGAGCACAGACAGAAAAACAATCACAAAACAAACCACGTTTTAGGGACTAATCAGTGTAATGATAAATCAGTATCATAAATTTCTTACCTTGAGAATGTGAAGGACGCTGTCACTTGCATTTCCCAAAGTTTCTTGTAGATGGTGCAATACATGATTGGAGACGTGTCTGGCATAGGCTTCACCATGGCAACAGTTTGGTTTACTAAAAAATAAAACAAGTCTTATTTTAGTTCATGTGCTCAATTACAATATTACATGAATTCAAGATGGCAAGAAAGTTATTTTAATTAAATCAAACAAGGACTACTTAAATTCACTAATTAAAAATAGTGTTTAAAATATCCTGGTAACAGTGTGGAATATCTAACCTTGTAAACTCATTGCATTTAAGTTTTTAAATTACAGCACATAAAACACCCTCAAAGTTAGTGAAATACTAGGCGGAAATGCCCTTTAACCATTTCCCGAATGAGAAGCCACCTTAGCTATGTTAAAAAACGGAAGCTACCATGAACCCGTGTCGATATTATTTTTAAGCCACAGCTATTGTGGTTAATAACTGTTCAAAGCTCATATTATAAGAGCGGCTCTTTAACCGCGGATGAAAATTGGCATTTCACGACATGCTAACTAGCTTCAGTTAGCTTATCTTAGAAAGACAGACAACTTTAAACTTACCTCTCAGTACAGCAGCTGTAGGGTCTATACACGTAAAAAGTCCTCCATCTTCATCCATGTCCAACCGAGATTAGAAAATTTGCCAAAAGAAAATCTTATAAAAGTACAGTAGATAACAGCTTAGTTAGGCTGTTACAACTGAATTAACCGTTAATCAGGGCAGTTAAATGATCTCTGGCGTTGCCGTTAGTGATGTGCGGATTGATACTGAAATATCGATTCTTTCGATACCAGAACTTAATTCTTTAAAATCTATTGTCAGATCCAAGGATCAATACTTTCAACACTTTAGTAATTTGAGATAATGTAGATTAACAAGAGCAAGTTAGAAAGTAACAAATTATTGAGATCTTGCCTAAATGAAACGTTGTTAATGGGAACTACTTTTTCTTCCGCCTGGTAAGAATGTAATGTGTAAGGACGTAATGCCCAAGCGCAGCGTGCTGCTGACGCTCACTCACTCAGAAATGGACATGTTGACAGATTATAAAATAAGTGACATGGAGCTATTTCAGCTGCCATTTTATAGTAGTTTTAATAATTAAACAATGATGCACACTGCTAAAAAAAAATAAAGGGAACACTTAAACACTTAAGTGAACACTTAAGTGTTCCCTTTATTTTTTTGAGCAGTCTATTTAGTAGGGTTATTACTTTACTAATTTTCTTTTTTTTAGTTTGCAACTCCATTTTCACATGTTTTGTATATTTCTGCTGAGTTAAAATAGCTTATAGTAAACAAGATTGTTGTCTCAATATACTTCTGAGTTTAAAATGAGTGCATCAGAGTACATTGTGTTCTTTTTATGAAGCCAAGATATGGATTACATTTATTTTTTATTTAATTAAGAAACAAACTAACTGTCTTTGCACAAAGTATGGGATCTGTATTGCCAATACCAGCTTAAATTTTACTCGGTATTGGATCGGAAAGAAAATCTGTTGTATCGAACATTAATACTATCTCACTGACATTTTGGGCGCTTTCCCATTTGGATTGTATGATGTCATAAAAGGGGTTACAAACATGATGAATAAAATATTGTTCAAACTAATATTAGTAACTGATAAAGTAAGAATTTGAAATATAAACCAAAGTTAAAATATTTATCATGACATTGAGCTAATCAATATTGTTGATTCTAATCTCATTGTGTGGAATACCAGCCATTTCAAATCACACATCAATAGAAATTTCATGACATGTCAGTAAGAGGTCCCACATCTTGCATCAAGAAGATCAGATTAAGGTCCATAGCAGATGGAAACATGCCAAGAATTATCTTGATATATAAACTGATATTGTCTCTGAAATTGTTGTGTTAAATGTCAACCGTTTAAATATTCAATTATAATCTCCAGTACACTCTGCCAACTTATACAAGAATATAAGTTCATGTTTTTTTTTTTTTTTTCATTGACAATAACACAAAGGATTCCATTTGGACATAGTCTGTTTTAATTATCTGAATACATTTCATTAAGTATGTGATTTCGCTTTCTGTGCTTGAAATAAGAAATTTTTACTTATATAATATAAGTTCTAGACTTGAAGTTTGATAGGTAAATATTGATATTCTAGATTCTAGCACATATTTACTCATAATAAGTAATATTTTCTTAATATTAAGCTTTTATATCTTACTGAGATAATTAAGTACAAAAACACTTAAAATAAGAAAAATATTCTAACATAAATCCCTCTTGGTGAGAAAAATTATCTTGTCAGAAAGAAAACAAGAAAAATCTCCTTAATTTAAGATATTTAATCTTACTAAGATTTTAGTTTTTGCAGTGTGGACTTTAATGGGGGTCAGAGTTGATGAATGGAGGTAAATACAGGGCCATCCTAGAATGAAGACTAGAAAACACTCAGGACAGGGGTGAAGATTCACCTTTCAGGAAGACAGCAACCCCAAACTTAAAGCCAGAGTCACAATGAAATGGTTTATATCAAAGCATGTTCATGGGTTAGACCAGTCCAGTGAAAGTATGGATCTAATCACAGATCAGAATCTGGGACAAGAGTTCAAAATGGATGTTTGCATGTGCTCTACCCAATCTGACTCAACGTTCAAAGAAGAATGGACACAACTTTCTGCAAATCTGGTAGATGTATACCCCCCAAAGACCTCCTGCTGTGATTAGAGTGAAAGTTGGCTCCACAAAGTGTTGATTCTGCGAGGATATGTAAATACAAATATATTCCACACTTTTCATATTTTTACTGTAAAAAATTATTCAAAACTATGTATCATTTTCTTTGTACTCCTCCTTTATTCATCACTTTCTGTTGGTGTACTGAGTAGAACCACAATATAATGCTGAAGTTAATGGTTATAATTTGAGAAAATGTGAAAAAAAATATTTATGCCAGAGCCTAAATGTGTCTGTGTAATTTAGATAATCATTTTTACTTCACTGTTTTTCAGATAACACTATTTAAATACCTCACACATCATGGATGCAGCTTCAGCCTCCCTGCAGTTTGGATCAAAGAAGCGGGTCAAAATTCACCCAAACACAGTCACAGTAAAATATGCCACCCACTTCCCCCAGCCTGGTGACGAAGGGTACGACGATGCACCCTCCTTTGAGGATTTTGGTTCTTTTGCAGAGGCAAACGTTGGAAAGAGACTGGTGTCTGATGCCAAAGGCAGCAGGACTTTCTTTGGAACCATGGAGACTCAGCCTAAGCAGCCAAGTGTGCAAAGAGACAAGGGGGTCGAGGGTCAGCTGGCCAGCTTTGGCGAGGCTAATGTGTTGGCCTCCAGAGTGACCTGGATGGCCTTGTTTGGGGCAGCAGCAGCTCACGGATGTGTGGCGCTAATCACCCGATTGGCGGCAGATCGCTCTAAGGTTCCCTCTCTCGAGCTGCTCTTCATCCGCTCTGTGATCCAAGTGTTGTCAATCCTGGTGGTCCTCTACTACCACGAGGCACCCTTCGGCCCCAAGGGTTACCGGCTCCGTCTCTTCTTCTATGGTGTGTGCAATGTCATTTCTATCACTTGCGCCTACACGTCCTTTGCCATTGTACCCCCCAGCAACGGTACCATCATGTGGCGAGCATCCACCACTGTCTTCAGTGCCATACTGGCTTTCCTGCTGCTGGATGAGAGGCTGAGCTACACCGACGTGGTCACGGTGGTGGGAAGTGTGTTCGGCCTGTGTCTGGTCATGGTGCCGAATGTAGCAGATGAGGAGAAGTCCAGGCTGGGGTTTTGGAAGGAGGCATTTGGCTATACAATGACAGTTATGGCAGGCTTGACCGCCGCCCTCTCCATGATTGTCTACCGAGCCATCAAAGAGCGCGTCAGCATGTGGACAGCACTCTTTACCTTCGGCTGGACAGGCACTGTCTGGGGCGCCTCCACCATGTTCATAATGCAGGAGCCTATTATTCCCCTGGATGGGGAGACCTGGGGCTATTTAATTGGGATCTGCACCTGCTCCACGGTAGCATTCCTTGGAGTCTACTATGCTCTAAACAAGTTCCATCCAGCCTTAGTTAGCACCGTGCAGCACCTAGAGATCGTGGTTTCAATGATTTTGCAGCTGATCGTGCTGAGGATGATCCCCTCAGTGTACGATGTGATTGGAGGCCTTGTCATCATGGTCAGCGTGTTCACTTTGACCGGGGTCAAGCTGTACAGAGTGAGCAGGGCCATTCGACAGGATTACCAAGAAATCCTAGACTCGCCTATCAAATGAATCTGTCAGTCTATCCGTTTACAGTGTCGCTTGGTTGTGCAATCAAAAGAATGTCTGAATCTTCATCTGATGATTTTTGTATTGTTGTGCTGTGAACAGAGTGCCAGTTTGTGTAACTAAAGTCTTAATATTTACGTGTGAAATAAAAGACAATTGTAATATTGTGACCATTTCCCCTTTCGTATAGTGGTGCTTTAATGTCAAATTGTGCCACAGACTAAAATGTCAGCAAAAAGAGGCACGAGTGAATTACGACGCCACAAGGTGTTGATATAAGCTTCTGTCGTCACACTGCCAAAACTGTAAATGTCAGCCCTGGAACCATTCATATTGTAACAAGGAATAAAAAAAGACAAAAAGAAAATGCTTCACTGAAAGACCTGATTTGTTGTTAGAGACTAAAACACAATGATTTATGCATAGGCTGTTTACAGGTGTAAAAGTACCATGGTCCTAATAGTTGGTTTCAAAACAACTACAATTCACAATCACAGCTTTTCTAAGTTTTAAACTAACTGAGAAGCCAAAGGAAGTGTCAAAGTGAGCTGAACAGAGCACTACTACCCCATACCCAATGTGTTGCTGTGCACTGCTGGTCAGCTGTCTCTCAAAAGAGTAGAGTTTATCCCTCATTCCCCATAAAGACATATTTAGCTGTTTCAAAAATATTCTCAATCATGACTATCGCTCCTATTATTGAGCTAAATTTGTTTTGAAAGTAAAGTTAACAAGCAAGAGCAATGTGTGCTAAAAACATGTCATATATTTTCTGTTTTGGGTTTTTGAGTAAACAAAGTGATAATTTAAAACCGTAGCCATTTTGCTAAGCGTTTTAAAAGCCAAACTAACAAAGGAATAGATGGTTCTTACAAACTTTCCATTTCAAAAATCCATTTACTCCAAAACTAAATTCTCTATAATTTTTTTTATATTTGCATAACATTTGTGCAAAATTATTCTACAAAAAAAGTGAATTTTAAATCATGGGCTGCAAGGGCCTAAAAAGCAGCAAAAATAATTATGTTTTACTTCAAAATGTGAATACACAAATTTTTTTGTGTACTTCCATACAATCCAAATTCAACACTTTTCAAAACAACAGAGAAACTATATAAATTTGGTTTGCATAAATATTTTTCAGAATCATATTAGATTCAATAAGGCAAATTCAAAATTAGGAGTGAAAAACCCAAAGTAGAATAAATGGCTTGAGCAATTTATTCTGTTCAAGCTACATCTCCGACCCCATTAGCTAGTTTATATTTGACAAACGTGATTTTCTCTCTGACTGTGGCTTCTGTTTACTCTCAGATGTATGTCAAACTAATGCCCAGAGGCAAGTGCACTGAATTGAATTAAAGTCCCCGTTAAACAATGCCGGTCCATCTGCTGTTTCTTTTTCTGTATCAGTTAAGTCAGCAGCTCACTGGGTACGCCTCCTCTTTTTTTTTTTTTTTAGTCTTTTCAGGAAACCAAGCAGAGATAAACAGTCTCTAAGATGCCGCCTTAAGGGTCAAAAGGAACTTCCAAGGAACGAAATAGAGACACAATGGTGATGAAAAAAGTGCTTGCCATGAACGAGGACACATTGCTGATTCAGAACCGACGTGCTTCACCAACAGCCCAGCAGGTGGCACTCATGACCTACTTAATGTTTCTGGCAGCCAGGAGTGAAAGAAGAAAGCTGAAATCAGTGGTGCCACCGAGGCTAGCCGCGTGTATTTACTTGGCTTGACAGTCTTACATGCATGATATGTTTTATAACTCAATTTAATATTTGTATAGCATTTTTATTTATCGCTTTTGATCATCCAATTCTACACAGCAGTATAATAAAATTCCTGAAATCCTCTATAAATGGCTTAAGTTTTTGTGTACCCAACAAATATCTCAGCTTTTGGAAGTGCCCCTACCTAAATTGTTCTCATGCCGAAGGATAAAGCTTGTTAGTGTTACTTCCATTTCCTTTATGTCAGGAAGAGATAGCATTTTGATCACAACAATTGTACAAATAACATCACACTTCCTCTTTTTATTCATTCAGCAGAAGCAGTCACGTTGTGATGTATGCACTCTGTATGACAAGGGTGGCTGTTATAAGTGAGACTCAGTTTAATGTTGGACGCATCTGCAAAGAATCGCTGTCATTGTAAATAAAAAATAAAAAATATGTGTAAATCTTGTTTGTTTACAATTAAAACTGGAATAACCGGCACTTATTTACTTGCTTTTTTTGCAATAAATTCTATCATGACCCACAGCTTATTAAGCCCAACAAAACTGAGAACCCTGCTTGACAATTCACGTTGAGTAGTTTTGAGATTGGCTTTGGGGTGCAGAACGAAGAAGACACATAGAGGAGGCCCATCTGTTAGAGCAGGAAACAGATTGCATCCTGCAGCGAGCTGCACAACCTTCCAAATTACTCTGCAACTCTCTTAACCACAGACACATTTATAAGATGCATTATGGCTGAATGGAATCTGATGATCTGTATGCATATTTCTATTATTATGGGAATTTGTAGTGAGCGATACAGATGACTGAGCATTTTTATGAAACATGGATACCTTGAAATTCATCACCCTGTGCAATTACTGGCACCCGTGGTTAAGATCTGTAAAAGCAAAAACAAAAACATTATTAAGAAATGAATGTGTTTTGTGAAATTGCTGGTGGCACAATTGTTGAGAGTTCTGCTTTCTGCTTTCTCTGTAGAGAGTTCTTGGCAGAGAAGCAGTATTTACACCTTTGCTATGACATTTCACAAGTTTGGAGCATACAGAGAAATAATTTTCTGACATTTCTTCTTCTCACAATCCAGCTAGAACAGTTGTGTCCAAACCTTCTGCAAAGGAGCACCAAACATTGTGAAGTTGGAAGTACTCGCTGGCCACAACTAAAAAAAAAAAAAAAAAATAAAAAAAAAAAAGATTCTGGAAATGATTGTAGATATGCAACACGTAAGAGTCTTACATGTATCATGCATGCCTAGCTAAAGACTTTGTGTTGTGTCTCTGATCAATAGTCTTTTTCTTTTCTTATTCCATCTTCTCTTCAGTTTTCTCCAAATGTTTTACATATGATGTAGCTTTGAGAACTTACATGAACACTGAAGAATTTTGGTTTTGCTCTGGTGAATAATTTCTGTGTTCATTTGGTGATAAATCCTCTTTAGCCTTTTGTAAAATATTGTCATTGTCGTGATTCAATGATTTTTAAACATTGAATGCTTATTTTATTGAAGCAGTAAATAAAATAGAAAAAAAATAATTAGGTAGAAAACACTACATAAAAAAATAATGTTCAGTCCTTATGAAGTTGATAGAGAATGATCTTATGCTGGTATGGTTGTTTTACCCTTGGAAGGCAAAATTCAGGAGGAAGTTCTATGGGAATGTAGAACATTAAACAGCTGCAGTAGCATTGATTGGCAGCGAGCTCGTCCATTCAGAACCCAGTCTGTCCTCCCGCAGCCAATCACAGAGGAGCAGCAGGGAGGTGAGTGGGTTCCCAACTGCTGTGTAGCGGTTTCAGCTAGTTAGCTAGCCTAGCCGCTGAGCTCTGACACGGTCTGATGCAGAAATGCTTTTCCAACGGGGCGCTGCGTCTAGTCAGCTAGGCTAGCTTCTCGAATTGGGAAAGAAAATATTTGGCCGCTGGCTTGCGAGGACTGTGGACATCCGTTGCGAGCATCTTTTTCGAGACGCCTGCATTAATACAATATATTTAAAAGGAGATAAGAAGAGGTGGCCATCAGCAGTCAGGTAAGACGTGGCATGACTGAATAGGGAATGTGCCAGGCTGCCTTCTGCTGCAGCCGCACTCCTCTCCTGCTCCCCCTCTGTTTAACGGTAAAGCCCACATAGGCTAACAGCTAAAAAGGTAACCGAGGCAAAAACAGAGAAAGCCAACCTTTCTGCTTTGTCGCATAGCCAGCTTGGTCCAATATACAGTCCGCAAAGGAGTTAACATTAATTTCGACTCTAAAACGAGATGTTAGTGTTCGCTGAATTTTCACAGATAACCAAGTTGGGTGGCTCCACACTGAAAAGCTTAACTTAACATAAAAGGCAAACATTTGAGTGCAACAAATCCTGGTTATACATTGAATCTGTCTTGTTTCAGCATAGTTATGTTCATTGACTGAGATTGAAAATGAAGAAGATGCTCTATTAGTAAGCACAGTGGCTTTTTGTTTGTACCGTTATCATAAGGTAGGCAGGTTTGAAAGATTTTCAAAATATTTTTCATGAAAGGCGGTTTCAGCTTAATCAGATGGAAAAAAGCAAGTTTCCATGATAATTATAGATGACAAATGGAATCATAAAACACATGCAATCCTCTGAACCATAAATCACTTCATATTTTATTCTGTGCTATTGTTTGAACCATACTTGAGTGATGAAGTATAGGGGGATACTTGGGGAACTAATCTAATATCACAACCCATAGCAAGAGACTCTACATTGGTTACATAGATTGCCCAAATGATCTTTAATTCAAGAAAAGATAATTTTCTTGAATTATCTTTTGAGATGTTGAGATTTGATGCTTTTACAAACTGTAATAGTAAGCTACCTTTCTGATAAAGGGGAATTGTGTGTTGCAGTAATGAAGTCCACTGTGATTCACCCACATTTTTCTTTTTATTATCACAACTATCCAACCGTTTACCATACACAACTCGACTGCTAAAATGTGTATGTAGAGTCCATTCATCTGGCCAAATATATTACTGTCATAGAAAGTAAATACATGGTACTTGCGATTCAGTATCTGACTAAATATTGCACCTAACCGGTTTTGTGTTATTTGAGATAATGCACACATTAATACCGTAATGATGACAGTGATCTGATATATTGTGTAACTCTAATCAATAGGTATATATTTATGTACATTTAATGCACAGTAGATGTGTATAAATGTCTTCCCATTTCCTCTGGTACAATTTAGCTTGTAGAAATATTTAAACTTTAACGTATATGACCCAGATGCTTGGGATAAAACTTTCAGTCAGTGAATTGCATGTTTACATGAAATATATAGACTAGGAGACTGTGAAATTTGACATAAAAAATCACACACAATTTCATAATTTAAATTATTTTTAATACGACGTTATTCAGCCAAAAAAGTCAAATTTAGAAAAGAAAAAAAAAAGATAACCAGGGGGAATAACTAAAGAAGCTCAAGCTATGAATAACATTTTAATAAGGTAGCGGACTGAAGGCTGAGCAGGCAGTCTTGCAAATTAAACAGCTGATATTGCTTGATTCGGCTCCCAAATAGGGTTGCTCAGTATTCGAAAATGTCACAATGGCGATAGTATTGGAATATATTATGGTATGTAATTTGTATCCACTGTATCTGCTACCCTGAAACTCTAAATATGAAATTTATGTGTAAAATGAAAGTTTATAACATATTACCTGTCAATTATTGTGCTCAAACAGTCCTTTGCTATTGGAATATCTTACACACTGATGATAATACAATGTTGTGAAATATTGTGCAGTCTTACTCCCAATGTTACTTTATGAAACGCAGAATAGAGTACAGTAGTACTCTGCACACTTGGCATTATTAATAAGCATACACTAATACTGATCTTAGAACGTGTTTATTTGTTTATTGTAGGGATGCACCATTATGAAACTTTTGCCCAATATTAATACAGCTGCTATTGCTGATAAGCATTATTATTTAGATTATGTATTTTCCAATAATTTTAGCACCATTTAAAAACCACAATTCTGACATTGCTAATCTACTTCATTTAAACATCCCACTATTCTGTGCTACATTACTATCACATGACCAAAAGAATACCACATACCGATACCAATGCTTATGCCGATCTACCATTCATCCCTAGTTTATTCTGATATTTTTCTTTAGTCTATGTATCAAAGTAAACTATATAAAAAATGATAAAGTACATTTTATGTACTTATGTATGCTATAATATGGTGAAATGGTGTTAATAAAAAGCACATCACCTTTTACCTCCTTCCACCATGTTTTTGGCACATTTTACAGTCAATTGAATAATCATCATGACCTCAAGTAGCCAGTAAATGGTATGTATCATAGTTTTCCTAGAAGCCAAGGTGATTTCCCCAAATTTCATGTTTGGGCTGATCTGAAACGTAGCTTCAACAAAACTGATTACCTTTAGTGGCGTTGTTATGATGAAATGATCTAATGGTGTTGCAGGCATCATCGCTGAGGAATTGTTTTTACTTTAAACATGAAACATGTCTGAAATTGAAAGTAGGTAACGTCACATTTACCATGTGAAACCATCAGCTGGAGGCCTAATGCAGCTAGTTTGTATTTTAGGAGCTCCGTGTTTTTCATGCAACATTGTTCCTGCATTTATTAATCTAAGACGGACTAAATGTCATGCCTTAGCTACACAATGGATGAAGTGAGTGTGTGTTTCTGGCAAGATTTTGCCACTTGTGTTTTTATGACCTTTTAAATAAATTGCACAGCATCACAAGCCTTATCAACACGTCATAAGGACCAAGCTACAAATTCTCTCTGTGTAGTTAGTGGCATTTGTCAATGTGTTTCTGTTGTTATGGGACAGTATATCCCTTCTCTCAGGTGGCATGCTATCAATTGTAAAAATGTAGGGTAGAATAATCTACCCATAGCTTAAGATAAGGCTCAGCCATTTGCACCGCATTATGTCTAATGCAAGCAGGATCCGAACCACTGTGGGACCCAAATAATAAAATGCACTAAGAAGAAAAATAAAACACCTTTTATTGCAGTATCGTAATCTCACACTGAAAATTGTATACACATGTATTAAATGTAGAAAAGATACACTTGAACAAAATTACTTTTGCTTCTTTTGGTTTGTCTCAGTGGTCGGAGCTCAGATCTAGGAATGTGGTGCCATCCACGTAGAACATGAAATTCAGTCTGGAAAACCATATGTGGTGTTTGTGACTATGAAAAATACAAGATTGTGTTTCTATTTTCAATTAAAAATATGAACACACTCACCCAAACTGAAGTAATAAATAGTTCATACTTTTTTTTATATTTTGTTAAGACATACATTCTATAAACTCTATGTTTTAAAAGTGGACGAGCCATACTGGATTCTAACTGAGTCAGAATTTCACTTCATGAGGGAGCATTGTTTATATTTCTGACTAAGAACATGGAAGAACAACTTCTGTGTACAAATAGAATACACCATTTTGTGCTACCTTCTCTTTCTAAATCATACACAGTTTTGGGTTGTCCCTCATGCTCTCTTCTCTTCAGCTTGCTCCACTAACTCTCCATAGTTTAGGTCTAGGGAGTGTGATAGAAATGGAAGAAGGTTTATTTGTTTCTGGGCATTTCCTATGAAAATTAGACCGTGTGGATCTAGTGACATTCCATGTTTAGTTGTTTCGGATTGCCCAGCAGATCATCTGAAACCTCCTGGTATTCTAAAAGTCTCCACTGTCTGCACTCACAAGGTTTGCAGAGGTTTTGGAAGAATAACAAACCCCTTTTACAGATCCTCCACTGTACTTAGAAGTAGGCCTATTAATCTTTTTCTTATTAGAGCAACATGTAATGTTTATTTGTTGGTCTTGGGCTTTCTGATCAAAGTCAAAGTTCCTCAGTGTATTTATGTTTACATTTGAGATGCAAGGGCAGAACATGTTTCACTGCAATGCAAGATTTCTTTGTAAGGCTTCTAATGCAACGATTTTAAAAAGCTAGAGTGTTAAGTAACACTTCTCAGTTCTACAGTTCCAAAGTTTATGCATTAAGTGCCATTATACATTAACTATCTTACCATAAGTACACTGTTCAGTTAGTAGGGGAAAGCTTGAGTCCTCCAGCTAATGACTTGCAAATTCACAGACTTGCAAATACAAACAGCAGAAAATTCTGATGACGGGAGCAGATTCTGATCAATTTCTTTCATGGGTTATGGCCAGTGACTAAACCCAGTTGTTACTGCCGTAGAACTACCATGGTGCTGACTGCCACCCAAAGCAGCACACGCTACAGTATGTGTTTGAGTGCAATAGTGGATTAATGCAGAACTGTGATTTGTCTCTACATCAGGAGTGGTGTACGCTTGCTTTTGTTGTCCTCAGCTGCCTTTAGGAGGGCGTACTTGTGACGGATTTGAACTAGTTCCCTTTAGTTCTTTTTATTATCTTTTATGCCTGAAGGCACTCGTTTTATTTTCATATTTGAAGTCCAAAAATAGCCACGGGGCAACTTGTTTGGAAAACTTGCACCTGTCAGCTGTCGGTTTTTATGCACAATTGAGGTTTCGCAGTTAAGCAGCTATAGACACTTGTACTGACAATGGCGGTGGCATTGTGTAATTAGATGTCCTGTTGAATCACTCGTTTTGTAATTGTTGCCTTTTATGACTGAACATGACAACAGCATACAGTGATGATGATCTCAGTGGCCTGTAGCGGCCAAGTCTGTCCTTTTTAAAGCTGAGAGGAAAAGTGCTAACTGCATTTCAATAAGAGCCAGAAATGTGGCTCAAAAATTTCCCAGTTTAAATTCTAGCCGCGGAATCGATTCC
The DNA here is from genome assembly GCF_904066995.2 of Poecilia reticulata. Taxonomy (NCBI): domain Eukaryota; kingdom Metazoa; phylum Chordata; class Actinopteri; order Cyprinodontiformes; family Poeciliidae; genus Poecilia; species Poecilia reticulata. The sequence continues at coordinate 16,417,660 of NC_088849.1, forward strand.
ACGTAGCGAAATGGGGATTTTGTTCATCACGTTGTCTCCACAGTCTAAGTTGTTGCAAAAGTTGTCTTCCATTTCCTCTTTTTCTTTTTTATTCTACTTTTTTCATCTTTTCTAATGACTGCCCATGCATGATGGCTTTTTGAAGGGTTAAACGCAAACCTTGTTTCTCCAAGTCAACTCGGATTTATTCTTGTAGCACTTTCATAGATATAAAATCACAAAGTGCTTTAAAAAAAAAACAACAATTAAAAATGCATGGAAATGCAAACACAGTAAACCACATCACCATAATAATGTCTATTTTAACGCTTTCTATTTATCGAAGTGTGTAGAATCAAAAGAAGAGAGGTAGTATAGACAGAGTCAAGTTGTTCCAGTTTGCTATGATAAGCTCAAACCCTTCTGGTCCTCCCTGTGGTGAACAACTAACAGCTTCTGGCCTGCGGGTCATGAATACGTGGGCAGAAATAGGAGGTAGAAAATGTCAGATGTAAGATGGGACTACTGTAACATAAACAGGTAATCAGTGCAGTGTTTGATACCTAATCAGGAGTAAAGAGGATATCTCAGGTAGTTGGTTACAAGCAGCATTCTGAATTGCCCGCAGATATCTAAAAGGCCATGGCAGTTTTCTAAGTGAGAAACATTAATAACTTTTTCAAATACTATTTTACAGCTAATACTATTACAGCTAATGAAAACACATCTAAGAATATTACATCAGACCAATAAAAAATATTGTTAGTACAAAAATTGTACTAAAAATAAAATTTTTTGTACAATAAATAAAAAGTATGTTTAATCTCTGCTTAAAGGTTATACTTCTAATGTGAGAAACAAGCTTTGTTGGAATGCATATTCTAATTTATTTAATGTGACTAAGTGGTTTTATCATTCCTTTGCACTAATTAGTGTCTCAGCCTTGAGTCCTGATCTAAGATAAAAAAACAAATTAAGGAGGTTTATGGCACCCAGATGTTTTGAATGAACAGTAGAACTGAAAATCATCATCAGAGATTAGGAATGCACCAATATGAAGATTTGGGCCGATATCCAATTTTTAATACTGCTTTTAGGACCTATAACTACCAATGTTGTTAGATATATTTCCCAACACTATTTACACTTTGTAAAAGCAACCACATCATGTACGTTGCATCTCTGCTCAAGTTAAGCACCCCACAATCCTGCGCTGCATCACCTTCACTGTCACATGACTGAACAATTACCACACCAATCCCCTCCCCCTCTTGAACCACAAACAAGATGAAAAAGAACATTGTTTGTTAATATTGACTCAGTTTTACTCGTTGAACTAATACAGATAAGTTAACATGTCTACCATTGGCCGATTTTGATGTTGATGCCAGAATATCTTGCATACCATATAGAACTGGTACTACTGAATTGTAACATGGAACCCACAGATGGGTCCCAGAACAAAGCCCTGAGGTACTCCACCTCAGTTCAGTGGAATCTTTCATTAGCTGATTGACACAAACTCTGAAGCTTCTGCTCCTATTAACCACGTAATTAAAATCAACAGTGTCAAACAAGGATAAAGGCTCTAATCAAAACAAAAATGAGTATTCCCCTGAGTCTGCTGACATCATGTTACTAGAGTTTCTGAGTAATGCGTTTTCCTTAGACTGCTTTTTAAGTAAACCTAATTGAAATTTTTTTAAATTTTCTGATTATTCAGAATAGTCATGACTTGTATCTGCTACCACATTTCCTAGCATTTTGACTTGAGTTCGAATTCAGAAATTGTCTTGTAATTCTGAGGTAAAGTTGCATCTGGACTAAGGTATTGTTCAACTAAAGTGCTACGGTGCTTTAAAAAGGATACATTTCTCAGATGAAAGTGATGTATTAAAGAGACAATGGACTCAAAAGTTTTTATTTTTTATTTTTTTTATATAGTGTTATGTCAGTAGGGCAAGATGAGGGTCTTATTGTGTTGAGCAAATCAGAGACATCATGTAAGGTCACAAGACTGAAAGAGAACCAAGTATGTGAAGGAGACAAGTCACAAGAGGGAACATGAAAAGATAACTGTTGAGTTACCCAACGAAAAAAATAATAAAATTCTTTACCGTTTGCTTTGGACTAAACTAGGTATTGTAGGGTTGCTGATAAAACAATTGAGCGGATAGTGTCAAACTAAATTTTGGGGGTTTGCCATGCAGATGATAAGTTCTTAACTCTTGTGTCTTTTCTGCAGAAGAGGAAGCCAGTGCTATTTGTTTTGAAACAGTATTGTTGTATATGAGGTGTGAAATTAATTTAGAAGCATTTGTATCCTTGCTGGCTAACCATGTAAAAAAAAAAAAAAAAAAAGAGTCTTATTTCTCATCTCCCATGACAAAGCTCCGCCTCTGTGTTTGTGAGCTGCAGACTCCTTAGAATTATCTGGGTTGTTGCTAACGTAGCTACTTTCTCACCGCTAGTATGAGATACAACATCATGGTGAAGGGACTTGCCAGAACAGTCCAGTGAGTAGCTCTTGATTTTCCTCCTTAAATGTATTGGTTCTGGAAGCTTAGCTGTCAGCTGCATAGATGTTCTACATGCAAATACGTATGTTTTACACATGTATTTGATCATGTTTGTGTTTTAACACCTAAGTGACTGCTACTTAATTAGTTGAGAAACACCGAACAATATCAGAAATCTAGGAAACGGAGTGAGCGATTTAACACTTCACTCAGCCTTTCTGCATTTGATTCTCTGATGCCACTGAGAAGCACTTTTGTGTATCTTTAAGTGAATACTGAGGCAAAGTTATAAAGCACTGTTCACGTTTCTTCTCCCCACTACTGCAAAATGTCATTGTGTGCAGAGTGTGTGTGGTGAGAGATTTGCAATCATTTTACACATGGAGTCAGTGATGAGACTTCCTCTTTAGGGTAAAAGAAGTATGCAGTTTCAGCTTTTTGTTTCTGTCTTAGTTCATTAGGGTTAGGGGTTTTCTTTCAGTGGGTTTGGCAGAATGTAAATGAGGATGTGTGCACTTATGTAACCACAATGTTATATTAGTTCTGTATCCATGACAAAAACAAGAAGACACTTCTGTCGTGATATTCTTATTAGAAATGCAGATTTACTTTCAGATTAAAATACTTTCTTAGGCAACTACATAGTGTCACTAGCACACTAGTGCTGTGTGAAGTTTCCACCACAGTTACACAGTGCACTGTTGTACACACACCGTCTCGTGGGTAGAACCAATCAGGCCCTGAAGTCGTTATTTTTGATTGCTTGGTTTTCTTTATAAATTCTTTGCTATAAAAAAGCGAATCCACCTTATAATTTTACATTTCTGTAGTTTGTTTTTTTGCCAAATTCATTTGTACACGAGGTGATCCCAGTAAAACAAGAATATACTAGAGTGCATAATAACCGTCCAACCTAAAAGCAGTTTATTCTTTGGACTGATTTGATCCAATAATGATACCAACGCTGGCATCATTCTTGGGTCGGGTCTTGGGTTGAGACCACCAATCTAGAGACCGTTTTGACCGTTTTGTATTTATGCTGTTTTTACATCAGAGGTGAAGCTTGTAGGCATGTAGAGAGGGCGAGACAGACATATAAAATGTGTCTATGTTTTTGGGATTGCATGGGTTACTTAAACTTTCTACATGCCAGTGGACTGTCTACTTACTCAGCATGGCCATCTATGGAGATATCTTGGTGTTTAGTAGGAGAAAAAACAAGGTGGAGATTTCTTAAGTATTTCATGCAAACATTTGAAGAGGGAGATGCTGGATTGGTGTAGTGCAAATAACTGGGGAGAAAACTTACTTAAGTTTATACTGTGCCATTTATAAGACCTTCTGGTTTCTGTGATGCAGAAAACATTAACAGCATTGCAAAATTCAGCAATTAAAATTAAATCCACTTTATAGAGAGCTAAATATAATTAACTTTGTCTATCTGACTGACTCTGAAGCTCAACCTTTACATCGATTCTTACAGTAAAAGTCAGACACTTTTGGCTCCCTGTGTGTTTGATGTGACTCACTCAAGCGATAACCACTTTGGAGAGACCTGAACACAACACTGCAGGCTACTATAAGCAAAACCGCTCATGGACCCATGAGGCAGGAAAACAGATTTGTAAAAGTTTTATTCACACGCAATTTATGGGAACCAGAAAAAAAAACCACACCAAGAGGTGAATTACTACTATTACTGTCCCACTGTGAAAAGATACCCTGGAGAAGTTAGGTACACATTTACTAGTAAAACCATCTTAAATCCAAATCCCCCCCCCAAAAAATAAAAAAATGGGGCAGGTACCTGAGCAGCGTCATTGAGTTAACTAGAACAATCAAAGTATCCTAAGCAAAAGCAAGCAGGATTACTGTTTTAGTTGTCCTTTGAACTTTTAGCCTCCATCTTTGTGTTTCTTGGAAGTGATGATAATTTTGTATGGATTAATTATTATCTTAAAAATACACAGACAGGCTGTTAGTTATGCTAACTGCAGTAGCTGTTGATTATTTAGCAATGTCTTTCTCTAAGAAAAGCCAGAGTTGACATGATAAATTTTATTTCCTTACTTTATTTAAATTGATGGTAACATTTGTGAAAGTTCACATCCCTGCTATCTGGCTGTTCAGGTTTAGCAGCTAGCTAGAACATGAATATAGACATACAATATCATTGGTGCTTGTTCTGTTATTTAGCAATCTTAATATAAATCCATTTCTAAGTGTGGGAAAAATTATATATGTTTTTAATATAATGCCTGAGGTTTATTTGTATTTGCTTATGCAACACCATGTTCGAAATCACTTTCAAATGTCTGGCATTATGTAAAAAAAACTAATTAAGTGCTTAGTTCTAGTTTCTAATCTTTTGTTTTTCTTTATGTGGGAAGTGAAAATGCCATACTGCAAGACTGCTGAGCAAAACTGCTGACATAAATTACTCAAATCATCTCTCACATAATAACGGTTGGTTCTGGGTGAATCATTTAAAATGTTAAGTATTTCTTGCTCTGTATAAACTAGTTAAAAAACAGGATTTCAGTTTTTCTTGAATAGCGTAAAGGAGACCATTTTTAAGAACAATATTCACTGCTGTTTGGAGTCTGTGTAGGCCGTCCAAGTCATGCACACAAGTTCAAAGTCTTTCTGAGGAAAATGTTTTCTTTCTTCCCCATCTCCTATCAAAGATCTGGTTGATGCTGATTTGTGCAGAGCTGAGATTTCTTTGGCAGAGGTCTATAGTGGTAATATTCTAGTCTGAAAAGCATTGAAGCTAGTTTAGCAATAATAAAGTAAAAGAATAGATTGTTCAGACTTTAGAGAGCATCTTCAGGGAAAATCTGTTTTTTAGATTAGTTTTCCATACTGAAAACCTCCTCCAGTGATTCATTTTGGCAACAGCCATCTGACAGTTTCTATTTTTTCTGTGTGACTATGTGAAAGTCTGGCTCATATTTAGGGTTCTTGGAAATTGTTCTGCTGTGCTACTATTTCTATAGTTTATCTTGAAAAGTAAAAGGCTGCTTAGAAGAAGCGTGAGTAAATGATAAGCCGGCTTTGATCTGGCTGTGTAGTGCTGATATAGACCACAGATTTGGTTCATCCAAGTTTTTTTTTTTTCAATGTGTGTACCCACAAGAAGAGACCCTTTGAATGTTATTGTCACTTTTTTTTCTCACTCTGCTTAGCTGATTTCTACTTCTAAAATAGTGAATATTTTCTTACAACGTGATCCTCTTTAACCTTTATAAGAGGTCATTTAGAGTGCTTTATTTATCTTAGGGAAAAAAAAAACTGGCTTTATTTATAGCTCTACTTTTGTACTTTGGATATCACATCAGCTTTATCCTGCTTTGGCTCTCTGTCTAACCTGATGGCTCTGATCAGAAGTGTGCATTTGTATGTTGAGCACTTTGATCAGGATTTAGCTTCCACCAGACATGTTGGAAAATTGGTGTTGACTTGTAAAGAATTAAAAAGGACTCATCTTTTGTTTTCACAAGAAAACAGGATGATTGTAATTCTAGGTAGTGATTTGCTGCATCTATTTATAGTTGAATCTGAAATTAAAATATAATGCCTCATAATCAAGCTTATAAACTGCAGTTGTCATAGTTTAAACATCAATGGAGCCATCAACCTATCTACATGTAAAACCATCTTTAAAAAGTATAGCAACTTAAGTATGACACTTCTTAGTTCATGAATTAATAGCAAGTTTCAATAGCATTCACGAGTTTGTTTAGATTCAAGTTAAAACTCATGTTTTTTTTGCAATTGTTAGTTTAATTAATGGAATTGCAATTCCTCATACAGAAAGAGTAAACCACTTAAAACCTTCTTGGGTTACCATCAGATAAACTATGATTGCATCACCTGATCATCTCTTTTGTCAATTCTCCATTTAAAAAGAAACGTTACTTCACCTGTGACGGTGTCTCTGTTGGCCAGACCGTAACAACCAGACTGGGGAATTTGAAGCCGGAATGAAGCATAAAGTGAAACGGGGAAGTGAAAGCACTATAAAGTGACCTAATATTTCTTCAGTATATTACGATTTATTTCTGACATTAAGCAACATGTATTTTCTAATAACGAAGGGCTAACATCAAAATATGTTTAACCTCCATGTGAGCATCTTCTGAACACCAAGATCTATTTCTTGGTGATGTATTGAAAGATCTATTTCAAATAAAACATATTTGAAATAGATCTTTCAACTTCCTTCCAGGTACAATCTCTGCGCCTTAAGATATGTATTTGCTACATTCTATTAGCTATTTCAAATACAGCATCTTGGTTAAAAGGAAGTCCTTGAATTATGTCTGCTCTGGTAGATCTAATTCACAGTTTGAACTTCTTGGAGTATTTAAACATCTTTTTTTTGAGTATTTTTAAAAACTGGTTGTAAATGATAGAAATGTCTTTTTTGTGCATTTTTAAAAATCAAAATTACATAATGAATGAAATCAATACCATACCCATGCTTGAATTTTGTCTTCACTTCAATTTTTGCTGACCAATCCTAAGATGTTTCTCCAACACAGGGTTGGAAACCAATCAGTCACATGACACAGACTGACTGAGCTACGCAATGAAGTTTCTCTTTAACTGTAAAACATTGAAAACATTTAGATAAAAATCAGATTTGTTAGACCAAGTAAATGATGTGACCCGTCTAGATTTAGAGGCTATTCACGCAAAGATAGGTTGTGCTCTCTATTATTATTATTATTATTATTATTATTATTATTATTATTATTATTAAATTAGCTGCGTTAAATATATGACTCTGTGACATGAAATATAACAACAGAAATCAGGAGTTCATTTTAGTCAGGAATCAAGATTTTCTGCATTCTTGACTTTGGTATCACTAGTACTGATGCATTCAGCTTGCAAGATACAGCATTGGTTGAACATTTAGACAATTTGTCAGTGTAACTTCTACAAAGCTATTAATTTTTGTAGTAAGTTAGAGCTCATCTGTGTGTCTAATGCAAAAAAAAAGTTCTAAAAGCAAATATCAATTTATTGTCAAAATAGGTTCAAATCAAGTCTGAGTATATCTACATATTTAGTTTTTAAACTAGAGATGTTTGGTTCAATCCAAAGTCCTTTAAAAAAAACAGTGAAACATAATGAGCCAAACATAGCTCATTATGTTTGGCCTGCCAGGGTGGCTTATCAGCCTCTTTGTCAGCATTTGACTCTACTGGGTGTCCATCAAGAGTGTTTCTACAGTCTGAATTGTTTTCTAAGTTGCTAAATGTTAAGGCTTTAAGCAGACATTCTAGATGTTAGCAGTAAGTTTTCTCTAATTAGATGTTGCTCAGCAGGCTGCAGTTTTTAAAATGTGGTTTTCTTAAATCTAACAAGCCCAGTTTCTGTCTTAATTATTGTGTTAGAACTCCAGTGTTTCCAGCCTGAGCAGTTTTTTTGGGGGGGGAATTGCCAGGCAACCGTCTCCAAACAGTGGCTTATCTGTGACATTATACACAGCTCTGTTTGGAAAAAAGAATGGGCCCTTTGATGTGAAGTGCTTCCGACAGAAAACTAAAAACTTTTGCCGTTGGTTGTTGCTGTGAGAGAAAATCTGTCTATTCTCAAAGGACACGAGCCACAATCTATTTTAGGATATTTCCAACTGCTTGGGGGGATCCCCAGGGGTGAATAACCGACTTCTTTCAAACAATCACGGCGGTAAGGCCATCAGCTCCCTCTTAGTGTGATCCCAAATCAGGACAGTTTTCCAATGAGGAATTCCTTCACTCAGCATTGCTGGTGTTTAAGTTAACACTTTCATCTCTTTAACAAGTTGCATTACGCACATTGATTCAAAGATAAGCTATCTTTACTACTCTCAGCCCAGGGGTCGAGTCCACGCTCTGTCAGATAGCATCACTTTCCCATCATCCGGTCACTCTTGTGTCCACACTTCCTGTCTCACAGCTGGCCTGCCAAGTCTCCCATGACCCTTTGCTGCGGTGCTGCTGTTTTGTTTTGAGAGAATCCAGGACAGCCGGGATGAGCTTCAGTCTCATGAGCTTTAGCTGATGCACTTCAGGGTGGAAAAAAAAAAAGAAAAGGCGAACCCAAGCTTGTGATTATTGGTCCATTGCTGTCCTCTGCCTGTCGCTTTGTGAAACAGGCTGGTCCCTGTGGCTAAAATGCAACTTTTGGTGCGTGCTTGAGGAAGAACTGCAGCGCCAGAGGGGGCTGAGTTAGCAGTGAACACATAGAGCACATTCCTGAAGGCAGCAGAGCTCTGTGATTTTAGCGGGCTGTCACAGGGATTAAGTTACCCTGTCTGCTTCTGTGAGCTCATGCCGTTGCTGTCTCAGTGCCGCAGCAATCCTCCTGAGCAGCAGCAAACAGTTTGCTCCCAGTGCGAGGAAAACCAGGATACATGTTCATTCTCCTCTACCTGGCTACTAAACTTTAAATATCTGATGTAAATGGACTTTTCCTAAAGCCAGCTTGACATCTCTTCTATGTGTACCAAAAGGATTGTGGCAGAAACCGACCACTAGGTGTGCTCTTTGACTGGCTCTGTTGCCGGGGGTTTCTTTCTCCTCCGTCTGCCGAGACACACAGCAGAGGGTTTCGCAGCAGCTGTAGCGTACAGGATGTGGTGAATTTATGTCACTGGTGTTTCACCATGAGAAGAGAATTCACAAAGTTGCACCCTGCATCTGCTTTTTCACCACTGACGAGGAGTATTTGTGATTTTTAAAGTCAAATAAACTTTCTAGATTTCATTGTAAAGACTTGTTTATGATAACATATTCACAAAATTGTATCTACAGGCTGGTCCCTGTAGCTAAAACACAGGGAACAGAACGTATTTAATACTAATAAATACTTTGTGTTTATTAGTATTCATACAATACTGATAAATACAAAGTATTTATTAATACTTTGTATTGTGTTTATACAAATGGTAATAAATACAAAGTATTTATTTGTATTATAAATAGAAAGTATACAAAGTATTACAATACTTTTATTAGTATTTATTAGTATTACATGAATGTGAAAGAAGTTATTGGTGCTTGAAGTGTGAACATGAGAGGATCACTTGTTGAATTGACATTAGTTCTTGGTTTGGCTTATTCCCCAGATAAGACGTGGTTTGTTTCCTCATAGTTTACAAAACTGTGTCCATTTGCATTGTAGAGACGGGCTCAGTTGTTCTGTAATGATGTTCTATGTCATTCACTGACTGGACATTTAACCCCTTACAGTTAAAATATAGGAACTGGTTACCCATACATTCTATTTCTGGTCTACATGTGTAAGGGGGGACTAAAAAACTAAAATATTTTGTTACCTTTGTTTTTGTTTCTAGAACAGTTCATGTTAAATTGGGCTCATCCCATGTCCAATTTAAAGCCCGGCAAAATGATTTAAGTTAAAACAGATCTGCTCTGAACTTTAATTTTCTCCTATCAGATGACCTGAGATCACACTTGGTTACATTTTACCTCAGAGAACTGTTGTTCAGTTTTAGTGGTTAGCACCAAGAAGACAAATGGCTTGCTGAAGTTGTTGCTTACATTTCTGCTCCTGGTTTAATTTGAATACAAGTGCAAAAAAAAGGTCAGATATTTTATTTCTTGACCCAGTTTATTTTTTTCCCTCTTACTTCAACACATCATCAAATAGTTCAGTTCCAAAGTTGTTTGTTAATCCAACAGGAAATTTTAATGTTGCAACTCATACTATCTGGGTATTTTCAGAGAGTAGCAGATGCTATTGGCTGTGTGCAGGAGCTCCAGTAGCTGTCTGTATTACAGCGGTACTGAAGAAACCTCTGAAGAAGATACACAGTAGATCTTTTGCAATAGAATCATTACCACATTTTAGAACCAAATTATCCTCCAATGAAAAAAAAACAATTTTGAGGGACAGAATTGATAATGATGGCTAACAAAAGTTACTAAAGAGTAAGCCAACTCCTTCACTGGATAGGTCAGAGCAATATAGAGAGGTCATTTTACCTGCATGATGTTTTTGGCTAGTTGGAGGAACCATAACTCACGCATGCAGAGACAAAACTCTGTACAGAAAGTCTTTCTTCAAGGTAACAGCTCTGTTTACAAAGCAAATCTGGGAGTATTGCAGGCTGATTTTACCTTGAAAGTTGGTCAGTTTTTCTGCCCCAGTTTCTGGCCTGCAGGCATCTGCTTAGCAAACTGGCCACTCAGCCTAACAAATGTTGCTTGAAACAATGTTAAAAATAATTTGAGTTGTGGGAGAAGTTCCTTTAGTTTCCATATCATGAATGATTCTGATTTTAAAGACTTGATTTGTCTAGTTTTGTAAGTGAGGTGGAAAAAGTATTAGAAATTTCTATCAGCCAGTTGGCCAGCAGTGTGCAGCAACAGCTGGGAGAAAGACTGCAGTGGTTTCGTAATACTTTATAGAGCTGGAGAAAAATCTTGTCACTCCAACAGTTTCTATGGCATCTCATCAGAGTCATCTGAGTGAAACTCTTACTGGTTATGGAATGATAACTTGGCATACCTTTATACCAGGAGTTATCCCAAGTTGACGGACCAAAGTTAAAACTCAAAGGATAAAACAGAACAACTTTGATGTCACACATTCAGTCTCTGCTATCTGCTAACATCTTGCTGTCTCTTAAAGTAGCAGACTAAATGCACGGCAGACATGTCTTGACATGCTGTGACGTGTTGGTGAAAATGGATTCCTTTGAAGTACTTCTTCAAACTTTTATGCTTTTGTTTACTTTGTTGAAACACCTTACTGACAGAAATACATAAAAACTTACACACCGATGAGTTTTGTCATTTATATGTGCTGGTAGTGTCTAGGTTTCACTCATTCAGCGATGAGAATTAAGTTTTTTTCTGCTGAAAATTGGCCGCCTGATCACAAACCAATTTCATGGCACATCTCACAGAGAAAGTCTTTAGTTAAATCTAAAGAATAAAGGGCATTAAGCACCAATTCAGAGCTACCACACTCTGAATGCGATGATACACTGATCCCAACCACCAGCATATGTAAATGAATATCCGTAGTGCCACCATATGAGCAGTTTGACCTGTCTGACCTGGTGTTTAGTGCTTCTGCATGGCGACTGGTCTCTGCTCAGTCTGCAGCTGCGCGATTATCTCAGAGCATCTGTCACCCGCTGTTTCTGATCCTCCCTCATATCTACTCTAAAATTCACCGAAGAATTAACGTGGACTTTTACACTCGGCCTTTTAGGTGGATGCTAAAAGAATAGATTCTAGATTCAACCTGAAATGCGAGATAGGTAAGAAACGGAGTACCGATGGTTCTAGCATTACATGGTTTAAAAAAAAACAACAAAAAAACAAAAGCACGACGTGGAGAAATTAATGTAACGGAAGGTTATTGTGAAGGCAGAGCGCGCACACACAGCTACTTCATCCAGCCCAGGGAGTGGAGAGATTGTTGCCTTTTGTCTGAGTGAACGAGGCACTCGAGGAGAGTAAATCAGCTCTTTGTTTTTGTGTGCCGCTCCCTTGCATTTCTCGCAGTGTTCACTAATGTAATTAATGGAAAAAAAAGCAGGCAATAACATGCCTTAAGATTTAACCACAGTGTACACCCAATTGCTCTTTGGTACATTAAGTAACCCACCTCCCCCTGATTGTTTATTATTTATTTTCTGTCGGTATACAAGCTGATTTAAATCCGATCGACATCTTATTCATGTCTTGGTTAACCATGCTGAAAGTCTGCTTCGCTCCCTCCACTCTTGTTTGCCCAAGATCAGGTTATACTCCCATCTCAAGGCCAGCTGTGGCTGAAACCTAGACAGCACTGCTGCTTCAAATAAATTTAAGAGGCTCTCTCATTCAGTAAAGTCAGTGTCTGTTCCCTGTAGTCAGTTGGGGTGGGGGAGAGGTGAAACTTCATCCACTCCCATGACATCAGAGCAGCCACTTCAGTCAGGGCCTTGCTCCCCACCACCATAGCTGACCCAAGGATCTGCAATGTTAAACTAAGCGTAGCTTATCTCTGCTAGTGGCTGTTCAGGTCATAAGACTGGTTGTTGTGAATGTGCGCATTGTTCAACGTGAACAAACTTTCACAGTGGTTCTCAGTCCTCCAAAATCATAATTTTAGATGTGTTGAGGGAAGCTAAGGAGCACTGAGGATAACAGAGCCCTGTGTATTTAATAATTTAGCTCACACTGGCATTGCGTTTTGCATATGTGGACCTATCTAGGCCAGATCTAAATTTAAAACAATTTTCTTCATTGTCACGGCTCAGAAAGAGATTCCAGTTGCACCATTACAGTAATCTTTACCGTCCTGTTGGCGTAAGTCGACGGCAGGCAAAGAAATGCAATAATTTTTTTTTTTTTATGTGACAGCTCGTCAAAGGAAATCATCCCGTGTAATTCTGAATACTCTCTGACAGCTCTTGGCTTTAAAGACTGAGTATCAAAGCAATTTGTCTGTTATTTCAATAATACAATTGGTGGAGGGAAATTCTGCTCGACAAGACTAAACTGTGGAAGTGGGTGCTGGAATTTCTGCCCGGTTGTTGTGGTATATTTGGATAACCCTGGTTCACACCTTCTTGGCATAGGTTTGTTGTAAGGGGTGCTATTATGTCATCTGAACCCTCCTTGTATAAGAGTGTAGCACATAATTATGTATTTCAAACAAAAGTTTGAGGAGTTAATTTGTAACTTCCTTGTATCGTTTCTTTTTCTTGTTCTAGGTCAGCAGAAGTATCAGAACGGCTTGTTCTCAGCTTTGATGCAGAACAGGTATGGCTGTCCAGCGTCAGTCTCCAAACGTACTCCTTTTTATTTGTCGTAACACTTATCAGCTATGGCTATTTTGGTCAAAATTGAAAATCTCGGATACAGATCAGAGAAGTTTAACCACTGTTCCTAAACGGTTTGGAAAAGTCTGGAATTTGATTTCAGGCTTTTCCAGACTCTTTTTTTTCCTATCATTCTTGTCTAAATGTTGCCTTTTTTTCCCCTCTTTTCTCCATTTTGTCCTCCTTTCCTCTCTTCCTATCGTCCTTGTTTCCTACCTCTTTAGTTCCTTGTGTCCTTTTTTTCCATTTCTTCATTCTTCATGTCATTTCTTCCTTCATTGGTCCTTCTTTTATCTTCTTCTTATGCCTCTTTTTCCTCCCGTTCTTTCCTATCTTCTGTCGTTCTAATTCCCTTTTTTCTTTTGTTACCAAGTTTCCTTTCCTTCCATTTTTTCTTGACTGCAACAGTCTAATATATCTATGAAAAACACATAGGAATTAGTTCTAGATCAATTCTCTGATGTCAGTGCCATGCAAAAAAGTTAAACACTAGATCTCACCAGTGTCATGTCATGATGATGATGATTAGGATTGTCAACCACTTATTTACCAATTATGATCAGTATCCTGCTGTCTCCTTAATTTATTTTAAAGTTTTGAGCAACAGAGCTGTTGCCCTGTCTGTAGTTTTTCATTAAGTTTGCTTCTTCAGCTCCAACAGAGGGTTGACTTGATTAAGAAAGGCATCAATAGTGTCAACAATGTTTATTTTTTAAGGTGCACAGCTTCTTTTCCAAAGAAATATTTGCTGCAGATGTTTTAATACTTAGTGCAAGGCTAATGTTAGCATATTTACTCTGTTTTCTGCTGAATTAGCTTGGTTCCTAAAATATTACATGAACTGAAACATACTTCAAAATAAATGCTGGAAGTCAACCACTATTTTTATGAAATACAGGTATAAATATTTTGTTAAAAATCAAATGCTACATAAACCCAGCCGGTAACACTTTATTTGAAGGGGGGTGAATAAGACTGACATGACACCATCATAAACACCTGTCATGAATATTTATGACTGCTGTCATAAAGCGTCATTCAGTAAATCATAACACTTTTAATACAACGTTGACATTATTGAAAATGTCTTCGTTATGACAACTTGACATTAATCAAGACAAAAATGATTAATGATTGATTAATAGTATTCAGCAGGGTGTTTTCTTGTCAGCACAAAGACAGTACTCGTATCTTTCATGCGACACAATAAGTGTCAATAAAATGATAGTATTGTTTAAAAAAAAAAGCTGTGGTCAATAAATCCCCATATATTTGTTAATTATTTCATAAGTAAATCAATGCTTCACTTATGAAATTATTTATTTACAATATGTAAATAAGTTACCAGTTCAGACACTGCTAGGATCCTTTTATTGCAATTTAGATTGTGGTGATTTTGTTCTTTTATGCTGAGTTTGCATGCATTTGACCTCTATAATCCTATGTCCTAATTTATTTCTTGAAGAATCATCAGAAAAAAACTGTAGCAAGTTTTACATTCAATTAATAAAAATCAAATTTTGATTAAGTATGGAAAGCAAATGTAAGGTATCTTTATAGTGATTGTTGTGTTTATGATTTTCTATTTTTTTCCCCCAGGTTCCAGTTTTGTCTCAGACTAACTGTGGTTGACAGTAGATTTGGTGTGAATTATATACATGACTGCCTCATAAGTTTTAGATAAATCAGTGAAATGTTTGTAAGCTACTGGTTCAGTGGCTAATTAAGACACACATCACTTTATTTTATGTCTGGAATTTACAAGGTGCAGGTAGTTTTATAGTAGAGACACTTCACTGCAGATATTTAGACAAACCACATTCATAAGATGATAAAAAACATCCAAGGATGGCTTCAATTTGAAATAACACACACACAGGCATGTTCTGAAATTCACTTTTTTTATTGCACTCATCACTTCCAGGTTTTTTTTTTTGTAAACATGACCCTGCATGTTTTGGTTTTACTGTTATACTGAAGCTTATATCCAGTTTTTTTTTTTGCTTCATTATTTCACAGAGTATTACAGGTTGCATTTTTGTTCAATCCAATCTATTTTTGCTTAGATTTAATGCTAGTCTTAAACCTATTCAGTTTCCTTAGTACAAAAATGTAATACTGCATCTTTCTCATCTTTATTTAGATTGTCTTTCTTACTGTACATTGTATATTGGAGTTAGTTGTGTGCTTGAAAGTATCTCCTTCTTTATCATTAGTAAGTTTTAACAAATCTCCCAAATTATTTCTTTACATAGTAAAGCAACATAAAGCAAAAACACAACATAGAAAACATGTGTTTTTAATGTAAAATAATACAGCATACACAGACATAAGCTACTAAAACAAGAGCTAAAACTAAAATGTTTGCATTTAAAAAAAAAAAAGATTATATTTCACACAAAGTTACGGAGTTTTTCTGAAACCAGAAACCTGCAAAGGGCTCCTTTGTGAATTTTGCAAAGAAGGTGTGAATCAGACTCAGCCCTCCAGATGACACATTAAAATAACTCAGCGTACCAACCAGGGGTGAAAGTAGGCGGGTACAGCTGGGTACTGCGTACCCCTAGATTTACCGTGGGTACGCAGTACCTGCAATAGAGGGAAGGGGCTGTCTGCTGTAAAAAAAAACCAATGGGTTCATTGTGCAGCCGTGAGTGCGCCCACTAATCAGTCGTGATTAGTGGGCGCACTAAAACACAATCTAAAACACGACTTAATCAGTTAATAAATAACGTTTTTCCCTTTTCATATTGTTTCTGAACTGTTTGTGCTTTGCTAGAGTAGGGCTGCAATACGGAAGGTTTTGAGTAGATCTCTGCATTAGGTGACAAACTGAACGCCGCCAGGACACTGAGACCAGCACGTCCTCCTCTGACTGGCTTAAAACGTTCGTAACTTTATTAAATAACAACAACAACAACAAAAATCAACAAAACATGTTCAATAAAAACAATAATCTCAAGAATTATTGTTTCAACAAGGTGTTGCGCAGTTCTGTGCGTTTCGGTTCCATTACCAAAGTAACCGGCAGAGCAGGAGTTTAAAATGAATCAACCACCGCTGTGTTCAGGGAGCTTATTAATAATCGCAAAATACATATCAAACCTGAAAACCTAATATTGTAACGGACTGAATGTTATGTTTTTAAGTAGTCTCTGCTGAGCGCAGGCGGTTGCCATGGCAATGGGTGTGCTTAAATGACAGAGATTAAAAAGGTAGAGTGGTTTTGAGTTTACCTTTGCTGTGGCGCTTTACAGCCGCTGTAGTTTTTGAACGTTCAATAAATGACAAACTTGGACTAATTACCTCATTCTTCTGTGAGTATAAGACGTTTACAACAAACATCAAACACGGTAAATATGTTTCATTAAGTATTTAACAAACAAATGGCTTCTACTGTGATAATTATGTGAAATTAAATTATCTAATAAAAAAATAATAGTTTAATGCTCTCTGGCATCTTGCTTTGAGCTCAGAGTCTGAGAGGCTTTTCCTCTATCAAACTATTTTTTTGCCACTTATTTAGTGGAAATATTGATGCTGATGAGATTTTCTCTAAAATAATAACCTTTTTCAAACTTTATGGCTCCACTGTTGAAAATGAGGCTCTGACATTCACAAATGACATTAATATAAAATCCAGTGTTTAGTTTTGTCATTTCTAAACACATTCTTTGATAAAACAGTGTTGTTGGGATGGAAATAACTGTTTTTCGGTTTTTCTACCTGGACTATGCCTATCTGGGCTCTATCTTTGATGTGAACCTAAACACTTAAAGAAAGTTTAAAGGAAAACTATGATGACCATGTTTTTTTTTTCTAAACAGTTTTGTGATGCGTCAGTCTCCCTAGGTCAAGATGACTGAAGAGGTGATTGTCATCGCCAAGTTCGACTACATGGCCCAGCAGGACCAGGAGCTGGACATCAAGAAGAACGAGCGCCTCTGGCTGCTGGACGACTCCAAGTCCTGGTGGAGGGTCCGGAACGCCACCAACAAAACTGGCTTCGTCCCGTCCAACTACGTGGAGAGGAAAAACAGCGCTAGAAAAGCCTCGATTGTCAAGAACCTCAAAGACACACTCGGTAAGAGAATTTACTTTTTGTTCCTTTGCTTTCACTACTCTTTATTTCTACAGTAGGTTGGCTCTCAGTAATCCTGAGAAAGCATGCTGGTTTGAATTCCCTACAAGCTTATTTATTTTTTCGACTAGCTCATAATATTCCAGTTAAGCTGCATAGATAATACTTTTGCAAATATTTACATATCTTCAGCATCTCGGTGGGGTTCCTCTCTTGCATGTAGATTTTCTTTTAATTATTAACTGAAGCAGCGTTGCTTCAAAAGCATTATCTAGGCCAACTTTCATATTGATTTTGACCACAACTGTGAGATATAACCTGTTGCACGTTATTCACCACAGTGAGGGTGTTTGTTCAGAGTGCAGACGTATTATTCTCAAGTTATTGTTTGCACGCACCTAGAATTGGACTTCCACTTTCGATCGTCTTGCCTGACATTGAAGGCTTTAAGTGCAACTTTGAAGCATTTACTCAGGTAAGGGAGTTATAGATATTTTTATCTATCCGGCTTTGTAACAAATATAAATCAGTTTTGGTTTTCTTGCACAGCTTTTTCTCAGAATACATACTTTGTAGACTTTCTATCCTGGCTGTTTTGTTTCCTTTAGCAAAAGAGTTAAATTTGTAGCTATTGTATGTAAGACCAGTATGGGCATAAATTTCAATCATAAATATTTTGTACTTGTAAATCAAACTGCATAGTTGTGAGTTGAGTTTTGTAGCCTTGTAAAAAAATAAAATGGCTCAGAATTTCTGCTTTGTAGATGTCGTTATTGTTTACCAACACAAATCTTTATGGATCCACAGATATGAAATTGTCTACAAGGTGACAATTTATTTACAACTACATTCTGATTTACAAGCACACTATTTGTATAGCATGGATTTTTCTTTATTTTTTTACCTGCACATTTATTGACACAAAACATAAATTCTTAGCCATTTTATTTTGCAAGGTTACAAAACTAAACTCACAAGTGTGCAGTTTGATTTTTTAAAAGTAGAGAATATTTATAAGCCGAAGCTAAGCACGAATGAGAAAGTTATAGTTTGTCTTAGCTGAGTTCTTCTTATCTGCCATCTATTTTGAATCACTGTCAGTCCTGGCGTTAGATCTGTCAAGTATCATTATTTCTCATGTATTATTGTAGAATTTAATTTGGTTGGTTGGTGATTCTTTACACACCACCAACTCTGCAGTGAAGCTTTATCTGTCTATTTTTTAATTGACTATTAAAAAAAGACAAAATATTTTTAACTTATAAGCTGACAACAAAGTTGCCTACAAGTCCATTACTCGTTGATGTGGCGTGAAGATGATGTGCGCCGAAGAAGCTATTGCCAGTCGATGCAAATGGTCATACTGTAGCTCCAAATTATTTTTTTACATTAACAAATTATGAAAATATAGAAAATGAAATAAAAACAAAAAAAAAACTGCGGTTTTGGGTGCTCCTCGTCATGGGTCATAATTTCACAATTATCACACATTCACCAGTGTTTGCAAAACACTTATCTGTTGGACTTCAGCTTCCCGTTTTCTCTTGTGTTTGTGTCTGAGTGTGTACACAGCAGTTGTGGGTAGAGTGTGATAATATTTATTGAAAAGTGTGGGTGAAAGAGGAATTGAAATGTTTTAAAATAATTCAACTCAGTGACTTGAGCAAAGATTTTCTACGACTGTTGTAATCGTAGGTCAAGTCTGTCCCGCATGTGTTACTCAGAGGTATCTAGATTTATATGACATAATTTTTTGCCTCTGTGGTTTTTGTGTGTGCGTGTGTGTGTGGGTGTAGGAGGTTATGTTGCCAAAAACAAAAGCCCATGGCCTCTTAACAACATCCCAGCTGTCACCATATTCGATCTTTCCATTTTTAAGAACAGCTGCCTGGCTGGCACAAACACAAGTCATGTCTAACTTAACCGTACACTCAAAATAAAACACAAAGTTGCAGCAATCTTGTTGAAACACCAACATAATCCTAAAATTGACTTTTGTTTTGTTTTCTAAAAAGTTTTCTCACCCCGTACAACCATAAACTTGAATGTATTTCATTGAGATTGTATCTAATGGAGCAACAGATTATTATCCCATTAGTTCATAAGTCTGAATGTACATTCATCTCTGAGTCACTGTTTTGTAGAGCCATTTTCCACCACAATTACAGATGCCTGTCTGTTGTGGTAATTCTCTACCTGCTTTGCACATCTTGGAGACTGAACGTTTTGCCCCTTTTTCTTTGCAAAGTATCTCAAACCCTGGTAAACTGTCAACAGCAACATTCATTTTTGCTGTAATTCTGTTAACCCCGGACTATTGGAGTGAATGACTAAGGCCCCATTTACATGACAATGCAAGAACAGCAAAACATAAATGTTTTGTTGTTGACAAAATCGCAAAGGTTTGACAAGTGGCTCCAGAATGAAACTGTATATAGATGCAATGCAGATCGTGTCCGTGTAAACGCAAGCACAAAACATTTGGCAGTCATGTTATCCTGTGATTGTCCACTCGGGCTCGATTTGCTGCTGCACCTTTTCAGATTATTTGCGGTGTTAAAGCAAAACTTTACGCCAACAGCGAAGACGCACAGGTTACCTACTCCAGGTTCATGCATTTATCTCTGTAAAATGAAAGGGGTTATGTAAACACACCTCTGGCTCTGACCAGCCAGAAGTTGGTCTGAGAACGAAGGTTCAGAGCCTCTTACAGGCCTGGCATACCCACTACATAGTTTCCACTGCTATTTATGTTTTCATCTGCATGCAGAGTATTTTCACTTCGCTGTTGTGCAATTGCAGTTTTTGCAGATGCATAACTGAAAACGTTTTTGGAAGCTTTATCATGTAAAAAGGGCCTAACAGTTGCCTTTAAACAAATACAAGGTAACTGTATTTGAGCTGTGGCTCTCTGCAGCTCCTCCAGAGTTCCCATGTGCCTTCTGGGTGCTTCTTTGATCAATGCTTGCCAACCTCTTAGTTTTGATGGGTAGCGGTCCCTTGAAAGGTTTACAGTTGTGATTTGTGGTTGTACATTATTTTATGTCGGGGAATCAAACTTTAAAAAGATGCCTGAAATGCACTCCACATTTTCAGATATTTGGTTGTATCTTTTTTTTCTCCACTTCAAATAATAAACTACTTTGTTGGTCACACAACATCCTAAATAGTTACACTATAGTTTTTTTGTAATACAGAAAGAAAATGTACAAAAACACCAGGCATTGTGTAATCTCTGATTAAATATGCCTCTTTCCTAATCTGTGCTGTGGGTGGTTGGGTCACACGTGGGCGAGTAAGAGGAGCAACTCCGGGCTCACACTCTGATATGTTGTGTGGGAGGAAAAGTTGATCTTTTTGTTGCTGGGCGTGAAGTTGTGTCATTGCTTAAGAGGGCATGATGTGTCTGGAGACGGCTCTCGTACTGTTTGGGAGTGTTTCTGTGTTTAACGGCTTCTGTTCCCTGGGTTTGTTGTAAACCTATGAGTGTTTCTCAAACAGCTGTTGTCATGTGAGACTTCACTGAGTCACTCTGCTGCTTCCCCAGAGATTCCTCTTTTTTTTCTTTTTTTTTTCCAAAATCCTTTTCATTTAAATCTGCTTTATATATGTTTAGAAAATAGCCTTTTTACTTTTTATGCAGCATGGAGCTCTTGTGCTCTGTGTCTCAGCTTCACCCCCACCCTCTCCTCACTCCCCATTCTCTCCTACTTCTTGAGGCCTCTTGCAGTCTGCCTTCCAGAGCTGAACTGGAGGCCTTTCTAACCTGTGCCCTCATTGGCTAACCCTTGATCACATGGCCTGCAAGTGGGCTGCCCTTCTCTGCAGTCCGCCCAGCTCTCAGGGTGTTCACATGGAATAACTCCACAGCTGCAGTGGGAAGAGAACAGGGACTGCGAAGGAGACTGAGAGCGAGCCCAAAATGGACATGGCTAACCTATTCAAACATTTCTTTCGTGAGTTTTAAACTTTTCTCGCCCTTAGTTGCTCCATAAAGTTGTTTTGACTTGTTTTGTTTCCAGTTATCTGATTTCTGTTTGTTTGTCCCTCTGAACTCCTCGGAGTAGTTTGGTTTCTTTGAACGACTCAGGAAAAAGATGTCGGGTCTTTTTTTTCTTTTTTCACTGTTTGTTTTTAAACTTAAAATATCAGATTTTTTTTGCTTTGTCTGAATGTCTGTTTCAAGCTAACCGAATGAAAGCGTCGGGATCAGAACGGGCAGCAACAGATTTTAGTGTGAAGCCATTTGGTCTGACAAAGAGAGGCTGTCCCAGTGTGTGTGAGCGGCTGCAGACGCTGGGTGGATATGCTTTTGAAAAGCCTGCTGCTGAGCCCAAGCCTGTAATTGCCCCGGCAATCCTTCTTTCTTTGAATTCACGCAGGCACAAAACTCACACACAGGCCGGGATCTTGCTTCATTGTTTTCTTCCAGCGTTTACCTCATTGAGGTGGGCTACATCTTAGTGGATTACACTGTCATTCTCTCCAGCCGGTTCAGGAGTATCTCACGACATCGCAGATGGCTGTTTTCTTTTATGTTTCCCTCAGGGCGAGCTCCCTGGTTCTGGGAGGGTCCCCCTGCCGCCGATCATGAGCTACAGTTGAAGGGTTCTCATGTAAGAACACTGTAGTCATTGTGCAAAGAGGAGGAAGGGGGTCCTTGATGATTGATGGGACTCGGGTTCCCATCTTATGCACCTCTCATGGTTATCAGAGGAATGTCAATGGTTTACATCCACACTGACACACTTTTTTAAAATATATATATATTTTTATATATATATTTTTTTTAACAAGGCCATAATCTCACCTTGATATATCCTGGCTCTGTCTGCAGGAATCTCATTGACTGCTTTGCTTGTTCTCTAGCAGGAGGTGAAGAAGATAGAGATGAGCTAACAGACATTTTGCTTGTGTAAACTCTGTAAGCTGCTGCTTTTTCTCTCTCTCTCCCTCCTTCTGTTTCTCTCTGGCTCCCCTCCCTCCTTTTTCCTGTTTCTCAGCCTCCCCAGCAAGCGGAAACTCTAATTTGAGCCACATTTCTCTCTTAGCTCAGTGCGAGCCAAAGAGGAAGTGAGAAGTCAGAGGGAAGTTGAATCATATCGTTTGGGATTGTCTGTTGGATGGCTCGCTCCTCAATTCCTGCTTATTTTCTCCACATTGCTCACTCCTGTATCCTGACTTAAGTGACCAAAGAAAGGGGAAAAAAAAAAAACTTCTTATCATGGCTAGGCCAAGATTAGTGTGAGTAGTCCAAGTCATTCATGTCCGAGATGTTTTTTTTCCGCTGTAAAGCTGTACCACCACAAATTGCTTTTCCTGTTTTCTGTTTACATCAGAGAAAGTGAGTAGTGGTCTTCACAGAGCCATAACAGTAAGAACTCTAGAGATTGCCAACTTTCTGATTGGTCTTAATGTAATAGTCATATATCACATCTGAAATACGTGTTTTTATTAGGACAATCATCCAAGATGTATATTTGGTTCATTGAATCTTAAGTTGTTGTTTGTCTTTTTTCCTGTGTGTTGAAATTGGTTACAGTCACTGCAGGAATTTACACTTAGTAACTCAGTTGAGTATTAGTTCAAATCCTGAGCACATCTTACTGCACAAGAGCTAGTTGGGAAATTGAGTTCACCATTGCAGGAGGTGGACAAGTTAGTCAGAGATATGCATATCTTAGAAACATGGATTTTCAACTAAACAAAACACTAACGGACTGTTATTACCCGCTAACAATAGCTTTCATTTTGAGTCATTTTCAAATGACTCAAAAGGCAATTAAAACAGGTGGTTTACATCTGACCAACATTACATAATTATTTAATATCCGAAAAGTTTACATCTGTTCTACTACAGGTAGTGGATAATAACTCGACTGGATTGAACTAAGCCCTTAAAGTGTCTTAAAATCTACTACTATCATCTGGTTTGGGTAGCGCTGCTAGCATTATTAAAATAGCAGCTTGTGTGTGTAAAGATTTGCATCCTTTCTTTAACTTTTAAGAACTCAAAGTGTCCTTTCTGAGTCCAGCTTGTTACATAAAGCACATGAGAATAAAACAGAGGAACTTAGTTGTGCAAAATAAACTTAATCTAACCCAATTATTGAAGGTCGTAGAGATGCATTAACTTCTTCAAATGTAATCCCAATATTAAAGCTGTGTCTGTGCATTAAAAGTGTCTCTTTTTAAGTGTGAAAATTCTATTGGGTTCTCTCACTTACACAAACGTTTACTCATTAACATACCACCGATTTTATGATTTTGGCTGTTTATTATAAAGGAATCCACAGAATCCTAAACATTTATTAGTGAGTCCATGCATGTATATTGACAATAATGCCAATAATGTTGTTTGGCAAGTTGAATTAACTTTCTCTCCAAAGTCAATCCATACACTTTGGGTAAAGGTTTGAGAGATTGAGTTGCTTAGGTACACTGTTAGTAAAGACATCTTGACTGTAGAAGATGGGAGAATTGTGGGTTAATTACTGTCACAAGATTTATTATAATGGATGCAAATGGATGTTTTGCTGAAATTGAGTAGCCCTACGTTATTCATGTCTTTCTGATTAGCTGAAAGATAATGGGATGAAAACAGACTTAACAAATTATGTCTCCATCCTTTAATTTGCGCTCATGATTCCAGCACTGTTGTAATGATGAAGGTGAGCGTGGATTACCATTAGGTGGAGTATGGGAAGTAGTTTCCTAATTGGTTGATTTGATACAACCTGACAGATCGCAACCTCAAACGCACTGTAGCATCTGTCATCAGCAGCTTTGCTCGGCGGCACCTCTCCTTGAACTCTGCCCCATCACAGAGATCGATGGTTGCCTGCATTTGAAGTTGAAAGTTGAAAGAGCTCTGCACGCTTCCTGTGTATCCATCAGCCATGTTGGCAGACCCAATTGAAGCCACGGCCTCTAAAAGGCAGCCCCAACCGCGAATACGCCGACTCACTCGTGTGCGCGCTGTCCCCCTCCTTTTGATTGACTCACTCAGCTTCTGGCTCAACATGCTGTCATTACACTTAATGCGTACGTCTCTGAGCAAACCATATGGCTGAGGACTGCTGTTTTCCACTACATGTCCGAAGACATATTGTTGTCATGAACTTGCAAAACTCCTCCTGAGTGTCTGCAATCAGGCGGCAGACATTGCTGCACAGTAATTTTAAGCAACTTGACTGGAATTGCGAAGTAGGATGTGACGGCAACTTTCCGCAAAAGAGGCAGCAGGTCGGTTTGCTCCGACCTGACTGGTTGGAAAAAGCGTCAGTGTCAAAGCAAAGGGATGTTAAAGGCCTGTCAGACAGGCTGACGCGGGGTGTTGTCGTCCACAGAGGAAGAGCCCTGGAATGGAGGGAAGCCGGGAGGTCGAAAGGGCCCTGCCAGACAATGGACAGCCAACTAGCATAGGCAGGCCAGAGTTTGGACAGAAAAAAAACAACAAAAAAAACCTCATTCCTGTATGTCACCGGTAGCTGGACAGACTTCCCGGCACTTTCTTCTCTTTGTGTTGTTTCGATTCATCTGTAAACAAACTTGTTTTTTCTTTTTTCTTTCTTTCTTTCTTCCTTTTTTAAATTTTTTTATTTTATTTTGAAGGAACCCAACATGTGCGTGTTGTGCTCTTCGTCATTGTTTGCAGTGATTTACAGCCATCTGATTCTGTGTAATTTCCTTCCCCCACATCCCTCTCTCAGGAAGCACGCAAGAAAAAAAAAAAAGAGGCATGTGATGTCGTACGAGAAAAGTTTCCAGTGCACAGTGTTTTTAATTTCTCTCATAAGGTTTTCCCAGCTTGCAGCAGAGCCGCAACAACGTTTGCGGCTTTGAGGGGAAGCTGAACGCCCCACGCTGTATGTGCTTACAAAGTTCAAGTGGTTGTCTTTGTTTAGGATTACTGTCAGGTGTAGAAAATGAGGCAAAATCGGGAGAGGGGTATTTTTAGATCTCTGAGCGGTGTCTGCTTCCTCTTTCAAATGGCACTTTCCTGTCATCACAAATACATATTTTAAATAACCAAGTGACATACAATATTTGTATATGTTTTGTGTGACATATAGAGAAAGAACTGCGACATGTCACCACGTAGGAAAAGAAATTCAAATATTTGCAACATTTTATGACAGTAAATTTTTCCCCTGAGCTGGAAATTGGGAAATTTAATTTGGAATCTCCAGCTATAGTGTACAGTGTCATGACCTTTGAACTTTTCTATTTTCTGTGACTTGGTATGGGCTGGCTCTTTATCACAGTAATCACAATAAAGTTTAAAGCAGAAAGAAACAAGAGTTGTGTTACAGTTCTAATAATATTATAAATACCATTAAGATAATATTTTGATTTAGATACATCAACTTAAGAAAAAATACACAATGAATGCCTAAATTTGGTTGAAATTATCAAGTATTTATTGAATTATACCATGCCATCTGCAGGTAGGTGCTTAGCAAGTGTAGTTTAAAAAAATGTTAACTCACTGAGTGATGGATTGAAGATTTTTCTTTACGAATAGTAGAATTTGTCCTTCTAGCAAGCGTTAAGTGCGATAGCCTCCTTTCATCCAGCTGACTGGCAGCGTGCAACAGCAGCACCGTTAACTGTACTTTCATATACCTAGAGGAAACATTTGGCTGCCCTACACTTGCATTTAACTTTAACTGGGAACAGTATAGAAGGACAAATGAAAACAGTACTTTTTAAATCCTCAGTATGCCTTGGTACGGGTGATTCCTACCACCGTCTTCACTCTGTTTATTAGGATAAGATGTAATAGACAAATAAATACTAATATGTAAATACGAATTTGAGGACTATTAAACATTTTTATTGTATTTTATTTTTTACATATAATCTGACACATATGTCGTGCGTTTGTATTCATCCCTGTTTAACTTTAAAACACTTAAATACGATTGAGTGCAACCAAGCACATTTTGAAAACACCTTGTAAGTACAGTGTGTTTGTAGTTGTAACAATGCTTCTCTTGACCAGTAGGTCAGATACTGAAACCCAACCCCTTTCTTTAACTGCGTCAAAACCATCATTGGGTTCTGGAGGGTTTCACTGTAGAGCGGTCCCACGGCGGCTATTAGTCCTGAACTCAACCGTCTGGGGTTCCACTCCCAACTTTCTGGAGTTTTGCTGCATATCTCCAGCTTTTCCCATTCTCTCTCTGCCCAATTCCTGCCATAATGTGAATTGTGGCGACAAGCACCTCAAAATGTAAAATAAAAAGAATCTCCTCTATTGAGAGTTTACAAGCACATCCACCTTCATGGTATCAAGTATTGACTACTATGAAGTGCTTTTGTTTACTAAAAATCTGATAATGGTAACATGGTAAAAAAAATCATGCAGGTCCTTAATTTTCTGTTTAATTAGGAATCAGTAACACTTTTCTATTTTACAATCCTAAGTAAAAATACGTTTTGCTTTCTTGGAGATCAGAACCCAAAGAAAGGCAGAAATCTGTAATAGTTAGACCCTGATTTTTGCTGTGCTTTAGTTGGATTTTGCTAGGATTTTCTGTGATGGACCTACAAAAAGTGTGGATAATTGTGAAGTGCAAGAGAAATAATATGTAGTTCTTGGAATGTCCCACAAATGATCAGAAACTTGTGGTGCACAATTGTTTCATCCCCCTTTTATTCTTATTTGTCTAAACAAAATCCAGTTCCAAACAGATTCCCTTCAGTCTGTGGTTTCGGAAGTCTCTGCAAGATTCCTTCCTGCGTTACTTCTGTGACATTACGGTTGCAGATTTCCAGCTATTTGTACACAAATGTCCAAAACTCAACTGAACACACAAGCCTGGCTGATTATCAAGGAAAGCACTAGCCAGTATCTGTTAGCGCCACCTGAGCTCAGTGCAGCTGTGGCCTTCTCTGGAGAAGCGTTTCCATTTCGTGTGTTTGATGTGAAAAGATATTATCTCTGCTAAACTGTAAAGGAAGCGCTCCCACGCAGCCGACAAGTGAATTCTTCTGCATAACTCCAGAACACCATGATAGATGAGGTTTTAGGAGAAGCATTGCTCTCAGTAGCAGCCCTGTATCTGTTAGCTGTGCAGGCAAATCCAAACTCCCCATTACTTACCTGGCTGCAGATTGAGCATCTATGCAAATGCTGTGGCTCTTCTTTTTTAATGCAAAGCATTCAGGGAACCAAAGCAGACAAAAGCAGTAAATGGACACCAGTGACAAGGCCAGCGATAAGCCTTTCCTTAGATAAAATGTAAACTTTGTTATCTCTCTGTTCTCATTTGGAGATTAAAGATGTCTCTATCAGTAGTTGATGGCCTCCAACCTTCATTTGGGCTAAATTAGGTCACTTCCAACCATAAAGGGTCCAACTGCAGAATCTCTTTTTAAATTGTGCATGCCAGGAATTTATCTGATAATGTTCCTTTTTGTGACGGAAGCTTCCGATCTGTCCTCCGATATCTCTTTTTGTCTTGTGTGAGTTGGTAGAAAGATGCCTGACTGGCATGTGTGCAGCACGTAACCTCCGCCTCCAGACATCAGCTCTTAACACCCTGTCTACACTCTGTACTTATGCACAGTGGTGGGACTAATAACAGGCTCTACCTGGAAGCAATTTGACGTTGGACTCTGAGCCCTACTGTGAAATTTGTCTGCTCCCCTTGAGTCAGAGGCACCTTTCAGTAACAATCCATCTGCGGTAAAGGACACTCGCGTTTCCCCAGCGGCTGGGATAACAGACGACGCACGCCGTCCTCCCAGCGCAGTCCCGGAGACTCCACCCTGCTCCACCGTGTAATTTCACCCAGCTGTCTTTTGATTATGCAAGCAATAGCCTTGCAAACGTAATCAGAAATGAGCCTAAATCTGTCACCGTCTGTGATATCAGCGTCTGGTTGGGCTGAGCTGGAGTTGTTTAAACGTTATAAAATGGTCACGGCTCTTCAACAATGAAACTACAGTAACTCCATAGAGTTGGAGAGAAGTAGAAGAGTTTGAAATCAGGATGCAGCACGGCCAAGGTGATTATTGCAATGTGATTAGCAGCAATGAGGTTGTAGCTGGCTGAACTGTTCTGTTCCAGGGAGTTCAGGCTGACCGGAGTGGGGGTGAGGTGTCTGATTTTAGTATTAGGTGACGGTACACAAAGAAAACAGTTTCTACAGGATTTGTAGGCCCATGTCAAAACAAGTTTTCGTCCCATTCAGTTTTTATTCCACCATGATTTTTGTTGTTTCCTGAGCACCTAGACCTAATCCTCAAGAATGTATTTAGATTTAGAGCGTGGGGGGTTTGGGCTCTGATGTGAAAAGGAAAGGATATTTAGAAAGCCTGTAATGCTAATTATTGCTTCATTTTCTTTTTCTTTTCCTTTTCATTTCTTGTTTAAACTTGTCCCACACCATTAGAAAGTTAGGGGGCTGGGGGGCAAAAAGATTATTTTGGCTAACAGGTATGGGCAAATTTATTGAGACCTCTGCTAAAAAAAAATGTCAATAGCCTCAATGTTTTTTTTTATTTTTTTATTTTTTTTTATGCAGTAGAATAATCTCACTCTGATTATTCTACTGCATTCAGATATTTAATATGATTTAAAGTTTTTCAATCGGGTGGAGGGGAAACAATTAACCAAATTGCTATTGCCACAAGTGGGAATACCCCTGCTGTGTACCTGACACGTGACCGTTGCATATAAACATTAGATGTCAATTAGTGTTAAGCAGGGCATAACGATGCCAAAAGCCAATATATCTTTTATCCCCCTTTTTTAAAATCTGTTTTGACATTAAAATAATTACTGTACTTTACTGTTACCAACTTTGTATTTGGTTTGATTTCTGAAGAGGATCGCCAAATTTGTTTAATTTTCTGAGATTGTTGACTTGAATGAAGAAACCACTATATCTGTAAATTCAGGCTGAACTGTAAAATATGAATTTATTTTATTTCTTTGAAATGGGTATAGGTGAGTAAGTATTTACCACCGTTATAAGGGGCACCAACAAATTTATCTGCATTTGTAGATCTCACTGCTAATCATCTTTCTGTTTTTTTTGTCTCCTAGGAATTGGGAAGGTAAAGAGCAGGAAGGGAGGGATGAGAGACACCGCTTCCAACGCCGACACGGACATGAGCACCGATAACGGCGAGAGGCTGTACGACCTCAACGTGCCTGCTTTCGTCAAGTTCAGTTATTCTGCGGAGCGTGAGGACGAACTCTCTTTGGTGAAGGGCACGCGGGTGGTGGTGATGGAGAAGTGCAGCGACGGCTGGTGGCGCGGCAGCTACAACGGACGGTCTGGCTGGTTCCCGTCCAACTACGTGACGGAGGACGTGGATGGGACGGCGGGGGGAGGGGGCATGGGCGGCCTGGGTGATCCGGCTGCCGGATCGCTGACTGAGAAGCTGGTTGACGTGGTAAGAAGCAGCACGAACGGAAACAGAGTGTTGCACACGGTTCAGGCGCTTTACCCCTTCAGCACTGGCAACGACGAGGAACTGAACTTTGAGCGGGGCGAGGTGATGGAGGTCATAGAGAAACCAGAGAACGACCCAGAGTGGTGGAAGTGCCGCAAAGCAGACGGACAGTTGGGCCTGGTGCCTAAGAACTACGTTACTGTTCTTGACTCCAGCTCCCATAAATCCACAGCAGGGCCAGCCGGGCCTCCAACGCCTGACTGTGACTACATCTCGCCCTCAGGCAGCGGGCGCTTTGCTGGGAAGGAGTGGTACTACGGAAAAGTGACGCGCCACCAGGCAGAGGTGGCGCTAAATCAAAGAGGCATGGAGGGAGACTTCCTCATCCGAGATAGCGAGTCATCGGTCAGTCACTAAGATCTGTTCATTCAAGGCGTTGTTCAGAATTTCTGAGATTATGTTCTGTTAAAAGTTTATAAGCACTTACTATCTTACCTCTAGTTGATACAGCAGAGAGGATTAATTATTGAGCACACCAACATTTCTCACTCTTGAAGGGAGTAATCAGATTAGAATGTCATGTTAACATCAGTACCAATCCAAGTAATCCACGCCTACAAAGAAATCAACTCCAATTAGTCAGTAAATTCAGATGTGTGTTAATATTAGGGGATGATGCAAGATTTCTTGTTACCAAGGAAACACACAAGAGACATGTTAGAAGAATACAAGCCCAGCCCTCTCCCAAGACAATGTCAAAAATCTCACGAATAAGGTTGCCAGCAGTGTGGAAAGACTAGTTTGATTTTCAGATCACTTACAGAGAGCTTCAAAAAAGTCCAGAATTTTTGTGAAAACCACAATTCCTTTTAGAAATGTCTACTGCACAAGACTCCACTGTTGAAGTAAAAAGATTTTCAATGTCTTTAAAGTTGGTTTAAGACTATGACAAGTCAGTTCGCTACTGGGAGAGTTTACTGTGATCAGATGGTTGAAAACATGGCGTTGGGCCGTCTTTGATGATTCAGTACTGGCAGATTTCACGTCAGTGAGGGAAGGAAGAATGGAGAACAGTGTCAGAGGCATTCTTGATAAAAATCTAAACAAGAAATTAGGGTGGATTTTTCAGCAAGACAATGTATACAAAAATAGATCTATGTTATTTACCCAGTCAGTTAGCTAACGTGGGTCTTATTTATAGTTTCTGTTAACATCTTTTTCCTAGAACTGTTTAAGGGCACCTGAAAAATACATGTGAACATTTTGGGTGTCTTGAAGGTGTTGTTACCCTGAAAGTTTTTGATAGATTCTACGCTTCTTTTTTTCTGCTGTAAAGTTCTTGCCATCTTTGTCTGGTATAAATGCAACTAAGTTGTACCCAGAAGACTATAGCTAAGGGCTAGTCTCTGCAGAGCAAAGACTGAAGCAGATTTTCAGCATTTTAAGACTCTGATCATTATAATTTATAAGAACAGTATTTCATGTGTTATTTGTACAGATTCCAACCAGCATTAACTGGTAAAAAAATATTTGAAAGCAAACCTATTACAGCAGTTCAAGTTAACAATATTCTAGTTATATATACATCTCTTTTGTTTTTCAAACCATGTTAACTTTGACTATGAATGTTTTCTAATGCTCAATTCTCAGTTTGCGTTTCACACAGGAATATTACCGGGGTTGCACGATCTCCTTTCTCTGTCTTTTGTGTAAATAATCATCAGTATTAATAACCGTCCAATGAATGCGTAGCAATGGCTTAAATATACTCATTGCTACGCATTAACGTAAACCCTCTGACATTTTTAAGATTAGAGGTACTTTACGGTTTAAGTCCGCTTTGGTTTTGGGGCCCTTTCAATGCCGCCATTAGCTTCAGCCTCCGGAACCAGCCTGTCTGAATACGTATTATCTGCTGCTAAACTTTTAACAGACCTTCTCTTTAAAAATTCTGGATTTTTCCTTTCCTTCTAATCGTTCCTGTTGTCCGTGGTCACTAATCCGAGTTTTTCCTTCTACTTTTTCAGCCAAATGACTTCTCCATCTCCCTAAAGGCGCAGAGCAAGAACAAGCATTTCAAAGTGCAGCTGAAGGAGAACCTTTACTGCATCGGACAGCGCAAATTCAACTCTATGGAAGAGCTTGTCGAACACTACAAAAAGGCTCCCATCTTCACCAGTGAGCAGGGAGACAAACTGTACCTGATCAAAGCTCTGGCCGCATCCTGATCCGATCCTCACACACACACACGCGCACTCGCATATGCGCGTGCGTGAGCACACACACATGCACAGAGATTAATGGCTTCCATATATAAAACAGATCCTTACACCAGAACACACACTAACATTTCTGCTCCAAGCCTGAAGACTTAACACATCATCAGGACTTAAATGGCCACTTTGTGAGCATTCCAAGAGGAGATATGGAAAAAGCATGGGAGAGACGTTGAGAGAGGGCTGAAGAAAAGACTTTACGGACCCCGAGAGATGACTACAGGCCTCTTGGTCGCATTTTAAATTATCCACCTTAGGTCATAGGCAACGGCATGTATTTCACCCTTGGTATCTATTAGGGTTTCATTTAGATTTCTTTATGTTGGTAATATATAATCTTTTTTTTTAACAATTTCCTTTAAAGATGTGATTTTTACAATTTTTTTTTTTAAACTACACGACTGAGATATTTTTAGATGACGACTTACTCAGAGCCATGCCTACAGGTCTTACACGTTGACTCACTTTAATGTTTGTCTTAAAGCTTTTTTTTTATTTTTTATTTTTTTTTTTTTTTTTTTTTTTTTTTTGCTTCTTTGTGGTTGTGGACACATTAATTCACAACCTCAGCTAATCATTGATAAAAAAAATCAAGTGACCAAACTATATTTATTTAGATTTGTTAGGATCTGTGTTGTTGAGATTGAAATGTTACAATGCATCTGCTTTTTTTTTTGTTTTTTTGTTTTCCTCCATTTCTTGTGCAAAGTAGGCTTTTTTTCTGTTGTTGTTTTTTTGTACAATAGAACTGCTTGTGCCACATTTTTGCTGTATCCACATCATGTGAATGTTACAAAGAGGAGGCAAATTACTCGGCGAATCTCATGATGCAAATAAGTAGAATAGTGTCAAACCAAACTCCCTTTTATCTCCCGTTAAGAGTCCATTTCACAGCTGGTAGAAATCGACTTTTTTTTTAATTTTTTTTACTAATACCAACTTTTGGGGATCTGTCGTTTCTGATTTTGATTGATTTCTCCCCCTGCCCCCAAAAAAGATTATAAAACATGAGAACAAATGTGTTTCAGGTTTGGAATCCAACAGCTTATGAAGGAATTACAAGATTATCCACATTAATGGACCAAAGTCCATGCCCCTAGCTGTTATCTGATTCCCCCTTTTCTAAATTAGAAAATGGCATCAAAATACATTTTACTGCAATCTGCAGAATTAAAATGGTGGGAGCTATTAGTTTTGTTGAAAAATCTATGCTCTTAATCTGCTGATTAAGCAAAAAAAAAAAAAAAAAAAAAAAGCAGATTTTGATCAGAGCCATGCCTACAGGTCTTACACGTTGACTCACTTTAATGTTTGGTTCATCTCTGCAAACTTTTTTTTATTTTTTTTTTTATGACACATGCTGCTTTTTGATGGGTTTATGTAGAAAGTTTATAGCTTAAGTGTGCTTACTGATAGTGGGAGGAAAAATCATATTTTTCACAAATTAAAGCTGACCAAATTGGTCTACCCTGATCTCCGGTTGATTGGTTAGTGCACCTCTAGGTTTTGGGAGTATCTTTGTGTCTAAAGTTCACCGTTGGAGTCATGGAGTCCTTTTTTTTTTGTCATCAGGAAAAGAAAATGTATAAATCTAGTTCTCTGGAACAGAGAGGGGAAGTGGAGGACTGGCTCAGGCAGCCAACAGGGTGATCTCACCGCTCCTAAATTAGTGATTACTAAAGGGAATTGAGGGTCACTGGGAGGTCAAGTGTGCGTACTTGCAAAGCATGGATATCATACAAAAAAACCCCCCGACCTATTCCTTGCACAGGCAGAAAAGATCCAAGTTTCTAATGTACAGCGAAGGTCTGGAGTGAGCGTTTTTTTTTTGTTTTTTTTTCATTGAAAGGGGGCTAGGTAGAGTCTGAATGTGGAAGGGCAGCAATCAAAGCTGCAGCAGACAGAGTGCTGGCAGGGAGCAGCTCCAGCAGGGGGATGATGATGATGATGATCATCACAAAGCCTGCGATGATGAGTTCTCCAGCTGCAGCTGGTTGGACCCGGGCACAAAAAGAGGAGAGGATGAGGGAAGGAAAAATAGACTAAGGAATTGGAGAGCATGTTCCACTGCAACAGCCACTCCCAGTCCATCATCTACTAAGCAGCTGATTGGGTGTAAGGTTTTTGATGGAAGCATCTGAGGTGATTGGCAGAAGTAGAGACGGACCAATCAGAATGACCAATCTTCTACCTATCAATATCCATTTTTCTCCCCAATTGTTTTCTTTCAGAACCTTGTTACAGGAAGATTTAAACAACGTTATTTGCTGAGTAGTGGTGATGTCACACTGTGTGAGAGTCAGTTTTTCAAAACAAACACTTTCAAATCCAGCATCTTATGTTGGCTTTCAGCAGCGCTGGTGTTGATAAAACGCCGGTTTCCGTGCGTAGTTTCTGGAGAATGTAGTTCTGTATCTTATCTCATATAAAAGTCAAACGTTTCATCATCCAGCATTTTCAAAACCGATTTTAAAAAGCAAAACGGCAAATTTGCTACACTGTTTAACCCTCCTGTTATCTGCTGAAAGTCTTTCTTTCTCCCGCAGCCCAAATAAACCACTGAGATGTCATCAAATACAATTGTTTACTTTAAAATGACTTCTCAGATCTCTGAAACTGAAAAGGGCTTACTATGAGTCTTCTTTGCTCAGTAGTTGCTTCCACATTGAGGACTGTTGTCGGTGTGAACTGGAGGTACTGAGGTTCATTCAGGTTAATGTTTAAAGTGCTAATTTTACAGTTTCTTGAACAGTTTGTCTTAATATGGAGCATAAAACAAAACAGGATTATTAAGCTTTTGGAGATAACTGTTGATTTATAATTAAACTTAGCAATTAATTAGCGTTCCCATTTGCAGCTATGTGGATTTCAGTAATCACACTGGTTTTGAAGTTTTAAGAATTACCCTTCCCCCTCTCGATTCCAGGGTTTTGAAAATACCCAATCTGTAGCTATCTGCAGGATTCATTTGTTGTAAGAAAAACTTTTCTGTCCATGCCAGTACTTCCTTCCCCGGCCCCCAGTTTCTGCAGCATCTGTGATGCCACAAAGCATTAAAGTGAATCCGCCAACACATTCTGCCCCACTTTAAAGGATTTGGGAGAATTTAACGTGCCTTCACAGCTTTCCGGCAACCAAAGCTTTAGCTCCCCGGTTTTGGGTTTTTATTTATTTATTTTTTGTTCTTCCTCCTTTTTCTCTTTAGAACCCGTACCTCCCTCTTCACTTATCACTGCTATCTGCTTACAGCTTTGCATGTGCATCAGCGGAGCGATTGGCAGATGCGTCGGGACGGCCGGACACATCCTCATAGGAAAGAGCATTTCCTCCTTTAGCGCTCACCAAATGTCATGGACTTTACCCCACCTCCCTCTCTTTTCTCGGTCAGGCATAATACGCCCTTTTTCAGTTGGTGTGTTCCATTTCAAGTGACCTTACCATAGCTGACTTCATCAAGTATTAGATGAACAGTGAATGCCTACACGTAAATGATAAACATGTGCGGATGTTGAGTGATAAACACGACTCCAGGTGTGATGTAATCATGACCTAAATCTGTGTGAGCACCTCAAGTAACTTGTGTTTCAAAACGTCAACAGTTTAAGTTATCATTTTTACATCTTTATCTACAACTAGTGTAAGATTTTTCACTTTTTTTGTTGTTTTGTTTTTTTGTTTGTTTGCAGATTAGCCACATAAATATGAACGAACTCAATATTTAAATATTTAGCTTGATATTAAAACAGAACTACAGTATCTCCCTGCTTAGATATTGTAACTGGGATCTTTTTTTTTTTTTCATTTTACAATAAGAAGGAGGCTGCATGAGCAGAGCCTTGTAGCTGTACAAAAGAAAAAAAATCTGCTTTAAAGAGACATTAAAAGTCAGTTGTGACAGATATTATCAAGACTGTACGTCAAACTATTCGTCCTGATGGGGAGTAAACTACCCTGCGGTCTGAACTCGCTAAATGAACCTGAGATATTGTTAAACTTTCACACAGATGTCTTGATAATATTAAAAACAAGTGGCCCGTGTTTGATTTTGGTGCTTCCGTGCTGCTTACATTTCTGTGGTGATATTTGTCTCACAAAGCTTTTTTCTTTTTTCTGTTTTTTTCTTTCTTTTTTTTTATTTCTGTAAGTGAGAGTGAAGAAACAGATTCATGCTGTGGAATGATTAAAAAAAGGCAGTGCTGTGAAAAAAATGTAATGTTATGCTCTTAATACTGTTTTTATGGAGGGGAGACTGTCTTCAGGTGTAATAATTTAGAAGATTTAGAGTGTTCAAGATGTAATAAAAAGCAAAAAAAAAAGTTTTCTGCTTGTCTTTGAATGCATGTTATATTTTTAGGTTGATATAAAAAGGAGCACAGGTGCTCAGAATATATTAGATCGTAAAAACAAGTTAACCTTTTTCTGTTATTCAGCTCAACGCGGATTCACCACACATTTCAGTTATTTATTGCTGATAATTTAAATCCAAATTTCTGTCAGATTTAGACTAATGACTCATTTTTTAACACAATTGTGTCAGCCTATAGGGAAAAAAGTTTGGGCCATGCAGAAGTAATCCTTTGGATGGGATTTGCTCAACAAGCCTGTCAATATTGTGGTTATTCATGTTGCCTGTGGAAAACTTTGGAGTTTTCCCCCTTTTGCTCAACTTTCCTTCAGTATGCTTAGATTCAGCACTCTTAAGCACAGATACTCTTCAGCATCTTAGTGAGATTTTCTACTAATGGAGGGACAACTTGGTGAGATTTCTGAATTATTCATAACATTTGAGGTAGATATCGTTTTTGTAATTGACCTCATGTAATACTTTAGTTTTCGTGTTTTATTATTAGCTCTAAGAAATAATCATACAACTTTATTTTAAAAAACAGTTTATATCTGTGTGTAGTGAATCCTGAATCATGTTCTAATTCACGGAGAAGTGTCTATAATTCCAGCAGTTATATCTGTGATGCATGTGTGCCACCTGGCGGCCACTAGTAAAACTACGTCTACAATGATTCAGAGCGACTTTAAACAAACTTGTTCATGACTTTTGGTTTATTTAGTCAGGTTTTGAAAAAAAATGACACTGACTGTAGTATTTTAAAATAAATCACTCTGTTCATTTGCATAATTCAATATATTACATAACATTCCGCTTACAAAGGGGTAGTCCAACAACATTTCCTCTTCTTCCAAGTACCCTCATTATTCCCTTCAGTGTGAAGTAGTATGCTGGTTTTTCGTTGCCGCATGTGGGACAAAGTGAGTTTGTGTGGCTGTTACATAACTCTGGGGCAAACATCACAGCGGCCCTCAAAGTCCGGCCCCGGTCTGTTCCGACAACAGAACAGCAGGAGCCCTTTCAAGCTCGATTTGTCTTCGTGCCATAGCCCCCCCCTCCAAGCCCATCCCCCTTCACCCTCCCTAACGATTTGCATGAGGAAAAACATTGCAAAGTATCATGGTAAATAAAAGATAAAAAGGAACAAGCTCAAAGTTGATTTAGATAATATCACAGCAAGCAATAAAAGTGCATTATTGGTAGCTAGCTATAAGTATGCTGCAACTCTGTTGATACCAAACAAACAAACAAAAAAAAAAAGAATGGAGACTCATCAGAGAATAGATCTGAATACATAGTCTAAGCCAGACATATAAAAAAAAATAAACTGCAGCTATTTACTTACAGTTTAAAACATTAAAAAAAGTATTGAGGCTTAATCATGTGAATGATTCCAGGTGCTGAAGAATCAGAAACCCTACATCGGGTGAACTCCGGCTGATCTATTGCGAAATAGGAGACCGAGAGGAAGCCAAAACTTGGACTTTTAGAAGTAGAGCAGGTCGGACAACGCGCCAGGCAGGTGGGTCATCACCTGCATCCTGATCCACCAGTGCGGCTCCATGGGGCTGTACCGCGTGTACGGACGCTTCGA
Source organism: Poecilia reticulata (assembly GCF_904066995.2). Lineage (NCBI taxonomy): Eukaryota > Metazoa > Chordata > Actinopteri > Cyprinodontiformes > Poeciliidae > Poecilia > Poecilia reticulata. The sequence continues at coordinate 16,455,708 of NC_088849.1, forward strand.
CCCGATGGCGTCTGCGATGTCATCCAGAACCGGAGTCATGTCCTTCTCGCCGCTGTTGCAGTAAGAGCGCATCAGCGCCATGTACTGCTCAAAGTGGCTTTTCCCGTAGTCCTCCTTCACCTCGGCGGGGGCCTCGTCCCACAGCTTGCTGGCCGTGGTGGCCACGACGTCTCGGGTGAGGATGCCGGTGGCCACGATGTAGTTCCCCGGCTCGATGACGGACACTTTCACTCCCCAGGTCTTCATCTCGTAGCGCAGACAGTCGGAGAAGACCTCCACGCCGTGTTTCGACACGCAGTAAGGAGATCTGAGCCGGTTGCCCATCCTGCCGTACATGCTGGCGATGTTCACAACGCGGCCTGCAAGCGGGTAAGACGTAACCGCATTTATATTTATCGCTCGGAGTTTTGTTGTTCAAGTGGGGGCTTAGGTGTGAGTTTGCTGAACAGTCGGAAGATCAAAAATGGTCACTTTTTTCAATCCGTGAATGAACTACACTATGAGCTGATGAATGGAATATGAGGAATATGAGAATGTTGAGAGTTTTATCGTTGTGGATTTGGAAAGGATTTCAGATGTTGTGAACTCAGACAAATACGATCAAAGGGGAGTGATTACTTTTTTTTTTTTACATGAGGCTATATTGGTGTGGACAGCTACTGTCCTTTAACAAATGAAAACGTGATTTTTTTGTGTGTGTTTCCTAAGGTTATCTTTGATATTAATATTAGGTGATCTGAATCCTCCCCACAACCCCCAAGTCAAAAACCCAATTAATCAGATCAGCCTAAAAACAGATGCCAGAACTTAAGACTTTTGTATCATCAGCTGCCAATAAAGTCAGAAAAGAATTTGAATAAACATCTTGTGCTTTTTTTTTTTTAACCCAAAAACAATTAAAGTGTATTTTTGTGCATTCTTAAAATTTTTATTCATTTTGAAATCAAATGCATTATATTTACTACAATGTAGTGTTTTTGTTTTTACAATAAAAAAAATGCATCGTAAATTTTACATTTGCACCCTAAAGTCTCTAAAAACGGCTCTGATTGTGTGTTCACTGTACACACAATGCGTCTCTTTCAGATTTTTTGCACTTTGGACGCATCATTTTTTCGATATGTCAAGCTGCTTACACGAAGGTGGGCGTTAATAAGTAACGAACAGAGAAAAACCTTCCATGGGTTTACCTTTCGCCCTGCGGATTAATGGCAGTACAGCTTTGGTGACCCTGATGGTGCCCCATAGGTTGACCTCCGACACCTGCTTGTAGGTGTTCATGGAGGTGAACTCCACCTCTCCGAAGGTCGACACCCCGGCGTTGTTCACCACAGCCCACAGACCTGACGGATTCACAGGATCGTAATGAGTCAGCACACGTTTCATTTATCTGGATTAAGGGGTAATAAACTGTTAACACTACCTCTTTGTGAGTCCTCCAGATTGCCTTTGATGTGTTCAACGGCGTTTTTCACCTGCTCATCACTGCAGACGTCAAGCTGCACCACCTTCATGCGATCTGAATGAAATTCCTCAAGCTCCTTGGCACCCTCCCCCTCTTTGTCCTGCATGATGTAAAGAATATAGTCAGGCTCATAAACAACATTTGGTAAATCCTCCATCTGAGTGTCACAATTGCATGTTTTCATAACTCCATGCATTGAAAATCTAGCAAGGGAAACCTAATCGTGCACTAAACAAATCTGGAATTCATGAACACTTCAGACTTTGCTTTCTGATAGAGCTTTATTTGCTTTGCAAAGAATTTTTAGTCTCTGTGTGCAAAACTGACAGATATTCCCCAAAGCTTCAGTGGCAGCAACAAGTGCTCCTGCAAAGTATTGGCTCGCCCACACTTTAGTTTCCATTTTTGAAAAAACAACACCAAAAAAAAATGATTTTACTGCAGTTGTTCTGAAAACGATGTAGATTTATTACCTTTAGCAGACACCCAGCAAAGACCGTGTAACCGAGCGTGTGCAGATGTTTCGCAAGTGAAAGACCGAACCCAGTGTCACAACCTGTAATGAGCACGGCTTTTCCTTTCACCTAGAAAACAGAAAGCAGTCATGACTTCACATAATACAGGCAAAAAAAAAAAAAAATTAAATACTTCACTGTAAATAAGGTTGTCGGGCACAGAGCTGCAGCCGACTTCGCAAGGTTAATCCTCATGCACCGTTCACCTTGCACTCAAGGAGATTTTCTGACAATCTGAAGTCCTGAAGTTTCCTCTCAGAAATTTGCTGTGCATGTTGACACATTCCTCAAGACAGTCTGGCTAAATGTGTGGCAGGATCATAAGACTGCTCTGTCCCCTTACCTCAACCGATCCCCTGGGGAATCGAGGCGTCGCGACATACAGCACAAAAGCCGCGTAGATCACGACGATGCACTCGGTCACGCTCGTTTCCGGCAGCCCCAGCAACCTCATGATGGCGTTGAGGAGAGCGGGGAGCCCGAAGCCCAGCACCACGGTGAGGAGAATCGAGAAGGACACCAGGAGCGCCACTCGGAAAGCGGACTGAGGAGCCATCTTGGAGCGACTGTGTGTTTATTTTCCAGGAAAAGCTGTCTACATCACCCACCAGCGTGGGGTCACGGCACTGTGCGACACGACACGCCCCCCTTCCTTACGTCGAATAGAGGTAAAAAATAAAAATAAAAAATTTAAGCATGTCCTGAAACAGCTACAGATGTTCCACAATGTTAAGACCATAGACTGTGTTAAGATTAAAGGTTTAGTTTTTTGTTTTTTCAACTGAAGTTATGTGCGTCACTGTGACGCCGACTAACGGGACACGGTAAAAGCGGAAGTAACTCATCGGGAACCTCCTTGCCTTAAAAAAATAAAAATAAAAATCCGGTACAATATAGCAGACTTGGCCGAATAGGAAGGTCAACAACGTCACTTCGGAGAAACCTCTGTGTATATATATATATATATATATATATACACAGTTCCCAAGTCAGTTATGAAAATACTCACAAGTGAGACATTTTATAAGGCGAGTATCCTGAAGCAAATATTTTAGAAAAAGATCACATTAGCAGTCAAACATGGTGCTAGAGTGATGATTTTGCTTGAAAACCCTCCACTGTGGCTAAATTGAAATTGTGAAAACAGTGGAGGCTTAATATATTTAAATACATTTCAGATTTTTACTCCAAAAAAAAAGTTTCATATGAACCTAGTAGTTACTCAAATTTCAATATGTGAAGTTGTCAAAGAATCCACTTTTCACTTTTGTGGTGGACATTTACCTTATGAAGTGGGGAAAGCATTTAGTGCTCCAAAATATCTTGGTAGACGGTGTTGAATTTGGACTCAAGTTAACTTAAGTGGATTTGGACCATTGAGCAGTCTTTTCTTCTTGGATCATCTGGCATCATCTCGCCATCAGAAGTGGCTTAACAGCTGGAGCTCATGTTCCTACATGGGCTCATGTTTGCAGATGACAGTCTCCAGCCAGTCAAGTTTAATCTCCTGTAAACAAACTTTCTAGCGTAGTTAACACTCCAGATCTTTTGTGGAATACCCTGGGTTTTTGCTAGATTATGATTACTGGTTCAGAAAAACTGAACCAGTTTTTTTTTAAGAGCCTTTACACTGCTTTTAAAATCCTTGAGCCAAGATACAAGACAGCTTGGAAGGAAAGAAAGCTCATAGAAATAGACCATTGCTTTTATTGCTTGAGGAAATACAGTTACACACCCACTATGCTGGTCGTCAAGTAAAACTTGTTGCAGCACAACCCAATCAGAGACAAAAGAAGCTAGCTAGCAAGGTGACCAAGTCTGAAGTTGCCTTTAAGCGTTGTAAACATCCTAGAAAAAAAAGCCAACTCTAGCACAGAACTAATGTTGACTTGAAAGTTTTAAAAAAAAAGAAAATAAAAGTGATCTTTAAAATCTGCGTTACAAAAACAGCACTGACAAGAATTCTAAGAGTCTACCTTGAGTACATGCCATTGTAAACTTGTCATGTGTCTTCACAGTGTAACAGGGCAAATTGATTTTTAAAGCAGTTAGTCATTTTCCTCAGAGATTAATCTTCTTTGGACATTGGTGACAGTGCTGGTGAAGGGAAAGGAAGTTTGACTGCAACCCATTTACAGAGTTTTAGAGACACGGCGACCATTTGTTCAGACTGCAGGTCATTTTTTTTTTCCACTTGACTTTTCATTTGAGAAAAGCGTCAAGCTTCCTCTTTATGTTATCAAATGAGTCCATTCCCATGTAGTCTGCTTGGCCTTGTTCCCACTGCTCCTTGCGTTCTTCTGAAGTTGGTATGGGTTGGAAAGCCTGTGCGTGTGAGGAGCCACCTTCCCCCTAGGAGAAGAGATCCAAATCAGTAACTTTAATTTTAATTTGACAAGCCAAAAAAAACAAAAAACATACATAAATAAAATAGTTGACACCTATTGTGATAACCACACCATGTGAATCTGTATTAATGAGCACAGGCAGACAAACCAAGCCTTTCAGTTTCGAACAAGTGAATAAGTAACAGCAATTAGGCAGGTGCCAACAGTTAAACCAAATCCTCTCCATACCTGTACAGTCTCACAAGTGACCAAGTCACTGTACTTGAACTTTGAGATGGATGGAAAGACAGAAAAGAGGCAGAATTAAAGCATGTACTTGCAGTGCAAAAGTAGCCAAAAGCATTTCCAGGCAGTTCTACCAACAATGCCAGTCTCTTGTATTCAAGAGCTCAGAGCACAAAGGAGTCTGCCAAGTTGGAAACTGAAATAAAGTTTATTACAAACTCCTTGAGCCAACTCAGGAAAGGTAATGCTACGAGACATTAGCTGGTACAAGATTTTCGCTGTAACGCTAATATCCTACTCGCAACTTGCCAACTGTAAAGTTTAAAAGCATTTAAAGAACACTCCAGTTTCATCAGGCTTTTATAGATTTTGATCAGAAATGTCCAAATTTAAATTGGTCCCTATTGTAAAAAATATGGCTAAAATGTCCCTCAGCCAGATGGCCAGCAGGATGAAACTGGTGAGGCAGACGGAACATGCATCACTTCATTTAAACAGCCAAACGCCACGAGGACTTTCAGAAATTTCATTGAAATGTCTTCAAGCCCTTGGAAGCTGAGGAAACCTTGCTTTAATAAAATAAAAAACCCAGTCAATATCAGCCTCTTTGTAATGTGAATACAAAGTATCAGCTTAACCATCTGCACCTCTGATCCCAATCAGCTACACCCAATTAAGTTCGTGTAGAAGTATATATAAATTAAAAGTTTGATCTTTATCACCTCCACACATCCAGAGAGAAATGGCTTGTCGCCATACTGTTCCTGCAGCATTGGAACCACAGTGCTGGCATACAGAGTCCACCAATTCAGGAGGAAGCTGGGATGCATTGCAGGCTCCTGTACACCTCCTGAAATCTGTCTGGTTTTGCGGTCAAAAGTATAACTCCATGGTTTGGTCTTTCCAAGAAAGTGGACCACCTTGGCATTTCCCCCATACCTGTAGAGGGCAAAGCAAGATGTGACAAACTGTATGAAGCAAAATTCCTGGCATCTACAAGTTTGAACTATATTGGCATGAAAGACAATGTTGTCTCCTAGACATAATGTAACAGTGTTGAGGGACAGTATGAATGAAGTCCACAGCTAAAAATGGATTCAAAACAGTTTGAGGCTGGCAAACCCAAGGCCGACTTTGTTTTCATTCCTTTTGCCAACCCATTAAGCTCCATTGTTGACAACTACCAAACACAAGAGACTAATTTATGGACAAGGAAGTGCCAAACTGAAACCCTCTGGAAGAGGTTTGCTTCTAAATCCAGACTGGTGTTGATGTACAGATGCAGCTAGAAAGAGTGGGGAAGCTTAAGCTGGTGCACAATGAGCGATCCAGGAGGCAAACATAAAAAGGCCTTTAATAATCTGCACTATTTTAGGAGAGGGTGTCAGCTGCTGCGACCTCAGGATGGATATCCAACCCAGGCTGAAAGCCTGCTGGGTGACGCTTCAGTTGAGACTGGAATGCCACTGCTCATCTCCCCAGTAACTTGAGGTCGTGTCATAATTTTGCAACATGTTCATGTGATCAGGGGTCTACTTACGTCTTTGGTCTTCACAAGTTCAAAGTTGCATTGACAGACTGATGTGTTGTAACAATTGTGTTTTTCATACACAGGAAATGGCAAATGAAAACGCTGGTTTATTCAAATTACATTTACAGTTGAATTTTTGTCCCCCCCCTCATCATTACCACGAGTTCTGTAGATTGACACTTACTGCTTAAATGCTGGGAGGTAAGTGTAGATGGCTATGCTGCTGAGGTTGTAAATGAAGGGGAGATGCTTTGAGATGTCAGCTGTTGCCCAGTCACTGAAGAAACCATTCAAAACACCTTGGTCTCCTCCTGTAGTGGCAAGATAAAAACTTAATGGGTCGCGCAACACCAAACACTCTTTTGGAAAAATTCCATGATATACAATAACCTCTTGCTTCGATAACAACAGTCTACATAAATAAACCTAATTCCCAAAGTTACCATCTAAAAAGCATAATGCAACTCAGCCTGAGTTTTGTTGTCAAAATATTGAGCCAAGTGAAAGTTAGTCTTTGCCAAAACTGAGTAACTGCATGATAAAAGCTGACAGGTGAGTGAGGTACTACAACCCATCAACTGAATGGATGTATGGGAACCTTTAGTACACTAAAGTTAGTCATAGAAATAGGACAGTTACTTTGGCGACCATTACATGGCAAGATTTTGACTCTAGTAAGCAGCTTCAGTTTAAATCCATCTCAATATTGCTCACATGCTAGTATAGTGTTAACATTTTCCCCTTTAGTCAAACTTAGATTTTCTATTGAAATGGGCTCAGCCAAGAGAACTTTCAAAATTCTGAACATTTAAAAAATGCCATAAGTAGAAGGTGACCAGTGAAGCAAAGCATACCTTGGAGAATGTGCCTTTCCACTTCCATTCATCACCACTCAATGCATGTAGTTACAGGAAAATGTTCCCACAAGTCTGAACTACTTGACTGACTGCTGTGGATATCTGAATTAAAGCCATTTGATTTGCTGCATGCTACAGGTAGTTTGCCTTTGTCCCAATTAGGTGGAGTATGGAAGATTTGAGCTCTTATGCAGTCAAGAAGTTGAATTTGAAGTATCCCCAACTCCTAGTAGGGTTACAGACACCAGCATGTTGCCATGCAAACTAGAACATGTCACTGGAGATGTGTGATTTGTTTCCCCTTAAAAAAAAAGCAAACTTTGTCCATAAACTAAAATTAGGTGCACTAGATTAGAGCTCCAACAATGCCAAGCCCCATTCAAGGCCAGTCAACTTTAAATAATCTGTTTAGACAAATATTTGCACAGACATTTTCTCCCTTTCAAATGAAGATGCTGGAGTGAACAAGCATTTCATGAGTTTGACCACTGAAGCAGACTTAACCTTCAGTAGCAAGTTGCTTAACTAAGAGCTGTTCCTGACCAATGAACTATGAATCCACAAGCTCCAGTTTAAAGTGAACACAGCAATTTAAACTGGAGCTTGAACCCATCATCTCAGGATCTCAGAACTCAATATAGGACAAAATCTTCATTTTGAAGGGATGAGCAGAGCACAGAAAGAATGTGCCTCTAACTTTGCCAGTTTGTCTTGGCAGCAGTTAGCATGAAAGCCACAGATTGAGATATAGCCTCTGGGTTCAACTGCTCATATGCTCAGCAATTTCCCCTCACATGTTCTGATATTCAGAAACGCTGCACATATAATGTGCTGGAAGTAGAATGTTAAAGGTCAAAGAAGCCTCACCACATGCCACAGCACATGTGATAGGAACTTCCATGACTATAAATAAAAACCACACCTTTGATAGACGCTGGCATGAGTTTAAAAACTGAAATAAACCCAATTAATAAAATGACAGATTTTTTGTAATTAATGGGATTAGTGTAGAAAAAGGGGTGTCCTTTTATAAAGTTGTTATGTGCAAACTTCTTGCCAGAAAACTTTCAAACACAGACTCATTCCGGTTGCTGAAAGCACTGGCCTAAATAAGGCCATCTAATTATTTTCTCTAAAAAGACGGCCCCTGTTGGAATCTTTCACAGCATCACAAAGAAAAAAAAAAAAAAAAAAAGCAGCCAGTCATTTCTGCCCATTAACAAGGGTCAGCACTTCCAGTCAACAATTGCATGTTTATTAAACAGTTTTGAAGCCAAGTTTAAGGTTCTTTAAATTTGAGTACGATACAACGTTCATACAGGCACAAGATGCAAGTCATTTGCTGTCTACACGCTAATCCTTTACACCAAGTTTCTCAGTTTTGTGCCCATTGGCAGCATTGCCACATGTTAAGATTCAACTTTGTTGCAGATACCAGCATCATACAGGGTTAATGGAAGCCCTCAATATGGTGGAGATGTGGGAGCCATTTAGGTTCAATAGTATCATGCCAAATTGAGAAACCGCAAGTTAACTGTTAAATACTTAAGTGGGACACATTTTGAATGTGGTTTGCTGTCACTTCCCAGACAAGTTTTACATTAAATTGGTGCCTTGCTTTACCCAGAGCACAGCAAAACCCAGAAGGCAATAGTGGATCACCTTTTAACATGGTGAGTTGTAGAATGACCGGCATTCCTTCTTGCATAAACCATTTACTTCAATACTTTATAAACAGGAAGACCATTCCTTTTGCATGGTCATTCTTTAGTTTAGGCAACTGGCTCTGTGAGTAAAATAGTCATCTTATAATTGGACGGTTGTAGGTTTGATTTCAGCTTCCTCCTGTTATGTGTCAATTTTCCCCTGGGCAAGGCCCTTTGCCCCAAGTTGTCCACCGATCTGTGCATAAATCTGTGGATAAATGTGTGTGCGAATGGGTGAATGAGAGATTTTTTGGTGCTGAAGGGTTCAGATTGGTTACCCTCTGATACATGACATATTGACTATACAGTACATGAGTGGGTCTTTTTGGACCCATGTTAGAATAAATGTGTTTATATGCTACTTTTGTCATTTTGATTCAAAATAATGTTTAGTATACTTTCTGCTGTGTTTTATTTCATGTTTGAAATATTTTCATTTTTTACTTTAAGCATTTTTAGAACAATTGGTACAACATTTTTAAAGTGAAATGACAACAGCAATTTTACAACAACAATGTTGGAACAATGTCAGCGTCCATTATGTGTGTGGGGGTATGTGAAGGGGGTGTGGGTTAGAAAGAGCATGTTTCTTGAAACTAGCTAGCAAACCCAGATAACTAAAATTACTGTTGTGACGGCCCTGGGCCTTGTAGGCTGGTCTTGTTGTCCCTCTTTGTGCTCCTCCCATTTGCAGGTGTGCCTGATCGGGTGATTGGAGTGCAGGATACTTAAAGCTGGCTGTCTCCGTCTTTCAGCGGCGGCTGGGTGGCTTGTCACTGATCGTTGGTGGTTTGTTGCCTATGGCCCTCAGCGTCCATCCTGCAGAGGCAATGGTAGTTGCCAGGCCCCAGCTCCCCGTCTTTTGCACTTTTGAGTTTCTTTTGTTTTGATAGTTGTTTGTGTTAATAAACATTTACTTTATTTCACTTTAACCATGGTATGGTTTCATGTTTTTGTTATGACATTGAGCCAGTCGTAACAAATGGGGGCTCGTCCAAAGCAAGAATTCCTACAGTTTGTAAACTTGATGGTTTGAATGCGTGATGTTTTGTCATTCATCTTTTTTCGTGTTTGTAGGAGTGAGCACTGACGTCACCATTTGGGTGTGACACGTTTTTTTTGGCCGGCTTGTTTTGGGCAGCTGTGGCGTATTTGGTAGGTTGGTTCAATATGCAGGTGAGTGAAATGTTTTTTGAGCTTGTGCATCAGTGTTGGTTCTATTTTAGTGACTGTGTCTCCTGCTAGGCTAAGAGGTGCTGTCGCTTTAGACTTCACCTGTTTATTTTGATAGTGTCGTGGGGGTTTGCGGTTAGCGTTCACTGTGCGAGCAGTGATCTCGGGGGCAGTCCGTAAGATTCATTTCTTACTGGTTTGGTGCTTAATAAACCCGCCGCCGATCCACGTGAAGAGCCAGGAATCAGTTTATCAGGTGAGTCGTGGCAGGCAGGTAAAGTATAGTGGGGACATGGTTACTTTGGACCCATTGTGCACTTGTTTCAATTTGTTTTCACTTCACGCTGTAGTTGGCGCTTAGCTGGCGTTTTTTCTTTCTGTGATGTGATTAATTTTCGTCCTGAAAATGGAGTTTGACCTGGAAAGTTTTGTAGCTGATCCCTCTTTGGAGAAGTTTAATAGTACTACTAAAAACGATCTCATAGCCATTGCTGCTCATTTTAACATACCTGTGGTTAAACAAGAGAAAAAGGGGGTTATTAAAGGACGTTTATACGCCGCATTGGTTGAGCAAGAGGTTTTGCCACCTCCCGCACCAAACACACAGGGTGAAGTTGGGCCGTTTTACCCTGAAGTGCGTAAAATGGAATTGGAATTGGAGATGCGTCGTTTGGAGCTGCAACATCAAGTTGAAATGCGCAAACTGGAATTGGAGGCAGTTGCGAAACGCGACTCAGCGCGCGGTTCTGCTGATCAGGACAGCGGTCTGGCAGGGGCCCAGTTTGACATTAATAAATGCATTCGTTTGATTCCACCATTTTCAGAGTCGGATGTGGACAAGTATTTTGTCTTGTTTGAGCGTGTGGCTAAGACACTCAAGTGGCCTAAGGATGTTTGGCCGTTGCTTTTGCAGTGCGTATTTACGGGTAAAGCACAGGAAGCCTATGCCTCGATGTCACCTGGTGACAGTTTAAATTATGATAAAGTGAAGAGTGCAGTGGAAAAGGCTTACGAACTTGTACCCGAGGCATATAGACAAATTTCGCCGCTTTAAAAAATCCGACAATCAGAGTTACACGGAATTTGGGCGTGTAAAAACCGCTTTGTTTGATCGGTGGTGCGCTGCACAGGAGGTAAAAAACTTTGATCAGCTCCGCGATCTACTTTTGCTGGAGGAGTTTAAAAACGGGTTGCCGGAAAACATAGCAACTTACATCAATGAGCAGAAAGCTAAGACCGTGTCTGAAGCTGCAGTGTTGGCAGACGAATACGTTCTGACGCATAAGGATTTTTCAGATCAGGTTGGTTTCAGACAATCTTTTGGGCGAAGCGAGTACCGCATTGATCGGGTTGATGTCGCTGAGCTAAATGAGGCCAGACGATTTAAAAGTCCGGTTGTTCGGGATGATCGGGTTTGTCATTATTGTCACAAACGCGGACACATTAAGGCGGATTGTTATCAGCTTAAAGCTGAAATGCAAAGGTTTGAGACTGCTCCTAAAGGTGTTGGTTTGGCTGCACCGGTGCAGAATCATCTAAAGGACGCGAAGAACGTTCAGCGTTCTGAAGTAGGCGTCTCCTATCTGCCGTTTATTCGTGATGGGTATGTGTCACTGCCAAACAGCACGGAGAAGGTTCCAGTTAAGATCCTTAGGGATACTGGCGCGTTTGACTCTTTCATTAGAGCTGATGTTTTGCCGTTCTCGGTTGAATCTGAGACAGGTGCCTGTGTTCCGATGCGAGGAATGGGATTAAACGTCTTGTTTGTTCCACTACATAAAGTATATCTCGACTGTGAACTATTTACGGGTGACGCACAGTTGGCTGTGCGCCCTGCTTTGCCGATTGACGGAGTCTCTGTGATTTTAGGTAACGGTTTAGCTGGGACACATTTGTGGGCGGAGACTGTGCAGTTGGATGGACTTGTTAAGTCGGAGCCGATTAAACGAGTCATTTCTCAGACTGACGAGAATAACAGGGAATTCCAGGATGTTTTTACCGCATGCGCAGTTACTCGAGCCATGATGCGTGCTCAGAGCGGGAAAGAGGAAAAATGTGTGAAAAAAATGACTCTTCCATTGTCCAGTTTTCCCATGTCTCTGTCTCGCAGCGAGTTCGTGGCGGAGCAGCAAGCTGATGCTTCTCTCAAGAATCTCTTCGATCAGGTGCGCCCGCTGAGTGAAATCACGGATGGTGCATGTGGCTACTTCCTGCAGGACTCGTTGTTGGTGAGGAAATGGTTACCCATGCTGACATTGTGGGTGAGCCAGTATTTCAAATAGTGGTTCCCACTAAACTCCGCTCCGCAGTGTGCAAAGTTGCTCATGACGAGTCGGGCCATTCTGGAGTACGTAAAACGTATGACCGGGTGCTCAGACATTTTTTCTGGCCGCGTATTAAAAAGGACGTATCGTCTTACATTAAGATGTGTCATGTCTGTCAGCTCATTGCTAAACCCAATCAGACTTTGAAACCGTTCCCATTACGCCCAATTGTTGCCGCATCTGAGCCGTTTGAGCACTTAATAATTGATTGCGTTGGCCCGTTACCTCGCTCAAAGGCTGGGTCATTATATCTGCTCACTGTGATATGTCAAACTACACGTTATCCAGCAGCCTATCCATTACGGTCAATGACTGCTAGGTCAGTTGTACGTGCGCTCACTCAGTTTTTTTCGGTGTTTGGCATCCCTAAAGTCATACAATCTGACCAAGGAACGAATTTTTCATCACATTTGTTCAGTCAGGTTTTGAAGCAGTTACGGATCCGACACAGTAAAGCAACAGCGTATCATCCAGAGAGTCAGGGGGCGTTAGAGCGCTTCCACCAGTCTCTGAAGTCTCTCCTGCGAGCTTACTGTACAGAACTGGCGGGCGACTGGGAGGAAGGTTTGCCGTGGCTGATGCTGGCCGCCAGGGAGGTAACCCAGGAAAGCACCGGGTTTAGCCCAAACGAACTGGTTTTTGCGCACAACGTTAAGGGTCCGTTGGCTGTGGTAGCGCACGGGCTTAAAGAATCCGTTCCACCGACAAACTTGTTGGATTATGTAAATGGTTTCAGAAGACGCTTGTATCTGGCGCGGGATCTTGCTAAAGAGAGGCTGACTGAAGCGCAGAGGAAAATGAAAAGTCTGTTTGATCGCCGTGCTGAGGTTCGCTCATTTCTGCCTGGTGATCAAGTGTTAGCTTTGTGTCCAGTCATGACTTCTCCTTTTCAGGCTAAATTTTCTGGTCCATATACGGTCCTGGAGAGGGTTTCCGACCAGAACTATTTAATATCAATGCCAGAGCGGAGAAAGAAAAACCAGTTGTGTCATGTTAACACGTTAAAAGCATATTATGCTCATGACGTTTTATTTCAGCCTCATGGCGTTACCCCGGTGTGTACCGTAAACAGCCTTGATGGAGGCAGCGAGACCTTCAGCACCACGGATAGCGTAGTGTCACCTGTGAGGAATGACGGCGGTACAGATGAGTTGGACAGCGTTCTGATTCATGGGCGTCTTAACATGGATATTCAATACATTAAAGGGAAAAACAATGTAAAAGCCGATGCGTTATCTCGCGCTCTAGTTTAGTAGTTTGTTTTGTGCTCTTTTCTCTTTATTTCCTTTTCTTGTCCTTAAAAGAGCTTCTGAGTGCACCAGTTGCTGGTTTGGAAAGTGGAGTAGGGAGAAGAGAACCTGGGCATTACATATCTACTTTGCTAAGTACGACTGGTGAAAATGGTGGCTGTGTTTGTTTACGCACGGTGAGTTAGGCAGGAGCAGGGTTCCTTGTAGGAACCTGCTTTTTATGGGTGGGGGTGTGACGGCCCTGGGCCTTGTAGGCTGGTCTTGTTGTCCCTCTTTGTGCTCCTCCCATTTGCAGGTGTGCCTGATCGGGTGATTGGAGTGCAGGATACTTAAAGCTGGCTGTCTCCGTCTTTCAGCGGCGGCTGGGTGGCTTGTCACTGATCGTTGGTGGTTTGTCGCCTATGGCCCTCAGCGTCCATCCTGCAGAGGCAATGGTAGTTGCCAGGCCCCAGCTCCCCGTCTTTTGCACTTTTGAGTTTCTTTTGTTTTGATAGTTGTTTGTGTTAATAAACATTTACTTTATTTCACTTTAACCATGGTATGGTTTCATGTTTTTGTTATGACATTGAGCAAGTCGTAACACTGTTTGTATTCTATTGTGCTGTGTATCATGCATGTGATTATGTGTATGTATGTCCATCCATCCATCCATCTTCTTTGGTTTATCCAGGGTCAGGTTGCGGGGGTAGCAGTCTGGGCCTCCAAGAAGGGAGGTCCAGACTTTCCTTTCCCCAGCCACTTGTTCCATGTCCTCCGGGGGAATCCCAGGGCATTCCCAGACCAGCCAAAAAACATAGTCCTCCAGCATGTCCTGGGTCTTCCCTGGGGCCTCCTCCTGGTGGGACATGAACACCTCACCAGGGAGGTGTCCTGGTGGTATCCTAATCAGATGCCCGAACCACCTCAACTGGCTCCTCTTGACGTGAAGGAGCAGCGGCTCTACTCAGAGTCCCTCCTGGATATCTGAGCTTCTCATCCCATCTCTAAGGGAGTGCCCAGACACCATATGGGGAAAACTAATTTTGGCCGCTTGTATCCGTGACCTTGTTCTTTCGGTCATGACCCAAAGCTCGTGACCATAGATGAGGGTAGGAACGTAAATTAACCGGTAATTGAGAGCTTCGCTTTTTAACTTAGCTCTCTCTTCACCATGACAGACCCGGTACAGCGCCCGCTTCACTGCAGATGCTGCAACAGTCCAGCTGTCGATCTCCCGCTCCACTAGGGCAACACCCCCCTTGACCAGGAGAAGGTACTCTATTCTTTTTCCGGCTCATTTGCATTTATTTATATAGCTATTTTTTATTTTATTTTATTTATTGACATAATAAAAGAAAGAACCTTCAACACATCGATCAACAGGTTTTGTGGGTCATTTAACACATTCTCTCTCTCTTTTGGTTTTCTCATCCAGGGTATCGAACATACACAGACAAGCACACACAAATTGTACACATGCACAGCAAAGTATAGGCAGTAATGTTAGCTAGCTGGTTAGATAACTAGTGTTGGCCAACTTTGCAGAAGGCTAATATGTCTATTTATGACAAGAACACTGTCACAGTACAAACATTTGTAAGGTAAAAAAATAAAGATAATACTTATATCTAAGAGTTTTTGCTTTGTAAAATATTATTCAGAGGCGACACTTAGGACTCAGTGAGTTTGGTTCACAAAAAACATTTTCCTGACAGTCACAGTTGGTGAGAAACAAAGATTCTCAATAAATTCCATAGGAAATAAATGAATGCGGGTCATTTTGGAAGGATGGGGTAGCAATATGAAACATGATACCGTATTTCTTAAAATGTTTAAAAGGTAAATTAAAAATTTGAATTGCATGATATCAATAACATGTTTGTTAAGGAATACCTGGAATATGAAGTGATGAAACTTTTCATTACAAAGATATTGCAAAAAGATGATCTCACTGGGTCCAAAAGGACCCACTTCATCAGAGGGTTAATGCAGAAATGTTCAGTCCATTTATCATTTAGTATGAGCTTAGCATCACTGGGAGTCCTGTTAATTGAGACAAGGTTTGCTTTGGTCAAATAGAATAAAGTTGCCTTGACAATATGTCAGAGATGTTAAAGTAATGCAGTTTTACATTTTACCCATTTGCCCACACATGAATACACATTTTAGTCTAGTTACACTAGACTAAAATCTCAGACCTGGAGTCCAAGTCAGTTCTTGAGGGTACAAGTCCAAGTAGTCAAAAATTGTAGTTTTGCAATTTGAGTACTACTGTCCAATACGCATATCACCTTCTATGCAGAATGCAAGTGCAAACTTGGAGAACATCTCTTGTTGAGACCGTTTCAGTTTAATCTCTGCAGTGTCCAGACTTAGAAATTCAGTAGATCAGGCAACATAGCGCTTTAATGCTATAAGTTTAATTGTGCCTACTTGGAGGGCCGTGCTCAAATGGCCAGTCTTGACTTGCAACCAAGCCATGCTGTCTGAATACATCATCATGATTGAGTGTAATCAACTCCAGTGTAAACCCTGTCAAAGATTTTCTGAAATCTCACAACAAAACTGATTTGTTTTTGGCTACCCAACCATGTCCAATATTTGAGATCTGGAGCAAATATCCAGAGTTTAATTGCACCATGCTTTTAACAGTCCAAATGCCAAGTGCCTCTGGGCAAGACAGGGCCTCTCAGATGCAACCTCCACTCCACCTCAAGTGAACACCCGAGAATAGCTCAGCGTTAGAAAGTCTGACAGGAGGCCTTGTGTCCAGAAACTAGGTGAGATAAAGACTCTACTTAGAGCTAAAGATAAACAAGCTTTACATCATGCACCTCAGAATTTACTTCCCAAATCAGGTTAATGCTAACGTGTTGAAGATGAGTGGGCTGAAAGGCAGGCAAATCAGGGACAAAGTCGTGTTTCCGTCTCCCTCCGTTTGGGATTTGCACTAATGAGATCATGGAATGCCTGAGCGACATGATTTCAGAAACTATTGCAGGTCCAGAACTTTCAAAACAACCCAACTGGGTCAATTACAGTTAAAGATGGTCACTTGTCCAGACAGCAAGTATCTGGATACGCACGTGCCACGTTTAAAACTCCAGCAGGCAAGACTCATGTAAAATCTGTTAATCTAGGACTACTTGTTAAAATGCACAACAGTAGCAAAATCAGTAACGCTCCATTTTAGCTTACCATCAAAGCTGCCATGTTCTGTGCAATATTGAAGCAGTTTGCCATGAGTCTCTACAGAGGGCCGGAAAACAAACACACCAGAGTTGAAGCAGTCAGGCCAGCCAGGATCTGGAGCAGCTGACAATTCCTCTCTTTCAAAGAGCTCATCTATGTTTGACAGCACCTAAGATGCAGAATAAGTATAAGGCAAACATGTTTACACAAGTCTCCACAGCTTTTTGAAGCTTCTGCGGTTAAGTCAACATGCAAGCTCACCAGAGTGTCCGCATCCATGAAAACACATTTGGAGTAGTGTGTGAGGGTCCAGCAGTGGAGCTTTGTGAACGTGACACCCAGGTCAGGCCTCTTCATCATAGCCAAGTGAGCTGTGTCACCGCTGTCCAACACATCCACAACCTTCACCTCGTCAAAGATGTTCTTCAGCACGGACCTAATGAGTTAGAACTGAGTAATGCATCAATCATGCAAGCGGAACCCGAGGGCTGACAGGAATACCAACAGAAGAAAACAGACACTGGACTGAATTTTCCTTACTGGCAGGGGTTAGACAGCTGTGGGCCAACAAGTACAACCAATTTCTTGGATGTGTTGTGGTTGCGAAGAGACTTGCCCAGAACCATGGCACCTCGAGCATAGCTGTCGTTGGTAGCCAGTGTCACAAAAGCCTGATCTGTGGGGTTTGAAACAAAAACACACACAAGTAATTCACCTTAAAACTAGGGCTGTGTAATAATATCGATTTTGCGATATATCAATAATTTCTTTCCTAGAAAAAAATCGATATTCATCCGCAAGTATCGTAACATCAAACTGTCACTTTGCTCACTCACTGCTTGCTTCGCCGGAATATGAGTGTGATTAGGTCATCAGGTTTAGAGTGATTCCTTCAGATGTTAAGTGTCATGGTTAAAAAGGTATCAAACTATTCAGAGCAGGGTACTTGGTGCAACTTTATTTACTTTACAAATGCATGTGAGCTACAGTTTGTACTGTTTCAATTAAAATAAACATGTTTTCTCTCCACTTCTTTGATTAATTTTGTCCAGCTGTCGACTTTAAGTCTGTGTCCATGTCCAACCACAGCCAGGTATTGTGTAATCAGTTTTCAGTTTTTAATCAGCTTTCAGTTAAATGAATTCAATCCAACTCTTAACAGTCACAAAATGTCACCAAAATCACTGTCTCTCTAAAATCTTTCAGAAAATTGCAAAAGTGTATGAATTGTATCGTTTGCTGAATATCGCAATATATATCATATTGTGAGCAGAATATCATGCATAGTATTGTAAGATTATTGTATCACTACAGCCCTACTTAAAACATACAAAAAGAAAACTGCAAGAATTTCAGTGAGTGATAGGATATACATTTGAAGGGGGGAAACTCATTGACCCCAAATTTAGATTATAGTAGCAACAATTTTAGATCAACTGGTATATTTTACCAGGTTGCATTACATTTAAGACTGAACTCAATTTAAGACATCAATATGACTGTACAAGTTTGACTTCTGTACAGTTAGAAGTAAACTGGTTGTTACATTTAAAACTATTTCTTGCAAATCATCATATGTTAGAGCTTAAAGAACAAAGGGGGAAAAAACTCACCTAGTTCAAAAGTAAAAAAAGTTTATATAACCAGTGTGGCACCAACACTGCATCACATTACAAGGGGGAAAAAATTGAAAACTACCTGCCAAGCCATGTCCTCAAACAAGGACTTGCTTGTTAAGAGAATTTATAAAAACTGGAATGATTTAATCACTGGATCTGGGATGATTTTGCAGCACTTGTGCATCATCCAACTGCAATCCCATAAGAACTATATGTTAGTCCCATGGTGCTATGCAACTTAATGTTCAACACCAAGTAGCGCACAGGCATGTAGTGTCTAAATCTGGGCCAGTTTGAGAACAATGGTTCCCATTAATTGTGCATGCCATGTCTCAGCACCACGCCTTTCACATCACACCCCCTTTTCAATGGGTAGAGGCAGTGATGTAGCCCCAATACATCTAGGGGAAAAAAAAAAAAAGTCTTAATATTCCAGGTTGCGTTGTGTCTGACTGCATACAAAGCCCTTGAATATTTACAGCACGTGTGTTTATTAAAGTATTAAAATATACAAAATCGAATTCAACGGTTAAAAATATAAACAAATGCGATTTTAAAAGTTTATTTTAAGCGAACTGGTTTATTTCTCCCACTCATTAGGACCAGATTAGATCATTAAATGCTTGTCGTGGAAGGCGTGCGATTTAAACACAATTCACTCCTCGCAAGTCACTTCATTGTTTTACACCAGGATACAGTAACCAACTAAAAATTAAACCACTGGTTTGCGACACAAACTTTCCAGCAAACATGCCTGCGCGTGACGTGAGTGTCACTTTTAACAACTGCAGCGGCTGGTTCGTCAACACCGTTAGAAGTGTTAAAATGTTACATACCTGCCATGGCTGAGAGGAGTAGTCGAAGCTACTGCTGGGGTAGCTCAGGCTCAAAGACCACAGCTCTGCGTGGAAAAAGAAGGGCTGACTAAACAGACAGAGGTGAATTTATACCACGGAGACAGCCAGGTCACGTGGTGCCGTCTCCGCACACCCACCTGCTGCCGATATGATCCTTCACAGCCTCTACAGTTCAGGGGTGTCAACCGATCCAGATTCATATATTCACAGCTTAAAAGCACCAGATACTTTTGAGGACTCTGCACATATATGTTCCACTTTTAAAATCAATATATTTTTAAAATGTTTAGAAATGTCATACGTGGAAGCATGATTTTTCTCCTTAAGGTAATCCCTAAGCATCACTGAAGTAAGAAACTGTGTCATCTTTACTAAATTTACTACTTTTAATTCAGGCTCCCACAAAAAGAAAATCTTTGTCGCCATCTTGTGGTTAAAAAACATACACCGCCGTAAAGCATTTTCAGTTGAGGCGAATTTTTAATGGTTTCTACAGACCTCTTTATAGAAAAACCTTTACAGTTTGGCTTAGCTGACAAACGGCCCATGGTTGGTGCGACATTATGATCCATTAAAAGTCAGAATCCTTTCATCTGCAGAAATACTATGATGACTCGACAATTATCGAGTGTTGGAGGGGAAAAAGAGACTGAACAGCAATGTTGTAGAAAGGACAGAACAGACTTTATTTCTTGAGAAATGTAGGTCCTTCAGTGTTTGCAGCAAAACATGGCACATATTCAATAAGTCAATGTGGAGAGAGGAAAATCTGATCTGCAGACATCTGTTGCAGCATCAGAGCAGGAACAAGCAGACAGGGAAGGCTTTTCTCCTTCGTTCTCAGCCCTTTTTTGAGTGGATTGTCCATGAAGTTAAAAACATTGTGGAAAACTCTGAGCATCACATCTCAGTAACTCAGCAAAAATAATCATTTCAGTTGGATGCTTGATTCATTTAGAGGCTGAATAAAGAATTACTGGACCTAAATGAATTATTCGTATGAGTAAATTAACATTACCCTGAATGCACTATTGTCAGAGACTATGTATTCTGTTAAGACTCCTTACATACATATCTTTATTTAGTTGTGAAGTATACCAATGAAACATTTTGTACGCATTTTATTATTTTGGCCTGTTGTGTGACTTCTTTAGTGCCTGCAACTGTTATACTTAATAGGACGAAGTCCTTCTCTAGTGCCCTTTTAATGCTGGCTGGTCAATTTCAGAAAACTCAGGTTTGTTATCTGTTTTCTTCTTGAACAGTGGATGTGTTGCGTTATGTGTTGGCGATTCTATTGTGTTTTTTTTTTTTATATATAAATAAATATGCTCCAAATCGATTTCCCAATAGGGGTGATAAAATTACCATTGACCATTGGTTATGTTCAGGCAGATGCTTGGCAGAGCAGAGACGCTGCCACAGAGAGCTCTGCGTTTGTCACCTACTGTGCTGCTGGACTGAAAACCTCAAGAACAGATAAACATCGTCTATTGGAACAAGGCCATCTGAATAAGACGGTTTGAATCTAAAAAATAACACAAAACATGATAGTTTTTCTGATGTGCCAATATTACACACACTACAATTTATTGAGTTGTTCTGTTGTTTATATCTTTCAACATTGAAAAGGGCTTAGGATAAATATATATATATAAAAAATTGATTCAGCATGTTAGGATGGATCATTGATTTTATTGTTTGCACTCATCTCGACATTCTGTCAAATGCAGTGAGAAAACATGGCGGGAGATGGTCGTTTCCATGGAAACAGGGCAGAAGATTGGTTAGAGGTTGTAAGGGCTGCTGTAGTGAAGCTACAGGGGGCAGGGGTCCTGGCTACCGCACTTTTTAATAGAGGTTCTTCTGCACGTGGGCGGCGATGTACTTGACGGCCAGCATGGTCTCCTCACATGTGGGTTTGATCTGAGACTCGGGCAGCAGGAAGCCATAATAACCAGTGTCGCGCAGCTCAAAGGTGTAGGAATATTTTACTCCCAGGTCATAGGCCCAGTCGTCAGAGCCTCCTGCAGCGGGGTCTGAGGGTAAATAAAGAGTGGGAAAGTTACACAGCGCAACATACGCTGATGTAAAGTGATAGGTAGTCATTTGTTGTCTCTGGAAGGTCCCTCCTCTTAGATGACATACAGGCTTACTGACCAAGTCATCATGCAGATTGTCTGAGGTGTAAACTATTTATCAAATACTCCACTTCCCTCAAAGACCAATAAATATTTGTTGGCTGTATATACTCACAGATAGTGGCAGCTCCTGGTCCGCTGGTGTAACGGGTACCATACAGGCTAGTCAGAGCAGCACTGGCTCCTTCAGCAACCTTCAACTATAGAGATAGGAATAAAAGGCAAAGAGTGTTTTTTAAAAGAGCTGGTCATAAAAGACAAAAATCTATATCTACAATTGCTAAAAACTGGGAAACCCTGTAGGTTTTTCTAATCGTGTTTGAATTTAAGAATCCTTAATGTCAATTTTCATAGAAAGAATATTGCAAAACTCAGCCAGAACACCTTTCAAAATGTAAAAAAAGAAGAAAATAATAAATAAATAAATCAGGACACCTCCTCATTTATTCACGTCTACAACAAAATCAAACATCACCTTAGAGAGGGAACTGGTTAGAACACCACTGAGGTTTTCCTTGTTTAATTCTCAGACATTTGGTTTGGTTGTTGAAGAACATAATGGTAAGCTTAAAAGATCTTTCTGAGGCCTTCAGAAAGATTATTGCGGCAGCTTTTGTCTGGTAGCAGATTTAAGGAGGCCCCAAAATATTTTTATTTACTTATTCCACCATCCAGAAAATAGTCAGGACTTTGAAAGCAATTTCTAAGACACCCAGTATGAGCAGCTAGTGGATGCTAAAAGACGCACTAGCATGACAATACCTTCAGCAGGCTCTTGCTACTGTCGATATAAAAATCTAGGTTGTGATCTTGATATTAATATTAATAGTGGGATTACTTGAAATTGGCTTTTCATGCATGAAACCCCTCAAACATCTCATAATGTTTTTCCAGAGATGGATACAAAAGATTGTCATGACAATTTAAACATCTTAATGAAAAGAACTTGATATGTTTAATGGAGGTGTCTTAATCTTTTTCTATGACTGCGTCTGTTTATAGTGTGATACATCTGCTCATATGGTTTCTTGGCATCTGACAGCACGTGAATGCATTTGAAACACAGGATTTTCCTTCATTTTGCTGACGTGAACCACCATAAGTTACCTCTCACAATTGGGGAATTTTGTCTTCCTTGAACAAGATCCAAACAGCAATTCCCCTTTAAAATACACAGCTTTACCCCCTTGTTGCATCCATACATCCTCTGCACTTGTTTAAACAAAAACATTTTTTGCAATGTTTCTCTGAAAAACTGCAAAAAAAAGCTTAAGTGAGTTGCTTGACGGAAATGAAACCCCCTCAGAGAAATACATGAGCAGGAAATGATATTTCCAAGGGAACACATGAGTTATGGTGGATCCCCGGAGCTCTTTTGTTCGGTAAAGTGTCTGCGGAAAGCCTAAATCACAAGTGAGCAACAGAGGGGGCAGAGCTGGAGAGCAGTGGTGTGAGCTCTAACTGTGCAGCCCCTGGATGCCCCGGTGAGAGGTGAAAGAGCCATGAGAATGAGGCATGTGAGTGGGGAGTAAATGGTTTTCAGCAGCTAAATGTGGCCTGTAGATAAGAGTCACACTGTGATGGCGCTGGGTTGAGTTCACAGTTAAGCTTTTCCGAAACACATTAGGAGACATTACGAGAAGTTGTATCCACTCAGGTTTTGCCGTGTCTACTTCTCTTGAAAATGTTTTTTTTTTTCATATATGTTTCATGGATTGTTTTATTCCTAAAAATCAGACTCTTCCACACATCACCCCACGATTAAGAGTGCAACGTTTAGTCTCCACGGACTCACCAGCTCACTGTGGTCTGCAGCCAAGCCATAGGTGTAGGAGTAAGGGAAGAGCAGCAGCTGGGAGTATGAGTGAATGGTGAGGTAGGCCTTGATGGTGGACTTGTTGTTGCGGATGAAGTTGGCGACATTCTTTGATTCGATCTCTGACTCAGGGGTGCTGCCGCAGAAAGTTTCACTGCAAGGGTTGCTGGAAGCGCCAATGGCTGAGAAAAACAGAGGAAAGCCTTCAATTATGACATCAAAAGAGTTTATTTAAAATGTCACATTTTCAAACACTGAAAAAAAAGACCTTTTTTCTCCTCACTTGCTACCACTAAACTAGACTATACTGTTCAAGTTTTAGGTTAGGTAGGATTGTAATACTTTTGGTCATAGCAGACCTATGGCAAGAAATATTTAGTCTAATTGACTGCTAGTAAAATAAATGTACATTTTTATACTAGTATGTAAGTGTCTAATTCTGTCATGATTTTGTTTTATCTTTACTCTTTTTGGCATCAACCTATAGTTTGTTTGATTTAGTTTATCGCATAAGATTTAAGTTTGTTCTCTTTCAAAAGCAGTCTTTAGCTCAGCTTGTGTGCAATTGGATGATAAATAACATAAAAAGCAGAGATGTGGTCTCTTTTGTAGCATGCACATTTATAGAAGTTTTGTGTCTGTCAGACACGTCAAAACTCTGGATATTACAGCATCTGTTGCAAAGATTTGAACATTTTCTTGACTTATTTATTTCTTTTAGATGTGAAATAAACTTGCTAGATTTTCCATTAAGATTCAACTCCATTTTTGCACTTACTGCACCAGCCAGCGTCAAAGTTCCTGTTGGGATCAGTTCCCATGCAAGATGAGCCAGAGTTCCTGGAACGAGTCTTTCTCCACATCCTGTCCTGTTATTCCCAAGAAGATAGAAGCACATCCGAAAACTAACACCAGGCTTAATTTATGTTTGACTGAAACGTGAGGTTTTATATCCCAAAACTTACGTTCGTGTGAGTGAACACGTAGCCATCGATGTTAAAGACGGGCAGAACGTAGACATCCATGTCGTTGAGCAGGCTGGTCATGGCAGAATCACTGCCGTAGGTAGTGACGGCCTGAGGATTTTTTGAGGAAAAAAAAAAGAGAAAAGAAACAGTTTAATCAGACAACGTTCATACAGAAAATAATGTTTGTAACCTACGTGTCGGTTTCTTACTTACCTCATTGACAAACCACTGACAGAAAGCAGGAGAAATCCACTCTCTAGCATGGATGCCACAGTCAATGAAGATAGCGGGTTTAGGTGAGGCGGATGACTTGCCAACCTGTGGTTGTTTGATTAGATTAAGACATTGAACAGTAAAGTAAAATTCATGGACAGGTGGGAGCATTTGCTCTTTCTGGGTGAAGCCGACATACCTTGAGGAGAACCATTGAACGCCCCTCATAAGTGTTTCCAATGATCTGCTTGCTCAGCAGGGAGGGGTTGGAGGAGGTGATGGTGTCGGCCCATGCCTCAATCTGAAACAAACAAGACAAATACATAAATTAAGTCTGACGTGCAACCAGAGGCTGGTGTTATTTTCGTGATGGATGTCGTTTTCCTCTCGTACTTCACTCCAGGTGTTGTACTTGGTGTAGCTGTGAGCTCTGGGAGAGGCACCGCTGTCAGCCTGGCCGTCGACAGCAGACTGAAAGTCATCGATGAGAATCCTGAGCAGCGATGATAGAACAGTAAGTGTAAGTAGAATCATAAAAATGATGTTTTCAAAACTACACGTGCAGAAATGTGCACTTACGTAAAAACGTTATCAGTGACTTACTCATGTGCAACGCCACCCTGCTCCAACGTGATGTACACCATGTCGAGGTACCTGGCAGGCACGTGGATGTCCACACTGATGTCGATAGTCACCAGATCCTCACTGTCGGGGCTCCAGAAGTCGAGCTGCAGGTGGCAGCAGAGTCCAACGTTTGTCAATTGAAATGTTCAACCACAAGCTCTTTAAAAAAGCTTTTAATATCGACTAAAACAGTAATGTCAATTTCCCTATTTGTTTTAAACAAAAAAGCACTTTGAAGTATATCTACACAGGCTTTAAAATTATTGGTCGTGTGTCACTTTTTTTCACTTGTCAGCATCAACAAATCTGAAGCCTTTCAATAGAACAGCAGTGTAGAGTGAGTGGCTATGGTGGTAGACCTCAATGCTCTTAGCCAGATCCTTAATGAGGGTCACGTGTGCATCCAGGGTCGGCTTCAGTCGGAAGACTTTGTCTCTGAGAAAGAACAAAGAAAGCGATTTAAATAAAGAAAACGTCATGGACATTTGTCGTTAGTTTTTTTTTGTGTACTCGTGTAAAAAGATGCAAAAATAAAGCTGAGCAATCTTTACTATTTTCTGTAGACCGAGCCAAAGAAATTGAAGCACATTGTGTGTTTGCGACAAGTTTCAATTAATTAAGTGCAAAAAGTACAATCAGGGGCTTTTTACAGTATATTTTCTAATTATTATTGATGGTTGAAAAATTCAATGCTCCATATGAAATTGCAAAACAAATACCAGAGAAGTTTTTTGCTATTCCTTTCTTCTAAAAAAAGCACTAAACACACAATCACTACCCCAACAAAGCCAATTCTATGAAAACTGATGTTTTTTAGTATGAAACTTTATGAGTTAACTATACGTACCAAGTACCAATGTAATTGACTTACTGAAATGTTGGACCTACTAAGTAAATTAGGTTAGCAACTTGTATTATTATGGCATCGGTATATCATAGATTCGTCCTGTTAAGTTTTAATTAAACCATGTATTTTAGACTTTAAGACCTGAAATACATTGAAATAGACATTTTACTTACCTTGACTTACTTCCCTAGATAGTGAGACATATTTCTATATCAAAATATTCCACTGACAAACGCAATCCCAAACACTCTTCAAATAGAAACAACTGAGTATATGGCAAAAATCAGATAATAAAATGTAAAAAATTATCAGTGTATAAATGGAGAAATACTGTTTAAGACTGAATATTGCAGTAACACCTGGCTACACGAGGAAAAGAAATATTAAGAGAAATGTGTTTCAAAACGTTTGTGTGGTGCCGAACGTTAATGTGAGAACGCAGACAGATTGCAGACTTAGACCTGATTCTCACGGCTTCCTTGCTAACACACTGTAAGTTTAACTCTACAATGCTTTACCTCACAGCAATGACAAAAGCGCAGAGGCATAACTGGCACGACCACTTCTGGCATTCATCTAAAATTCACAGCAAAGCGTTTGCGTCTACTTTGATAAAATGAAAACTTTACCCCTCAAAGCGAGTGACTTCAGCCACGGCGACAGCCACAAATCCGAAAAACAACAAGAGCTTCATGTTGGCAATGAAGCTGACCCTACCTGCAGACGGCACTTATAGCCTTCAGCCCTTCACCCATCCACCAATCCAAATGCAAGATGCGTCCCTATCATACATCCTCCCTGAAAGTTCCCATACTGCGTGCACCTGTTGACTTATTTTTGCCAATTCCCCTAGTAAATGATTAATAGTTCTTTATGGAAACTTCAACCAAGGTCACTTGACATATTCTACTCCAAATAGCAACAATATCTTAATTTCATGCTATTTATAGTTGCTTCAGTATTGTAAGCACTGAGTAATCAATGGTGTCTGTTTCCAGGAAATGTAAAATATGAATATAGCACTTAGGTCTTGGAAAATCCACTTCTGAGGAATTAAACAAAAGAAATTGTAATTATATTTAAATATGGAGAATGTATATGGACTTTTCATTTTTGAATATGTTGATGGCAAATTTAGAAAAAAAAAAGCAACCTTTTAACAAGAAGAGCAAGACTTGTCAATACCACATAATACACAGTCTTAGTCAATCAGACATCATGGATAAAATTACACTAAAAATGCAACAGATCTCCATTTTTTTGTGCAGCTGCTGACAGAACATGCAGGAATAGATCACAAAACTTGGTCCCTGTTGTAAATTACACCAATATACACACCAAACGAGACATGTGGCTTTGAGGAAGCTCCTAACTCTGCGATATGTCTGTGTAGGTCTACTCCAGGATGTTAGAACATTTGGAGATTGTCCTCCTGTGTGTTGATGGCTGTCTCTTCGTTTTGTCTGGGTTGGTTCTGTGGTGGATACGTGACCTACCAATGGAATTAGACACCATTTAAAAGACAAAAATAAAAGAATGAACATCCACAGCTAAATAACTAACGTAGAACAGCAGTTCATTAAAGCTGCAGTATGTAATTGACATATTTGTTAAAACTGTCACTATGTTGTATCAGTACAGTATGAGACAGATCATTTGGAAAAAAAAAAAATCTGGTTCCTCTGCCTTCTCCTATTGCTCTCAGTGCTAACCAGAAACAATCAATAGTAGCCAGGAGAAGGATCTTGGCAATGTCAATCATGCTTATGTATGCACTGCTGATGTTCCTCTTAACCAAAGGAGGTGTTTCTGTCACAATTAAGCCTGATAATATTCTAATAAACCCAAAGTTATTTATACTCCAGGCAGATTTAGGCTTAATGTAATATTTTAAGTTAGCCAATATGTTTTTCCTAACATGCAGTAATATCAAATATTTTGGAGTAACCCAGCCAGAAATGCAACTTGATTCCGACAGTGTTGGTGGTTGTCTCTAGAGGTCATTGAGCGAGAGGCTTGGTATACCCTGAACAGGTCACCACACTCAATATACAGAGACCAGTTGACCTATTGTTTATTTTTGGACTGTGAGAGGAAACAGGTAGAATATGGAAACTTTACACAGAAAGATAACAGGCCAGGATATGAACCCAGGATCTTCAAAGTGTTGTATTGTATTGCACATACAACACAGTTGTAATGTATGTGCATAATGTCAAATCTTTGAGTAGCAAATGTAAGTCTTTGTAAATCAACAAAAATAAAAATAATCATGAAAATAAAATACATTCAACAATTGAATGAATAAAATAAAATCAATGATTAAATGTCAATATGAAGAATTCACATACCTGTCATAGCCGGAGAAAAAGTCAAAGTCGCCGCTGCTTTAGCTTAGAGCTGGAGAAGGGCTGACTGTAGAAACAAATAGGAGTTTACACCACTGGGACAGCCGGATCACATGATGCTTTCTGCTTTCATCCCCTGCTGCCAATATGGCTCCTCAGACCTTCTGCTAATACCAGCAGTAACATTTGATTCTGCAATACAGATTTAATAAAGCCAGGAGCAAGATTGCTCGGCTAAAATCTTCTGTTGCCATCTTGTGGGCAAAAACAAATGCAACAGCATAACAGTTGATGTAGCTTTGACAGATGGCTCTTAGAAGTAAGATAAAAGTACTAATATCTTATAAACTGAGTTGTAGCAAACAAATGCATGCAATTGTGGTTATTTTACAGCACAGCTGACAAAAATACAAAGACTCGCTAAAAACGTAGAATATTTCATTTTGTTAAAATAGATCAACATAGATCACATTAATGCCAGCGTGATTTGTGGCAGTGTATGTGAACTCCCTACAGATCACTGGCTCATTTTCCAGACTGAGGCAGATGCTTCACAGGGCAGAGATGCTGCCAAAACGGTGCTTTATGGTTGTCACCTACTGTGCTGCTGGACTAAGAGCCTTAAAGACAAACACCCCCAGGCATCAGACCTCCACCACTGGAATGGCTCCATCTGTGTTAGGTGTGATTTGGCAGAAAACAATTGTCAGTTGGAAGGGTGGGAATACTTTTATCTGGGACACATCGGGACAGGACAGGATGACTGCGTCACCTTCTGATGCTGAGAAGATCTACTATTTCACAACACAGCTACTAGTTGTACTCTGAGACAGCAGTTAAGGTGGCAAGGCAGCAATGTAACATAGCTGATATCATTAACTGCTGAACCACCAACAATTGTATTTATATCCATCACACACACACGCGCATACACACATTAGGACTTTGTATTGACTTCCATTCATTTTAGTAACTGTATTTATGCTCAACCTAGACATTTTCCCTAACCCTATCCGTTACTACTATGTTCCTAACCCTAACTTTAACCAAAGCCTAATTCAAACCATACCTAAAAACCCTTAGCCTACAGAAGGGGGCTCCACTGTATTACCACCAGTTTTTCATCCTCATTTTTTCAGCAAAATTATGAAACCAAAACAGAACAAACGAAAAAGGAAACGGTAGACTTCTGTGAGTTGCTGGAAGGAAATTAACCTCCAGCCCCTCTAGAGAAAGGCATGGGCAGGAAATTATATTTCCTAGGGAACACATGAGTTATGTAGAATCCCTGGAGCTCTTTTGTTTGGTAAAGTATCGGCGGAGAGCCTAAATCACAAGCGAGCAACAGAGGGGGCAGAGCCGCGCAATGAGGTTCAGTCAGTGTGAGAGCTGGAGAGCAGGGGTGTGATCTCTAACTGTGCACCCCTCGGACGCCCCGGTGAGAGGTGAAAGAGCCATGAGAATGAGGCATGTGAGTGGGGAGTAAATGGTTTTCTGCAGCTAAATGTGGCCTGTAGATAAGACTCACACAGTGATGGGGTGAGTTCATGGTTAAGCTTTCAGAAACGCATTAGACGACATTACCAGAAGTTTTTATGCACTCGTAACCTGCGAGCGCTGTTTCGCTCTTGAAAGCTTGACTCACTGATGTTATGTGAATTTTGCTGCTTATAGCACTCCTATCTTGGTAAAATGAATGGGACCTTTTCAATTCCAGGGTTTTGCAAATCATGAATGTTAATGATCTGATTTTTGCCCTTAGCATGAAAATGATTTGATATAAATAACTTGAAGTGGTCTTTTTCTGTATCACTTTAACAATAATTGTTTTTACATAATGAATGAATAGATGGCAGGACCCAGATTTACACAAGTTGTATTCAAGTGACTCTTGAATACTTCCAATTTAACTCTTGAAAACTGCCAAATGACTAGTGTCCAGGTCTAGCAACATATTTTAAAGATGCTAGTTTGTTTTCTTCATTCAATGTACTTTAGCTTCATCTGCCTTAAGAACAATGTTCTGATATTTCTTCAGATGTTCATTCACACTTTTGAAAACTAACATTATTTTAGGAGAGAAAGTGCTTATTCTTTTCAATCCATCCAAAAATGTCATTCTTGTTTTTCTTTATTTTGCATTTGTCCTGCTGCAAACTTAAACATTGAAAGATAACTGAGGGTAGAGTCTGCATTGGAATCTTATTTTTCAAAAACATAATCTAACCTTTGGGTGTTTTTGTGGAAACATCCATTCGTAGTAAGATTGGGAATGACATTGGCTAATGACCAGTTCGTTTTGATCAGTATTTTTCCTGTTAAATTCTGTGGAAGCATCAAAGATATACTTGGTTTGTTATTCACAGATTTGTAATTGTGATGATGTTGTTTAAAAAATTTTGACATTTTGAAAGCTGGGGTTTATTTTTGTACATTTGAGGTTAGACATAAATAGTTCAAAACTCACCCTCTAAATCACACACAGAAAATATTAGTAACTCTAGCGAAAGAACAATTCCTTATATCATGACTTCATAAGTGTTCTTTGAAATGTACAGTACATAAAGTTACACTCTGACTCATTCATGTTTATTTCAATGGTAAGTCTGTTACCTGCTGCTCTCTGGAGTAACCTCATTGGTTGGTGGAAGAGCAGCAGCTGAGTGTGGGAGTGATTGGAGATGAAGACTTTAATGACAGACTTGTTAGTGTGGATAAAAATCCACAACATTCATTGGTCAGAGATGTTTTCTTTGCAGGTGGAATGAAGCTGTGGTGCCTTTGAATCATTTGCTGATACGATTGGGTTTAGAAGAGGGAATGGAATTAGCTCATTCTTCTATCTGTAAAAAAATGGACCTATATGGGAATAAATATTATAAGGTACCTACATGTAATGTTACGATTGGAAGTAAAACTGGACTTATACTGAAACACCTCTTTAACTCGAGCTTTCACTTACAAACACTGTTCTTTTGCCTATAGTTGATCAGATAAGTGCTCCTTTATCGATCATCCCCTTTGCAATGATGAGTAGTTTGTAGATTAAATGTATGTATTCTTATTTTTTGATCTTTTAGGTAATAGCTACCAGGTACACAACATATTTATAGTTAATTTTATTCTTGTTTATTGGTTCATATGGATTAAGATTTAGATTATAAAACTTAATTTCTTATATAAACTACAACCAATTGACATTGATCTGTTATGATTCATGTCCTGTCCATGCTGTGTTAAGCACTCATTCAGTTCACCTGCCACACCTGATTGCTTACCTGTTCCACCTGGGCCTTGCCCTACTTAAACACCCCTCAGCCTCTGCTTCCCTGCCAGATTATCGACAGCCACGAGCCAGTAGAGATCCAGCGTTTCCTGCCAAGCCTTTTGTGTTTCTTCGACCCCCCCCCTTCTGCCAAGCCCTTCACGGATCCCTTCTATTCTGGATTTCTGGACCCTGACCCAAGCTCTGCCTCACGACCACCGATTACCGCCTGCCCCTCTAAGCTAAGTTTGCTCTCTGTCCTCCTGTGTATGACCTCTGCCTGTTTTTCGACAAAGTCTCTGGGTGCTGCATCTCGGATCTCCCCGTGGAGATCTTCATTGCCTCCACAGAAGCCTGTTCCTCTGGTTTCCTGCATCTCCCTGTCATCAGACCCTCTGTTCCTCTGCTCCACCCGTCCACTGCTCTACAGTGCTGTGTTTGATGACCTCTCCCTTAGCTGAAACCAGTATCTGAAAAAATAAACTTTGTTTTCCTTTTTATACTCCTGTGTGTGGTTGAATTTCCGGGTCCCCTCTGAGCACCCTTGCATGATCTTCTCTCTTCGCTCCAGGTGTTCTGCTTCGTTTAGCGCTAAGCTCTGGTAGAAGAGTCACCGCCAGCTGGGTGTTTAAATCACACTGAGCATCTCTGATAAAAATACTGAAGAGTGAATGGTTTTAAATATTCATCGCAGCTTCACAATGCTTTCAGCCACAGTTGAAATTTTTGATTTGAACATAATGCGTTAAGTTTGAAGTTTGCATTGACTCCTTACTGATGCTCAACTCAAACATTGTTTACGCAACGCACATCGCAGGAACATCTTGATGGCGATGATCATCAAATACTCACTGTTTGGCATCCAAAGGTTGACCTGCAGAGGGCACCAAAGTTCAATAATTCTTACGTTTGATCACCAGATCTTAAAATGTTTTACACAGTCAGACTCTGACATTTAAAAAGAAAAAAAAATAAGTCATAGGAATTTTTATTACACCTCAGCATCATCTGTGTTTATTCCTAAATATAAAGGATAACATTTTGCCTTTTCAATATTAGTAAATATTTAAATCTGAGAGATGGTAGAAATCTACTTCTGTGGTTTTAGTCAGATCCCTAATGACGGAGATATTCACCCAGCCTCAACTTCAGTCCAAAACTCTTCTCCCTGAAAAATCTTAAAAAAAATAATAAATAAATAAAACTTTTAACTTTTGGTGTCCAAATATTATGCCAACATTGTCTAATTAAAAATGATCATGGGCCAGAAAAAAACAAAAGCAAAACTCAAACATTGCGTAGTTTAATAGTTAGATTTTTGTAGTAATGGAAACGTTAATCAAAATTAATAAAATATCATCGCTGAAGATAAACATGTCTGGCCTTTATCAATCAAATCAAATCAATCAAATTTTATTTGTACAGCACATTTCAGCAGCAAGGCATTTCAAAGTGCTTTACATAATTAGAAACAAACACAGTCATGTAACATTGAATAAACAGAGAGAGATATAATAATAATTAATAAATACTTTAAAAGTATATGTATTTGTTAAATTTAATTATTATTATTGCTTTTTATGAATACTTGTTATTTTTTTTGTGCAAAGCATAGAATTAGCTGCCTTCATGAGACTGTCGAAATTAATAAGTCTTTCTGGAGACTCCTCATTTACTCCCAAAAACATAATTCATGTTATTCATGTATGATTTGACTATTTTTTTGTAGAAAATCTAAAAAGAAAGAAAACAACTCAAGGATATGTTTTAAATTTATTTCTGCTTTCATATTCAGTCACAAAATTTACACTTACAGAGTTAAAAAAAAACAACAAAAAACGTAATCGTACATATTTACCACAAAGACAAATATCACCCAACATGGAACTTTACCATACACATATACATATACATTTTTACATAAATTGTCAGCATCACAAAGCAATATCACATTATCTCAGCCTAATATATTACATATTTAAATTTACATGACAACATGCAGAACATTTTGAGGCAGAGCATGCAGGGTCGGATCAGAACACTTGATCACTGATGAAAGCATTTGGAAAACCTGCTGAGCACACAGAATGCACACCGAGGTTTCTGCAATACATAACTAAGTAGTTTCATTAAGACACAGCGCTGACAAAATCCTGCAGAACATGCACATCTTTTATAAATAATGAGATAAGTGAGCTTTAATTAGTCACAAACCTTTCTATTAGAGCAATGTTATCTTATGTAGATACAGTAGTTTCAGGAGTTATTCAGAAGTGGTACAAATTCCCAAATACAAATTGAAGTTTATATTTGGGAGCGTAATGTTGGTGGATGATTACAGTACCGTGCAAAAAAAGTAATAATATCCCTTCAAATTTCTTTTGACATTTTATTACAGTACAGGCACTAAACTTCAATGTAACTTATTTACATTTTGTGATTTTATGTGACGGAGCAAACCAAAGTAAGGCATCCTTGTAAAATGGAACTGAAATTACCACCAGTGGGTAATTTCACATCGACATAATTCTAGGCTTGTTGGAGAACATTATTGAATAAACAGCATCATGAAGGCCAGGGAACGATGGCATGTAAGCAGTAAGAAATCCAATTTGTAGTGTGCCCCATGCCCTGTTGGAGGCAGATCACGTGGAAAATATCACTCCAATAAAATGAGACCAGGATTAAACATTTTGGTCAAAAGGCCAACATGCAAAAGACCACTTGTGGAAACTGACACACTGGACACACCATGCCCCATGCTTAAACACTGTGGTGGCAGCATCATGCTGTGTTTTCATCAAAAGCAAGTTCTACTGAAAACTTAATCAGGGAAGTTGAATACAAAATTCATGCCTTTCATTTTAGAGTTTCATTCATCACAAAAATGTAAGTATCATTTTCCTTCCACTTTACAATAAAGAACTCATTTGGGTCACGCTACTAAAATGCATTAAAGTTTATGGCTTACAAAATATGAGGTAATGCCAAATTTGCGACTTAAGGTAGTGATTGTTTTTTGGTCTTTTTTAAATGTTTCACTGCTCATATTTTACAGCTCAGGTTTTAAAGCTTCGGACGTCTCAGTTTTCAGTCTTTTTACCATAGACCACAAGAAGGAGGACAACTCATCTGGTCACAGTTTCTGTCTTTGGCCATTGTCATTTGACATCGCAGGAAACGCTGTTCTTGACAGTGAGGCTCAGTGCTTCAGAGGCACGAAAAGAGAGCGCGCTCATCTTAGAGGTGATGCTGGGATGAGGCCTTGCCACACCGCCTGGAGAGCATCGCAGCAGTCTCAGTAGGTTCTTGCGAAAGTTGCGTCCTACAAAGCTGTACACGATGGGGTTGACGCAGCTGTTGAAGTAGGCAATGCAAATGGTGAACGGCATGGCAGTGTCAATGATTTCCAGGATGGTGCAATTGTCAGCCAAGATAAGCTGAGTGAGCATCTGCATGAAGTGAAATACTTGGTGGGGTGCCCAGCACAGGAAGAAGGCCAGGACAGCTGCTGCGAGCATGTGCAGCACCTCGTCGTCCCGGGAGCAGGAGCTTTTCTGGATATGCTCCACCCTTAGCAGGGCCCGTCCAATAAGACAGTAGCAAGTGATGATGATGACAAAAGGTATCAGAAAACCCAGCAGGCTTTTCATGAGGCTGATGCACAGGAGGAGATTGTTTAGCCTTTTGACGTCTTTGTCGTTTGGGTGCAGGGTGCCACAAACTATGGTTTTAGAGTTTTCGATGTAGTGGACATCCCTGGTCAAGGCTATGGGAACGCTGAGCAAAAAGGCAAACAGCCAGATCATCACACAAGTGATGTGCGCGTACACCACGGTGCGAAACCGCCGGGACCGCACCGGGTGCACAATGGCCAGGTAACGGTCAATGCTGAGTGCCGTGAGGAAAAAGATGCTCGTGTAGAGGTTGAACATAACCAGTCCAGCGGCAGTCTTGCACAGAAACCCTCCAAAAGGCCAGTGGTAACCCATGGCCGCAAAGGTCGCCCACATGGGCAGAGTGATGACGAAGGTGAGATCAGACACGGCGAGGTTGAGGACAAAGATATTGGCCACCGTTTTGAGCTTCATGTAGCAGTAGATGACCGCTACCACCATGCTGTTTCCGATGATGCCGATGACAAAGTTGAAGGCGTAGACGATGGGCACCAGGGTGAAGATGAACTCGTGGCTTCCAGACATGCCACATGTCAGGTTTATTCCCGCTGGCTCGCCTCTCGTTTGGTTCGGCATTTCCCCCACCCTTTTTTTTTTTTTTTGCAGTGCCAGATCCTTTAGAGCAGGGAGCCGTGTCAGTGGGGGGTGCGTCTGTGGCGACTGATACAGGCCTTGGGCGAGGGCCTCGGCACGTCCTATAAAAGAAAACACAACAGAAATGTCACAGACAGTCTGGGAGCGGAGCCGTCATTACTGCTGGCATGGTCCATAAACGCTAATCCACACGAGCACCCATGAAAGTGCCCGCCCTGCACTAGCTCATTAAAGACCTGAACATTAAAGCCATCCTGAAGCTTTATGTTATTTCTGTAAATGAAGAAGCCATGACAAACAGATGTCACATGTTTTTCAATACTCCAAAAATGTCCTTTGAAAGATCATTATTCAGACGGTCTGTTTTTCGTTCCCTCCTCTAATTTCTCCCTCAGCTAATGAAGGGCAAAAGGGGGTGGGGGTGCTGGGGGGTGTTTATCAGACTTGTGGACTGACAGCGCCCAGATGAACGTTTACACCCGGCATTATGACCTGTGCTAATTGAAGGCTTTCATGGCAAAGCTCCGAGCTCTGATGACAATAGCGTTAAAGGCAGAGGTGCGAGAGGGAGCAGCGAGGAGAGAGTTAAAGAGCTCCGAGGCTCCGGTCGCCGCAAAAAGACCTGTCATGTTCGAAACCCTTGGCGTGCGGAGATACGTCGCACCCAGCGTGAGAACTTCTAATCAGCACACACCTAAACAAACAGGACAGCAGGGATTCGGCTCTGTGGAAACTTCACTCTGTGAGAAAATCAAACCTGCGTGCCACAAAAAATTTGCCCCAGGGCTAGTTTTTTTTTTTTTTTTTTTTTACTTCATTTGTATGTGCAGAATGAGAGATGGTTGTAAAAATAAAAATCCTCCCATTTGCTGATAGTCTAATAGAATAGCTTAGTGGTGTCATTAGTGGAACTGATGCAATAATATTAGCATAAGGCGTGTGTATGTAACATTTAGGCCATAAAGACACTTTCTGTTACTAATTATGAGCAAACAAGATGTTTGTGGATTCATTAAACCAGGCAAACACACAGAGAGACATGTGCTGAGCTTTGAGTTCAAGAACAGGTAAATAGCTTGAAGATGCTATAAAAATTAAATGGGCTGATTTAGGGAAATTAAGTTGACTGTTTTGTGAGATAATGACAAAAGGCAGAAATCAAGTCCTTAAAGTACCAGTTTGGTAAAACTGTGTGTCTTGCCACAAGATGGCACTCTAGCAATACGATTGCACTCAAATGTTCTTTTTCCTCTCAGTAGAGAGAGAAAAAAAAAAAAGTGTTTGTTAAATTAAAATTAAATTTTGTTATTTGAGAAACCGGGTTCGCGCTGCCGTCGGAGTGTCTGAGCCGTGAAGTGGAACGGCTTTTATCTTAGATTCGAGGATCTCTTCATTTTCCACCAGGTTTTAGCGGATGAATTTTCCGAGTGCTAAAGCAACAGTGGTATCGGTTGCAGATGTGGGCACTGCGTCTTGAGTGTGGACGGTGCACGGCTGCCAAGGGCAACACCGTTATGAAAAGCTCTCCGAGTTTCCTGCACAGACCTTCCTCTGTAATGGTTACAGAGCAAAGAGAGACCAGAGATGTCATTGCTGGGATTTCCTAAACATATTCTTTTCTGGGTTTGTGTCTGTGAATCGAAATATTATTCAAAGAAGGACCACGCCATAATTTTAGAGGTTAAGATTACAGTGCCTTGCAAATGCATTCAAAATCATTGAAGGCTTCCATAGTTTAATAAACTTTAATGCAACCTAGATAACATAACAACACAAAGCATCACATAATTGTGAATTGGAAGGTTTAAGGTTTAAGTTTTAAGCATTTTATACAAATTGATGCAATTTTATTTTGCTTCAGTCTTTTTGGTCTGCTACCTCAAGACTGAATGAAGCCATCAAAAGTTATCTGACTGGTAGATGGAGTCCTCCTGTGTGTAATTTAGCGTCAATATAACTGCAGCTGTTTTATGGAGGCCTCAGTGGTCTGTGAGAGTACGTCAGTGAAGATCAAGAAACACAGCAGACAGGTCAAGGATAAGACTGTGGAGAAGTTTAAAGTTTAAAGCTACCAAGTAATATCCAGAACTTTGAACATCTCTCAGATCACTGCTCAATTCAAAACCAGAGAGACATGGCCGTCCTCCTAATCTGACAGGCCAGACAATGGCACCATCATGGTAACTCTGGAGCCTCTTGGTAACTCTGAAGGATCTGCAGAGATCCATGCCTCAGTCACAAATAATGCAGGGGACACAGTAAACATGTGCAAGAAGATTTTCTTACCACTCAAACATGGTTTTGACAACATCATGATTGTGAGGATGCTTTTCTTCAGCAGGGACAGAGACACTGCACCATTGAGAGGAAGATGAATAGAGCTCTATGTGAAGCTATATTGAAAGAAAACCTGTTAGAAACTGTCTATGCCTAGATTAAAGTTTCCCCTTCTGGCAGGATAATGACCCTAAATTTACAACCATGGTTACAATGAAATGATTTAAATGATTTAGTAAATGTCCAGTAAAAGTCACAACTATGGCTAACGTTAGTCTGTCACATAATCCAATGAAATGCATAGAATTTGAGGTTATAGCAAGACACAAGGTAAAAAGATTTCAGGCTCTAGAGTTACAGTGAATCTCTTGGTGGTCAAAACATTTCTAACGGCCACAAGTGGAAACAATCTGACAACAAATGGACTGTATAGGTTATATACCAGTATGTGATTAGTTGACCACTGGTACTTTTCCATGAGGGGGATAGTGATTGCTAGAGCAGCTGAAAGTCATGCATACATATGAGAATCCTATAAAAATTGTAAGGTGGTTCCAAAAGAAGGTTGATCTGCAACAGGCTAATAAACGCCGCTCTGTCCAGTGAGCTTCAGTTCTGAGTGAGATGGCACATTACTAAACGGTAGCCATAAACCTTGGGTGACCACACTCAGGAAGGTAAACATCTACCAAGCTGCATCCTCTAAGACAAGACAAAGGTCCGTGTGTCTCTGTGCCCGTCTACAAACACAAAGCTGCTGACAATGGAAGATAAAAATCAAAGTTTTGAGAACGTTTGTGGACTTTTCCGACCCAAGGCGTGCTGACTGAGTTCTGAGTGACACTGTAGTTGCAACATTCCACATCTAATCCTATTTTGGGGGCATTCAAATGTGCCTCTTCCTGCGTGAACTAATGGGAATCCTGCTGGAGAAAGCAACCCGGGCTAAACAGAAACGAGGTTCCCATCAACCGAGTTATTCGAAGCTGCCAGCAGCTGCAGCACCAATCTGCTCTGACATGAGCACCACCATCTGGTCAGCCGTAGCGAGAAGCTACTATAGTCTCTGGCTGATGGAGTTAATGATTTATACAAAGCCCATTAGGAAGCAAGGTTCACCATGCCATTAGGAGGCATGCATTAGCTATCTCCTGATCGTCCTCTCATTTCAGCCTCGTTTGGTCAACAGGAAGTTCCTTCAATGATAGGTGCTTTCAATTCTTCACATCCTGCACATCTTAACAAGTTAGAAGAGCACACATTCACCTCCATTTGTCACAACTAATTCACGCCTGTATTAAAACTGCAAGACAGTGTGACTTATCAGTTTCTCCCTGAGGATTAATATTAGTTAGATCTAACCATACCCTCTCACCACTTTCCTCAATATTATTAAGCTGGCACTTCAAATGAAGTTCAATATATAGTTTTACATCTAAAATATTTTGCATCTTTATGTGCAGAAAAAGGAAGTAAATAAGTGACAGCATAGTCGCCACCGTGAACATTTTATCCATGTGCCTCTGATCAAATTTCAACCAAAACTTGAAAGCCACTAAAGGTCTATTTTAGAAAACAAACACAAAACAATTTGGCTGGGAAGGGGGGAAATATAAAATATTATGTACAGTAACTGACTGCTACGAAGTTGTACAAATACAACAAAAGTTTAAAAATGTTTAAGAAATGTTGCATATGTATGCCCAACTGGGAATAGTTTTAGAAAAAGATTATGTATGCTGAAGAAAACTTGTAGCAGTGATTTCTTCTAAGTTCAAGGTGCTGTCTGTCTTTGTGTATGTGCTAAAAGAGCTTTTCATAGAAAATGTGTTTTGAAAATACTTTAAAAAAAAAACAACTTGTATATGTATTCATTCTTATACCACAAAAAGTGGTGGCAGCATTGTGATGTGGCAATGCATTTTTCTTCAAGAGAAATAGAAAAAGATAATTAAAGGTGGTTTGAGCTGAACATGATCTGTCTGTATATCTATCTATATTTACTGTACTGCCAATGAAGATAACATACATTTCTTACTATTTCAGATAAACTGGTTTCATTCCCACTAAAAACAAGCTTTACATTTGAATGGGAATGACTTTTAATCTATATTTTACAAAGGTGTGAATAACTGTAAGATTTAAGAAAAAAAAAGCAACATTGTTGATTATTGCATTGTCTATTGTGAATAACCCATATTTTCTTAATTACTCCTTTTCTTTCTCTACACTGTTCTCCCTACATCTACATCCAGTTGTAGGCATAACGGACAATGAAAGTCTTTCCAAGTAGCCAGTATGTATCATAAGAAACCATGTTTCTTTTTATTCTTGATACCTTACATAATATATGCAACCAAATGTTGCAACCAAGTAATTTTTTTGCTATTGCAATATTCCACAGATTCATTTTGCTCTAATGTAATTAATGTATTGTGCAGTTTGAAATAAACGTAGAGATACTTTAGATAGTTGCAGGTAGACTTGATTTGTATTGAGATCCTGCTGCGCCCTTGTTGGGCTGTTTGTTTAGCAACGCCTGGTGTCCATACGCTAACTGGGTCATGTCTTACGGTTTGCTGCAGAGCAGCTAATGGAAACTGCATACTTCAAATGTCCGGTCCAAACAGTTGTTTGTTTACAGAACCGAGTCCACATGTGACCTGCACAATTAAACAGAACAAGGTTCTTCCCATGGAGTTCCATGTGTACTGTACTCGCATGTCTATTTACAACACAACAGATAAGAAGTCATTTTCTCACCTACTTATTTTTAGTCCATTGGAGGATTGGTTATAAATATGAAAAACATCAAAGGCTTACGAATCATCTAGAAAAGTTAGACCTCACGTTACACATCCCACGTTCTAGTCAAGAATAAAGTCTTTCCTAAAGAAGTTCATGCTTGTTTATTCACATAGGTCCGCATGATTTTATTCCCCAAACAATGTTCGCTTACCTTTAGATAGAATGCATCTTCTTGTTTTGTCAGGAAGCAGATCTAACCCAATGTGTCTATGAACACGCTATTTTGCATAGGCTGCGAAAAATATCGCAGAATTCCCTTCCTGTCATTTCAAAAGCTAAAGCAGACACTTTGCAGGTCTTTCACACAAATAACCTAAACAAACAGCGACAATGGGCCTCACCAGTCAAAGCAGTGGTTGCAAATAACATGTGGAGTTGTCATTACATAAATATTATAACTGCCAGCGTCCTGCCCCAGGACAGGGAGCCATTAGCTGGCCGTCTGAAAAGTACTATTTAATTACTGAAAGCAACAGAAACCCAGATATTTCTGACATAAAAACTTTTATTAGAGTGTGAGCTCTTACCTTCAGCTGTGGAACCAGGAGGCTGTGTGATGCCTTCAGAGCTGGATGAACACAGGGACAAAGAGAGACGGCTGCAGAGTGCCAGCGCCTGTCTGTGATTTAAATAAACTCATGGAGCGAGATGAGCAGGACTCCTGCCTGACACACAGACAGACCCCCTCCCCACGCTTCCAAATTCTCTCTCTCTCTTTTTTTTTCCTCACAAACAGGACACACACACACACACACACATGCACGTGCACGCATTTGCAAGTACACACACACACACACACACACCACAATGACAAATGGAGTTTATTGGAGCCAGTTAAGTTTTGTCCTGGCCCAGCTATATTTACCCAACAGGCCATAGTCACACTCTCACACAAACAGCGTCACTAAAGTTCTTGCTCTTCTGTTTTGACTATATCCTGTGTGTTTTCAATCGCTCTTTGTTTTGTTCGAACCGATTTAATCTGAATATCGCTGCCATGCAAAGGGTATTCTTGATGTTCTTGCCTTTTCTAGAGCTGTATGTTTTTAATCGCTTTCTTTTGTGTAAACTGAATTTACTTGAAAATTGCTGCCACGCACAGAATGTTCTTGAACTTCTTGCCATTTCTCGAGCTATGGCCAGAAAGTGATCTTATCATGTCAGCACCCTGTCCGTCGCCCTCGACTCATCCTGAAAGGAGCAGCCAGGCTCTGATTATGATGGACCCTGTCATCATGTGTTATTAATAGCTGCTAAATGCTGTCTCTCAGTTTGAATCAAGCAGTATTGTTAAAGGCTTGGGGGGAGTGGATCTCAGAAAGGGGGTAAGTTGGGGCTGGCAGGGAGGAACTGGGTTTTCCAGTCATTGTTGGGGTTTCTCCAAACATTTCCTGTTTAACAGTGTGAGATTCAGCTGTTCTTATTTTACATCTTTATTTTATTTTCTTTATTTATTTTTTACACACTCTCTGGGATTCTGTTCTATCACCCCAGACTTCACCACTGTTGCAAAGTCTGCAGTATGTAAACTGGCTGTTATTGGTCCTATGTGGGTAAAAAATGTCCGCTGTGTGGATATAAATTGATGCGTGTTGGTACGAAATGTCCTGCAGCAGCCGGTCCCATTTTGTACCAAGTACCAAACAACCAAAACTGCGAAAGCATAAAATAATGAAGTTATAAATGGACAAGCACTTCCCCAATGTCTCTCTTGGAACTCTCTTGTGACTGAAGTCTTTGATAAAAATAATAATTTAAAGCAAGATCTTTAGCACTAAGGGAAGGAATCTGAAGCCTGACCACTTTGAGAACGTTTAATCCAGCTACATTATAAAGGAATGTCTATTTTTAGTGACCACACGTAACTTCAGGCACCGACCAGTACTAAAGGTATTTGTCTCGCACTATTTTCTCTTTCAGGATCCTGACAGAAGTTGAGAAGTTGCCTCCCTACTTAAGGCATGCTGAGGTGTATCGAGTTGTGCAATAAGTGCACAGAGTTTTAGTAAACAAAGAGTTGCAGATGAGCTTAAAATAAAGAAAGGAAACACAAACAACTGAGGAGCTTCAGCTAGCCCGGTTGGTGACTTTTTCCCTCACTGTGGTGTGACCTTACCATTTGTCCAAGTTAGCGCGAAACTTGACAGGTGAAAATACCCAGGAGGTCAAAAGGGAACTAATACAAAAGCCTGGAGAGAGTTTTGGAAATATAATTACATGCAGTTATATATATATATATATATAATTATATATTCAGTTTGTATTTCAAAGAGGGCAGGTTATGACAGAGTTTATCTTGCTTTGCACAGCAACAGAGCCATTTACACCTCTAGAAGGATTACAGTTCAGCTCCATTATATCTTCAGTTACTGCGAATGATAAGAACTATCCATTAGGTTAGGTGTATTCTATGAGAGCAGCGAGAGTCTGTGACAGCAAAATTCTCGCTCTTTGCTGCCGCAGGAACAATCGATGGCCTGCATCTGACCCCACGAGACCCCTCAGGAAGCGAAGACGAAGAGTTATGCATCGGTGCCCTGAATCTCTAGCTGTATATTCTACAAAACAAACACATTTTTTTATTTATTTTTTTATGTGTGGGACAGGATGTAGTTGCAACACCCAGCACTGTAACAGTGACGAGCAGAAACAGATGTTGATGATTTAGGAATGGAGATTTGTGAGAACAGGCTGTGGGAAATATTGTCTCTTCAGGGATGGCACTATTATAGAAAGGAAAAAGAAAAAGGTGTTTGTCTGAATTTGTGGACGGTACAGCAAACCAAAAGAAAATCCCCCTTTCAGTGGTCGATCCAAGTTTATGTCCAAAACAATGTTTTGCAACGTTGCGCAACAGAGGTAAAATGCTGGCTTATTTATTTGATTTATTGATTGCACGTTGCATCATTTCTGAGTGAGTAAGGTCAGAAATTGGACGAGGCTTCATCTCTTACACTCATTGCCCTGAGGTGTGGTAATGCTTGATGTTCCTGCTAATCAAATCATTCTAACAAGATTAGCTTGGTTAGCGCTTAAGCTGTTGTAGAATGAATTGTCGTAATTACTGGTAGCACAGGGAGCACTGCGGGGAAGGACAGACCTTGTACAGCACAGCAACACAGTCTGTGAAATGCCAAACCCAAAGCAGAAGCACCTACCAGGGAAACACAATACCGTGCAATATGTGAAGATTGAGTTCAGACCATAAAGTGCTTATCGAGATTGAGTAAGGAGCTGTTAAATCTCCTAACGGAAAACAAATCTCTCCCTTCGTATTTATTAGCACACCTTGTGAAAATCTGTAAAGACATTCCAATATCTTAAAATGAATGAAAATGTCTTTTTGTTTATATATAATTATGTTACATTTGCATCAGCCCTTCAAGATTTGTATTTATTTATTTTTATATTAATTAAATATTTTTATGTACTGATCAAGTTTAAAATGTAAAGGGGGACCATAAGTTATGGTACTGATGATTTGCATTAAAAAAATAAAAAAAATAAAACAAATAAATA
This sequence comes from Poecilia reticulata, assembly GCF_904066995.2. Classification (NCBI taxonomy): domain Eukaryota; kingdom Metazoa; phylum Chordata; class Actinopteri; order Cyprinodontiformes; family Poeciliidae; genus Poecilia; species Poecilia reticulata. Next base: position 16,499,846 of record NC_088849.1, read on the forward strand.
ATAATAATATTATTATTATTATTGTCTCCCCATTTAATAAAAGTAAGCAAATTCCCAAAAGTAAATTTAAAAAAAAATTCAACACAATTAGAGATATGCTTATTTTAGGATCATTTATAAAGTTTTCTGTGCCATCATTGTACATAACATCGACAGGTTTATACAGTATGGTTTCTATGAAATTCACGTTGTGTGAACAGATTGCTTTTTTTAATTAGCATTAACAAGCCATCTTGAATTCCAGCATAATGAAGAAATACAGAACGCGAATACATTTTTTTTCTTTGCACATATGGCATTCATTAGTTTAAAATATTCCAAACTCTCTTTTGTGTATTGCGACATTACTCTGAGCGCACAACAGGCAACATATATCAAAGGTGAATGACATGCAGTCTTAATGATCGTCATAAGTTTTTAATAGAAAATTGTCCACCTTGTACAGCCTTTCAGTTTCTAGTTACTATGCATGTCTTCCTCATCATTCCTGTGGGAGCTGAACACATTTTATCTTGGCAGGACTCAAGCAAGGAGCGGATGGAAAGGATCAAATATTTCCCGCCATGAAAGCTCAGTTCAACTTTTACTACTTTTTAAGGTATTGCACGATCTCTGGCTGTTCCAACGGGATTGGAGCGAGGGAATATGCCTGAGAGAACAGACGATTAGTTCGAGGATTCACAGAAAATGCAAAACAGAAGTTGAGAAATAAAGAAGAAAACATGTCCCGCTAGCTCTCTGCTGCGCTACAGCTCCTCCACCACAGTAGAGCAGGTTGTGAAGGTGCAGGATAGTTAGCATGACCACCAATGACAGCAGACAAACAGTTTTCCTGTAGTATTAGATTGTTTCTTCACCCATAAAGCTGCAACAAAGCAACGATCTTGTGCTTGAATGCGTTGAATGGGGTTAAAAGGAAGCTAGGTTGGTCTCATTGGTCCAGGTCTCCATCTTCCAAATGCTTGTTGCAGTGTTTGTGGCAAACAGCAAATGAGAGCTTATATGATTTTATTCTTGCCACTCTTCCATTAAGACCAGATATCTTGTGTGCACAAACAATCTGTCAACGGACTCTTCCACAGGAGCTCTGGTTCTCTGCAACTCCTCTAGGGCATTTTGATGGCTCCCCTGATTCACGCTTGTCAGTTTTGGTTCTAGTTTCTAGATCGAGGTATCAGAATAAAGTTGGCTGTATTTCAAGCCAATCCACATCGTTCAGAATTAAATTTTTACAAAAAGGCTGAAAACCATATATTTTTCAACATTTTTTCATGCTCTACCATGTCTCGGTCTATCAAATAGCCACCAACATACAGAGAGGCAGTATAAATCTTCCTCAGATGACCCAAACATGCTAAATGTGATGTTAAGTGGTCTTTTATTTCCCCAGTGTTACGTGGAGCTGCCAAGGACAGCCCTATCACCATCCTTCTTCCGTAGTCAAGGTTCAGAAAATATTTACTGCGCCTCTCACTCTGAATGGACCTGCCTTGTTACTGCCATGACCAACATATGTCAAAACTGTGTCTCAGAACCAGGGGATGTGTGGGAGGATGACAGCAACATGGCCAAAGCATTAAACACATAACGTCCTGTGTCACATCAGCTGGGTAGCATTTTTCATTAGTTCAAGTTGGACCCAGGAATAAACAAGTTTTTTTTTAAAATAAGCTTTTATTTAGCTCTAACCACGTTTCAACTACATCTTAACACCGTGGAAATCAGTGACCCAAAGGTTGATTCGTGGCATGTAAAACTATGTAGCTGAACTCCTTTAGTTTGGAGAAAATGAACAGAGATGTAAAGATAACTAATCTGTACCACAAACAGGAAGTGTCTAAGACTCTGGAGGAAGGCCTTTAACCGATGCTGAATTGGTTGTCGTTTAGTTCTGAGCTACTCAAGGTTACTTTTTTTTTTTACATCCACACATTCTTTAAGGGAGGGATGGGAAAATGCTGAGGGGGGGGGGTGCTAAGGGAGGCTTGCTACTTCTCATTCAGCATAACCTCTCCCATGAATGCTTTGGGTTCCTTATAAGATCTTTAGAGGATAAAACCATTTTCAGACTTCCTTCCAGTCTGGTGAAGTTTTTCAGTCGGTGACGTTTAAATTAAATAAACGCAGTGAGATGAGATGTCACACTGCTGTTTTCTACTCCCATAAGGTAACTATCTGTTCTGCTAAACAAGTATTATAGACTTTTAAATTCAATAAAGGCAGTGAGTTGTCATACTGATGTATCTAACTCTTTTAAGGTTCCTATCTGTTCTGCTACAGGAGTATTATAGAGTATCTCAAAGGAAGTGGTAGATTCGCCTTCGAGCTGAAATTATTTTTCTGAAGACTAATTTATGTTTATTAAAGACATATTTTAGCAGCTTTAGACATATCTGGGTCTAACAGAATCAACACAGCCAAAGTATCTATTTTTTAACATTTTTTCAACTTATAGTTATTGAAATGTTAAATTGGACCCAATTTGTAACAAAATCTGGCTATTCATTAGGTTTCACTGGTTACCGTTGTAAAGCTGTGACTGGGTGTTCATCGTCGTAAAAGTGCACTGTGCAAAGAAAATGTTTTTAACACACGCTGATGTACTGGAACCGTCTCCTGGACCCTGCCAGACTTCCCTTATGTAAACATGTGAGCATCAGTTATCTACCTCTCCCCTGGCCCATTTCTCAAAAGAGCAAAAACATCCTCATGAAATTAGAAAGTAAAAAGTAAAAGCCAGTATTAATAATAAACATCAAATAAAACAGGCCAAGCCTCTGAATTTCTCTTTTGAGATCATTCTCTGAGCTTTCACAGCCCCCCATGTACTCTCTTCCCATTCGGACCCCTTTGGGCCATCCTGTAACTTTGTGAAATGTTGCGGCGTTTGGGCTCAGCTGAGTCAATAGCCCTGGGCCCCCTCTGAATCATATAACCAGCTCCAACATCCAGTAAGAGCCACGCTAGACATGTTGTGTCATCTCCTCATCCCTCTTGAAACAAATAAGATTAGTCTTTGAGTGTATTCAAGGGACCTGGCTCAGCATCTGATTATCTTGTTTTACCACAAAGAAACTTTTCTCAGATAGGCCATGGCTTTTAATTTTAATATCTTAAAATACATGCGAAACAAATAACAGTTGCCTCAGTTACTTACTTATTCCAAACGGAGCTGATTGCTAAAAGCCGTTGGGGATTCAAGGCTCTAAAAGTTTGTGTTTTTGTCTGGGTTTAAGCTGAAACCCTAACAAAACAAAGTGCAAGCACGTATCTACTGAAAGTTCTGGGAAAACGTATCTGTTCTCTTACGAATGTACTGCTCCACATTCCTACATCAAGTTGGTAGATTCAGATTTACTCATGTCCCAAATGGGCAATTAATGCTTCATCAAGTACAGCTTTCATAGTTCAAGCTTTCATAGTTTTTTTTTTTATTAGTTTTTTTTACTGTTTTTACGATACACACACCCACTTACCAATGAATGCATTAGAGGCAAAGTGCAGTTCAGGGTCTCACTAAAGGACACTCTAACAATAAAGAATATGAGAATGTGTCATGGGGATTGATCCATCGACCTTCTCTATGTTAGACAATAAGAATTGTGTTGACAAAGCAATGCCACTGCCCGGTTTCCTTCTAATTCAAAGGAAGTGGGTGTTGGACACAAGGTTTTGACAGTTTTGCTCGTAAGTTCATAAATGTTCCTTACGCTTTGCTCAGGTGCCATTGTAGAGCCTTACATCACACTCCCAGTGGACAGTCATGTCATTTCTAGTGAAGAATGGCTTCCATATGACACCTCAGCAACAAAAACCTGATTGGCAAAGAGATTGTCCTTCAGCAACATCCCCTCATTCTTAAAATCTTATTTATAGTAACCATTTTTGTTAACCTTCCAGCCAGTCGCCTTCATTCTCAATGGGGATGGGCCATGATATCTGCAAATTCCTGAACCGATGACAGCTATACTGTTCTCCCTCCTGCACTTTTAACCTTTTTTCAGTTTTTTTATGATCCGACCCTCAAGGTCAACAAACAATGGCTTATTTTTACTGCCTTTTTTTTAGATACATTTCCATCAATGTTATGTTTTCTTCATAATCTGAGGTAAAAGAAATTCATGTAATTATATGTCTAATGTCACTTATAACTTGTAATGTAAATTTAAAGTCACCCCCCCAAAAAAATAAAAAATAAACTAACAAAACCTGTTTCAGATTCACACAACATTCAATATTTTGTGACATTGTGTTTAGTAAGATACAGTTTTTTGTTTCATAAAGCAGTCCTTCATTGATAAAATAAATAAAAGTGACTCAGATACTAACCTACAATTCACACCCCAGCCATCTTATACGGCCTACATCAATGTTTTATTTGCTTACTCTGACTCACTCGCCGATGACGTTCAGGATGCTACAATCTCTCCGTACTGTTTTTCTGGACACGTCAGGTGTTTTGTCCTTGCAGTATCTACTGTACAGCTCTCCTCTCTGGTCCATCCTGGCGTTGACATGATTGGGAAAACTGCTCTAATGTTCTGACGCAACTTCAGCCCAACACATATTGCTTTATCATTTATTGCTGATGAACCATCTGCATGGTGGCATGATTTAGCATTACTGCCTCACAGAACGAAGGTTATGGCTTCAAATATAGGACCTTTATGCGTGTAGTTTGTATTTCCTCACCCTACACGCATTTCCTTCCTCTCTGTTTTGACATGACTCTTGTAACATGTTGTCTTGCTGCTCCAATTTATGTGTTGACAAAACACACAGAATGAGGTTTCTTTTACTTGAAACTGATGTTTCTGCGTGTTGCTTTTAGAGACAATTTTTAAATTTTACATTTTATTGCGTTGACAGTCTAATTTCTGAGCAGCCGCTTCTCTCTCTCTCTCTCTCTCTCTCTCTCTCTCTATAAATATATATATATATATATATATATATATATATATATATATATATATATATATATATATATATAAAAAATTCCCTTCTCACCCTCCGCGGGTGGTCTGTTTCATCCTCTGAGCTCGGGTCCTCTACCAGAGGACCCGAGCTATATATATATATATATATATATATATTGAGCAGTATGGAACATGAGTTACAACAGCAGCATTCCACCTTTGTATCCTTCACACTGAACTGAAGTGCAGAACTCAATGTTTCAACAATTATCTGTGGCTGTATTACAGATACAGGTAATTTATGAGGAAAAATATGCTCATAAATATGCCTATTTAAGTGAGTCCTGCAGTAGAGTTCTCTTGCTACTCATACACATTTATTTAATGCCCGCCTTGAGCCAGTTAAGCTGCTTGTGGTGGTATAATAGAGCATAAAATGTTTTCTTAGCTAACTTTGAGCCTTCAAATGTCAATGAATCATGAGTCCAATGACAGATTCTTCAGTTCATCCAGCTTGGAAAGCACATTAAGGCATCATAAAATGAATAAATAAATAAATAAATAAAATAAAATCATGCCAAACACCAAATCTAATGACATAATCTAAGTGCATGCTGTATGAGAACTTATACACCTCAAGCCGGAATTGGGAATAAAAATTATTATTAGGGAACCTAAAGACACTCTCATAACCTTGTTGAGTTCTCTTTGCCAGTAATCCCCGTGTAGATCTTAATCCCCTGTGTGCTGTAAGAGACATGACCTTTAACTAGAACATTCTGTACTGCTCTGGTATAGCTCTTCTGCAGACATCAAATGGAAACATTAACTTAAAGTCTGAAAACTAAACTTAAAATGGCCTTTACCAGCATTTATTTAGTTATCCTTCTTCGTCACCAGGTTCCTGAAAGCTGGCTGCGTACTCCGTGACTCTGAGTTCACTTGACATAAATAAGCAACAGGTCAAGACCGATCTTCCAGTAAACTGTAATTCCCTCAGGTCTTGTTTGTGATACATATACAGAACATCTAGAGACCGATGATATGTTTATAGGTCATGCAAAATGGTATGATTTCTTTCAGTCTCTGGTGAGTCTGCCTTATTTTTTCTGCTTCTATTTACCACTACCCTATTCCCATTATTTATTCATTTTATGTTTTTTTGATGATGTGGCCTTTCCGTGGGAGCTTATCAAGTCTGTGTTTTAGAGGAGTGCCAGTTTATAGATGGCACCAGGGTCTCATAACGCAGCCGGCTATGCTGCAGTGTCCCTGAAGAGGAGGAGTTTACTGTATATTGGTTTCCAGTATGAGTCTGCATTTACAGCCAGAAAGGAAGTCATAACTGAACAGCCGCTTCTGATTCTATAAAGCCTGTTGATTATAAAAGTGGTATCAATAACATGGAATATTCTTGTGAGTATTCTGGTGTGTTTGTTGAATTAATTAAAACAGAAAATTAGTTGTTCATGTCATAAAAAAAAAAGTGTTAACTGCTCTTAAGGCTACAGATGAAAACAGCAGTCTTTAAGATCATTGAACACATCATCTTGATTGACATGCTTCACATTGGTAGGGATTTCCAGAACTAACAAGGTCGGTGTCAAAGAAATTGAACTTGAGAGTATTTACACATTTTCTGAAAGGCCCCAGAGGCTGCAACACCACACCAATAACTAAACACCAAACAAGTCAGAGACAAAGTTGTTCAGAAGTATAAATCATGGTTGGGTTATAAAAAAATAAATATATATATCTAATTTTTTTATGAACCCCTAGAGCACCATCAAATACACTACCATCAAATGGAAGGAACATCGTACCACAACAAACCTGCCAAGAGAAACTCTCTGACTGGGTAAGGTGGCATTAATCAAAGAAGCAGCACTGAGACCAAAGGCAACCCTGAAGTAGTTGAAGAGTTCCCAAGCAAAGACTGGAATATCCCAGTGGCAAGATGTGGCAAATTCATAAATACTCATACAAAGCAACTTGCAGCTGTAATTTCTGAAAAAAGGTGGTTCTGCAAAATACTGAATTTATAGGGGTGAATAGTTATGCACATTGGAGTTTTCTGTTATTTTTGTCCTATTTGCTGTTTGCTTCACCGTAAAAAGACAATGAAAAGTTGACTCATTTAGAAAAGCCACTGGACACTTTTTCATCCACATGTGCTTTCAAATCTCAAAAGTATTATTTTACATATATTTTTTTTTATTATCTGTGTCAATATTTTGTTTTTTGTGTCTTTTATAACTCTCCACACAGGGCCCTTCAGCGTGTAGTGGGTTATTCCTTTTCCTGAAGTCCACAATAAACTGCTTGGTCTTCGTTGGGTTCAGAAGAAAGTTGTTGTATGAACCACACTTTGAGATGAATCCCTCCTACACTAGTGTCATCTGTAAATTTGTTGACATATTTGTTATTGTGAGTTGTGGATTGTTGGGAACAGAGTGAGGAGGACAGGGGTCAACCCAAGGTCCTATGGAGAGCTAGTGTTAGTGCTAGTGGGTGACCATTGTGACCCTTTGCATGAACTTTATTAGAAAGCCTATAAGTCAGAGACAGGTGGAATGGGAAAGAGTCTGGGCTAACAGCTTCCATTTCAGTCTATCATACTGTAGTTTTAAAAGCAGTACTAAAGCCAGTGAAGAGGAACTGTGCATAGCTCCTTTGGTGCTTCAGGTGGGACAGAACAGCATGGAGAGCAGCCACAATGGCATCTATGCTAGATCTGTTTGCTCTGCACATTGGAGGAGGGAGGGATCAATGAAATGAAATGACTCTGAACTCAACACACTTCATCAGCACTAGAAAGAGCCACCAGACGGTAGTTATTTAGACCAGTTGGATACCCCAGTTGGTTCTTTCAAATCAATCATGCCGCAATGTGATTGTTCTTGTGGCAGTACAAGCATGTTATAGCGGAATGTATGCAGGAATCATCAGCAGTGACATATGGTCAGACTTAACTGAGTGTGGGAGCAAAGTAGCTTTTAGTTGCACACTTTACGAGCCATTGAAGTTTTTGGGAAAGCTGCTTTTAAATCCACATATTTGAAATCCTCTGCTGTTAGGAATGCTGATTAACTATAGGGGCTAATGTTGTAATGAAGAGCCACACTAGCATCAGCAGTAGGTGGAATGTAAATAGCAGCTATCATTACTAAAGATAATTCCCTTTGCTAAATAGATGGGTCTGTATTTCACAACCATGGGAGCAAAGTCTGCCCAGAGTCAGTGTCCCTGACCCAGTTCGTGTTAATGTCTCTACAACGGCCAACCTCCCACTATTAGCTCTGACTGGAGTCCATCATCCTAGTAAACCAGAGAGTCCTATTGCTGGTTGTCTTTATAGTAAAGTCTGGCATACATGAATGGAGCCAGGTTTCTGTCATCAAAAGTAAACACCTGTCCTTGGTGAAGCAACTTGTTATTTTTGGAGCCTGATTGTTGGATGAGGAAAAGGGCTATGAGAAATTAACTGAATAATTTCAGCTGTAACACTCTCTTTACTTTTCTCTATACTTTCGCCTGCTGCCATTTATGTCTTCATAGGGATGCATTATCTCTTCTGCCAAAAAGTGAGACATTTGGTCAATGACTGTTGTAATCCACAAATAAATTGACGAAAACATGTGCAGAAAATCCCAAATGAAATACAGCAGAGTATATTATTTAAATGGTGTCTTGGAGCCTTCTTATATTTTGCACATCGGTTACAAACTTTTATCTTCAAATTGGAAAGAATAACCAGTTTATCATGTTTTAAAATGTGCAGCTGTTGTAAAATAACATAGTTGTTAGACCGTGTCTCCCGGTTCCATGCATGAAGGGTTTGCTGAACTGGAGTGTTCCTTATGTGATCAACTGACGCATCCCAGGCTCACAGATCCTTCCTCCCACTAATTGTCAGACTTTACAAACATCTCTCCTCTCAGCAAACTCAAGAAACTAAAAAGGGCATTTAAGCCAATTTCCAAACATAATAGAAAGGAGAAAGTTAACAATGCCAATGATCCAGGCAAACTGTATAGTGTTTAATATACATTTTTTCTAAACATTGTATGTTTCTTCAATGGAATAACTACGTTGGTATTTTATAAAAGAAAGATATTTTTCAAAAGTAGGCAAACTGACTTTGACTGTTTTGCCAATCACAACTTTTTCACTGGATAGTTTTAGCATTCAAGTAGCACATTTTAAATACATCATGTATCACCAAGAAAAAATCAGTGAAAAGTTTTTTTTTATTTTTAAATAATTGAAATATCCTGGGTGTCCTTGTAAAATTCAAATTTCTCCTCCTTTATTAACCATCAGCTCGATAGAATGTTTCCTCTGATTCATAATTCATCGAGCTATACAAGTCCAAGCACAATAAAAAAAAAAAGACTGATTGGTGTCTTAGACCAGTAAATTGCTCAAGAGATTTGTATTTATATCCCCCAGATAACATGAGGCACTCTGTTCCCTTTATGGGTCTTTGCGTTGGAAGTTTCTGAGGTCAGTCAGCCCAAGCTGAGAATGCTGGGATGAATAGACAAGGAAAAATTGCTGGAGGAAATAACACCCCAGCGGGGAGTCTTACGTGCCAATCACTGCACAGCAAAGTGAGAAACAAACATTAGCCAAAAGAATGATGTTAACCAATTTCCCAGGATTGTTTGTGCATTGTTTTACCCTTGGAAGGACAGAATGGTTAATGTGCCTGCTGTAGCTTCTATTTATTCAGGCTTTTTTTTCAGGCTGTACTATACTCTAGTGCATGTCATGGTACAAAGACACACATATTAAAGTTAAGAGGTGGTATCCTTTTTTCTAGCTGTAAACAAAGGAGAAAGTCATTATTGTCTCATTTGGTCACTTTTACAATGACATTTAACAGTTGCCACACTTGCAAGACCAACTTTAAGAGAGTTTTTTGGCATGAACACATAGAGGAGGCAGCCCAACAAGAGACAACTACTAATGAAATCCCTTCATGGAAGCTCTGTAAATATTTTCATCCTCTCCCTGAGGCTGCTGATGGACCAGTTCAACCAAATTTTCCTAATTAATCACAGTGGAGTGGTCAGATGCATGAAGATGGGAGTGACTGGACAAATGGACACGGGGCTTTTTTTGGACAACATCCACACTATCACATTGCACACATTCTTATTGTATCCCCTATTCAGACACACATTTTTGAACGTGTGTTCAGCGTGTGAACAAATGATTTGCTAAACTAGAAGCGATAATTCATAGCGATAGTGCCAGTACTCAAACTGCACGAGTTTAAATCATATATTTATCTTACTTAAGAAGAAGACCAAATGCTTATCTCTGTAATGAAGGATTATCTATAATATAGGACAAATACCTTCATATATATTATTTATTAAAAGGTAAAAGTCTATAAATCTTCAACCAGACAAAGTGACTGAACTCTGCAACTTGCCATGGAAATATAAATATTTCATTTGACTTGGCTGGAACTCAAGACTCGAGAGTTGGCCTTCATGACCATCAGGTAACATCAGTCTTTACCTGATGTTATTGAAGTAAAAGTAAACCAGTAACTATAAAGTAGCTACACTACACCAGCTACATGCTGAGTTAGAGTAGCATGTATAAATGACTGTTTACTTTGGTAGCTTAATGGACTTCTATCGAATGTTTCTTGACAATAAGTATGAGTAGAGGAACTTGGCAGTAGCCTCCAATGTTCTGTGTTTTTCATTTTTTGCTAATTTAGATCAATTCTTCGTGGTCATTGGACTACTGACCACAGCTTTGACAGAGATACATAAATATAACAAGTTATGTATGTTTCTCATGGATCTGTATTTGCAAAAATACACAAAAAGAGTATCTCACTGCTGTTTATTTCATTGGGACTATTTTAGTTACTGTTCAGCTTGAACAGTGTGTAAAAACTAGGCTAAATTATTCTGCAATGAATTACAGATGCTTTAAATAAAACAAGGCCTTGATTTTCTAAACCTTTCCTCACTTTGTGTTAAGATACAAAAATGGGGCTTGTTTTGTAAAAAGGTATTAAAAAAATTCTCATTCTTGTGAGCTTGTTATAAACTTACATTTTCCTCATTTTCAAAATTATAACACTGTAATTACATGGTGTACTGGTTTGATTGTTTAGGTAGGATGATATACAAATCACTGTATTCTTTTCTCAGCACTATGACTTTGATCTTAACATTTCAGCATTTTTGGTTCAATGTAAAAGAAAAAAAAACAAATGTCTCTTTATTTTCTTTCTTCTTAGATTTGCCCTAATGTTATGTTGGAGTTCAGACAAAAGACTAAACTGAAAAGGAGATTGGGAAACTTTTATTTACTGAAGCCAGCTGTTGGGTTTTATTTCTCTCATGCAATGCAAAATGTTACCAAAGTAATATGCGTCATTTTGTTTTTGGATACGAAGTTAATAACCATGGAATATATGGTAATCAATCTTGGACAGGGGACTTAAACCTGTCTAGCTTCTTGACTTTTACATAGTCTAACTCTGAATCATTCATGTAATTTTAAAATCCCCGTCTTTCAATGGCAGTAACACTGATTGATGATGCTGCTTATTCACATGAGCCTTCAGTTATTTACCCAAGTCGAGCCGCAGACGAGTAATGTGGCTTTTTCATCATACTTAATGGAAAACAGGCATTTTATTTCCATTATTTTCAGTCTCTGCTATGTTTCATATTGTCTCACTTGGGATCATTTTGTTTGTAAACATGATCTATGAATAATATTTAGAGGATTAGCTCTGTGATCCGTTCATTTTGAAGCGCAAATATGATCAAATGAACATGTACATCTGAGCATATGCTAACCAGATGTCACAGTTAGTAGGTCCTCAGAAAATTGTCCATCATGTTTATTTAATCACTCCTGATGGGCTTCGGCAGATACAGGCAGATAGTGGTCTCATAGCTGGCACACCACAAATCAGGTTAGCCCTTACACCGAACGTGGAGGAGGCCTGCAAATCTGCCCCGTGTTCCATTTCCCCTGGCTGCATTATGCACTGCTAACAAAGTTACTGCACACTTCTCATTTTTCATTGGATTAAAAGGGCCATAAAGATTTGGACATGCGACACTGTTGTACATCAATTCCCAAGTGCATCTGCTCCGATTAGTGAACACACACCATTCTCCCCCCCCTGCCATCCTTGGTCTCACGTTTTCTGAATATCTGTGGCCGACAGCCTTCGTCACAACAGCCCCTTGCTCATTACCCTTTTGTTTCTATTGCCCGTTTAATTACATTTAAAAGAGCTCATAAATACTAACAATGTTCATTTGATGTTTTCAACCCATGAGAAGCAATAGAGGAAAGTAAGGCCAACGATAATTGCACCAATAATTTTTATTTTGCGTTGGCTTTGCGCAGGCAATCCGCTCTGAGAGAATTGATCAAACTCCCAAGAGTTTCAGCAGAATGAGCCTGTGTTACATGTTGTGCTATGTTTGATATAATGATTTACTTCTTATTCAATTCATTAGTCTCACTCTGAGAAGAACTGGAAGCCAACTATGTTTTTCTTTGGCGTGCTTTTGATTTTTCTTTGGCAGCTGGAGCCAATCTGTCTTTTTTTTTTACTTTTCCAAAGGTCTGGTTTCAAAACTGCTTAACATCATCATTTAAGAGGCCAAGTTTTTGTGATTTTTTTCCCCCCGCAACTAGCAATTTCTTTTATGCTTCACTGTGTTGCGCTGGATATCTGTTGGGAAACTACTGCGCTCCAAGGCACCCACAGCTCCCAACATGCACGGTGCCACTTCTTAACATGGACGCAGTTTCCATTGCAGGAGGATAATTTGGTTCTTTGCATTTTTTGGCTGAACATGGTGTTCTTCTTTTTATGAGTCATCTCCATTACTGTACATCTGTTGTGCATTTTGTAAGCTCACCTCCTCGGGGCAGATTGTTTTTGAGGAAGCCCTTACTGACCGAGCTCCAGTCACATTCTAAGAAACATCTTCCTATTGGTGTCTCCAACTAAATATACATTTAGTCACATATGTTTCCCATCATGAGGAATCGGGCTCTAAAGTTAACAAAGTCCAAGTTGTTTGTTGAAGGCATTTCTGTTAAGTAGGTTGTGAAATTTGTACAAAAGGCTTGTAGGAGGGTTGGACTTGCCTTTTCTGTGCTTTACATAAATGTCACTGTGTTTACTTGTCAAAAATGGGTTCAGCTTGAGGCTTTTTTTTTTTCAGGAAGAACTATATGCTTAGACTAAAATCTGTCTAACTGGATAATAATTAAAAGTGTTTTTACTGTTGTTGGATATACAGAAGATACCCACAACTGCCTCTTAACAGCTGAAATCTGTGAACACCTGAGGCACTCCTCTACAAATGCTTGTCTATTTTAATAATATTTATATATTATGTACACAATGTGCATTAATATCTACAGCACAAACCTTATATGTGACAGTTATTTTTTGGTTAAAATCCAACTCAAAATATCTGGCAAGACATGAAAATTGCTGTTCACAGAGACTTTTTGGCTAAGCTTGAGGTATTTTACAAAAGACGAAAATATCTACAAAAACAGTTTTGAGTTTCTTCATGACCGTAGTTGGTAGAAATTTGCAGCTGTGACAGCCAAATGTAATTCTACAAAGTATTGACTTAAGAGGGCTAAATACAAATGCTTGTCATGCATCTTTTGATTAAAAAAAGTCACATAGAATCACAATAAAATCATTTGATGTTTGTGGTTATAAATTAATAACTGTGGGAAATGTAATATAATAGCTTTACAAGGTGTGCTATAGGCTGGTAGTAACTCTAAGGAAGGAAATAAAGGAGGAAAGAAAAATCAGGAAGGATCAGGATAAAAGAAACCGGAAAATTCTGACTCAGTTCTTGATTTTTGTTAATTCACAGGCTGCTTTCACATACATATTATGTCAATACTAGCTCATGCTCCTTTTTATGATGTGAAACATCCTTTTGACCTTTTAAGCCAAACCCTTATAATGTCTCAACAGATGACTGTTTATCATTATGTTTTGAAAAATTAAAAAGAATGCGCTTTTTTAAATGTAAAATATATGCCAAAGAGTGGTATGACAGCTTCCATTAAACCTGAATACCAGGCTGACTTACAGAGCAATAAAAGCGTCATCATCAATTTGTTAAATGTGCTCAGCTATCACACTGATGTCAACACAGACTGCGTGTTCTTCGGCCCTTCAACACAAACGCTCGTGTCACAGGAAGCAGTAGCAGCTTCTGTACTGTTGGACACAGAGGCAGTGGGTCACATGATCACTTCCAGTCACAGTTGCTGCTCCATTGTGCTCGTTTCCAGAGATAAGACTTGTAATTTTCCACACTCTCCGTAAGTGGTCTAGTTTTATGAGGGAGATTTTGTGGCTCCAACGGATGGCATACACAGGAAAGAACAGGACTTTTTGACATGAATAAAATAAGAATTTTAGCTAAAAACCCATAGAATTAAGATATGTTTTAATGTTATGATAAAGTAAATTTATTTCAGTAATTTCAAAAAGGAAAACTCATATATTATACAAATTCATTCCACACAGAGTGATAAGTTAATTTCTGCTTATTTTGATTATTTTGGCTTTAAAGCTAGAAGTTTGATAAAGAAACTTTATAAACAGATGTCCACATAGTGCGCGTACATTACGAGTTCAGAACTTTGCTGGAACTCTTTTTGTATCAATACCAGTACAGCGTGGCATGGGAGCAATCAGCCTATGGCACTCCATAGATTCTGTAGATCTTAGGCCAGCCCAGTTTGTTGGCTAACCAAGCCCAGAAATACAGTATTCTTATATGCGATATTGGTACTTTTGGCTGTGTGAGCAGCCATGCACCAGGTTTTACTGGAAAAAAAATAAAAGTAAAAAAATCAGAAACACCATGAGACTTGTCAGCAGAAGCACTCCAAACGTCTCTGATGGATGGGTTTGTGCTGACTTTGGAACTGAGAAAATGCAGCTGACCAACACCAGCAGAGGACATCGCTCCCAAAGTTGTTTGATACCAGACCTCAACTTGAATAGTGTGCCTCCCCACTCTTCCTCCAGACTCACTTTATAAAATTGCAAGTCCTAGGGCAAACAACCAAAGGAAATTGGTCCTGGGACTACATTACATGCAAGTTTATTTCAAACTAATAAGAGCAGGAGTGGTTTAGTACAAAAAAAAA
Source organism: Poecilia reticulata (assembly GCF_904066995.2). Classification (NCBI taxonomy): domain Eukaryota; kingdom Metazoa; phylum Chordata; class Actinopteri; order Cyprinodontiformes; family Poeciliidae; genus Poecilia; species Poecilia reticulata. The sequence goes on from NC_088849.1 coordinate 16,514,965, forward strand.
TTCCACAGTTTATTCCATATCCTGGGTACATGTGGTTTCTTACTGCCTGTTAAAGCTCTGAACTTAGTGACTTGCACTGCTTATTTTTTTTAAACAACTGTTTCAAACATTTTCGGACATCATTTTCTTTGAGCAGCCAGCTTCCTTAGTTCTGGCCTTTTTGCGGCTTACCTTCATTTTGGAGATCGGGTTTAAAAATATATTAAAATGTGGGCATTTCTAAATGAAACACACATCAAGACATCAGTAAATGTCCCTTCAACAACATAAGAGACATGGAAAAAAGGATTTGTTCCATAATTTATAAAACAGAAGTTGTTACAAAGGACAAAATGAAGAGACATCAAAACAGACTTTTTCATCATGGACGGAAAGTAGGTTGAAATTTGTGAACTGTGTGGGTGCCATCTTGTGGTTTCCTCTCTCAATTGCACAAGAGCCTTAAAACCTTGCTTCATGGATACAGGGAAATTGGAACAGTATAGACATAGCTGTTTTGAAAATATAATGGTTTCTATTTTAGCCGATTGATAAATTGCGTGTAAAACGTTTGGCAGGCATTCTTTTGTTTTAATGAATAAGGGATCTCTACAAATTAGAAATCCCTGTTGGCTTTTCAGGTGATTTCACCAACTGTAGCTCCAAGCTCTTTTAATATAGAAGAACTTTTTTATGAATAGCAATCATGTTTCCTCATGAGTTCAGTCATGCCAGTGCCTGACGCTGGCACGCACAGTTTTCTATTTAGTAGAATTTCTCTCTCAACATAAAAATCCCTCAATGTGTACATGTTGGTAACCATTAAGTTTGACCACTCCACTGGAGCTGAAATGAGGTGATGCAGCAAGCAATTTCTTCCTAGAGGTTGTGAAGTCCCACAGAGAGAAGTTTGGGATGCTAACACCGTGCCTGCCTGCCAAGCACATCCACCAGCTAGCCTTGGGCAAAGGAAACAAACATGCTTGAGCGTTCAAGTCAGTCTGCATCCCTAATGTCAGAGGAAAATGGTAGCCCCGCCGGTAACGTTCAACGCTTTACTTGTTTATTTATTTCTGTATTTTTGCCCCCTTCTAATCTCCTGTTCCCGAATTAATTACTCAATTAGCATAGTAAATTAGCGAAACAATTATGATGCATGGAAAACTTCCAGCGCACACCATCACAGCCTGTCTGGATGTGTTTAGTGCAGTGAGGAGGGGGTAGAAGAAGTAAAAAAAAAAAAAAGGAAAAAAGGAACGAAAGCAAGCGGGGAGGCTCACAAGTAAAGCCAGAGAGTTGCACTGAAATAAAACATTTGAACAAATAGTCCTTCCCAATGAAAAGTGATACCCTTGCCTCAGTGTGGGATGTAATAAACATAGCAGCGCAAATTTATTAGCAAAGTATAAAAACAGCAACGTATTAATTCTTTCATGCCTATTAGACGGCTGCATGGAGAGCGAAGAGAATTAAATGCTTTCCTTTTTTTCTTTGAGCTGCGATTATGCACACATGCCCACACGGTAATGGTAATGGTGGAGGTAGTGAAAAACAGGGTCTCAAAAAAGTTGTAGTCATCAAGAATTTCCTGTTCCAGAAGAGAAAAGTTTGGGGGGGAATCCACAAAACATTTGGTCTTATTTAATTTTTATCTGTTTTGCACAGTGTCTTTGTTGGTTAACGCTCAAATTACAGATAGGTGCGTACACTAAGCCGCAATTAGGTGAGTGTAATAGGCAAAGTTTGCTTTGTTCGTTCCTGCGTTGGCCCTGTGATGTCTAAATGGATACAAACGCTTCAGTGTTTAGCTGTTTTGCAACTTCCCTGCCCTGCATGAACTCCCATTTAAGTCATATGCCTTAAATGGGAGTCCGTGTAAATTCAGTGGTATTTGGTGAAAGAACGTGAAACATTTGTGTTTTCATTGGTGGTTTTTAGCATAGAATACAGGCCTCAATTGGGATGTTTGAAGACATTTTCAAACTGTGACTATAAGACCAACTCAAAACACAACTGTTTGAACATTTTACATTTTCATTGCACCAAACAGCTTAAATGCATTTACTCCCATTGAAGCTGTTTCATCTACTCTTTCCCCCAAAGGAGACATGGCCTTTTGCAGGAGAAGTCAGTGATGTGAGATTGAGATTTTTGTTCAGGTAAGTCTTTAATTCTGTTTTTTTTTATTTTCCATTGCAAAGCATTTGATTCACCAATTCCCGGGTAAGAACGACACCAAAAAACGAGAGAGAAACTTTTATAGGATGAGAAGGATGACTCTCATGATACTTGTAACTGTAATAAGAAACTCCATGTGGTAAGTCACTTGCGAAGAGGGCATCTCCCTAATCGCACCCTCTTCAAACCTACAGGCTTGTTTGCTTCATGGTGGAGCAACTTCGCGCTTCATAAAGTTTTGTTGGGTAGACTGAGGCAAAATACACCAGAATTTATATTCCTGTATGTCTGCTCAAAAGCCTGTCTTTCGCACTATTAGATTGAAGAAAGAGGTTTCATTTTTGCTTTTCATGTGAAATATGCAAAAGAAAAAAAGAGAAACAAAAACACATTTAAACCAAATAAATACAACTCCTATTGACGAATCTTAAGAGTAAACCCTTCACGCAAAAGTCACATTTTGCACACATGCCCGGTAATTCCTTCCTTGTTGTTTTTCTCCTTGTTGTTTCCAAAGCTCCAACGAAATTTTCAGGTGACCATTTGGTTGGTCTTTGGGGAAATTTACCAGTTCCAGTTTAAAAGTGGTCACTTTTTATTATTTTTTTATTTATGTACTTAAATTATAGATGTCAATCAGAGTTTATTTTATTGACCAAAACTGTGTTGTTTTTTTCCTGTCAAGCTATTTACAAAAACAAAAAAACAACAAAAAAATGACTAGACTGACTCAAAGTCACAAAGCAATCAATCAAGCAACCTGCATTGTTGCTCAATTCAGATATTTTGCTGAAATCTGATTTTTGTTGCCGTGGCCTTTCATACTACTAATTGCAACCGCAGTCAAACTTATAGGTACTACACTGGCAAACAGTTTCAATTCATAGGAATGTGTAATCTTTGAAACGCATTTGTCTGATGAACAAAACATTGTGTGTTAAACTTTGTAGTTTCACAGTGTGTGGCAGTGTCTTTTTTGTTGTTTTTAAGAATTGGCTCATTCTTTCCTTTACACATCTGTTCTATGAATTAGATGTGAAAAGGATTTCTGCATTATTTGTAAATGAAAAGAAGTGGAAGTAGGAAATGAAGAAAACAGCAGATCACCTATGTTTGAAACGTGAAACGGTTCGGGGTCGCTCTGACCTGCCGCCTCTGAAACACTGCTATCATTTAGCATCAATCGATCCCAGTCCTATGAAGTTATCGTGACGACAAAATGAATCTTGTTTCGGCTCAAACAAAGAAAAAAAACAATAACTTTTAAATTCAGAATAGCATCCCGTTTTCCCCTCTATCGCTTTTTACAACCACATGACCAATTACTCAAATAGTTTTAAAAGACCCATCATGCTTTCTCTGGGTGTGAGTTTCAAGCAGGTGTGGAATGGTGGTGTCATAAATTTGCGCTGGCATGTTCCCAGCGGCATAAGTTTCTCGTGAATATCACATAGCCCATTACGCTCCTCTCAGTTTAGGTTCAATGTGTAATTAGTTTAATGAGTGTTGTCCACGGAGAGCACTGTGGAGGAAGCCATCTCCTGAGCTAATGTATTTGCATGACAATATGAGAGGCGAGCAGATTGCACATCATAGTCGAACAGTGGGCTACTCTCCAACGTGTAATAAAAGATCAAAAAGTCACTGGTGGCTGAAGGGAGTGGACTCGACAGCTCTCTCCATTTTAATTGCATTACATTATTTGGCAAATGTCTTCTTTGATTTTTCTGAGTTGTTTTTGTTTTCATCTTTGATTCATCTTTTGTGTGTGCGAGCCTAGTGCAATCTGTTCAAATCCTGTCATCTAAATAAAAGATGCTTCTTGCATGAAAAAGCTAAATAAAATCCAAAGTGTCCCACTGACTGCATGGCAACTACATCAAATGACTGAAAAGAGAAGCTCCTGTGACTTACTGTGTCTGTTGGTGCTTTTTTTTTTTTTTTTTTTGGTTCGGACCTTAAAGCTGCTCCACAGATGAAAGACACAGCAGAAGTCAGGAGCCGCGCTGAAGGACAGGAGATGCGACCGACGTTAATGAATGTGGATTTTTTTCGATTGATTATGTGCCAAGTTTATTCAAATCTGTACATTTTTGCAGAATAACTACAATAAACACACGCAGAGTTCCTATGTAGTCAAATAAAGCATGAAATCAATGTAAGAGTATATGCAAAAACATTTGTGTTTCCATCTTTCCATCCTGTAATGTTTTGCAGGATGGATTTTATTCAGATCCTACACACATTTCATGAAGTTTATTCAGGTTTATTGGTGTAGCGCATTTCAGGAACAAGGAAGTTCAGTGCTTTCCATGAAGAGAACATTACACAGTTATTAATTGTGTGAAACAAACGTTGCATTTTGTGAAATGCCATAATCACAATCATCAATGATAATATTAATAATAAAATACATGAAATGTATTAATAATATATGCAGTTTTTTGGAAGCGCGTTCCACGTTTGCGGTGCATAAAACTGGAAGTTGCTTCTTCAGCAGATCAGATTTAAACTAGGAGACCTGAGTCCTTTCAGATCTCCTAGTTAAAGACAATGGACCTTTAATGCATTTTGGTGCTAAGCCATTCAGTTGTTTATAAACTAACAAAAGTATTTTAAAGTTTATTTTTCTGAGCCGTAGGAGGGCAATGAGAAGACTTCAGAACTGGGCTGATGTGTTCTACTTTCCAAAGAATTCCCTGTTCTTCAGGCGAGACTGGAACCCTTCAGGAGTCAGTTTCCTATTCAGCTCTTCAGTCGTTTTAATAAAGCCATAGTCAACAGTGTCAAATGTGGCACTGAGATCCAACAGAACCAACACTGTGGCTCTTCCACAGTCGGTGTTCACGTGGATGGTATTTAACACCTTGAAAAGGGAACTCTCAGTACTGAGGCGAGCATGGAAACCGGCCTCGACGACGTCAAAGCGGTCGGTCATCGTAAAGAAATTATTTTTGTACCCGACTTTATGTGCCTTGTGACAATCTTTGTCGTTTACCTGTTCTGTCCTGAGGGTACTAAAAGGTGATTCCCTGCAGATAAAATCAAATATTTGTGAATTTTTTATGTCCTCGCAAATATTTTCCAAGTCTAAAAATGCCAGTAGTGGAAACCCAACTGCTAGCTCTATAAAAAGTTTACGCCCCATTTTTAAAAAAAATAATTGGTTTAAGCTTTTATTAAATGTCTTCTTTATGTATCTTTGCAATCTGATGAAGACACTGGGTCTCATTCTCAATGCAGATCTATTTTAAATAAACTTTTAGGTTCAAATCAGACATATTGTAATACAGTGGACATTTTATGAGTAAGTGGGAGTTAATGTGACTGAATACAGCAAAAACTAAAATTATACTACTTTCGTATCATGTACCTGCTTCCACTACTACTACTACTTGACACTAAACTTAATCTGTCAGAAGATTTAATTGATTTTTCAGACTTAATTTAGCCTTAAGAATACTCTTTTGCACATTTTTTTGATACGTCTGACCCCTGTAATCATGACACCAAAATTTCACACAAAATTTATAGCGTTTGCCCTTCTGCAAACACTATAAATGTCAAAACAAGTATACTCATGATTACCTAAGCAGTTGGAAATCTACATTGTTTTAGTCTACAAACTGAAGACTGCAGGACTGCCGAACTCCTCACTCGCGTATTTTGGAGGTTGAGGAGATAGTCAGAACATCACCACTCTTCGCCTGTCAGGGCCGCCGCAGCAGGACTCCGCTTGTGAGTTGATTAAAATAGGAGAGTCCACAGCTAATTAAAAAGCTCTTCCCTTTTAATGCGCGAGTGTTAAATAAAGGAGTGGGAGAGGCGATATAAACAGCCTCCTGACAGATCGTTCATTTGCAGACGCTCCAGGCTCCCCGTTGGCTCGGGCGCGAGAGGAGAGAGTGTTGATATGCATCAGGAAACTCGTCATCTGGGGTCACCTTTATGAAAACACCTTTGTTTTATCGTCCGTCTTGCCTCGTCTCCAGAGTTTCAAATTTTGTGATTTTTGCATCATTTTGTCATTTCTTCATGCTTACACTTATTTCAGGTAAAAAAAAAAAAGTTCTCCTGCCTGTTGTTTTTCTCTAAGTGATATTGCAGTTAAATTGTTTGGTCCCAATTTTATGTTCATTTTATAAACAACCACTAGAGACCACCACAACACGCAGACGTGTACATTTCCAGTTGAGAGAGAAGTGTTTCCCCACTGGTTAAGAGTTTCAGCATTTATAGTTTGGCCTCCGCCTTCGAATGATTTTTCATAGTTATGTTACTGTTCAGCATTACTGCTGTGGTGCAAACGCTCTAACGACTCCCACGACACTTATTAAAATTCAACTTGCGAGAAAGGGCTCTCAACATTAGAAAAAGGTAGTCAGTTTATGTATTTTATAAGGTTTTTAACCCTCCTAATAATTTCCACAAATAAAATAAACCGCATGTGTACGGGGACACAGAGTAGAATCAAGCATCAGTTATAAAAATAAAAGAAAAAGGCCTTTCTAAAAATATATTTCAGTTAAAAAAAATTAAATTTAAATTACTTTCATCTCCAGAATTAAGTTAAGCTGACATTTTTTTTTTCTGATTTGATTAACTCCATTGAGTGGTTTATTAAAGTTCATTAGACTAAACTTACGTATAAATCTAAGTTCTCACAGCACATAGGAGTTTTGGTTTTCTACTACATGCAAGATGAGCTAAGTAAGGATTCTAAAATACTTCATTGGCCCTTTGATGGATGATTGATGGTAACGTCTTCAGGGTGTTCCCTACCACTCGAGTGCAGACCGCAAAAGATATTCCAAGTGTTATCATAAGTAATATGGCCTTCTGAAAAAGTTGTAGTCCTTTTAGATTATATGCAAAAAGTGGAAATGTGATGGATCATGTAGCACCAAAACGGTGGAGTAAACTTTTCATTTAACAATTTAAACGGTTTACAACCGTGTAATCTTTTGATTTCATTCATCACTATAACTTCACTGCTAGCTTGTTAAACTAACCTAAAAAGATATATGTATATCCTGAAATGTCAAACTAGAGAGAAGGTTCATAGAACAAAAATATGCATTTGATTTTTCTGTAATTACTGTTTTTGTTTCATAAACTGGTATTTTCAAAATCATTCATCCCACTTGCTTTTCCCCGCATGGCATCACATTACAACCACACTTTTCAAGGTTTTTTTACTTGATCAGCAAAAAACAAAGTAAAAAAACTGTGAAGGAGAAGGAAAAATCTGCATCATTGTATAATTTGCAGAAATAAAAATGTGCATTTGTATTCAGTCTTTATGATTTGATACTTTGCACTGTTGTCTATGAAGGTATCTCTCCTCAATCATGTCTAGACTCTGACCAGACTGTTGTAATAAATATATCAGTATGGTTTCGTTACACTTCTGACTATGTGTTTAGGGTCAGTGTCCAGCTGGAGGTGGGCCCTCTGCCCTCAAAGCCCTGCTGTCTCTAAGAAGTTTTCTTCCAGGATTGATTTGTATGTACCTTGATTCGTCTTTCCACCACATCTGACCAGGTTTCCTGTTCCTGCTTGTGAAAAAGCATCCCCCACAGCATGACCCACAATGTTTCACAGTGGGCATGGTGTGTTCAGCATGATATGCGGTGTTAGAGTTCTGCAACATGGCGCGTTGCACTAAGGCCAAGCACTACGTGTGGCAAAACACCTTCTCATTTGCTGTGTCCCCTACAAGGCTTGTGGAAAACTGCAAACTTTCTGACTTTCTTCTTGCCGTTCTTTCCAAGACTCCAGAATTGTTCGGTGCAAGACTAATAGTTGGTTCTTCACTTTGGGCTGTGGATCACTTGACTTTCTAATAATGCCAGATCTTACAATGCTGTTTTATAACCCAACTCTTAAAGTCTTTCTTTAGTTCAAATGTTTATCTCTAATGTCTGTGCTGCATTCAGCATTCAGGTTCTATGCACCACAAATCTGGAACAAACTTCCAGAAAACTGCAAAACAGTCGAAACACAGAGTTTCTTTAAACCGACGCTGAAGATCCACCTGTTTGAAGTTGCTTTTGAACCATAATTAATACAACACTGACCAACATATTTGATACTTATTTAGGATTTATGACTTTTCATCATGCAGCTGCAAAAATTAGAAGTGATTTATACAGTTCAGCTCGACCAGAACCTTTAAATTTACTGTAGCTAAATACTTCCACACAACATGAATAATAATGTCATGGCTTCCTATGGTGTTGATACGTTAACTCATATTGATGGCGTTTTAAGGAATCATACCTGATAATGCATTTTTGGGCAAAAGAGTGCAAGATTAAACTCCGAGGTAAAGTCTAACTAGCCTACTTTTCAGGTAAATGATGGATCGTGTCCCCCAGATATTAATCTATCAACATCAGTGAGGAAATTAAAGATTGGGCTCGGGTTCTTCCAAATGGACAATGACCATAGAGCTAAAGTGGTGAAAAAGTGGTTCAAGGAGAACAAAGTCAATGTTTTGGTGTGGCCATCAAAAAGCTCTGTTCTCAGTTCAAAATGTTAAGTTTTGAATTTAAAGAAAGTTTGAGAAAAATCTCTAAAAAGTAACTATTTCTGATTATTTTTGGCATTAATACAAAACAATTGTGGTACTAAAACTGATTTAAAACCGGAGAAGTTTTATAAATATTAGTAAGAATGAAAAAAGTTGTACATATTTTTTATGAAGTGTGTGTAGCTATCTGGTTTCAACCATGCATACAAGGTAAATAAATTTTTTTTTTAAATTACAGTAAGATAGAAACTATTTTTGTTCTCTGGGAAAAACTATTTGGCATTAAGCTGAAATATAGAAACACGTAAACAAAGAAAAAGTTGCACTTTCCTTAAACTGACTGATCACCAACTTTTCAAAATCACAGGTTCCCAGAAAATATATCATAAAAGCTGTGGTGGCTAAGATGCAGAAGAGCACAACAACAACTAGAAGAAGAAGAAAAAAAAAAAGAAAACTTGACGGTATCATCATAACCCTTTGGCAATAACACGGTGGTGGGTGATTCAGAAACATGTGCTGCCATTTTATCATGCCGAGGGCCAAGTTTTGGAGACTTAAACACCCCGCCAAGGCTTGATAAATCTGGCTTGAAAAATCTCATTTGTGGAGAGTTAGGCATCTGCAACAATATTTATCTTCTTCCCTGTCCAAGGGTAATGGGTTAGGCAGGATGGATGAGGGCGCAGTCCTCTTGCCTTCAGGTGCAGCGATCTCACAGAGGACCCGTAGACAGGCCGCCTTATGACGAAGCAAAAGGAAACACATCAACTCGCTCAGTAAACACATCACCACGGCTGAACAATTGGCTATTAGCATAATTAGTCGGCCTGATTTTAGACTTTTTATGTATGAGAGTGCTTGTGTGTGCATATTAAGAGGGGGTTTTTTTTTTTTTTTCGCTGCTGTTCCACAGCAATTAAACCCATCTAATTTCAAGAAGAGCAAACATTCTTTAGCGGCTGCGGGAAGGCTTCGGGGCGCAGAAACTTCAGGAAACATAATGTCCTCGGTGGCACCACGTCTTGTCTGATGATGTTTGGTAATTATGCAGCCTGGTACTTTATGGGGAAAAAAAGCAAAAAAAAAAAAAAAAACAACAACAAAAGAAACAGGCAAGGGTCTGTGCCTGAAGCTTATCAATAAACAAGCAGCCAACTCTATCTAGATGTTTCCTTTTTGTCTTTTGTGCAAAACAGTAGTAGAAAGACAGAGAAAGGGGTAAAAAAAAAAAAAAAAAAGAACAGTCCAAAAGGTCAGTTTTCAGCGAAGGACTTTGTCTCAGATGTAATTAACCTTTTGATTTAGGACACACTGTCTCGTAAATAATCTGGCAATTAGTTTATTTGGCTATCATGTGATGGTAATGACTCATTAGCATGACGTGACCTCTTCTAATCTGTTGCCACCCAGACTCTCTACTGGATTTCTTGTCTGGCCCGCTTGAACTAGACTCTGATTATGGCAGATCTTCCCTCATTGATATGACACTTTTTTTTCTTCCCCTCTCCATGTTTTCTTGCCTTGTTCTGTGTTTATCTGCAGAACAAGAGACGTCTCACTACAGAACATGACTTGTTTTTCATATGCTAGTGAACAATCAAAGGCCTCATAATTGCTTCCCATAATAACTCCGATAATGTGTCATTTGTTTCTGTTTGATTAGCAAGTACTCCTGTTAGGGGAAATGGATGCTTGCAACCACTTAGATTTGGTAACTTTCGCCCTGTGAAACCAAGATGGAGAAGGAAACGAGGAAACGAGAAGGATTGAGACACTGAAACGCAGTGATACTGTCGCGGAGCAAGACTTAACGAGGTAGAACACGCGGGGAAAACTTGAACCCCAATGCTGTAAACCAGGACACCACTGAGATATAAGATGTGTGAAATGGTCTTCGCTGTGCAGTTTCACTCAGCAAGGACCACAGATGTTTAAAAAAATTGCCCTTCCCCCCCCTTTTTTTTTTTTTTTTTTTTACAGCAAAATAAATTTCTGTGAATTTTAGTCAACCGTTGCCTTCTAAATGCTCCCTTTTTAAATTACAACATGCTTGGTCAACATACCACACTTAACATATATTTTCTATCATTTGGTATTATTAGGATCTTACATTATACATTTTAAACACAGCTAAGATGTAAAAGTCAGTAAAAAAAAAAATGGTTCTGTTTGTGAGCTAAAGTGAATGTTTTAGGGTGACAAGCTGCAACTGTGCATGGAGCCAGGAGACGTTTATATACTTTTCATGTCTCATTAAATACATTTATTTATTTTACAAGAACGAGGAAAGTTTAATAAAATTCTTAGACTTCTGTTTTTCAAAGTTTTGAGTGATTAGACAGTTCCAAATAAAAAAAAGTCCAGAAACCTCAACAATTTTTTTATTTTTTTATTTTTTTATTAGACTCAACGTTGGAGGAGGAAATACCAATGCTACAATGCTCCATTCCAGCAAACAGCACCATGTAGAATAAAACAACAGCTGTAGTAAAAACATCTGGATAAAATGGGAACTCTGTGTCCTTACATCAAAACTGAAGCCCAGCATCTGAAGCAACAGCACATCTCTAATAAACTTAGCCCACCATCAAGTCTCAAAAGGACTTCAAAAGTTGTTTCCACTAAAACACGACTGTCTGTCTGCTTATAAGAGATGCTAAACCTCAAGGACCTGCATATACAATGGCTCTTAAAAATCTACACACCTTCTTAAAATGGCAGACTTTAGTGATAAAACAAAATGAGGCCCTGGCTTTTGACTGCAAAAGTTTTGCTTTCATGTAATCTTCAGAATACTGTTCTCCAGAACGTTCCATGTTCAACATACCACACTTTGAAACCTTTGATCAAAACCAAAGGTTTCAGAGAAATTATGTGATCGCGAGGATCTAATTGAAAAATGGTTTTAAAAAGGAAGTGGGCACGAGAAGTTCCACAGCATTATTTATTTGCCTTTCCACAGGGAAGACAGTCATTAATAATGAAAGGCAATATGGGACAATGGTGAAAATAAAAGTTTCTGGGAAAGGAATAAAGATTAGAAAGAAACCAGTCAGGGAGGCCATGAAGGTAAGGAAACACTGAGACAGCTACAGGAGTCTCTACAAAGTACTGGAAGTGATAAAAATCAAACGATAATCCCAACTCTACACCAACATGCCTGTGTGATTCCACACATTTTTTTTAATAACAAACAAAACAAGAAACAATCCTCTATATGTCCAGCCTTAGGAACAGGAGTAGCTGAAAAGTGTATTTAACACAAAAGTAAAAGAACACCACAGTGAATTCTGGAGTGTTTTAGTTCCACTGAGCAAATTAGTAGAAAAAGTCTTAGTTTAAAAGTGGAGCACTCTCACAGCTAAATGAATATAGACTCCAAAATTTATATATTTTCCCTAAACAGAATGTTTTTCAGCTCAGTACAGAATGTTCACCAGTTTATAGGAGGATAAAAAATATTTTAGAAAGGATTTAATTTGGCCCACTTTTTATTACACCACAGAAACCTGTCATTTTCACAGGAGTGTTTATAGATTTACGACCCACTTTACACAAGCAACATGTTTGTATTAAGAGATTTAAGTGTTGGATTTTAGTAAGTGCACAACAAAGGTTTGTTTACTACTAAGGACAGGATAAGACATTGTCATTGTATACATAGTGTATACATACAGCTTTCAGGCATGTGAATGTTTGTGTCAATGTGGGTTCATTCCTCAGTCAAATAACGAGGGACAATTGTACTGTCACTATGACTGAAAATTCATCCGTCATTATTGTGATAATTGTAGAAAATCAAAAATTATAACCAGCGTATTAGCTAACAGTTTCCAGTTTTTCTTTTTTACGCAAGCTCTGGATATATTTGTATTCTTGGCAAAGTTTCATACTGACTCATGAGGTCAAATGTACTCAGCCAGTTCGGTCACCACCAGCTGACTGTATCCCACAACAATACCATATGTGTCATTTTAGTCGGCGCACAAAGAGAGTTAATCTACACGAAGCCATCAATGCTGAAAAGGAAAAGCGTGTTCCAGCTTTTACCACTGAGCAAAAACAGAAGGAAAAGACCTAATAAAGAGCTGATTGGAAACAATTGATCCCATAAAGAAAAAAAAAAAGAGACGTCTCTCTGTGTGTGGTTTCAGACTATCCAGCTTGGGCATGTTTTAACTGGCTTCGGCCCGTTGTTCACATAAGCGTCGTAGGACTTCAAAGACGTCGAGCAACAGCTGAGACGTTTATATCTGCCTCCAAGTCTCGAAACAAACCCGGCCAAGAAGAACAATTGTGTTTTCTCACCATCTCGGCGACCTGCTCTCCCTTACGCGACTGGTTTCCAAGAGTTCATAGCTGGTGTGGCCATTAAATATCTCTGCTTTGACAAAGAGAGCCATATCCGCGGTGCTGGAAGTGCGTCCCTTTCCAAAAGGGCTCAGCGTTCGGAGAGAAAGAAAACTTCCTCGTGTCTGACTCCCGACTATGTTTCCAGATGTGCCGGGGGTCAGGGGTTAAAGATAAAAGTACCAGGATGTGGCATAACTCCTTATAGGAACCGGTGGCTGTGTGTGCATTCCTCACCGGAGGGGGCCGATGAGCAGAGTGCCTCACGTTTCTGCTCTCCGCCACTCCCAGTAAGAGGCCTCATTTCGTGGTGGTGAGTTATAGCACCCTAAGTTTTGTGTTCTCCACTTTGGCCGTGTTTACCAGCGGCACTAAGGCAAAACAGTGTTGAATACGGCGACTGGACAACAAATGAGGAGGCTTTCTTCCATCGTGGCCAGAGAAAAGGCCTTCAGGTTGCTTTTTACCGTCATGACAGTAAAGCATTTCACGTCTCCTTTTATCACTCGCATAATTTAGGACTGCATCCTTTAAAGAAATTAAAAGCCAAGTTCAGGTTCTTTAGAAAAAAAAAAAAGTTAAGGTGTGCCGTGAAGAATCCCAAGCAGGGAGCAGGATTTGACTTACAGCTACGGCCCCTGCCTGCTGCTGGGCGCCAATAGAGATATCACCAGTTACTTACAAAGGTCTGTTACATTGATTCATGAATCTCTGGCAGAAATTGGGCTAATTTCCTCCCCAAAAAAAGCTAATACGATTATTTGAAGTGTGTCAGAAGGCTTAATAAGTGTGGAAATTGGCCTGTCATACAAGTCGAGAGATTGGTTGTAAATTGTGTGATTACAGTCGCAAAGCCTCGGCCTTCTTTATTGTTTCTTTACATGCAGTAATCTGCTAAATGAAGACGGACCGGACAACTTCATTAGAATTCAAAGGAATAAAAAAAAAAAAGAGTGGGCAATATTAATATGACAGAGACAACTTTATTGTGGAATTATGGTAATAATGAGCTTTGGAGGATGTGCAAAGATTACATATCCCCTGAGATGGTTTCTTTTATTATTAGGCTCTGAGTATTCAGCTACGAAATTTGTTTTATTGCCCCTCAGCCTCTGGCAGAGCGGTCCTTCAGAAACATGGCCAAAGTACATCCGGTTACTAAAAGAAAAAAGAAAGACAGAAGAAGGAAAAAAAATGCAAAAGAATGTCGTCTGATTTGAAATGCATTTTTTATTTTTTTTTATAGTTTGATTCCAACATCGTGCAAGCAGCTGTAAGTTTAGTTTGAAGCGGTGCACACGCTGAAGAACGCTCGCGTAGCCACTAGATGGAGTTAGATCCTTCAGAAGAGCTTCAGGGAGTTTGGCGGAAACAAGACAATAACAGAGCAAGTGGAGCAGAGGACTCAGAGCTCTTTCATGTGCTTGGATCTTGGGAGGAGGCGAGAACGAAGCTCCGTCTTGAAGTGGCCCAGTCTTACTTAGCATTCAACGAGTGTGTGTGATCCATAAAAATAGACTTTACACATGTATTCCATGGGAGCAGCAAACTTTATTAAAATGAAAATGATTATCACCTTGAGTGCAGTCCCCAGCTTTTTAACCTGTCTCATACAGTGAGCCAATTACCTGCACGACTGTTGGGACTATCCAGACAGTCGTGTGTTGACAGGGTCTGTTTGAAGGAGCAGGAATTAGTGTTTATGCATATTTAGATTTTCTGAAAATAGCAATTTTTCTTTGACTCACACTCAATATGCCTTAACTTTTTTTTTTTTAAATCAAACCTGTAAAAAGTCCACAGAGGCTTACCTTTGGGTCTCTAGGAAACATATTATTTTTAGGCAGGGGGTTGAGGAAAGGAAGTTTAAAGGGAAGGACAAGAATCTGTCTGGAATAAAAAGAACATTTCATGGCCTCACACTAAAAACAATGCTGCCAAAGAAGCTTTTTTATATATATATATTTTTTTGCTTTAAAGGAACGCCAAATAAATGGTAAAGTAAAAATTCTGCTGTATTAAATCTCCACTCTCTATGCTTTAGAGCTTTCATTAAAAGAAGGAAAAAAAAAACTGGTCATTGGAGGGTACTAACACATTCATTCTTAGACTGGATCTACCTCTAACTAAAAGTAGTCATTATTTGTATTCATGAACTCGGTTTTTATGAACAAAAAATTGACTCTTAAGGAAACACATTGATTAATAAAGCATACCAAGTTGAGCTGATTCCAAAACAACTCACCTTTTTTCCGCAGTTCTGTGGCAAATGTAGTATTGGGTACAAGTCTTGAGTGGCCCCTTCCTCCTTTAGGTCTTTCATCTCATCCTTCTCAGTTATTAGTTCTTCTGGCTTTTTTTCTATAGATCTTTAAAATGGCTACGTGTCATTTCCCTCTTCATCGTTCCGAAGCCCAAGTTCACACATACCTACTTAAATTTCTACTGCGAATCGCTTCGTTTCTCTTGGCAGTTAAGTGTCCTTTTGAGTCCTTGAGACACCTCCTCTCAACGGTGCTCAGATTTCATAAATATTGTGATCTAACCGTAGGTTATTCTAGAAATTACACATTTCTTTCTACGTACATGAATTGCGGTGCGATCCAGTTGTTGACTTTCCCCATGAAAAATGACAGATTTTAATTTCGGATTGAACCAAAACACGTGGATGATCTGATGAATTCATTCAGATTAAGTAGAAGAGCCAATTGAGCACAAACACTTTGCGCACCACATCTGGGTCTCCATATGTGACTGTTGTGCCACCAAGTCGTATTTTAGTGTTTTGACTCGTGCAACTGAGGGAAAACAAATTTCAGGGCTGGTGCCGGAGGAGTGAATGTGAACTCTGTCAACAGATGTTTAACGCCCTGAAAAGAAGCAACAACAAAAGAAAAAAAAAAAAAAAGTGACACAAATCCTCCTGATGTCTTGTGTGAATCGCACCATTTAAAACGGAGCAGTTGTGACAGGTAATTGACTTCGAAAATCCAAGCAGTAGTGCTTATGTCGCAGTAAAAAAAAAAAAAAAAAGAACTGTTTCTGCACCTTTATAAATATTCATAGTTTATGTTGATGGAGTGACATTAAACAAATTATTCCATAAATACATCTGGTTTGTTTTTTATTTCGCAAATGCACGGCTTAAAGTGCCTGGTTCAGCCGTTCAGCTGGCATCTCCGGCAGCTGATGTGTTGGAAATGGCGCCATGAATTAACCATTGTTGTTGGATGATTTCATTTACGCTCCTCCTTTCAGCTCAAACTTCTAATTGTCTTTATACACTGAAATATTAAAAGCCTAATATGTCATCTGTCATGGCTGTCATTTATCATTCCAAGTCCTGTGGGCCTTTGAAGATTTCCCCTCAAATTACCTTTTATTAAATTTCCAGCATTTGTTCCCGTTACAAGCCTGTCAGTCCATTTCATTTCCAATCTGCACGTCGCGTTTTTGTCCCTTTTTCATCGCCGTCATTCCCAGAATGATCCTGCTTCTGTCTGGCCTCAGACAGCTGAGCTGATTAAGAAGTTGACTCAATTTATTCCCTTTTTTTTTTTGTTATACGTCTATTGTTTGATTTTAAGTTTGCCCTGATTCCTCTCAGATAGAAGTCACGCTAATTTTGATTCCTCTTTAGAAAAGCTGTTTAGTCTTACAACATGTGATGGATCTGATTAGTCATTCAGGCCAGCCTCTGCTTTTATGCTTACATTAACTAACACAAAGAGCCCCCCTACAGGTTAAAGTTTAAATGTGGATTAGCAGATAAAGCAACTCCTGATTAGGTTACCGTGGGGCTTAGAGTAGAAGGAAAAAGAAATGGATTTTCCTCGCACAATTTTCCACAAACATCTTCGCTCTGCCTCTTCTCTGTTCTCCTCTCGGCATCATCCTCTCACACTCTCTCCCAGCATGGATATCTATTTTGGCGCAAAATCTTTGAACAATTATGCAAATGCATGTAAGGCAATGCACAATACAGTATGGAAATGGCTCGGAGAGAAAATGGACTCATTAAGGACAGATGGCATGAGCGCTGAAAGCCATTTATTATGGATGCAGGAAGACATTTCAGACAATGTCAGAACCTGGGAGACATCGGTTTATGATTTTTAACAGCAAACACTGTTTGTTGTAGTGATGTAGTTCTTGATTATTTCAGAGCGTTGATGATTATAAATGAGCGGCAGAAGAACGCGCGGTAAAGATGTCTCTCACTGCGTTTGATTTCATTTTTTCTGAGTTGACGTTTCATCTCTTTGACAGGAACCACTTTCACGCTATGTTAAATGAGATCCTCGATTACTCCGAGACCTTTAAGGAAATTCTGCGTGTTGATCAAAAGTGTTAAGTATGGAAACTTGCATCGTGAGGAGAGCTGAATAAAAAAAAGAAAGAAAAAAAAAGCTGTTGTTAAAATTGCATTCTGCCGTCATGCTACATACATTTTTAAATTCCTATGAGATTAGTTTCTATAGACTTAAATGTGCTTTACAATTGCAGTGCATTCAAGACAGTCAAAGTGAACAGTGGGGATTTTCACAATTAGGAAAATGCAAGAGTTTACTCTCTTTTTCGTTATGATCAGATGCTTTGTTATCACCCGGGTTGGTGTTAACCATATGGGTGGCAGAAAATTATTTGCAGCATAGCTAGAGCTTTCTTCAGGGTGATGGCACCAACAACGTGAGTTCACGGCAGCAGGAAGACCTACAACAGGAGCGTGACTGAAGGGCGAGTTCTCGGCAGAGAAATGTGGGCTTTGGCACTCTTTATTTTTGTGTTTCGGCCCCTCTGTGGGCTTCCTCAGCATCACTGTCTGGGCCTTTAATGTCACTGAGGTTATTGTTGACTATTCTCTCCTGTCGGCCTCAATATCCATCCGAGCTGCTCATGGGATCCAGGAGAGGGAGAGGCATGGGGCTGCCGTTTATTTCTACACTAATTCTTGTTCGCGATGCACGGCTTCCTCGTCATTCCTCGCAGCAGAAAATTCGGTGTCTTCAAAAGTTATGGAACTAAATGATCAAAAATCCTTGATCAAGGATTTGTACATTTACAAAAGTGCTGTAAATGTATAAAAAGGTACATTTTTATGATAAATCTACATAGCCTTCATTGCTCTCAGTTCACACCAAAAAGTAAGGTTTTATCAAAACATTCAGTGGGCTTTTATTTGCAATGTCAGAAATAAAAATAAAATAAAATCTCCAATTCGGCTAGAAATCTACGGAGTTACAGTAGGCAGAGCCACGCAACAAACAAATAGGCTAAATATGAGACTGACACATTATCAAATAGGTTTCCTTCTCTGTAACAGCTACAGTAATTGCATTCAGTAATTGCATTCAGTTATTAAATTCATTTCTTGAAGATGATCTTATGGAACAGTTTCAACAAAAAATGTAACAATCCCAGTCACAGTCTCGGCTTTTGGTGTTGCAAAATTTTAAATCCATCTCAATTTCTACATTAAGACAAAATTTATCCACATGCTTTTCCACTACAATGACGAATGGCATAATAGTTGCTGATAGCTGATGTAATATTATTTGTATTTAAGTGATGAAAGTCCATCGGGGTGTTTTTCATAAATTGAAGGATTTTGGTTGGTTGGACTGCTTATCATTCTCAAGTTTTATTTATTTTTTCCTTTTTTTGAGTTAGCTATGGCTTCAAAACTTCTAAAAAACTTTGATCGCACCGCTTTTGCCACTTAAGATGCTTTTTTAGCAAAAATACAGAGAACGTGCCAAAACCACCTGGAGTTTTCTTGGGCTACATGGAACACTGAGTAACACAGAAGGCCCCACTTGATTAGCCTTGCCAATCTGCTCAGCTAGGTGAAACTAGGAACCGATGCTTTCCCCCCCCCCTTTTTTTTTAATGGGAAAAACAAATTCTGATATATCAAACAACAACAACAACACAGTCAATGTGTGCAAGCTAAAGCAGCGCCACCTATTGGTCAGCTGTAACAGGCAATGTTTGAGCTGCATGCCTGTCAAGCAGCTGTCAGCAGGTTCAGTCCCTTCTGATGTTCGGACTTATTAACCAGCACATTTCCACTTCTTATACTTAAAAGTTTCATAAAAGTAAAAGAAAAACAAAGTAGCACCCTTTTGCGAATAAGCACCTGAAAACTACAGGTACTTTGTATTTTCTTTTCCATAGTTTTGTTTACTATTTGCCATACAATAATAATAAATTAGTATTATATAAAACTCTATTGATAAATGTCCTTATTTTAGCAGCAGTGCAAAATATGTAAGCAATTAGATAATGTTATATTTATTGTATATAAAGTTTTGTACCATCTATTTCTGATCTTGTAGAAATTGTTTTTTTATTTTACAAGGAAAAAAAAAAAAATTCCAGATGCCTAAAGTTTTAGTTTTTTTTCTATCATTTTGACAATACGGTCTGTCAAATATAAAAGTCACCGAACAAACAAATGAAAACTATCAAAGGCTTTCACATTCAACACTCCCTTTGTTGGGGCCAGGCTGTTCTTTTGTGCCTCCTGCGACTATTGTGACAGGACACAGAGACTTCTAAAGGGCAAAGTTTCTTATTAAATTATTTCTGGGTGAGATGGAACAGAGGCCTGAATAGAATCATTAAAGTTCGCCCGATTATAGGAATGCATGCGCTCGCGCTGCCGTCTGCTGCGAGATGAAAAGCCGTGCGTTTTCATGCCCCCCCTTCAGAACCTTTAACTCGGCGTGAAAAGATATGACATCAGTCCTGGCAAAAACACAAGGGCGAGAAATGAACGATACCATTGTGGCTCCCGGAACATCAATCATGCTCAATACTTTTGGGGAAAAAACAATGTAGTTTTGTTTGCGTTTCAGAGGTGACAAACAGCACTTGTGACTGGCTTAACACTGTCGATTCCCATTACTCAAAACCCGAAGCAAATCACAGTTAAACTGTGGCCCTGTTGCTAGGCAGCTGAGTTCTCTTGACATGGTGGTTAGTTTTTCTTTCATTGCTTGACAAGAGCGGAGTAAAAGGAGTTTTGAAAAACTTGCTTAAGGCGCTCAGAGGAAAGGGATAATTGGAGTCTGCGGATTGTATAGCGGCCCTTGTGTGGAAACTTCCTGAGCGGGAGACAGAGAGAGTTGGATGCAACAAAATTTTAACTCTTGTACACAAACTTGACCCCGGGTCTGCCGAAAGGGGGCTTTTCCACACTTCATTTGCAGAGTGTTTGCCCCAGTGTGGCCCAAAGGTCCGGTGTCAACTCTACAGGCACAATTGAAAAAAACGGAATGCTGCTGCACAATAAGCTGATATGCTTCCAATTGGATTTTAAAGTGCAGCTAATGTTTTATAAAGTAAAAAGAAAGGGGTCTTGGGAATAGTAAGAAATGCACAGGTCACAGCTAAGATTTTGCACAAAGCATTATCAAGTGAGGTCATCGAGACACTGTGGCTGCAGTCAATTTCATCAGCACGTCTCTTGAAATATAGAACAAACTCGTTAAGCAAACAATGAGGAGGGGTTTATGCCTTTAATGACCCACGGAGGAGCCCAGCCGGTGAAAATGCACACCCATTTTGAGAGGGAACCAATTAATGCTGGATTAACATTCATGGTTATTTACAGTTGCCTTTGTGCTTGTTTCTGCTCTCCGATTTGAGCAAGAGAGAGAGAGAGAGGGACAGAGAGCGGGGAAGAGGGAAGGTGGGGGGTGAGGCGGGAGGTGGGGTTTTACGGAGGGGACTTGGAGAATGGGGGGTTGTTTGGACGCGAGAGGTGCAGTGAGGTGGCTGGGTCCATTGTGAGGACACCACCTCTCTCATTATGCCCTCTCAATCAGCACTCCTGCTCACAGGAAGCCCCTGTAAAGCCCATCTGCCATAGCTAATCTACAGGCAGCCTCTCGCTTGCGTCTGGGCCCGCTACCCTCAGTTGCATTATTCCCAGATCCAAGGCTTCGCCAGGGGTCAGCCAAAGCCCATTAAAGTAAATAATAGCCAGAAATGACAGGCTTAGCATGGATTGGGGAGGAAGTTGAAGACCAGTTTGAGCTCTGAGCTCTGATTAATAGAGAAAAGCATTTTTGGGGGGGAGCAGGGGTTAGATGGTGAAAGTGACGGGAAAACAGGAGGGAGAAAGAAAGAAGGGAGAAATGACCTTAGTGTGGTGAAAAGAATTTTTCAACCGGTGTAGTTTTTTTTTTTCAACGAGAGTAGTTGTAGTTCACAATCTAAAACATTAACAATCCTTGAGATATTGTTGCTTTGATGAAGCTCCAGAACAATAAAGTGAAATGGGGGTGATAGGTGGGAATGATGTGGCATGCCTAAGAAGAGACTGGCAAAAGTCATTCTTAATATTAACTAAAGTTAGCTTTGGGAAGCAAAAACAACACAGTACTTTTTAAAGAGAGTGCTGGTCAGAAATAACACCTATCTTCATAATTTCTATGTGTCCTGGTAAAATAAGAAGCCCAGTGCTGCCATAGTAGCAGCTAAACAGGCTTGATTAACATCAGATTATCAGAAAACTAATCTCGGTTCACAAGGAGCATAAACTGCAGAAAAGACATAATATTGGATAGTTAACTTTGAAATGCTGTTTAAGCCTGAAACTTCAACATATTTAGATTTGAACAGTGGCAGTAAGTCCAGAAATGCTGCCTTGGGTACGACCCTCCTTCTACTCCCAAGAACGAGACAAAATGTTTAACCTCTTAACTTTTTTTAAGACCTCTTCATACAGCCTCATACAAAACATCTGTTTGTGTTTGTGTTTTTGTATTACTCTCTTCACAATTTTCTCTACAACATTGCTATTTGTAGTGGAAGTAAGCCTGTTGGCCACTTTCAAAAGGCTGCTTCGTCATGGTCGGCTTGAGGTTAAACAATTAAACTGCTCCACGGAGTCGAGTTAGTGTCAAGTTAGGAATGGAGACCAATGGTTAAGTTAGTCAAAAAGGACAATAAGGGGTGTGCAGTCAAATCTGGTTAATACCTAACTGACCTGTTGACACCCTCAGACTTCTCAGCGAACACGAACACTAACTAGATGCTATTTTACCTCCAATTCACACTTAAGAACATCTCATCAGGAAATTTCACTTTCATTTTAGACGCGTTTTAGCTCATTAGAGGAGTACGTCTGGCTTTACGTGTTTATTGCTTGGAGAAAAGCTTCCTCCACCGTGTGCATGAGTTCAGGCTCGGATTTAACTCGATTTGTCACTGGGCCGACAAGTGGAGACGGCCCGAGCGAGATTATGTGAAGCAGTTCCACCTCTGCTTAACTACTGTAAAAATTGCTTATATGCCTGTGAAGGAATTGGAATGTGTTTAGGACGCGACTGATCGGGCTCGGGCTGCTTCTGTCGGATTCCTCTGATTGGACGGGAAGCCCTCAGCTGAGCTGGGAGCTGCAGGAAAAAACAGGTTAGTGCCGCATGAAAGGTGCGCTTGCGCTTCTCTCTGAGTGTCGCCTATTGATCTATCAGTTACCTGGATCTTCAAAAACAATGAGGAGGGAGGGGGAAGGGATACAACGCTGAGACGTCTACTTCAGAGGTGTAATGAAGAATTTAAGATCCTCCGAATTTATTATTGACAGGCCTGTAAAAAGATATGATGCATTGAAACCGACAAGGCCTCTGGGGAAACACTTAAGGTTTCTTAAAGAAGTGTTTAATGGTATTGATTTTTATTGTTCAGTGAGCAGCATGGAGCCTTTGACTGTTTTATTGAACGGATTTAGGCACATGCTTTTAAACACAGAAAGGAAGAAGACTTTTCAGTTCACAGATTAAATCCATCAAACAATACGTGCATTGAATTTTAATAAGCTCGCTGACTATACCATGTCGCAAACAGCTGCGCTCGCATTCAGCTGCTTGTTTTACAGTGGCAACTTCCCCTGAATTGCCTCTTATGTCATAGTCCCGCATGTAGGATGGGGTTTGTGTGCCACTGATGCGACAGATGTGTTAGGACCTCAGCAGCCAGCAGAGGCCTCTCATGTCTTGTTCAACCCCAGAGACAATAAAATGGAGATTTTTTTTTTTTTGGTGTGATACAACACAAGATATTTTACAATTTCCAGCCAAATATCTTCAAAAGACATAGTGCTTTAGTGGGCTTGTGTAATGTTGTGTTGTTTCAGGAATAAATGTAATTGTCACCCTCCTCTTTTGGTTTAATGTTTGTAGCCACATCGCAGCTCTTCACTCGGCCTGATCTTTGTTCTTCGGCAGACTGAATGCTCATCTTAAATGAACTCTGCTCTCCTGTTGTTGCCACAAAAGTGCCACTGTGTGGTGTCAACCCAGGCTTTCTTCCCAGGAGACAGCGTGATTTCTATATCCGTTGTCATGGAGATGTGGCGAGGAGGGAGGAAAATGGAGCTCTAACCTCTGGCTTTAGCAGCGGCTCCCAGGCCAGACGGTTCATTTGAGGATAGCAGGAAACTGCTCTGCCTGTTTGTTCGTGTGGTGCCACTGGCAGTACTTGAAAACGTGAAAAAGAGACAGTGTGAGATTGTCTGTTGGTCACCATTACATGAGGGAGTTACACTCAACTGATCATCCCTGGTAAGTGTATGTATAAAGTCTTGACATAAAATCACATTTTACCACAGTAGCCTGGAATTTACTGAATTTATTCTTTTAAAAAATCAATAATTTATTCATCATGCATAAAATACAATTTTGCCTTTAATTGAATGACAAAGATGAACTTCTTGTATCTTTTTGTGTCACAAAATAAAGATTTTTACTAATGAAAGTACACATTTTTAGAGTCTGTTAGAATGATGTTACAACAAAGCAAATTCATCTAGATTAGCAGTTCTCAACGTGGGCGGTACCGCCCCCCAGGGGGCGTTCAGAGGACGTCAGGGGGCGCTGGCAGACATTTTTACAAAAGGGGGGCGCTGAGATGCCTTTGGGGGGCGTTTGGTCGAAGGTAAACTTTACACCTTAAATGCACAACAAAGTTTAGACTTTGAGCAAATTGGTAAAACTGTATTGTGTAACATTAAAACATGCTTGGCTGCAACGTCATCGATGGCAGCTCTTCTTCTATTCAGTGTTTGTAGCTTCTTGGCGCAGCTTCGTTCTCCTGCTACTGGTGGCTTCAGTTCAGCATTACACCGGCTGGTGACGTTGCTATGATTCACTTTGTCTGGGATTTTTGTACATATGTTTTGGCAGTTCTGTGATCATGTCAAAGTAGCAACTTATATTAAAAAGTGTTTTATTTCCGTTTGAAGGCTGAACGCTTCCATGGAAGGACAACAGAAAATCGCTCTTATAAACATGTAATTACTTAAATCACGATACCCTCACTTTGTATCCCTCTGAAAAATGAAGCTATTTAAATAAAGAAATCCCTCCATGGGTGATACCACAATAGAGAGCGTTCATTTTATAGCATAAAAACTGGCGCTGTAAGTGGTCCGGTATGAAACGGGTGATAGAACAACGGTACCACAGCACTTTTAGATTTCAATAATCGGAATACTGAAATTGTTTCCGTTGTTTTAAAAGGTTTATATCAGTCTGCCTTTTCTCCATCAATACGTTTCCCAGACGCTGAGCACCATAGGGAGTTAAAAAAAAAAACAACTCGCACATTGCACAAAACACTGAAACACTGAACATAAAACGGAGCGATGAACTACATGTGAATTATGGCATAAAAACAGAGAATCCGACACTGAACAGTGAAAAATCAACAGATGATGTGAAAGACATGACGATTGGATGGCGCAGCAGGTGATGAGTGAAGATTACTAATGGTGACCGTCAGTAAATGATAAAGTAAATCTAGCAACAGGAAATAAACTGCCATCAGAAACAATAAGCAGGATGGTAAGGGAGGTTAAATAAAACCCCAAAGCTCACTGCATGACAACTGCAGCAAAGAGTGGTATCTTAGGGTTTCCATAACAACCATTAAATGCTATCTACATTGCACCCATTTATTTGAGTGTGATGCTAGGATTACCTAAACTAAATGGGAATTTAACTGGAACACAATATGCTGGTCTTCTCAAGTGAATCTAAGATCTTCTTTTTTACCAACAACCTGCAAAAAAAAGAAGAATATATGGAAAAGCAGCTCATGCTCTTTGTCAAGTGCAGTGAATCTGTGTTGTTGTGGGTTTATTTCTTCTCCAGCAGCCCCAGGAACATTGCTTGAAGGCATCTGACATCATAAGCTCTGAAAAACCAAGATATTTCAAATAAAAATGTGTCGACCTCCACAAAACGAGAAATTAAGGAATAAAAATGGATCATAACTAAGTTGTTCAACTTGCGAGTGATCCAAAAAACCAGGTCAAATCAACAAAGAAATTGGTGACTAGATACAACATCAAACCTCCAAGTCATTCCCCTAAACTAAATGGAGTAGAAAACCTGTAAAGTAAATTGAAGAGAGGAGAGACTGAAAGATGACCCATGACTGTGGATGTTCTACAGAGATGGCAGGAAGAGTTATAGATCAGGGTCCCTCTGTCTTGTAAAACGTTATTTAAGTGATATTACTAATGGTAAATATATTGACAGCAGAGGTACCAATATTTGCTTTCCCTACACAATGAATGTATTCAAGTGGTGGATGATTTTTAATAAGACAAAAAGTTATGAAAGCTAAAGGATTTGTCTCAGTAACAATAAGACAAAGGCAAAACAATCATAGAACACTTCCTACTCAAGCCCCATTAAATATAAGCTAACATAGGTCTTCCATAGATCATCCTCAAACACTCTTTCCAGAGACACCTGATACTCCTTGAGCTGAAAATCAAAGGACTCTGCAATGTTTTTATCCTAAACGGGAAAAGGAGGGGCTGAATCAAAAAGCCCGCCGCTCGGGGAGGCTGGGAGGTAACAACAACACCAAAAAACACAAAGATACTGGCATTAATAAAATCAAGTCTGAAATGGCTCACGTTGCACTTGCCTTCTAATGACGGGGGAGTGCCATGACCAGTGGAGGGGAAGAGAACACCATTTTCTATTCATCTGGCAGCGTGCCCGGATCTCATTCAACCAAAAAGTCTTCTCAATCCAAACTTAATCCCAGTCGATTAAAAGGTGGCATTGCTTTTCCGCCTCCGTTGTTACGCTGATGAAGAGGCAGTTTATCACCAGGAAGGCAAAGGCTTAGAAGGCAAAGGCTTAGAGATTTTTTCTTTTTTTTGTTGTTTTTTTTTTGGTGAGGGTCAAAACAAATTAGATGAATTTACACGGCTTGAATCTCTTTCCGAGTTCCAATTGCAATGAACTTAACATACAAAAAATGGATTGATCTGGAAGAAAAATGATGTAGAAAAGTATGCTTTGTGTTATTCCCCCCCACCCCTGACTCCTAGGGGGAAGGTGTGAAATCTAATAAAGCCATTCTCAGGAGGGGTGTCTTTGATCAGAGATTCTCTAAACAAGCAGCAAGTCCCACGAGAACACACGATCTATATGCTTCAACATGTGCTATCTTTACATCTCGACTCCTGCTCCCACTAAAACAGAGCTGTCGTATTGGAAACAGCTGAAGCATTTCAATTTCAGCCCCGGGGCAATGTTCCGTCTTCAAAGAAGCATTGAGATGCTCCGTATGTCGAGTTATTTTCTGTAAATTGTGTCTGTTTTCCAGCCTGCCTCGGAAAGGTGCAAATGCATTGTTTGGCAGAAAACATGATGGGAGAATAAACATTTTGATCATGTCGAAAAGAGAAGCCGCGGTTGACAAACTCCTAATTTGCTTTAAGTTTAATACGTGTGCTGGTTAGGGAAGTAAAACAAAAGAAAGCCAAACATAAAAATACTTGTTGGGGTGTTATGCATATGACATACTGTGCTTTAAAAAGTGTTTGCTCCCTTACATGAGCAATGTTGATATTTCGATTCAACAATTCCGCTTCCACTATCTGTCTTTGGTATCCGTATGCGACATGAATACTTTTGAGGACTGTTTATCAGATTAAGGGTACATTTGTACAATTCTTCACAAAGTATGTACAAAGATTATCGAACAAGTAAAGACCTATGCTGAAGCAGGAGGGGGTTCCCTAGGTGGTCTCCTCCATAAAAGGTGTGTACAAATATAAACAATCCACAACCATGTGACCGTGCGTTAACTGTTTGACTTTGGATGAAGTATGAGAAACCTTTAAAAAAAAAAACGTAGTGTGTAAAAGAAGTAGCAAGTTTATTTGAAGTGTGGAGAACAATACTCACTCTGATTGTTGAGATCAGTTTGCTCACAAAAGCATATCAGCAAATATAAACCGATTATTTACAACTGCTGTCAAACTCAGCCAATTTACCCTCTGCCCTTCCTCCCCAGATTCCACAAAATCTGTCTTGAAATGCAGCAAGAGGTGGTGACAGGAAAATCTATCTAAGTCTGAATACAACTTTGGGCCAGCCTGGGCCCTTTCAATGCTTCAATATAATGCTGACTGTAATGCCTAAACATTACAATGCCTAAACTGGGATCCCCAGTTATCATGTTTGAGGGAGGGGAGGTAATTCAGTATTCACATAGTGCCCCGTTTGATAGGGATGGCTTTTTTTCTCTAAAAAAAGATACATATATATACATATCATCACCTCTTGAAAACTAGTTTCTGAATTTAATCAATTATGCTTGTCTAATATTTTGATCTGAAACATTTCAGTGTGATAAAAAAAGGAATAATAAAAGAAATCTGTAAATAAATATTTTACACCGCCCTAAAAGCATGATGTGTGATGCAGCAGAAGCTATATGCTGATCCAGTGATGTAGAGTGGGGAGTGCTGGTTTTGCTGCTTCATGCAGAGAAAGTGTGTGTGTCACACTGTGGCTGCTCTCACACTCCAGAAGGTCACACAGGATGTGGCTCTCACACATGCGTACACACACAAACTTTGGGCCAACCTCCTAAAATAGCTGTAAAGGTCTTCTGCTAGTGGTCAGTGCAGGCTCAGTTTGAATAAAGACTGATAGCATGGCAAAACCAGCATAGATTCTTATGAAATGTTCACACATGGATTCTTTAAATGAATATTATGTGAGGTTTTAGTACTTTTTCTTTGGTATGTGTGCCAATTTATTTGGCTAAATTGCTCCGAGAGTTACTTTAGTGCACAAAAACATCACATCAGTAGTCACTCACAGATAGAGTAGAATAACAATCTGAGGCTGCTGAGCTCCTTCGGGAATTCGGGACAACATCCTCCATTACTGCAAGCGTGAATTCTGCAGAAAATGCTGAACGAGAATGTCCATCAATGAATTCCTTAACCTTAACCTCAGTCACACTTGGGTTTTGCAGCAGGAAAGCAAAGTCAATTCAATGATCTAAATACTTATAACAAACTAAAGTATAACTGGTCAAAGTCTGGGCTTAGATCTAGATAACATAGCGTGATGTAACCTTAAGGAGGCTGTTTCCTGTTTAAAAATGCTCACATGTGACTGATGTAAACAAAAAATTGAAAATTCATGGCAGTGCTTCATGTCGGTCATTACAGGTCAAGTGGATCACAACCAGTTAAGAGGTTCAAGGGCAATTACATTGTCACATAAGACTAGGTTGGGATATTGTTTTAATTTTAAAAATTGTGCGATGATGCCTCACTCCAGTCTAACAAAAAAAGAAGTGCTTGTGCATATATATGTATGTATGTATAGAGAGAGAGAGGTTGCTATATATTGCACTATGAATCACTAACACAAACCATAGCAGCCACAGAAACCTGTGCCAGTGACATAGTCATGCAGGCGTGTGACAGGGCAAGCACACTTAACTAACAACTTCCTTCACATTGGATGCCCTTTGACAAACAGCCCTGCTTCTCAGCGCTTACGGCATGTGCCTCAGCATTAACGCTAACGCCCTGTGGTATGGTCGGCTGGACAGGCACTTGACTGATGGCTCTATTAGAGCCTCCCACAACGGCAACTACTCCTATCATAGGTCCTTCCGCCAACTGGATGTGTTGCTGACAACGCACCGATGGGGTAAGGGGAAGACTAAACGGAGGGTCTAAACACACCGGCAACCACATTCAGACCTTTACACGTAAAAAAAATGTGAGGGACAAATCATAGACATGGCTGTGTGCACAAACACACAAGACACGCACAAGGGAGCAGGAAGGACTTAGCCATGCTTCACCTTTTTTGTTTGAGGCTCGAACAAGATTTTACACAAATACAACACACTCCCCCTGTAGTTCATCTTTGGTGGCTTGTTCCTGAGACCACCATGAAACACGGAGGCCGCTGAAAGGCCGGCTCCCAGTAATCAGCTCTGAAGGGGGTGAAAAATACAATTCATATCTTCACTCTTCTCAGTAAAGCAACCACTGGAGCAGGAAATGACAGTGGATGTTTTAATCTTCAAACGGTGAGCGCCATGCTCCCTCAGGCTAGATGGAAGAAGCTGTTCATATGTGACAGAGCAGCCAGACCAGTGGAGCAGCTTGTTCAGTACATCAGTTCGGGTCCCAGTTTTCTGGTTTAAGCACCTAAGTGATAAATTTTATCATAATAGTTTAAGACCTTAAACTATTATTCTAACATTTTTACTCAAGTTTTTTACATTGCCTATCCTCACATTTCAAGGTACGCACAAGTTCATTTGAACACAAGATAAATGTGTAGATTCTCATTTACCTTTGCTGCTCTAGGATACTACTAGCCATTTTATACTCCGTGATCCAGATTCCATACTTCGCTCAAAAACATCCCCAAAAAACAGTTTATAACATTAAGAAATTGCATAACATAAAATTGTAAACCAAAGTCCCAGTAGTGTGGTAAAATCTCAATACACTTGTAATTTCCTAATCTGTCGGATGTCACTACTGAAAAATTTCTACAGTTTTTTTTGAAGGTCTCCATTAATAGTTTTCAATATGCTAAACGAGGTTGTGTGAAGTTAACAGCTATGAGTCCTTTATGAGTGCTGAGAAAATGTCAGATTGGAGCAAGCTTTTTGGTTCATTTGAGCAGATTTTTGAAGCAACTCAAACAAACAACAACAAAAAAACCTTTCTGCCTTCCCTTAGCCTTCCTGTTGTCTTTTGAAGGTCTTGCTCTCTTCCACTCTTTCACTCCTTAATCTTATTTAACCACAGTTGTCTTAAAAGTTATTGGAAACAGTTACATCTTTAAAAGCTTTGTTGTGTCTTTGATTTATTAACGCCTTGCTGATACTTAATGTACACAACTTTGAATCTTCTTCATGGGAATCGTCTAAAGTGAAGCCTCTTGTCAGCCCAATCTGTGAGACATGGTGGGTCCACTGATAGAAAACCAAAGAACAGTTTCTGGTCAGCCAGTCAAATTAAAAATAGGCCGATGCATTATGCATTCCTGCAGCAGTAGGTTTTCAGGAGGTTCAAAATGAAATGGGTCCAAAAACCTTTCCTTAAAGAAAGAACAGAGAGACAGGTGACATTCAACCAAATTGAGTGCCTCTGGTCCACACTCAGTTTGAAATTGGCTCAATTCATCAATGTCATTAAAGGAAACAATCCCAAGATAGAGACATGAATATTAATTGAAAATAATCAGATTAAGCTACAAGTATCTGACATTTTGAGATGGGTACTTTATCTTCAGGGAAGGCGAGAGAAAAGATTGCCTGCGTACAAATCAGGGAACACTGCTTAATTGCATGTTATCACCCTATGATTGCCTTGGCATTATATAAAACAGTATGGTAATTACTTCACAGATAGTGATGTAAATAGCCGTGGGCTGCCACTTCCATATGAGGCACTGAGGAGAGAGGGCGCGAGGCTGAACATCTGGATGCAGCGCTGGCACATTTAGATGTGTACAGTTAAGTTGATTATTAGAAAGACATTAGCAGAAACATACAGTTGACAGCATCGTTCACGCGTCACTGTGCAAGTTTGATTGTGCAGCCCGTCAGCATCAAGTATTAAGACATTTAGGGGAAGACAAATAAAGAAAGTGGAATCTTTAGTAGGATGTAAGTGGCCCTCATGGTGTCACTGCTGGCCAGCCTAGTGAACAAATGCATTGTATGCATTGCTGGCCAGATGGAGTTCCCCTCCCTCTTCCTTTCCACCACTACAGACCCTTTCCTCCCACCCCTTACCTCCCTCTAGCCCTAGAGGAAACACGACTCTGAGGGCTGCCGTCATATGTTTTCAACGTTTGTACAACAGCTGATAAATGTAATGTAAAAGGGGCTTTGTGTGTGGGGGGCAGAGGGGGTTGACTGTGATTGCTGGTAATAACTGACTAATAGAATAAAGCAATAACGTGCCGCCTCGGGGCGAGCACCGCCATTCTGACAATTCCATACTGCAGATTTATCACTGTGCCAAAATTTGCATTTCAGTCTGTTAGCTTTCACGTCCAATAGAGCGCCGTCTCGAGGTTCCAAAGAAGTCTTTTTACTTCAGGTTCCCTCCATCAAACCGCTCTATAAGTCTGGAAGCACCCCACGGAGAGAGGCATCTCTAAGTTGACAGGGAACAATAAGGATAGTGATTTGCAGCAGGGCTTTTGTAGACACTTCAGAAACAACAGACTATTAAAATACCATTCGACTCCAATGTGATGATGAAATTCAGCTTGGTAGATCCCTATGTATTAGTATGCATTATTATTGGGAATCTGCAAATATCTTGTTCGCAGATGGCTCTTACATTTCAATGCTTATAAAAGGTATAACATTTTCAGAGCATTGCTTTATTTTGATTTTGTGAAGCTGCAAGAGGGTTTGAAGACTTGTAATACCATAAGTAGGATAGTTTAGGATTCTAAAGTACAATTTAAGGTTGCACAGAGTAACCATTTAATAGTTAAAAGCAGACAGTATCTTACCGGCAGTAGATAACTTTCATCTTAGTTTATCATAAATCTAAATAAATTGGTCCGAGAGACTGAAGCTAATCTAATCAGACTTTTAATGTTTCAAAGTTACTCTATTATAGACCCTTGATCCTTATAACTGGTGACACTTGCATTGGACAGTTGAAACTAGAGATTATTTACGGAGGAAATGGAGGTAGGAAGTTTTGTGCAACAATTAATCTTCCTGAGTGAAAATGACAGAGAACAGAACATATAAAGCAATGCTAGTCAGGAACTATCTGAAATAAAAATGAAGAAACTAGTGTATAAAGTTGAAGGGAATGCTATTAGATAGATTTTAAAAAATACTTTACTCTCTGTACCTATTTCACATAGGAAAGTTAGCATAGCGTCTCCAACCTTTACTTCTCGTCTTCCTTATACTTATGAGGTTTTTCAAGAACATCCAAAGTGACCTATAGTAAAACTGTCAAATGTCAGCTGTTCTTTCACATTACATTTGTTTCAGTGATCGTAGTTTAAAGATTCAAAGAACATAGTTGGATATTTCTTTAAAATTTTAGTTGTTTTAAGATCACATAAGCCCTCTTTGGTCTTGGGTCCTATTAAAATTAAATGTGCTCTTCAGCCTCTACAGTAGCATCTGGATTTATACTAAGGAGAGGCACCAACAGAGTTAAAGAGGTAAAATATTAACTGCTTACTAGCAGTTAAAACAACCTCAATGACCACATCTCAAACAAGCCCATTTAAAAACTTGATTTAAACCTAATTTATCATTATAAACTTTCAGGTGCAATTCTAAAGGTAAATATGCTCTTTTCCCCTCTGGCTGACTTATTATTATCAAGTTTCCAAATCATACCTAGATCTTGTGAAGCTGAAAATAGAACAAATTAGTTTTCATTGCACCTTTGTAGTAATATTTTCCCTTTACCACATTTTATGTCATGTAAAGAACAGAAGAGACAGAGGGTATTTTTGACTGTAAGTTAAGTTACTCAGTCAGTTTTTTTGTTTTTCAATCCCAGTATTTCCTCAGCAGAGTCAATGAGTGAATGAATAAGCAAATGGTAGTCAGTGGATAATTTTGCCTATGTTCCAGAGGCCTATGATTAGAATATTAATTAGGCCCATTTATGACGGTCAGATAATAACAGTGTCAGTGGGTTGAATGGAGTCTGTGACCTGTAAAAGGCCTATTCACAATCTGCAGTCTGCTATAGTTCATTCTCTTGGCCACTGGCAGCAGACTTTTTCACACCCTTTATAAATGCTTCAATTGTCCTGCTCCTAAACACTGAGCAGGAAGTGCATTAAGAAATACAAAATATGCTAAAAAAAAAAGGCATCTTTTACTGTGAGACACACTTGAAACTCAACAGTTCACTTGAATCGAATCATGTGAATTGATTTCATTCATTTTTTTTTCCAACATTGTGGCCGGTTAATCTGTTCCCCTTACTAAAAAGCTAACTTGCTGTGTTTAATCAATTGCATGACACGGATCAAAAACATTACAGAGCAGGAAGGAAGTTAGCACACCCCCTGACTACGTTCGTTCGTTACTCTACATGAATTAGTGATGCATTCTGTAAAATTCTTCAAACCAATAAAACCGTGACAAAAATTTAATTTACTTGCTTTATTTGTCCCAGCAGCTTCCCTTATTGTAGTTTTGATTCACATCCAAAGCCAAGATGATTCAATTTAACCGTTTTAAACAGCACAATTTTCTCTAGTAAATGTGAGAACAGTACTCAATTTGTGTCTCCTAGGGGACAAATAAATGATGTCTCAAGTGGGATGTTTTCTTTAAGGATTTTGTTGTACATACATATTATTTTGTTTACTTGAACCAATGTTAGCACTTAGCGAACAAAGCTAGTAAAAACATGACAAGGTCACAGTGGCTAAAAGAGAAGGTTCGAGGTTCTGTGGGTTTATTGTGTGTATTATTCTTAAGTCTCTTGAGAAAAGGCAGGATAAGCTTATTTGCTTTTTTTCCAGGGACTCTGTAGAAACTTCCCGTGAAACGTGCAGGCCCAGCTATCTTAATGCTTCCAAAACAACAAATCAATCCTTACAGTCTTTAAATTTGCTTGTGCTTATGCTCTCAAATCGGTGTTTGAACATTTACCTCCAGGAATTTTCTAGTTTTTTTTACAAGAGAGCAGAAGTCTTGGCTCCATCAATAGCACCGAGTTCTTAGTTTTCTTTAGGAAGAAGAAATGGAGAAATGTTTAATTGCATTTTGGGATCGTTTAGCTTATGTTATGTGATTACATGTTCTATTTCAGTGGTTTGTTAATTCTAAAATCTAACTAATTAGATCTAGGTATAGCTATTAAAACTGAAATCTATGCTAATTTTAGCTAATTTATGATCAAACAAAGTGACCAATAACTTCTTGTTAGTTTATTCTTTTATCCTAATGGCTTCAATTGTTATTAGATTTCACACACATACATATATCATTTTTTTTCAATCATATAAAAATATATGCTATCTAATAAAAGGCGCAGGGATGTAAAAAACAAAATCTCACAGAGCCTCATACCTCATCTTTACAATTACCTCCCTGGAGAGAGTTCAGACCAAATCTACTCATCAAACGCCTCCCCAAAAAATGTGTATCTTTCTGACCTGAGTCAAAGAGGCATTTTGTCCCCTCATTTCAGAGGCACTTAGTGTTGTGTTAAAACCACTGGACTGGCAGACATGTGGCTAGTGGCAGTGCACCGCGGTGAACGAGTTAAATCAGCCCCACGTGAACTCAACCCTGTGTCGTCACAAAGGGGAAGAGGCCAAAGACGCACGCGATGAGAGTAGCCCAGCAGCGAACCGCCGTGGCAGCGCTAATGCTTGCCGGTTCCATAAAGGCTGGAGAAACTCCCATGTGCAGCCAATGAGAGTAAAGGACAGGAATACATCAGGGTGGAGAAGATGGGGCTTGAATGAATGGGAATTTATCCTGCAGAGATGTTTCAATTGCTGCCTCCGACAAGCTGCTTTACTGTCATCAATTCTGCCAATAGTGATGCCATTTACTGAGGAGGTGATGGGTCTGTTTACTCCTCCACTGTCAGAAAGAGCAACTGTGATCCTACTGTATGTGTGGTCAGCTCCCATTTTAACCGTACTACATAATGCTTATGATACACAGAACCTAATCCTGTTTTTTGTTCCACTACGTTTGTTATGTTGTCTTTAAATGTTTGTTTAACATGTTTTTTCTTCTTCAAATAAAATATACCTTTTTTAATCTTAGACCTACAAGACAGATACATAATACAGAATTGTTTTGTATAGTAATAACGAAAAATCACTTTGACCTCTGATGAAGTGTTTTCTGTTATCTTTGAAAGCTAATTTGTCTGTTTGTCAGTAAGAGTTACTAATGCCTTTGGGTTTAAAGGCAAAAAGAATCTATCAGGGGTCAGAAATTACCCACAAATTATTACAGCCCATTTTGGTGAAAAGTTAAAATCTTGAATATCATAAAATTTTTCATTAAATGAGGCACTTGCGTGGTTAATTATTTAAACAGTTTGACTCAGTGCCTCAAGTGTGGTTTGCGTCATAAAAATGAAGCTATGCAGACAAAACTGCTTGATGTTACTGCAGTCTACATTTATCCATCCCTCACTAAGCTAAGTGAGGGTTGGGTTTAGGTTTCAACTATCAAATTACTTCCTGATTAGATGAGAAACTGTTGGGATATTCAGACTGAGATAAATTTAAAGTACCTCTAACATCCATTCTTACCATATTTGAATTCACCATATAAAGGTGTAATGACATCTTGCTGAAGTAAATGGAGACAGACAAGAAACAATTGATTTCTATCTGGCTTTTAGTTGCTAACCGTGCTAACATAAGCCTTGTCTTCAAAGATTCTCGTCAGCACTAGAGAAGAAATACACATTTTCCACATTTAGTTATGTTACATTCTTATTCCAAATGAATTTCCATGCAATTCTATATGCAGAAATATCAAATTTTGACAATGTGGAAAACATTTATTTGAATATTTTGCTCATTGATCCAAAATAGAAAACAAAGAAATATTCACAGCCTTTGTTGATACACGTTAGTCAGCATTTACAGCATCAAGTTTTTGTGAGTGTGAATTGGAATATCTTTAGTCCGTTTCTCCCATTCTCCATCAGGTTGGATGGTCTGTGCAGCCGTTTCCTAGTCTCTCCAGAGATGTTCAGTCGGAATCAAGTCCGGACTTTAGCTCGGCTACTCCAGGACATCCACAGAGTAGTTCTGAAGCCACTTCTTTGATATCTTTGAGTCATTGTTTCTGCTGAAAAATGAACGGTCAAGAGGTCAAGAGCACTCTAGAGCAAGCTTCCATCCAGGATGTCTCTGTACACTGTTGGTTTCACCTTTTCCTCTATACTCTCTAGTCTGCCAGTTCCTGCTTACGCAAAACATCCCCAGAACATGATGCTGCCACTACCATGGGATGCCATCTCTGTAGGCATGATGGGGCTTCCTCCAAACATGGCGGCCAGTATTCACACCACAGAGTTCAAGCTTTGTCTTATCAGAGACAGGAGAATTGTGTGTCTCCTGGTCAGAGAGTCCTTCAGGTGCCTTGGGGTAACGTCCAAACGAGCTGCCATGTGTCTTTGATTAAGGAGTTGCTATAAAGCCTGAACAAATATTAATATTCACTATTATTACAATTACTATCATTAAATTGCACTTGATCATCTAATTCATGAAGATAAAATTTGTTGTTGTTAAAGATTAACATTTTTCACAAAATACCCATTTATCTCATATATCAGGCTAGAAGCTTGATTGATACCTTTGTTTCTTATAACTGATGGCTCAAAGTTCGTGAACGGCCCAATCAAAATTGCGGTTTTCTAATTTGTTAGATTAGATTTATTGTCCTCAACCAGGAGGCCGTACTGCATTAGCTAATTCTTTTGAAGTTATGATTCCTTCAAGCTGCGTGCCTGAATCTAATGAGTCTAGTGCGAGTCAGACCAGGAGCCACGTTGTTGTCCTGCATATAAAAAAAGCAGTTTGAACGGCCTGTCTGGGGTGTGACAGGAGCTGGACGTGTGATTTCTCCAACCAGCAGCCACCACCTGCTTTCCTTGTTCACGCTGTTTTTGGTGCCCTTTTTTAGGGCGCACGCAGAGTCTTAAAGAGTTTAGCTATGCCTTTGATGCTCTCTTTGATTTTTTTTTTTTTTTTTAGAATATGCAAGAGATCAATAAAGATCACAGACTTCAAAGATCTGGCACCCTTTCACCTTCTGCTGGTCACCATTTCTGAAGTGTTTCCAATCACATAGAGAGACTAGGCAAACTGGGATTGAGTGGAGGCTGACATCATGATCAATAAAAAGTAGGACAATCTGCACCGAAACTTGGTTGCATTTTGACATAAAACGTTTATTTTATGTAAATTAGTTGTTCTTCTGCCCACAAAAAACAAAGCATTGAGAGAAATCACTGAGTTGGATCATGGATTGCTTCCTTATGCATGGTTTACGGCATTTAAATTATTTTATAAGCCAATCTGAGAGTTCATAATTCCAGACTTGAGACACGCACACAAGAACACACTTCAAAGTGCTGAGATTAATGCACAATAATCTCCAAGAGCCACAGCGATTTAATAACTCACTCAGATGTCTCTAACATGTCACTCAAGTCTCAAATACTAAACATTTGATAATGCTTTTTTTGCTTCCTCATTTTCCTCCTTCAAATCTAACCTAAGTGGCAGTAAAGTTCAAAGAAGCAGACTGTAATGCATGTTATGGAAATAAACCCGGGACTGATTAGCCTTTAAATCTCTGACTGCCCCAACCCCCTCGAAAAATGGCTGTCACGATAAAATGACTATCCTTTACTTCCATTCTTCTCTCTTAATCCTCCTCAATTTATTAGAGGGGGGAGTGCCTCGGCACAACAATGCCAAAACTCATTTCCATGGGAGCCCACACGGCATGATGTCCACGAAGAGAGAGAACTGATTTCCTATGCAAAGGGTCCTTTTGAAAGAAACGGGGGGGGGAAGAGACAACTGATTCTTTTATTGCGAATGACTGCAGTGTTTTGTTTAGGAGGGCTAAGGGTAGTGTAGTCAGCAGGACTTCTACTCACACTTTAATGCAGCTGATGCAGGTGCAGCGCTAATTGCAGGTGTGCTATAGTGGCCAGTGTGCGCCTCTCTAAATCTTCATCACACATAGAGAAACATACACTTAGCCGCTTGGCTCGCCACAAAACCATACACCAGGTACAATTAGAGAAGGGGAACTAGCACCTTATTTCTACTGTGCCATTCTAGGTTTGCTAAAAAATTCTACCAGAAAGTACAAATTCCGATGCAGAAATCTTTATAGTGTAAAAGCTAAGCACAGGAAATGTACTTTAAAGCTGTTTGCGTGGCACTGTACAAGGCAGAGTACATGCATCGTGTGCTGAGACTATAGACCTCCATCTGGTCGTCCTGGTTCCCATTCCCGCTCTCAGGCCATTGGTGGCATGTCTTCCACCACTCCTTCACCAATTTCCTGTAAGTTTGCTTCTAAATATTGATACTCCTTTTCACATTTTTCAATCACCCTCCCACACCTTTGTTGCATATTCTGCATACACCATATTCACTTGCATTACCATGCAGATGACACCCAGCTATATCTCTCAACCAAACATAAGTCCATACTCTCATTTCTGTCCATTACCAATTATCTCCTTGAAATCAAACACTGACTCACCCTAAACTTTTTTTTAAATTAAATTACAATAAAACAAAACTCCCTTTAAAAGGCTCTAAGTCAATACTAAGTCAATTTCTCTATCTCAATAGCTCCTCTATCTCTCCCTTAAAAGTGTGGGTATCATCCTCAACAGCACCCTCTCCTTCGTCTCCCATGTCAATAATATTTTTTGGCCTGCCTACTTCTATCTTTATGATATTAATTACCTCCATCCTTCTCTCACTTCTCACTCTTGTTCACAGTCTGGTCACTTCAGTCTGGTCGAGGGATTACTGTACCGTAATTCCCTTCTTTTTAGTTCTCCACAGAAAACCCTCCATAAATTACAACTCATCCAAAATTCAGCACACGGACGCCTTCAATCAATGGCATCACATCTGCTCTGCAGCAGCTCCATTGACACCCTATTACACATAGTATCAACTACAAAATACTCCTTTTTTGACCTTCAAAGCTTATCCACAACCTCACCCCTCCGTATCTTTCTGACCTCCTTCACATTGCCACACCAGCCCACATCCTCAGATCTTCTTCTTCCATTCATCTCACTGCCCCCTCCCTGCCAGTCTTGTTACCATGGGGAGCAGGGCATTCAGTCGCTCTGCTTCCCAGTTCTGGAAATCACTCCCACGTGATCTCTGTGACACAGACTCATTACTACCTTTCAAATCCAAACTCAAAACTTACCTGTTTAAAATAGCCTATGGCCTCTGATCACAACTCTCTTTGGAATTCACGTTGGGACTTATTTTAGTTCTGTCTTTTAATATTGTGTCTCCTCTTATGTAATCTTGAGTTGAAAGAAAGGTGTCGATTATTACTATTTTCAGTTTGTGACAAGATATGTTGGGGACATTACAAACATAATACGAAGGTAAAGAAAACTGAACTTTTTTGAGTCTATGTACAAAACTGAGCATACCATCTCCACTCTGAATCACGGTTGTGGCAGGGTCATGCTGTGGGGGTGATTTTTCTCACTAAAAACAGAGAATCTGGGCAGAATATGGAAAAATGGTTGGAGTTAATGGGAATATGAATGAAGCTAAAATTAGGGTAATTCTACAATAGTATCCGTTAAATCTGGGCAAACATTTCATACCCCAAATTACTTGAAATTATAACCAGATCAAAAGACAATTCTGTTAACTATTGATTCATGAAGGCTGATTTCCATTGCATTTTTCTTTGTTAAAAATAATAGAAAACCATGAAACATCTTTATTCCATGTCACAATTATGATGGTTTATCATAGTAAATTTGATCAAGGTGTGTGTCTGTAATATATCTTACATGTAGACATAATTCATGGGGTCTGAATACTTATGTAAATCACTAAATCTGGTAAAAAAAAAAAAATATATATATATATATATAATAAAATTAAAAAAAATAAAATAAAAAAAATCTTTTTCCAGAAAGCTTTCATTCCTTTATGTCTCCTAAACAAGATTCTAGCCACTCAGTTTTCAGTTTTACTCTTTTCAACCTTTAATTTTTCCAGCACGCTGTCCTTCCCCCTTCTCTTACACCCTTTCTCCTTGTTTAATTATGCTCTTAAGAAAATGTGATGTGAGAAATACCAGAAAAATGAGAGCAAGAGGGGGAAAAAAGAACTTCTTAAATGAAACCTCTCTCTCCCTCTCTCTCCAAATCCCAAATGAGAGGAAATTACTCATCAAGTGATTATGAAACTGTTGGCATTATAGAAATCAGAGTGAAAGAATAGAGTCAGGAGGAAAGATGGGAGGGGACTGGCAATTTGTTCTCAATGGACAGCGGATGAAGAGGTGGCAAGTTAAAGTCTCCAATCTGAAGGGGCTCCTTGTAAAGCTAATTCCAGTTAATGGCAACGGAGCAAGCCTCCACCACCCCACAGTATCAGACGTCCTGACTTCCAGGTAATCAGACTGACATTAATGCAGGCTCCAAAAGAGACACCTCGTCATCAGGAATTTTCCTCATTGGCACCGAAAATGCCAGGCTACACACCTCTGACTGCGTGGCCCCCACATCTATTAACCTTATTGATTTGGAGCCCCGCTGAGCCCCTCCAGAGCTCCTGCCCCCCTGCTGCTGGACTGAAGTGGATCAATCCTGCGCCGGGGGCCACAACTCGATAACAACCCAGTGCTCAGACTACTGTTTACAACCTGAAATGAATACAGAGGTTCTTCTTTGTATATTCTCTACTCATCTGCTAAGTAGTGATGATGATGATAAAAGGTTTGCATGAGAGAAAAGTATGTCTATTTCTAGAAAATTAGAGAAACAAACTTAAGTGTATTTTTCTTTTTTTTTTTTTTTGCAAACATTAATCTGAAAAGTGCGGCATTAATTAGAGAAGCAGGCAACCGGCTCATGATAACTCTGGAGGAGCTGCAGAGACCTGTTGCTCAGGTGGCAGAATCTAGCAAATGGACACTAATTATTCAAAGACTACTCAATTCTGGCCCGTATGAACCAGTAGTGAAAAGAAAGTTGGAAAAAAGACCCTTTAGAGTTTGCAGGTTTTACACAAGATAAAACTTGAAGAAAATTTCTTTGTGCTAAAGTCTCAAATTCCAGTCTCCAAAGGGCATGTGTTCAGAAACTTTTCAAATGCCAATTCAGACTGGAGATGTCCAAAACTAACAAAACTAACAAAGATTGGCTTCAGATTATAAAGTTAGATGGTTATACAAAGTAATGTGGGTTACATAGCAATGTCAGTCATAGTTTTTAGAATTTTAATCAAACACAAATCGGAAATATTGTAAGTTTTGCCTAAATTTAAAATATATATATTGCATTGGTGTATTAAAAAAATCACAATAAATTATATTGAAATCTGTGGGTTTAGCTTTTCAGAATCGAGGAAAAAGTCTATGGAGTACAAGTACTTCTTGCAAGGCACAAAACTGCTGGGTTCAGTGATTTTATTTGAAAGCTGTTAATTTTATTGTCAAGGTGCCCTTGAAAGTAAATATTCCACATAAAACACTTGAGGCAATCAGCATACCCTGCCCCACAGTCATACATTGAAAGTTTAATCAATGCAAATTACACGCAACAAACTACTTAATATTTTCCTTAGCACATTCGAAACAACAGCCAGGGATGCTGATCAGTCTGTGACATACTATACACTGAACCCAGCGCTCCATAGGATCCTTTGTCACGTTCCTTCGGCTTCCACAAACAACATATGTACAGATCTGTGCTTCCATAATCAGCCGGCAGCACAGTGAGAATCTGCATGTCTCTGTTTAGCTTTCAGCGATTCACATGCGTTAGACCCAAGCCCCGCTCTGAAATGAGCCAAAGTCCTCTTTTTTGAAGTGGAACTTCAAGGGGGAAAAAGGCATCTGTAAAAACAATCCAGTGTGTCTTTAAACTTTGAGCACATTCTTGCTGACCAGCTGTAACAACTCCTGCAGCACAATAACACGGAGATACCACTGATACCCATTGTAGCGGCAAAGGACTATTTAAGTTCGACTTTACAGCCAACATCAAGACTGATGATGTTTAATTTTCTCAGCAGCGCTTCATCTTCTGCCCCCATCCATACAGCCCTGGCAGACAGTGCAGCGTGACAGACAAGGCAGCAGCTTTCACACGTTCTCCGCAAATGTAAATAGCTGCTAATGCTGCGCCATTTACCACGCCGAAGAGGGGAGAGGAAAGCGCTGTGTGGCAAGCGGTGCCGCTGAAACACTTGGTAAGCCACCGCGAGCTCCGCGTGATGGAGGCATAAGCATCAGTGTCGAGAAGGCTTGGTCTCATCTGCGACTCATCATCAGCCAGTGGATCCCAGCAGGAGGAAAAATGTACACCCAGGGCAAATCTGTAAACACCAATTTAATCTGCATGGAGAAAGTTGCTGTCATCAGCTGTGACAGCAGAAAGCTTCTGGGCCACATCAGCGCGCAAAGAGTCACTCTTCTTCCCCCAAATATCTCTGTCAAACACTGACATTAAGCCATTATGGACGTCAAAAGCTGCCATTGAGATGTTCTTTTTCCTCTCTGCCAGTCAGAGCTGCAGAGTGGATTTTGCAGGGTCACAGTGGAAACGGCGTAGATGCCCTGCGGTTCCTTCTTTACACTGATTGCTGACAAATTGCTTTTGGCCTTTGGAGTTTGAATCAGAACATTTAACTTTAATCACCATAAAATTATTCATCTCTCACAAGAGTTTAATTTAAGGTTTTTCATAAAAAAAAAAAATAATAAAAAAAATAAAAAAATGGTCAGATTTTGTTGTAATTAATTTAGGGTCACACTGGAGCTTAACAAGATTTTCCTCGGATTTCTGGCTTTAAAACCGAGTGTAGCTGCAGTGGCCATGTTCTTTCTTGGCAGGAGCAGAGCCAGACTAAAGCAAAGTCAACACCACAGACGATGAACAGTTAACAATAATGAGAATTACTAGCGGTCCCGCCCACATTTTTTATACCCTAACATCCTGATTTCATGGGTGACACTTAGGGACCCCCCAGGCTCTCTAATGGGCGCTTGGGGATCCACGTAGTAGTCATAGCCAACGCATTTATTTCCACTCAGACAGATAGAAGTGTAGTAGATCAGAGGAAGCTACAGAGCTTTGCTGCTTTAGGACTTGGATCAGTTGCCATAGGTGATAGAACAATGAATTTTGCTATCTGAAAGTAAATCCTGAAGAATGACATTGAGTCATAAGTTTGGGATCTTAAGTTAAAACACACTTGCGTTATTGTGGAGGAAAAATAATCCAAAGCAATCATCAGGTCCATCTCTGAACAGCTTAAAAAAAAAATCATTGACCTGTTAATGCTAGTCTTACTTGGTGGCAATGGTTGCACAATCAATTATTAGGCGTAGGAGGTAAATATTTTTTCACATAGTAACAGGTGGGTTTGATCTTTATGAGTGAAATCATTATTTGAACTTTTATTGTACATTATGTGAGAATGATTCAAAAATTAGGTTATCAGTCTGAAACATTCGAATGTTTCAGATTGTTAAACAAAAGAAGAGACCTTTAATAAAGAAGACTTTGCTTTTTTCATGAACAGGAAATCAGTTGTGCAAATAATTGAAGGTATTTTCAGTGAAACAGATATCTACGTTCAATCACAGAACACTTTAATAATAATCATTTCCTTCATCTCCTTTCAGAGAGATGAATTCTTGGTCTTACTGTCATCGTCCCTCCCCGGAATTTCACTGTTCACATTATACTGGCACCGGTGGAAA
Source organism: Poecilia reticulata (assembly GCF_904066995.2). Lineage (NCBI taxonomy): Eukaryota > Metazoa > Chordata > Actinopteri > Cyprinodontiformes > Poeciliidae > Poecilia > Poecilia reticulata. The sequence goes on from NC_088849.1 coordinate 16,558,823, forward strand.
CTGATGTCAACGGACTGGTGGCCTAGCATCCACGGTCTGTGATGTGTCAATCCCATTCGGGGTCACCGTGTTTGCAATGGAAGAGGGCTTACACGGTTCAGCTGGCTTGGGCCACAGAGACAGGAAGGGGACAGACCGAGCAGGCTATCACACCACCCCCCTGGGGCGGCTTCTGACAGACTAGAAACATCAGGACAGATTTGGGAAGGCAACGCCGACAGGGGGGGAGCGAGGGTGGGGCCGGCAAGTGAGGGAGCAACCCTGTAGCAGGGCAGCTTCACAGAATTCATTACTCACAGCTAATTTACAAATGGGGAGAAAGACCTGGCTGCAGATCTCCTGCTGTTGTTCTCATGACCCCGCCATGCAACTGTTTCATCCCAACCCAAGTAAAGCTTTTGAAAATTGAACACAAGTTAATGGACTTGAATGGGGATTTTGTTACAGTTACTTTTATTTTAGTTATTTTATTGAGAATGTATGTTATTGACCTATGTTGGTGCACAATTTAGAGCTGAAAGAAAATAATAGTTCCCTATTTTTTTTTTTTTTTACCAGGAAAAGTCTGAAAATGGTGTCTTGACCATTTCCTGACCCAATGCAACCAAAGGATTCGGAGCCACCAAAGTGGCTCTGAATCTGAATAATTATCTTGTTTGTTACCAACAAGTAACAAGCTGTATTTAATCAAAAATACAGTTGATCTCGAAGTCTGTTAGAGAGCAGCAATGGATAAAAAGCATCCTGAAGACCAACTATGGTTAGGTTACATATCAGTACTGAAATAGGAGGGGTCTCCCATGGTAGTCTGTGCCGTGTGTGAAAGGTGTGTATAGACAGGTGCAACCACGTGACCATGCGTCGACTGAAACTACAATGGAATGGTTTAGATCAAAGCTCATTCAGTGGTTAGAACAGTCCTATCAAAGTAAAAGACATAAAATCAATTGAAAACTGCAGTTCACTGAGTCTCTCCACCACATTCGAGTAATCACTATTTTTCAAAGAAGAATGGGTAAACAGTTTAGACTCTTGATGTGCAAATCCGATAAAGATATGTCCTAAAAGACTTGCAGTCATAACTGAAGTGGAAGATAGTGAATCAAGAGGATCAATCCAGATGCACTCCGCACATTTCAGATATTTATCGCGTCCCTTTCTTTCCACTTCACAATTATGCTCTACTTTGGGTTGATTTATCACATAAAATCCCAATAAAACACAATGACCCGGCGTTGTACTCTGGTTCAGGGGTTATGAATACTTTAGCAAGGTGCTGCATCTGCAAACCTGTATGCGCTGGAATAGGATGTGTGAATAGACTGCCTTTATAGGGCCTGGTCTTACCATAAATGTTCATTTAGAGTAGGTGATTTGATTTACTTTACACTGCATATATTTTCTATCTAATGAAATTTTATTCCTGCAGGTCCCTGATTCACTTTAAAGATGCTAGATGTTAGGGAATGTCTACAGGAGAGCCACACATTTTATCACCCCCGCTGCTTTTAACCCATTTACTTCACATCATCAAGCCATGTCCAGGGACCGCGGCACGGGAGAGGTTTGTACGTAGTGCTGGGATAAAATAATTAGATGACTCCTTCAATTGTCTTGTCACCTCCTTTAACCGAGACATTCGCAGCCGCTAATTGAATGAAGTGAATTCAGGCAAATTCTGGCGACTCGTAAATCTTCCATAAACGTTATTTGCTGGGAGGGGGGAGAGAAGAGGGAGGTGCTGAATCGCATGCTGTTAAATTCCTTAGGCCTGCTGCTGTCGATTAAAAGGACAGTCAGCTGGACACCCCTGTCCTACTGTGTAATGGTCAGTGGCCAAAGCGGCAACCCCTGCTGCTTTGAGTAAATTAACACTGGCCAGCGCATTGTCGTGTTTTTAAATCGCTATACAAATATATGGACAACAGCCTCAGGAGGCCGAGCGTCAAGAAAAAGACCTTGTTTGTCAACTCATCACGTATCCAAACAACAGCTATGATGCTTTGTTTACGTTGAAGATTTTGCTGAGCAGTGGCTCGTGAATGCTAAAGTGAAGATTTGACAACATGGAGGGCGAGCAGTATGAAGTATTTGCTTCGGTTCTTTTGTTTCAAGAGCATAAAAGCATGTATTTACAGGGCCTACATTCAGTAGAAACCTAAAATTAAACTAAGATGACCCTAATAGACTTAGCATGTGCTGTAACTTACAAAGAAATTGAATTACATGGGGATAGCGCATAATTAGATACCATTTAAGAAAAAAAAAAAAAAAAAGGAGATAGTCTAATTATTGGTGAAGCAGCTTAAGATGCTTTACTCCTTAATTGAAGTACATCACAAATGCAGTGTGAATCTGTTCTGGCATGTTCAAACCAAATCTAAATCTTAATTAAATTTTGCGCAAAAAAAGAAAGGAAGAAAGTGTTAGAAAGGAGCCTTAATCCATTTAAAGGAGGACAGCGAAGGGCTATTAGTGGGTGTTAATTCGTTAATCAGAACTTTCTGAGGGTATCCTTTTCTATATTGAAGGCTGCTCTATATTTGAACCACACAGCAGGAGGTTTATACAAACAGCCTCCAGCCATTGTGGGTGAAGGTGATGGGCCAAATTAGAAAAAGGCTTCAAGTGAAGTCAGAACAGGGTGTAATATTATCTTTTTATTCACGTGTTTCACTCCATCTTCCATCATGTTGTCCTATTATGCCACTCTGTTGATATTTCCTATTGAAATGGGATCATCCTCAACAAGTACCCCAGACAGGTAAGAAATGAGTGGGCATGATAATAAAGGCACCATGGGGGTCAGATTCCCACGTAAAGCCTCGTTAATGTCAACATAATGGGCAGAGGACAACGCCGTAACCACTAGCCGCAGCTTCAAAGAAGGTGCAAGTTGGCGAAAGAAAAGGAGCTCAGAAGACGAGGCCGTCCCCCTAATGGAAACATCATCCGTCTTCGTGACGCAGCGTGGGCCTCTTCTCTGCCTCAAAGCTTCGAACTGCAGCACAAATACATGCACAAAAATGTACAACAAAGCCAATTGCTTTTAAGCCAGTCGTTGACTTGTCGAGTTCTAATACAGCTGCTGGAGAAGCGGTGCGCCATTCATGGCGCTTTGCTGCCAAAAGAGAAAACTTGAGGACACACCCTTGACAAAATCCTCTTTTCAGACATAATCCACCTAGCGCTATTTTACTTGAGGACTGGAGTGTGTAACATGTGATCTTATCCCAAAAAGCTATTCAGATCTATGTAGTGCCGACTTGATTATGTTCCTGGTTACACAGAGGAACCTTTCACTCCCTTAGTGGCTTCCCATCACACCTGGGATAATAAAGAGGATTTAAACAGGTCTGAATAGGTTAACCAGGTGTTGAAACAAATAATGGTTTAAAATTGTAATTAACATGGCTTGAATAGAGCATTGCTCTCGGTAAAGGTCTCCTCTGTTGAATGACTTTGGTATGCAAGGAAACACAAGACTGAAAGGGCCCAGTCTTTGTCACTGAAGAGAATAAGGAACTAATGGGGAATTAAGACCTTTAGAGGCTTGTGTGCTTCTGTTATTTGGTTTCTCCCCCTTTTCTTCAAGGATGTAATGCCACAGTTCATAGGCCTGCCCACTTTTCCTAAATGTTTAACTTGTGCCAATGTGCTATGGTAAAATGTAACCTCAATGAAACCCAGAAAATTACTAGAAAGCTGATTTATTTTTTTTAAATCGATCAGCAAGCAGATCAATAAATGTTTATGTTGCTTTTATTTAAGGTACTTGAAAGTATTATTGTATTATTGTCTTATCATTCACAGGAGACCATTAATAAATATATATGTATTTTCAGCTGAACACCATCTGTGCTGAAACAAATAACTAAAACAATACAACGTTTTAATGATTATCCTTTGTTGCTAATTTTGAAATAAAATAAAAAAATCTATGTAACTTCTAAATGTAATTACAAATGTGTCATTTTTAAGCATGTTTGTGACAGGAGGCTATGACACTATTTTGTTTTTATGTTTGCTCTTAAGAAGTTTAGTGCAGCTTTTTGGAAGATGTTCAGTTTTATTCATTAGCATGACGCTGATGTAACTTTATAAAAGTTGATGACTTAGTGGGTAATTCTTCACCCACCAACTAGTAAGAATCCAAGCATTGATACTTGGAGTCTTGCTGCTCAACTAGGTGCAACAGCTCCTCGAGTCAGAAAACAATTTTTCAAGGAAACACTTTTGTGGAAATCAGTGTTTCCCACAATGCTGCGATGCCTGTGAACCATAACAGAAAATGCTTGACAGACGCACCTAGAGCTGACTCGTCTTGCTTTCCTGTCGCCATGGAAACACCATTTTGTTGATTGTGTAACACCAACATTAGAATCATACATAGGTCCCACTGCCAAATAAATAAATTTAGCATTTTTGAAAAGGTGTTGCATTCCTCATGTCTTGACACCCCTGAGCAGATGTACCTATACTATTAGAATTGCTGCTTTAAGCATGACAAATGTGGTCATACCCTGCTATTATAACTACTATGTGTAAAATTGTATTTTAGAATTCTAAAGCTTTAGCATTTAAATGCCTCTTTCCTCCTAATTTAGCATTTTGCTTAGAAGCCTCAGCGGTTATAACATGTTGTTTGTGTAGCTGATGGGGACACTGAAGCGGTTCAAAACAAGCGAAATATGTAGAGTCAGACTTTTTTTAGAAGGTTATTTGCAGCTGCTTCTAAAAACGAAGTCGTTGTATGTGTGCATGTCCTTATGGCATTAATTTGGGCAAGTTGCCTCTTTGTCAAAGTCAAATTTTCTGCCACTTTCAGTGGCAAGTAAGCCACAGTCCCAGGGTCACATTCTGCAAAGTTTCCAAACATCAGCCGCAGAACTTCCACATGGTTCTTCAATTCCTCTGAGTGTTTTGAAGCCCCCCACAGAGAGGGTCCCAATCTCGACGCATCAAGCAATGAACAGAGAAAAAAGGCTGATTGCAAGTGATTGACAGGCCATGCGGTTACCACAGTAACTCCTTTTTGGCTTTCCTTGGAAGTCCAATTTATCATCAGAATTAGATGACTCTAAAAGGGCCTATTATCATAAGGGTGCACATGTGAGTGGCGCAATCGACTACCTGTGAATCGATCAGACCGTCTGACTCAGGCACTCTTTGTGTGTAAAAATAAGGCCCAAGTGTGAAGAGATTAGTGAATTTCCAGAGGTCACATATTTTACTAAGGTTTGCATTATATTGCAGTGTTGTTTTCTTAGGTTATTTTTATCGTGATGAACATGCATTGCCTGTGATGGTTTTGTCACAGCACTGCACTGGAGACAAAACTAAAAAGCCTCTATAAGTTCTTCAGAAAATCCAGCACTTATAAAGGTTTCCTCCTTTAACAGTTACAGGGAAATAAAAAAGCAAAGACACGGGAACTAGAGACTAATCTGAAATTAATCAGTGTGTCTGCAAAAGTATTTAAATTACATAACACTCATGTACTTAAACAGCCCTTGACAAAATACTTTTGAATGACCATTGTCTGTGCCACAAATTTATGTATCCTCAACTTTGCCATAAGAAAATTTTCCCAGGATGTTTTGGAGTTGTGATGCCACTGTTTGAGACACTACTCATGCATATTACCTACGGCATTTACTACATTAATAATTAAAATAAAAAAAGCTTGGACCAACAAATGAACAAAACTTTTGATCATTTTCTTTAGCACACACTCTTAGATTTGTAATTTTGCAGACATGTTGGCCTGAAAAGCTGCATTACACACTAAACAGATACACACACATGCAAAATATGCCTTCATTAATGGCAAACACTCTTCCAAAACAAAATCTGCTTTATTACCAAAGTGGAAGTTTTCATCCAGCAAGAGGAAAAAAAACAGCTATTTCACCCCTGCAGAGGAATGAAGGATGGGCAAATATACCCAAAAACCATCATTTCACCATCTTGCTCACTGTCTTTTTTTTTTTTCACTAAACACAAATATGCATACATGCACACGCAAACACACACACACAAACAGGATACCAAATGGTGTTTTCGCTAAGTGCTGATACTCTGTATAAAAAAGGTCATCAAGGCAATGATGAGGGAATGTTGTCCTCATCTATTCCTGGGTGGCCCAATTTAAACTGTTGGCATAAACTTGTGGTTGCACAGAAACACTTTCTGTAGACTTTAGTGTGACACATGTGAGTGTTGATGAATATATTTATAGAGACCTGCTAATTAATAATAGCTTACACGACAAAACTATAGAGCTTTTCTGTGGATATTTGTATGCGTGTGTGTGTGTGTGTGTGTGTGAGTGTGTTTTCATGGTCAGGATGGCGGCCAAAGCAAGCGTCAGCATCAACATGAGCGTCAGAGCTGTGCAGCGTCAGTGTGTCACAGTCAGCGGGGGCCGCGGCACCCATGCAGGCTTCCCATCAGCACACGAATGGAGCTGAGTTGGCCAGACAGCGCCGTGGCACACTCCAAACTTAGTGTAATTAAAGTTGAGAAAGGTTAAATCTTGACACTGAGACGAGTCGAAGGGTTCTTTCTCTCAGGCAAGAGGAAATATAGGGTACCTCGTCAAAGCAGTTAACCGGTGAAGCCCTCGACCCTCTTGGAGAGCAAGGGAGACACGGTGGATACGAAGACGCACATCCACTATCATGATTAGGTGTTAGGTCTTGAGAGGAGGGGACAATTGCATGAGCACGTAATTAAATCGGCCAACCTTTTGTGGCACTACGCCGGTTCAGACCCATGCAGGAACACCCATCCGGAAGAGGGAGTCTGTAATAGTCTGTGATGCGTGTCCAGGAGAAATTTGTAGATATGCTGAGGATTTAATCTTCAGAATAAACACAACGAGATGTAACGTCAACTCCAGACTTGCACAGAACGTAACGCTCTGAGAATGTCACAGAATGGTTCGTCAGCATTTGTAAGGAGCGGAGCTTTGCTGCTGAACACAAACTATTTGGTGCTGGTCTTTTCTGCTTTGTTGTTGACTAAAATTTGGGTTACTTATGAAGCTGTGTATCCTCAAATGACTGTCTGAAAAGGAGTTTGAGTTTTGTAACGGAAGACAAATTGTTTTTATAGCCCAACTAATTAAATATTGCCTGATAATTATATGAAAACAGATTTGGTTGCAGCCAGGTCATATATAACCCATGCAGAGTGCATACACCAATTCAAGTTTTTATTTTAATTTTTTATTTATGAAGTATTTCTATTTTGAATTGAAATGTTAATTGTAAAATTGTTTTCACTTTGGTACTAGTTTTGCATTGACTTTTTTGATGAGTTGTAGTTTAAACAAAATTGGTGCACATTTTTGTCAAATAAAACTCAAACGTCAGTATCATTACCAATTACACGTGGCTGAAGTACATAACATAACATAACATTAGCAAGTACAACCAATCAATAGCACGGACTAAAATTTGTTTCTACTTTTAAAGTAAATGTTTTTTTTTTCTGTTTTAATGTAAAACCTTTGTGGTTTTTGTCCCACAGTCCATCTAGAAAATATTCACAAAGCTTTGCTATGTTACAGCCTTGATTCAAATCGTATTAAATTTGGCCACAAATACCCCACAATGACAACGTGGAAAAAGTCAAAGCGGAACACACGACCCTACACATTTATTGAGTTTTTCCTCTTTCCACAAGTGCATATTTAGGCACACGTAGCTCATGTTTGTTATTTCATGGTTGTTCACACTCAGATGCAGATGTAAGAGAAACAATTGGCACTTAACAGATAGGGGTCCACTTGCTTTCAGCTTGAAGAGATGGAACACATGTCCCGGCCTTTGTGGATGTCAGGAGCCCATACAGGAAGCCCACTGTGTTTTGTGGATGTGTCATTTGCACCCTTTCCCCTCTTACTTCGGTGAAAACCGCTCTCTGTAAATGATAGTCCCTTTTGTCTGTCATCAAAAGGACTCCTTTTACTCTCCGCCTTTCTCCAGTGGGTCTTGGCAGCTGTCATGCAAAACCACTGAATATCATTAGAAAATTAATTCAAGCAATCTATAAGTAATTACATTTTTTTTCCCCCTCGGATTTCCTTTTTTGCTGACCCCCTCTTTGATGATAATTATCGCTCCTAGCAACAATCTACTGTATGCCCCTCTGAAAAACAAAATAAAACAGCAGACACGTCGAACCATTTGTAGAGGAAGCAGGGATGCTTAATAGAAACATCATTAAAATCACACATTGATTATGCAAACGCTGATGGAGTTAGTTATGTCTGTCCAAACGTCTGCATTACAAATGCCTCACTTGATTAGGTGTCAAATTTGATTACAGATGGATTATATATTTAACAGCTGTAGGTAGACCACATCCCTGTGCTTCCCTTTTATGTTTTCTGGTCAGTCATTAACATATGATTTGCACGCATTTAGCGTGCGAGTACAAATTGTGCATGTGCATAGCAGAATGCTAGATTGCTAAATAGAATAAGGTATGTTTTGTTACCATTAGCATGCTTTTTATTTAAATGTAAAATGACAAGAGGATTCATGTCGGGTTTACACAACATCAGAGCTATGAAAAAAAAAAATTGCGACAAATGTTAGCGGATATGTGTTTTTTCTTTTTTGTCCAAAAAGCCTCTCTCTTTTCAAAAAGAGGAAAAAAAGCTTACTGTTAAATCCAGCACACACACACACGCACACACACACACTGAGCTCCAGCAGATATGAACCTGCAATATGCTAACTCACACCTTTAAAAACCAAGAGGTAATGGGGACTTCTTTTTGATGTCCTATCCGTTAACTTTCCAGTCTGCCGTTTTTAATCCAGCAAGATTTAAAAGAGAAAGAAAGTCCTCTGTTCAGACATTTGCACTTTTGCAATATAAAGCTCCTAATCTCTGATTCCCGACTGCAGAAAATCCTATTAAGATCACCTTCAGTTTAACACAGACATTGTTATGAAATGCAAATATGCTGCTTCACTGGTACACTTTTAATTGAGGGTAAAGTGCACTGTATGCAAAACCATTAGAGTAATTTTGAGAATGTCTGTCAAGAGGAACCTCCAAACCACAGATTCTCACTTGGGGGCTCCCTCAGGGCTGAGCCATGGGTGGGGGGGGCACGGGCGTTCAGTGGGGTATCATCGGGTGTCTTGCAAAAGGTGTCAGCTTGGGAGGATTTGACTGATTAGGTAATATTCCTGCGTGTTCCCATGTAAGCAACATTCTAAGAGCTCATTTCTTGGCGCCTATCTCCCTGTAATTCCTGTCCTCGCCGTCAGTCTCTCTTGGCAACTTTCATCCCTTAACATGGCGACTCGGTGCTTTAAGGGCGCCTTGCCTGTGACAACAACCTTGACAGCGGTGGCAGGCGTCAGCTTCTTGTCGCAAAGCCACTTACCCAAGAGGGCGCCCCCCTGGTGTATATGGTGACGCTTAAATTGCCCTGCCGTCCAACACGGCAACCACACGGCAACGTGGGGAAAGAGTGTTTGGGCAGAGGTCTGCCTCCATTCATCATCATAACCTCCCGTCCCCCCCTGAAATGACCTTGTAAATGCATCCAACTCATCGACTAATGAGAGGTTGCTAACCTGTTGTTAGCGACTGCAGTGTCAGTCTCCAGGAGTTAAAAGGGAAAATAAGTTGTTTCCGAAGTGACTTGGTAATATTTCAATGAATGCTCTAACTAAGAATCTATTAGAATGAGATAAACTAAGTTGGAAGTTGATGAGCTAAAATGCAACAAATCCATTTAGTCTGTCCCCGTGCTACAGATTCTAGTGTTTTACATCACATTAGTACTTGTACTTCTTGATCATTTCAGATTTTGTCCCATTTAATCACAAACATTGATGTTGTAGACCAACTCAAAGTATGGCATAACTGCGAAGACCACAGAGCTTGATACACGGTATTTAAATAATATTTTGCCAATAAAAATTTGAAAAGTGTGATCAGCACCCCTTTGTGTTGGACTATGTCTTAGTAAGCCTTCTAATTATTTTTTAGCTCCCCAAATACGATGCTGGCAGCTCAATAAATCTGATTAACACACCACTAATAGTTGTCCTTTCAACAGATTCCTCCACCTGAGCTGTGCAACTCTTCCAGAGTTTCCATGGGCATCTTAGCTACTTGTTTGAATGATGGTCCTCTTGCTGTCTTATTATTAGTGACCTTGGATGGCAGGCTTTTATTTTTCAGCATGCATTTCTATTAAGATTGAATAACACATGGGAACCAGTTAGATGACTTCTGAATGCACTGTTTGTTTGTTTTTTATTAAAGGCATGAGTAACAGGTGACTGAATACAAATGCACACCATGCGTTCTATTTGTTTAGACATTTTAACACCATTTCCCTACCAACTCATAGACATGCTCTATCTGGTGTTGGTCTGTGCAAAACCTCACTGTTATGAATCCTTTTGCATGGTGCCATATAGGTTTGGCCGTTGAAAGCAGCTAAAGATCATACTGGAACAGAGTCAAGAACTAACAAAACCTAATGTAACCCTGAAAATATACATGACATCAGAACATGAAAGAGCATGTCAGTTCACTTTGAAAGCCTCAGAGGACATCTGACAGCCTTCTGATCCACAGAAGCCTCCAAGCAAAGGGCTCTGAGCTTCTCGGGATAAATGTGAACTAGAAGATCAAATGTGTCGCTTGCTTGAATCCTTCACATTTAACTTTGCAGGACATGTTGCGTCTTATAATCATGAAACGTTTAAGAACATGCGCCCTGTGAATTACTGTCGATTTCTAGTGTGTACACTGTACGATTCTATGATTCATATAACTGTAATTGAGCATTAATTAGATTGGTAGATTATCTTTTTGTACGGTCTGAGAACTGGCTTGAGCTGACAAGTAAAGCTCTTGACTGCTGACAATAATATTATGGGAAATGGGAGACTTTTTTTGTGAAAATACATTAGCGCCTTAATGAGAATAGATGAGCCTTTATTTCTCCCATTTCGGATTCATCGATTCAAGAGACACTAGACCCTATTTTTTTTTTCAGAACACTTTCAAATAATTGTGTCCTGATAGCAACAGGAAGGTGGTCAGTCATCTGTTTTAAAGATAAACGCGTGATCAAAGGGCATAACAAAACATGTAAGGGGTTCACCCCCCCTCCCTCCTCCTCATCTTCTTCCTCGTCCTCTTCCATTTCTTCTTCTTTTTCCTTTTTTTCTTATAGGAGAGTTTAAAGAATGTGGAACGGTTTCCAGGGGATACAAATGAAAAGGTTTCGGAAATGTGGGGAGGAATTGAGCTGAAGGGGCAGCTTCTGGGAGAAATTCCCCTGTAACTCTAGGAGACATGTGAGGAATTACCAGGCCTCTTCTTGTCAGACAAAGGAAATGGAAATATTAGCAATATCCATTTAAGGTTCAACTTTGTCATTCTTTTAATGAACTGTGTTTATTAATGGAAAACAGAGCAACATATTGACCCCTCTTCCTAACCTCTAACCCTTACTGGTTGGTTGCTATGAAATCACAAATGCTTTTGCTGGCATTTTCCATTTAAAGAAAAATTAAAGTTCTTAACCATAGTCTCAAGAAACAAGTACTTTAATATCTCATTCAAAATGTCTATGTCTGACTTAGCTAATGGGAGACTGCAAAAAAAAGAGGGAAGTACCTTATAGAGATGAGTGCCGCACTTTTAGTGTGCTTTATAAATGCTAATAATAAAGTTAATAAATGTGCAGTAATTTTACATTAGCTTCTCTGTGTCTTTTAATTGTTTAAATTGGACAAATGCTTCATTTAGCTGTTGAAGCGTCTGCATTTTATAATTAAATCAGCAAGCTCTTTATTGATAAAGGATTTTTTGTGCTTAAGCCTAACTTTTCTTGTCCATAAATCAAAGTTAAAGCAAGGAACTCTTAAACTCGGAGCATTTACACACATTAAACAGCCTTAAATGCTTCAAACTGGAAGATTTTCATGTTGTAAGCCAACGGCCTCGCTTCTTAGGCTGGAGTTCTGGTTACAACCTTTTCAAAGCCAGATTCTGTCTTAAAGCTCTTATACATCCAACCGATGTCAAGAACATGCAGCAACAAAAGGACCCCTACTGGGTCTACTCTCGTCACCACCATCTAGGAAAAAAAAAAAAACACTTTAAAATACATCAGGGTCACATTCAGCATACACCTTCACTGTACAATCTATACTTGTACAAAACGACACAACGCTGCATTGCACATACCAGGAAAAAAAAAAAAAAAGTTCAGTTCTTTGAAATCCAGTAGAGCTGATTAAGATGTCTTTTCTAAGCATAATTCTTGCTTTTCTGTGTTAAATAGAGTAATGACATTAAGCAATACGTTTTTAGTTTTGCATTTCTGTGTAGCTTCAGCAATATCCGGGTTATCATATAATGAGAACCTCAATAAGCATAGGCTCTGGAAGATTCCGAAAGCCAATTATTGGCTCAGTGTGTGAGGCCTGTCGGAGACATCCGACTAAAGTAGGAGTGATGGAAGATCTCTTGTATGAAGAGTTTCACTCATGCTTCTTCAGACTGCTTACCTCTTGACCCGCTTCCACACAAAAGGATTAAAGAGGGCAGAGACGCTTGCAAAACGCATGCCAGCCACACTTTGCCTCGGCTAGGGCGTCTTTTACAGTCACGCACTCACACTCACACACATACCCAGGGATCTTTTGACAACAGCATCGATAAAGCCTGATTATTACAAAACAGCTGACTGCCAGTTTGTTTGGCAGTGCATATGGTGGTCATCTTAGAAAACACAAAGCTTAATTTCTGTCATTTTGACACCAGGTTGTATTTGGTATGTATATAAACGGATAGTAACTGTCAGAGTACAAGGCTCTTCTTATTGGTGTGTTGATCATTCTTACCCGACTGCCCTCATTAAATCTGACAAGTCATGCAGTGATTAAAAATTGGAATGCTGCAACAACAGCGCGAGCATTAGGATCAGTGACTGCCTTAACTTCCAATGACAAGGAAAGCCTGGCCAACGACTCCTCTCCAGTCAGTAGGAAATCTTCAGCCTGGCTGCCTTTAGCCAATTCAAAGCGACAGCGCCTGAAAGTGTAAGAGAGACTGCGATCAAGCAAGGGCTCCGAAGGGCGGGGGTCGGATTTTCCACCCATTGCTTCTATTATTATCTTGGCTTAATCAGCTACAACACAAAGGTGAAGAGGTTGTGCACAAACAAGACTGCTGCAAAGCTACAATTTTAAGCATTTGTAATGAATACAGTACAAAGTTATAAATACAGTACAAATGGCTACTCCAGATGCTGTTTGTGCAGTGTGCACTGCAACGAATATTCAGAGAGACAGTCATGAGGATGCTGAGCCAGGTTCAGTGTGCAGTTGCTTCGTCGCGTGAGAAAACATGGCATCGAGAGAAAAGGAAAGATCTGTTTGAATGATCACTGTCCAAAAATGACAAAAAAAAAAGGATCTAATTAATCATTCCTGAGGCCAACTTCCCGATTTATATGTGCTGAGATTTCAAGGGAAGACAAACGTGCACTTTAGATTCGCAGAATGTCAACTAGCCAAACGCAAAATGACGACCAAAAAAAACAAAAACTTTACAGACGTGGAACAAATAAATAAGTGTTATACCAAGTGCTGATATAAACCATTCAAATCTGACGTTTAGACAAAACATTGACAGACAAACGTTTCAGTGTCATGTGTTCTTTTGTGGTTTGTGGGTAAAGGTGATGGATTGTTGGGTAAGAGCCAGCGGATCGCAGCGTCCCCACCCATATGCTCATGATGGCAGGAATAGACGGGGTGAAAACACAACACTAGCCAGCCAGGCTTTGGCCTGCCACCAGACCCTGTCATCATCATCACCTGCTGGGAGAAGGCGGCATTTAGAGGGAATGGGAGTGTTTGTGTAGCTGCTTTGGAACAACACAGGTTAAAAACTTTGCATATCAGCAAATGTACTAACAAAGATTAAGCCTGACAAAATCCAGAAATACCAATCCGGTTGTGACGAATCCTGGAATTATTTTATTTTTTCTTCCTGATAACACACTGGAATAAAAGTAGAAATGAATCAAATGTTTGAGACGTAATGGTGCTAGAACTGATTCTAGCACATAATGTAGTGCACCGTGTTTACTTTCCCAAAGATTACTCATTTTCCAAATACTTTCTTCCTACACAGGCTGGTAGCTGGGAATTTACAGTGCTGGGAGACATTTTTACGTCCTTATTCCTCTGTGTCAATGTTTTTAATTATACTTTGGCATGGCTTAAGATCTCATTAAATTTGAGAGTATCATTTGGATGCTTGAAAGACAGCTTAGTGTCACTCATTGCTATGATGATGGAAATATTTAATCCCATGCTTCTTTCTAATCCTGCAATGCTAAATTCATTTTTCAAACCTGCAAATAAATGACAGAAGAAATGCGTAATAGCAGATGTCACAGGACTTACAGACAAGTCGGAATATAGTCTTATTTCACAAGTGTCAGATCATGATTGAATGGTCAAAAAATAAAAGAAGAAGTGGGAGGAAATCGATTGTGCCCCACCAAAATGAAACCTCGCTTGCTTCAACAATTGCTTCCTAGTATTTAATATTTTGTTAGTTGCATGCCATTGACTGAGGTGAAGGAACGGAGGTTCATCTAATCAGTGCTGTGCCTCTGTGTATTGATCTCATCATTTATACATCCACAATAAGTTTTTAGGAGATGCACACCTAGATTTATAAGTAGAAAATGATGGACAGGAGGAAGTTGCAGTTGCTATGTCGATGGGGATTCTGTTTTTGAGACGATCACTTAACATAAAGACTATTGCATTGTCCACCTTGGAATATTTTATTGTCACTAAAGGGGCAGGCAGTGTGGACACGTCAGCAAGAATTGGAAATAGTTAAAAAAGAAAAAAAAACTAAAAATTCTCAAAATAAGCTGAAACGAAAGATAATTCCATTGAATTTTGTTGTTATCGTCTGGTAATGTAATGGGAATTTCATATATATATTTTTTAAACCTCTGAACAGTTTGAGCGATATCTACAGATGCGACATTCCATCAAATTGTATCATTATTTATTAGTCTTGCAGTATGCACAATAATGGAAAAAAAAAAAAAAAGAGCCAAGAAATCATAGAAGCATTTTAAAAGTCGATGGAGTCTTTAAGTGTACCCTGACTGTAAATATTCAGCTTTACTCCACTGCTTTAAAAATAAACACACTCAGCTAAATAGCTTCGGCTGCCGTTTTTGTGCCTGATTGCTGCTTGGTCAACCTTACAGCAATTCTCCTCAATTGCTGTTATTTTTCTAAGAAAACAATGAACTGCACCACCTTCTGACTTGAATATTTGAAAAGGAATTTCTGCATTCTACATTTTGTTAAATTGAATGAAAGAAGCGCCAGCCGTGCCGGAAAAGAACAAAGCAATTAAAAGAATCAAAGCTGATTCCCAACATCTGTCCAGTCGCATTAGAATGTTTTGGGGTTTCTCAATCAGTGAACAGAATACGATTAAGGGATTGTACTCAGTGAGCCAAACTCAGAGTTCACTCTGACATGAATGAAGACTCAACAGGTAATTACTCCACCTGGTATTGACAATGGACATTGATTTTTTTTTTTCACCCTCTTACTAGATTAAAAGACAAGATTGTCCCCTGATTGTTGTTTGTGAACATGAGCCACTGGGTACTGCATTATGCAAAAAAAAGGACTCATTCTGCTGTGAAAAAGCAATCAATGTTTAAAATGAATATTAATATGAAAGCAGACTTGTGGAAAAATGATAATGAATTTTTACTGTATATGAGGAGAGCTTTTTCCCAACAGGTCCTCATGTAGCAGGGGGTGGTGTAATTCCACAGTGACATTGACATGTTAATTAAAATGTCATGGAATTACTGTAGTTATACTCAGCTGTTACCAGTGACTTCACTTTTCACCATACTAATAGCTTCATTTTTTTTTCTGCAGGTTTAAAGTGCATATATGTTATTTCTTTAACAATTCAAACAAAACAATAATTACTCAAAACATCTATACAAGACATCTATCCATGCAGTCAAAGATACCCGAATAAATGAATTTCAGTCACATTAAGCTCTGAACTAAGGCTTCAAACATGATACAACTACCACACAAGACCATTTTGGGTTTATAACATCTTAATTTACAATTTTTACCATTTGTACAGTTATTAGCTCAAATCTTATTGTAAAAGGTAAATATTTTCATGGTGACCTGTACATTGAGAAAGAGAAGATGAGGAGAAATTGTGTTTGAGGGGTAATGTATTGGAGACCTAGAAGAACATCACCTACCTACGAATTTATAACAAGCTCTGTTGTGAGGCCAGTATATGCGCTATTCTCCACAGTGGCCAATGGCCGTTTGTGACAAAAAGTTGTAACTCAAAAATCCACAACATTCAGGCAGACGTCATAATAATTAGTGCTCCAGTTCTGACCAGCATGGCGGCAGAAATGTCCACTATTCTCACCAAAATATGTCTGCAGCTCTCATTTTGTCAAGTTGTAGGCTTGAATTGCTGGCTAAAATTGTCTTTATTGCAGAGAGAGATAAAGTGCAAAAAAGTTTGCTTAAAATGTTTAATTCATTTTTTAAAAATCATTGGTATATTCACAACATTTACTCAACATGCTGCTGGATTACTTGTGGCACCAATTATGTCTTCTCCTGTGTGTTTCTATGAGCAGGTGCATGTCTTGTGCTATTTCCTACCTTTGTTCTCTGCAGATGGTCTCAAGCTTATTCAGTTTGGATTGGCAGCGCAGGTAAATAGCTGTTCTTACACAGACGATCAATTGGAGTTTAGTCCAGAGTTTACCGAAGTCACTCCAGGACATTTTAAGGCTGTTCCATAAGCCACTTCATTGTTATTTTTGATGTGTGCTTGAGGTCGTTGTTTCACAACAAAATGAATAGTTGCCTTAGTTGCAGTTCCTGAGCGCTCTGGAACAGGTTTTCGTATTGTTAATGTGAACTTGTCATCCCTGGTGTGGTGTTGGCAGCAAAATACCACAGGGATATTTTTCTGCAGCAAAATATCTGGATGACATTAGCCAAATTAGCCACCTGTGCCTGTTTTTCTCTAAACATGACACTTCAGACCATAAGCATCCATAGCAGTTTCATTTGACCAGATAGTTTAATTCTCTTAATCTGATAGTTTCTAAGGTGTGCAAACTGCTATCTCCATTTAGCCAGCCTACCACAGAGCTCCAAGTAGTAAAGTGTCTCCATTTTTGTATCCTTCCCCATATTGATGTTTTGACACTGTCTAAATTTTAGTTCAGTTTTCTTGGCCGCTGCTCTGATATGCATTGCTAAATGTCAGACTTGTAGAGAGATCTACGTCTTATTGCAAACCAGTACCAATAAACTGAATATACCACAGGTGGACTCCAATCAAGTGGTAGAAACATCTGAGGGGATGATCAGTAGAACTGGATACACCTGAGGTCAATTTTGAGAGTCATTTATTTTGTGCGCGTGATTTTTTTTTCCTAATATATTAGAAAAAAAATCAGTATATTTTATTGTTTATTGTGTGTAAAATTGGGAGATTTCTTTATTTACTCAATTTTGGAATGAGGATATAGTAGCAATGTAGAGAAAGGGAGCACTGTGAATACTTTTGATAATTTTTGATGTATGTTTTTGTATTAATATTTCAGACATCAGCTTTCTTTGATCCTTGTTCATTATGTCACTGAAAAACTGTTTACCATATTTGATTACATCTATTGTAAACAAGGAAATGAAGAAAGCAGCACCTTGTTATATAATATTGATGCTGATCTGACACTAAACGTGTGAAAATTAGAACAGAAAAAGGCGCTATCCTGCTAGGAACCGTGAACCTCATCATTCCTTCTCTCAATGAGGCCTTGGTCGAGTATCAAAATGGGATGATGATCCCCTGCTGTTTGTTTGTATTTTAGAGCAGCCCCATACACCTAAGAAGGTCTTCTCTCTCTCAATCTTTGAGAATTAGATCAAAACAATATAAAACAGGCAATCCCAGAGCCACTGGTCCAGAAATGCAATAACATGTTGTTTCTCATTCCGACATTAATGAAGTTCCTTCCTAACAATTCAGTCTAATTCGTACAAATTGAAAGATAGTCTCTGCATTACCAGCATTGAACAACTATGACAACTTCATTACCATAAGTAGGTCCATGCGTCGTAAAAATCATATTAAAAATTGCTCCCCAAATTGCCATATTACATTCTTTATGGGGTAATTTCAGTACTACACACGGTAATAGAATATTTTCTTTACCCTCCAGTGCATATTAAACTCACTTATCTTCCCCTATAAACTCTATGCATTGTGGGTTTAATGACAAGATAGGGGAAGTTTTCTTCTTCGTCAAATTTATTCACCATACAAAGATGTCACTGGCAAATGCCGCTGAAAGAGAACATCTATTTAAGATATTGTCACAACATTTTGCTTGTTATTAGAGAGAGCCTTGACAATAATTAGAGGAAGATAGTTTCCTCAGAGCAGCAGTCAATAAAAGATGATGGGGATGTTTTTCATAAAGCTAGCTTGGGTTTGGATGGATGAGGCTTGGAGTCGGAGAAAGCCAATAACTGAGAGATAAATGACATAGCTGGTTGGAAATATTGGTATTTTTCAGCGTTGTCAGTAGAATAAAGCACATTAGCACAATGGACTACTTACTGCCTCTTTCATAATTGAGACTAGACCTTGTAGCTGTGCCCCACAGCTTATCATTAATCAAGCTGAATGAAGCAGAGGAAACGTGACAGCTTTGGACAGCATTAGGCCGAGAAGGTGCTTTGTCAAGGTAGGTAGGTAGCGAGGCAAACCTTGGAGTCATTCATCTGACATTTCAGCTCTTTGGCTGTCTTCTAACAGCAGTTGTTTTTTTTTCTTTCTTTTATTGGGCCAGATTGCATTGTCCGATGCCGTTCATTGCCGTCGCCATCAGCCATTAAATCCCCGCTGCTGTCAACTAAAGACTCCTGGGAACTCAGGAACATTTATGTCTCAGCTCAACATCTTTTTGCCGAGTTCAACATTGGTAGTTTTCTTATGGAAAATTTTTGTTCTACTTTGAAAAGCTAGAAATACACTTTAAAACTGCTAGGTTGAAAACAGCAGAATTTGGGTTATGTTGATCACCTACCTCTGGATTGATTTAAGATGACAGGTCTGGATTGTGGGTATGACCCGGCATACAGGAGGACGGGGTGAGGTTAATGGGTTCAATTTATATAAAAAAGTACAGCTACAAACAAATAGGTTAAAAAGAATACCTCGTAATATTTGGGTAAAAATGTATTGCTTTTATTTCATACATATGCACTGAGAGTGATCAAAATAAAAAGTGAAGACAATAACCTCATAACACCGAATACAGATTTTTTTGTAGCAATTGAGTTTGGAAAACAAATTCAGACTTAGCATGTGACAGTTTTAAATGAATATGTTGGTGACTATATTATCTTACAATATATTTTCCTCTTTGGTAAAGACTGCAAAACAAGTGAATTGTTAAATTAATATAGCTAAAATGACCTAAACATATCTTGAATCAAAATTACTAGAAAATGTAACTAAAATTAAATTTTCTGTTTGACTGAGCACATTCCCTTTATTAGACAGAATTTTCCTATACTCAACGGCTAAATATTGCTTCCAATTTGAAATCATTAAGTTAGATTGCATTATCGTATGATGTAGTATTAAAGGCTAATGTAAAAAAAAAACAACAAAAAAACAATAAGTTTCTTGTAGAGTTGTGAATGCCTCAAATGCAAAGAAAGTTTGTTTCAAGATTGTGTTGCAAATATTATTTTAGACCGCAACAGTTTTCAAAACCAACTGATACTGCAACAAGAACAAGCTCTTGATCTTCTCTGCTAGCAAAGGGAGCATAATACAACCCACTGGCATTAACTACTGCATATTAACAGCATATTACCATTTATTAGGCCATTGCAAAATTTAAAAATTGAATCTGCAAGGAATGAGTCACCAATTTCTTGTCTCCCAATAATCTATGTTACAATATCAAACCAATAGTTGGTTGAAATGACCCAACTTTTGTCTTCACAGCATAAAAGTAGCATTTGAGTGAAAGAAATAACCCAGAATTCTTTTTGCGTGTTCTGAATGTGCGTTCAGGACATATACTGAAAACTAACCTGATGGTCACAGGCTAAGTTGAGTGGTTTCTCATTCCAAAATCAATGGGCTCTCAGATGAGAAAATCCCATTATTGCTGAAAAAGATGTTCATTAATTATGTAATTTAATTGAATTTAGGCAGGTGCACAACGCACACCTCAGTCAGGGTGGTCAATGGTGGGAAAGGCCTGAGCGTCACTTCTCTCCTTTTCTATTAGGAACCAGCACGTCCCCTGTCTCCCAGAATTGCTTTGCTCTTTATTGATTAATGACCGTAATTTATAACCGAGAAGAAGGCTGTAAGTTGTAGCCAATGATCAATTAATCAACTTTTCAGCATCAAGTTATGAGGATTTGTATTGAAAATGCCACCAGGAACGTAGGAGACCGAGTGGCTGTTTTCCCTCGGCTCCTGCTGCAAGAGAACTGTGCAGCTGATTTTTTTTAACAGCAGTTAAGAGTGTTTCATTGCTGTAATACCTCTTGTCCCACATGACAAATGTCTTTATGAGAAGCTGAACATAATTCCCTTTGATGGAGGGACTGCCACGTTCTTGCCACAATTCACAGTCAAGTCAACTGGAATAATGAAACATCCGCTCACGCCCGTAAAAGACAGTCTATTCATTTCTGAATAGGTGCAGAAAAATGCCTGAAGCTTCAAATTTATCACAGATAAATCAACAGTATTACATTAAGCTGGGAACAGATGAGAGGTTAAAGAACTTAAGGCAAGACTACAATAAATTTCACCTCTCACAAGCACAGACCAAGGCTATTATTTCTCATTGAATAGGGACTTTTATGACACATTAAATCCAGGAGTATAAAAACTGCAATTGATCATAATTTCTGAATGCCCTACCTAAATCCCCACAGCAGGTGCTTACACCTTTGGAGCATTTCAAATGTATGAATAATTGTTTTTTTTCACAGAATTTTGTCAAAGAATAATTCCCCGTACTCTACATGTCTTGCAAGGTGTCAGTACGTTTTTTTTTCAAGGTTTTAACAGATTTATTGGAAAAGAATGACTTTTTTTTTATAATTTGCAACCTAAAAAGAGCTGCTATGTAATTATTAAGGCTACACCTCTAAAAATAGCTATCATTCTTAAGATATCTTCCTAGTGCTGTGGCCTCTGTTAGGTATTTTACAATTACTTTACTTCTTGCATTACAAAATGCCACACTTAACTTTCTGCCTTCGTGATCTACAGTAATAACTGCATTCATTTCTAAAGGACCCAGACAGATCTTTGAGGGGGGGGGAAAAAAAAATCCATTTGACTGTCGGAACTCACTACTCATGGGAGTGTGAAATCAGTTACTCTCCATTTTAACTTTTACATTTGCTGTTGCCCTGAGAGTTGTTCACTTGCATAAATATTCATTGAACTTTCCAGGACTCTCGAAGTAAAAATACATGAATTCTTTATGACTAGCCATTTATATTTTGAGCCAAGACACTAATATTAGTCATAAGAAGTGCTGTGGTGATGAGGTACAGAGAGCAGCTTGGCTGATTTTGCACTGTGCAGAAAACATTCAGTGTTTTGGTGCTCAGTGGTTTGTTTTTGTCTAATGGATGTTTGCATAGTGGTACTTGCTTTTTTTCTACCCATGGTTATTCTGTTGTATGATATATTAGTTGCATTTGATTTTGACAAAATGTGTTACTAACACATTGAAGAAGTGCTTCCCTGTTATTATTAAAGATACAGATTTTAATTGAGGGCCAAAACTGGGAGTTGCAGTAGATTTTAATTCTCTTTCTGCAGTTTTTTTTTTTTTTTGGACAGGTCTGTAAGCCATGCAAATTTAGCACACAGAAATGGGATAATCCTGCAGTTCTTTATAACCAAAATGACTATTAGGTCAAAAACTGAATTGCAATTGGGAACATAACCTTTAAGACAGATTCTTGACTGAAGCTCTTGCCTATGAGACACAATTGGACTTTTAGGGAAATATGAGAAGCAAAAATTGTGACTTTTATCCCTTGGAGGAAAGATTTCCCCAAATCTGACAGCATTGTAACCCTTGTGCGTGTGAGGACTGAGGCAAACGTAGAGGACTGTGGAAAATGATACAAGTTTTACGTGTGTGGGGTCGGTTGGACCCCATTTCTTGACACAAGAGTTAAATAATAGGTTTTCTGTGACAGAGGGGTTTGAGTACTAATATGATTCTTGGAGGGGTTTTTTTTAAGGGAAAAGGCTTACAGTGGTTTGATGAAGGAGGATAACATCTGAACCTTGGTAGGTTCAGCCATAAATGCAAAATGAACCCACCCCCATGGTGGCCTTCTTCTGGCCAGGTAAAATATTTGCGATCAGGTGCCATATTATATTGTGATCAATGAGATCATGGAAAGAAAGGGCTGAGTTTCCTCAATCGAGCGGCTGAGGTTTGAGTAGAAACAGAGTAAAGAGCTCTGGAAGATGGAACGGCTGCAGGATGCCTCTCTTTGAAGGTTTTTCAATAATGTTATAATAATAATAATAAATGCTCATGGGGGATGTAAAATGTCAATTGGTTACCTCATTGCCTAAAGGTGGAAGAATTGTCTCGCTGATCTGAAGTTGAGCTGTGTAAAGAGCTCAAGTTGTAAAATACATTACTTGTCATTGGACTTGATGTCCATAAAAAATAATGCACCACCTTTTGAACAAAGTGCTTTAAAAGTGTGCTTGGTAGTAGGCCACTTTGGGCAAAAGGTCAATGATCATTACAAAATGAAACAATTTTGTAATTGTTTCATTATTAGTCATTAGCTCTGCAATGTTACATCTTGGGCATGGAAAACATGGGAGGAATGTGGAAAAGGCTATTGAACGAGACGTTTAGTTGGTAAAAAAGAAAGTTCTAGAGAAAACATTTGGTGACTCAGAAAGTGGGTCATATCTCAGAGAAATCTAGAATTGGATTTACTATGCAATTTAATACAATTTCCATGCAGTTTATTTATACAGTGCACAACAAATGTCATCTTGAAGCATTTTGCAAAAGAAGTTAATTTAATTAGAAATACATTCCAGGTAATGCTAGTTATCAAACAGTAGATGAAGCTCACTTTATTGAACATAGTCAAGTACATTTACAATTTCAATGGAGCAACTGCTCTCTCACACACAGTGTGACGTCACCCCTGGTTGTATTAAAAAATAATTGACACAATGGCAATAAAGTTGATTTTAAGTTTCTTCTTATTCCGCTTAGAAATATATTACAGTCAGTATTACAAGGTGAGTGCCACCCAAATGCTTCCAACTAGCCAGTTTGTTGAAATTGCAAAGCTAAAATTTCAAAAAATCTATTTGTTAACTATCTTAAGTTTTGTTAATGAAGTTATTTGTGAAATACCAAATGATACTCATATTTCATAGGCTTTAATTGTTTTTATCATGAAGCAATTAGATATTTTGTAGGTTGGTGAAAAAAATAGAAAAAGACTGTTTTGACTCTAATTATTTATGTCTCCAGAGGTAAACGTTGGAGGTTAAAGGTAAATGTACCTATCTGGTTGAGGTCAGGCTGTGTTTTCCCACAGGGAGAGCCCTGGTGTCACACACAGAAGCGAGGTCACATGGAGCACGACAGCAGACTCAAATCACATGGGCAACATGAAGTGGATTTCAAGAAATGACTTGTCAGTTCAATATGACTTAAAAAAAAAACCTTTGTATCCTTTGAATGATGTAGAATTATCAAATTTTTTCAGGGACATTGACTTTGATGCTGATGTTGAATTCCCTCTGCAGTCGCTCTCTCCGTCTCTGAGCCGCCAGCTGCATGCATGGCTGAGCTGCGAAAAAAAGGCAATGTCCCATGATGATCGGACGACAATCCACCGGTTTGTCAAAACCTGGCAGAATCTCTGGCTCTGGCAATAGCACCTTGTTAGATTGAGGTGCTCAATCAGGGGAGTGCTGGAGTGCCCGGCCAGGTTTGAGAGTGGTGATTACCGGGGCACGGCTGTCCAAAGCTAGTGAAATGCTCCACCTCTCCACAGGAGGCCCTCTGACATTCAAGCCTGCATTTTCTGAATCAGTCTTGAGTGATTAGGGCAGCGACAGGCAAAAGGACAGATCAAACAATTATTCCTCCTCACCCTCCTCTGTATCCTTTTGACATGTGACAGAGCAGGAAGAGTGCAGCTCAGAATATCTACAGTGTTCAGTCAGGCTTACTATAAAAGCATATTCAGGTGCCTTGTTTTATTTTTGAGAAATATATGATTTTTTTTTTCTTTCTACATTTTACACAAATGTAAACTGAAATTTTCCGCGTCGCGTCAAATTTCAACTACAAACCCCAACGTGTTTTTATTGGGATGTGACAGATAAACACAAAATAGCACCTCATTGTTAAGCGGAAGGAACTATACATGATATAATTCTTGTGTATAAATTAAAAACTAAAAAACAGTGTGCTTATTGGGTGAGATAAAAAATATATATATATATATATATGCTAGTTTACCTATATACAAAGTAGTACATTTGGCTGAAAACTAATTTTACATGGTAAATTCTACATTGAATTGCAAATTCGTGAGGCGTCTTAAAAATAAAATGCTCTCCATCCAGTCTGAGCTTGAACTAGTCCATCTTCACGTGTGCGAAGCTGGGTGAGACAAAATTTGATTCTACAAGGTGAAAAGTGTAGGTAAATACATATGCATGGCATTTTTCTTATGTTTGTGTTCGTACCGAGACAACGTGTAAAAACTATTTTTGAGTAACGGTGCTTTGTATATTGGAAATTTGGAAGAAAGAAAAAAAAAGCTTAACCTTGCTTTCCGAGTAATAATTTGAAAGTAGTTTCACAGAAAATTTCACTGCACTGCTCTTTGTTCCTCCTGTCATTACAGCACCGGGGACACAGCAAAAACGAGTCAGAATGAACAGTGGGGAGGCAGTACAGTGTGTTTCAGAGCACAAGAGGGCAGTGTAAAATCTCTCTGACACTCATCCATCCATTCTCCCCAACTAACTCACCTCCCACCTGAAACAACAGCCATAAAACCTGTTGTAGGCTGCCAATCTCCAGTGGCTGTTTTCTCCCATAAAGCACAAGGCCTGAGATCTGATTACACAGAAAATGCTGGATGACAGTCAGGAGGCAAGCGGGTTGTTGGGGGTGACAGTCTTCTGTAAGCCTTGAGTGGGTGAGGGGAGCTTCACAGGTTAGAGGACTGTCCGTCTGAACAAATGTGCTTTCAGGCATAATAACAATCACAGTTAGTATAACTTGTATGGGGCTGGTCACATCATGTTCTGTGGGTGTTTTGCTGCAGGAGGGACTGGTGCACTTAATGCAGTAGATGACATAACGAGAAAAGAACATTATGTTGCAATACTGAAAAACATCTCAAGAAATCAGTCAGGAAGTGAAATCTTGGGCACAAATTAGTCTTTACAATCGACCTAATCATGCTGCCCAAGTAGGTACCATGCTGCAGAAGATAAACTTTTATAATATACATTTTGTAAAACATGACAGTATGAGACAGATAATATGTGGGAAAAAAAAAGTAGAGCTCCTCTGCCGCTCCTCTACAGATGGCCGTCCTACTGCCATCTGTAGAAATACAGCACCCTATCAGAAACAACCAGAGTCAGGAGGAGGGTCCCCTGTCAATCACCCATCATGTATGCACTACACACACCCTCCTCTAAGCTCTCTGCAAAACTACAGCTGTTTTCCCACAATGGGGCTTGCAATAAATGTACAGGCCAGTTAGCGTGGCATCAGTGACAGCAAATAAACAGTTTTCCTGTAAAGTTAAATTGTTTCTCTATTAGCACAGCTGTATTGCATACACAAACATGATTGACAGTGCTAAAACCTTGCCCCCTGGCTCTGACTGGTTATTTCTGACTGGGAGTGGTGTGTTTCTGCACATGGCAGTAGGACCACACGGATGAGGCACAGCTCATTTTGTAAAAAAACATTTTTTTATTAAAGTTACACACCTCATCTTTAATGACAATGGCTGCATGTGACAACTTTGGCAGAGCTAAAATAGTGTGACTGTGAGCAGCATGTGAAAAGATACCCAAAGCATTAGACCCAACTCCAATGCTAAGGAAACTAACTAAATGAAGTGTTGGACACTCTACACTTTGATTGTGCGTCATTGTGTGTCTTTGCAGTTTTGTTCAAAAAAGTGTAGACTTCAGAAGCGTTCCAGCTCCATAAAAGCCAAGGGATTAAACCTTGGTTTTTCTTCTCCTCTTTTCGTTTTTATCCTTTAATTAATATGACCGAGGGGAGGGTGACAGCACCTGAAAAGTGGACACAGCCGCCAGTACCCTGCTGCGGCCAGAGAGCACGCCACTACCCACAATGCACCACAGGCCGATTCCATCAAAGACACAATGCCACACTCACCCCATGTTCCTGCTCAATAGGCTTAAGGCTATCTTCCCGTCTCTTTGTTTGCTTCACAATTAATTCATCTTTCTGGTTTTGAGAACCAAAACTAACAAATGTAGCAGACGTGTGTTTGTCCAAAGTGAAAAAAAAGAAAGGATTTATTGTCTTGTTGTGCTTTTCAAAAAAATAAAAAATAATAGGGGAAAATTGTTTATGTGTTTTATGGCCTTTCGACTCTTTGGTGTTCATTTTCACTTCCTACCAAGAGGCAAATGACGGTTCTTTTGAAGCCTGATCAGCTGTTATTGTCCTTTCCTCAAGTGAATTCCAGTGTCTGGACTGAACTTTTTCCTTTTTTTTTTTTTTTCCCCCCACTATATACAACTTCTATTTCTCCAGGCCATTTGCTACAAACATAAATGAATGTATTTAGATTCCAAATTGAACAAATAATCTCCCCGCTCCTTGACACATGCTGTTTCAAATTGGACATTTTCTTCTCCAGTTATCTCATGCCAGATACAGGTGGAAGGTTACGCCGCCGACAGCCTGGGATGCTGATTTGAAACTGCCAGCAGTTGTTCTGGAGTATTCCCTGGTTTGCTTTGAAGTCTACACCCCACAGAGCGTCCTATACGGAGAGCGACGGCTGTATTTACATCCCGTGGGAGAATAGGTCTCACTAATATGTTTTTTTTGTTTTGTTTTGGAGGGTATCTAAAAATGTGATTATAGGTGCTCTTTTTTTTTTGATTAGTTAAAAATCAACATGTGCATCCTCAGATATTCTTACAGCAAAAAGCACCTGGATCACAGTCACAGAGTCCAAACCAATGCAGCTCTCACAATTCTCACAGTCTATTGATTCTCTCTCTGAAATTTATGTTGCTTTCCAGGGGAGACCCCCTGCTGTGGCCCTCGCTGCTCCCCCCCTCCACCCCGACAGGAGGGTCACTGTGACACAACAGCGTTGGGCCAGATGCCGAGTGATCCCAACTGATACACCTTTCGCTTCCAAGAGTCACATTCATCGCAACTGCAGGACAATCAGAGAAGACCTCAATGAAATACCACACACCAAACCTGAATTACCAGCAGAGCTCACTCTGCTGCTTGATTTTTTTTTCTTCTTCTTCTTCTTCTTCTTTTTTCTATCAACTGCAAGTGTAAATCTCCGGAGCAAATGCTTTGAGAAAACGATTGAGGATGATGAAGAGGTGGGAAAACTGAAAGAAAGAAAGAGGAAAAAAAAAACACAAGATGAGAACAAAACAACCCAGTTGGTGCACCTTTGCCACTGCAAGTGAGTGAAGTCACCCTGTGTTTTTGTGAGGGTGCGTGTGAACAAAATGCGCTTTGAAGTGCGGGTACAGCACTGTACTGTGGCATCACTACGGCCACTACTAAGCCCCCGCAAAAATGTGCCGGGCGATTATAGAAAATGCTATAGAATCCAGTCATAAATCAACTAAACTTTCATGCAAATAGCCCTTTCTATGAAGCATTTATGCACTGTGTGTATAGCGGCATCAATGGTGCGTAAAAGGAACATTTTGCGTCTTAAAAAGAGAAATCACTGAGACATCACAGCACAGACACACACTGAACCTTCAAGGTCAAAGCCTGCGAAATAATGAAACAGCGAGTCGAAGAAAGAGACACACACACACAAACACGCAATTGGGAGGTAAGACAAAACTAGAGAGTCGTTAAGGCTTTTATCTTCTGGTTTGAAGGAGAAAGATCCACCTGACATCCCAGAGGGCGCTGATCAATCACGGCCTGACTGGTTCAAACTGTTTGTGCTGGATTCCACATTTATCACCATGCGATGGAGCTCCGTGTCCGTCTACAACGCCTGAAAAAAAGAGGGAGCACTTTCAATTAGGGCATGGTAAAATAGATTCACTTCTTGATTTATAGTGCACGACTAATTACACAGGGCCTGTTTTTTGTTTTTTTTGTCTTCAAAATGCAGATGGAGCTGAGACTTACCCTCGTACTTAAGGATCTTATTGTGCTATGCTTAAAAAAAAAAGAGAGAGAAAAGGTTCTTTATGTTACGACAAATGTAAGAGACGCTTTGATGTTTTGAAACAAAAAATACTTTTAACTGATGATGAGAAAACATGTTTCATTTGAGACTTCACAGAAACCAACAAAATGGCATGTCAAAAAAAAAAAATGAAAACAAAGTTAGAATAGTTGATCTTTAATGGTGATTTTATGCAAAATTGTAGATAATTTTTTTATTATTATGGTAGTGTGCTTAAGCTATGCTGAATAATATTAGGGATAGTAAACTAATCAGTCCCTTGATCTATCAAAAGTCAGTATACAGTGCAATTTATTTACCTCTTTAAGGAATCTATATATTCAGAATTTATTTACAATCAAAAATAAATCATTCCTTTTCAGCTAAGATCATAATAAGAATCTATCAGAGCTGGAAATCAAAAACTACATCTAATAATTAATGAACTACTATAGGTTTTAAATGCTACACTGAAGAAAAGAAACAAACAAACCCAAAGACTAACTTTGATTCTAATTTCTAATCCAAAGAGAGGAGGGGAAGGAAAAGGACCAATGTCTTTAACTGAGATCCATGAGCCTCCTGCATCATGAGGGAAATAAAAAGTTGCTAATCTTTAAACCCCATTGTTTTATGGAGCATTTACAGATTCTTGTAAATGTTGCACAGATTGATTTAGGGAGTGCCCCAGTGAAATGAGTAACTGTGTCTTCAGCATGTAGAGGAATTTTGGCTACTGGTAGCCCGGCCATTGACTTCCTGTGCAATTCCGCTTTAAAAAAAAAAAATCTCCCTCCCAGCACAGACTGGGCTTTCTCCCCTTGACTGTCTCCGGTCGATTTTTGACCGGTCCAATCAGCGAACAGAAGGAGACAAAGGTTTATTTTCTGCGCTGTTTTAGAATTGTAGTCTGCCTGTAGTTTTAGCAATGGCAGTGGAGGAAGTGAACAAAGTCGTTCAGTCCGTACTGGCCGTGCGTCCAAAAATGTAAACCTTATTTAGGTCGGCACTTCTCTTTGGAGGATGGTTGCTTACAGTGCAGGCAATTTAAGGTAAGCTTCATAGTGTCATACTGCCACATTACCCATTACCCATCGTTATGGGCAAAAGTTAGCAATAGGCTAAATTTAAAACCTCAACACAGTCCACACTTCCAGCAAGGCAGCGATCGTTTCTCAACAGCCGAGAGCCCAGACCCTCTGTGTACTACACAGGGCTGGTTTTTACCAGGCGAGGCTTCTGGTAATCACTGTCAAAAATAACTATCGAGTTATGTTGTCTAAAATCAACTGACAACTGTTCAATAAGTTGCACTGAATCAAATCTTTTCAGTAGATGTTTGTGATCTCGTGAATCTTTGACTACATCAAAAAAATAACATAGCACTGTCTAATGAGTTGATGTTATCATTTGTAACCAGTGCTGCTACTGTAAAAGCCTGACGGAGCAAAAATATTATTATTTATCAGAAACTGTATGGTTATGTCATTTCCTTAAGTGGAGACGCTAGCATTCTCCTTCAGGGGGAACATAAGAAAGGCTTAGCAATAGGTACAATCTACAGGCAGATCACCAGGGCACATTGGAGTTCATGAATATCATTAAACGGGATCTGTTTTTGTATTACACGGGGATTACATCTAACCCTGGAATGTAGCCTGATTGTGAGTGCATATAGAAAATGTAAGAGCACAACTAAGTAATCATCATGTTAAACCATCCCAGTTGGTCTTTTATGTAGACAGGATATTGATGGGATGGTGATAAAGATTGAGCCTTTCTTTCTCTCTCCGTGCATATAGCACATATAGTCAGTTCCTTCTGGCAGCTGCAGGATCTAAAACGTCACAGGCCTCACTTGCCATAGGTAATGAGAGAAAATATTCTGCGGATTGATGAGACTAAAGTCTAATCTTTTGGAAGGTGTGTATTCCTTTCCATTTGATATAAAAAGCATGTCAGAAAAATATATAGTCAAAAATATATAGTCTGCCACATAGCAGAGCTAGCCGGCTAATATGAACCATTTCAGTAAGATAAAAATAAATAAAAAAATCAACAGAAATAAAACCTCATGGCACTATATGCCATTATTGTCTGTATAAAACAGCTTGATGTAACATCCTGTTATTAGTTTTTATTGCTATTTTATCATGAAACAAAGTGATTAAATGGATCTAATGGTGAAAAATATGAGTACTGAATGGATAGTGACACATTCTTTCTTGCTAGATTTGTCTTGTGTATCGTAGAAGAGTTCTCTCATTACAGACACTTTTATTTTATGTTCTAATCTATAAAATGAAGAGGGGACACAGCAGCCCATCTAACAAAAATATTAAAAGCAGTACCTAATGTGTTACCATAGTACCATCTAATGATAGGATCTCTCTTTTTAAATTCACAACTGATTTGAGTGTTTGAAGTTGCAAAAATGTTTTTTGAGTTGAATATTTACACCAACAAAACTGTTGTGCTAAGATAATAGACAGTTGTGATTTCACAAAAATACTGAGGATATTTTTCGAGTGAAACATTTGTACAGTGCCAGTTTTTCAAATTCACTACAGCTTTTGTGTTAACTTGCAAAGTGATGTAGACATTGTTTAAAGTTAAACAGTCAGAGTTTACTTGCGTTTTTATTCTCAGATTTGCAAAAAAACAGCAATAAGAGACATTATTGATAAGTGAAAGAGTACTGGCTCCTGCTAATTCCAAACTACGTGTCGACTGATCAATATTGGGTGCCTAAAAAAAGGTAGTAGTGACACCTCTTGATATTTTTTTTCACTCTGATAGAATGCACTTAATTAATCTAAATTAAGTGCTATAATCAAAGAATAAATACAGAATACAAAATTAAGTACAATACCAAAAAAAACTAACTTTACAAGAATCATTTTATAACCCTCCAAGTTATTAATCTATTTTCAATCTAGTTTCATTCAATAAAAGTAAGACTGTGCCCCAGCATCGATAGCAAAGTCGGTTATCTCAAGCCACTGGATCCGTGCTAAGGGAAGGTGCCAGAAGCTTGGTGTAAAGTTGGAAATTTAGACACTTTTTTCTCTGGTAAACCTAAAAGGATTTCACACTCTCACTTAAAACAGTCGACACCCCGTATTAGGTGTTAGATCGCACATGAGAGATGAGAATATGATGTTGGTTTGAGGGGAGAAGACTGTCTCCAGGGACAAATGAGAATTTTTGAAACCACTTTCTTGGCAGACTTAAGCCACCGCAAAAATGATTATGATAAATATACTAATAATAATGTACAAAAGTCGACATGAGACTTTTAGAAATTTATATGAATAATTTTAATGTAGTTGTTTTGCCAGACCAGAATGCCAAATTATGCTGAAGCTTATAATTCTAAATACCTTAAACATAGCTTCGGTGATTGCTAAAAGAGGCTTTCTTTGAGTTTTCTACATTTTTTTATAACTGAAATGCCTCATTTTAATTACACAGATTTATTTCTTTAGCTTTTTAGGTTACTTGTTATGTTTGATTTGATTTTGTTTTTCAAAGAAGGATTTGAAGTTGCAGTAAAAAAAGCTTAGACTTAAAAAAAAAAAACAACTGCTCTGACACTGACAAGAGGTTCCACTCTGATTAAATTTGAGAGCTGCTGATCAACCTCCAGTTAAGGCCAACCGATCAGGACCGAGGTGTCGGCGCAGAGCTTAGCTGGAGGCATGAATGCCACACTCCTTCTTTAAACGAGATGAAAGAATGTTCCGCTTGATATGTACACCTCCTAAACACTTTGACGGAGGCGATCGACCAATCCCTCCCCCAAAGACGAGCGGTGACAACAGATGATCTACTCAGGTAAGCACCGTCTTGCTTTTCAAAGTGCTTTGCACTGCAACTCATCATAAGAGGTTGATTTCAAAGTCATTGCAAGTCTGCAGCGCGACAGATTTCCTGCCCATGTGGATATGTGACGAAGTCACGGATGTCTTGGAGGCACAGGTGATAATAGGGCCTTAATCGCCCTGCTGGTTCTGCTTGTCCCTCTCAATGTCACATATCCGGATGAATGCAGTAAAAATCAGTCCTTAGCTGGAATAATGCCACTTTATCTGCTTTTGTCAGACCAAGGTCTTGGTCACAAGAAGTGGGTGAAAGATGAAAGGTGTGCATGATTTGTGGAATTTTTAAAGCCAGTGTGCTGTATAATCACTGGGTTAATACTATTTGGATGGTACAAGTTTGAAACTCAAGGATTAAAAATAAAGCTGAAATGCATATTTTTGCATGCAAGATGTAAAGGCTTTTTGAAATACAGGCGGCTCCTTAGCATTTTCGACACATGCAGGTGATCAGAGCTTAGGCGTGTGATGATTTCACCTCTTGGTCAATGCGTTCTGTTGAGCAATAACACTGTTGGAAAGAGGACTTTAAAAAAGTAGATGCGTTGTTGATGTTTAACCAAATGATTAAATGCACTAGCCATACTTTTCTTCAAAACTAAATTTAAATCTACTACTTTACATTTAGTGACATTACAAGAGGCATCAGGTGACCTCTTGTGGCTTGTAGTTTTTTTTTTTTGTTTTTTTTTCTACTCTCATTTGGATGTCTTTGGTCAAATCCCCCCTTCGACTGTGTTTTCCTGTATTCTGCACGGTTTGGAGGAACACTGACGGCTATCATGCACATTCTTTGTGAAGAAGGACATGGCAGCCTGGAATATTCAGATTCAAAGATCTTCAGTGATATTTTAAAGCAAAGTTCAAAAGAACATGACCTGGTCAGTTGGTTGAATTTTAAATTTTCATGTTTTCACGATGTTTTGTGCTGCACGTCATATATGTTTACAAGTATGTGTTTTACAAGTTAAAGTCAAGTGACTTTAACATTTTCACAGCAAATGTATACCATCTAGATTGCTTGAAACCATGGTATTGCCCCAGGTTATCAATTCAACTCATTATCCTTTAACTTATTTTACAGAGGAACATCTCTATTGTATAGTGAACATACTTTATATTTTTTGCACCACAATTTCAAAAGCAAACAACAGAAAAACACAATTCTTCCAGAAGGATTGTCTGACAAAGAAAGCTCTCGGCCACTCTACCTCCTCTTACCCCTGACTCCGCTCCCCGTACCTCATTGAGCTTTGCCGAACCGGCCCCCCTGCTGCGCGATACCATCTCATTTGTCATGTATCAAATGCAAACTTCAATGTATTGCCCTCACATATGCTGTGGAAGCAAAGAATATGATGGCCTGGCTGCTGTCCAATCCTCAGCTGAATAAACACAGGGGCCATTTGCAGGTTGGCAGACGCCAAGATGTTTGTCTTTCAAGGCAATCTTCCACCATCTCTCCCCTCCAGTTTGCCCCACTGTCAACTCAAACACAAAGGTGGATAGTCGATGAAAACTAAGCGCTGAACAAGTCACTGTGCTGCTCATAGGCTGACATAAATTGTTGTGACAGGCGGAGAAACATGAAATAATGTGTAAGATAATAAATCAAATAGAACAAGAGGCTAACTGTGCAAAGGTGCTGCATTGTGCTTGACACAATGGCACCACTGATGTTGGGAAAGACATGGACAGAACCTGTGGGGTCTGGACTTTGCTGGAGGGTAGTGTTGTTAAGTCGCAAGACCAAAAATGATTTAAGTGTAACAACACACATGCACTCAAATTCAAAAATAATATTAGTTGTGGAGTTATTTAACCAATTACAAAGGACCCCTGCCAATCTGCAGTTCAGTGTTTGCCAATTCACCTATTCACAGATTTTCCTATGAAACTTAACTCCAAATTGGTCGCAGAAGGTTCGGCTATACATACATGTTTTTCATAAGAGTGTATGTAAAATATGCTAAAGAAAATGCATATTGGAAGTTTGAAAAAAGAGGCAGAATGGTACAGGGCATCCTATTTGCTGGTATTTGCAAAAGCAGCAATCCAGGAGCGACATTAATTTTCCCCACTGCTGATTGACTGAACCCTCAAGAGTGGACATAAGGAAAGCCATAGATGTTAGATATGGATGTAGTGCCAAGACATTTTCCACCGCATACTTTGGCAAATTAAGATATATTTGATTTTCAAATCATTAAAATGGGCAGCAATAAGAATTTTTAAAGGAGTCTCAAGTATTTCAGCTGGTCGCAGTCCCTATCCTCCAGTAATAACAGAGGTCCACGATATACAGCCATGGAAAATTCACAAACAACAAATTAAAAACTGTGGAAGCTCCAAGTGTGTTCCAGTAAAGGAACATCCATAAGTTGTTGTGATAGATTTATGTTTTGGGTCAGCATAGGGGACGCATAGACGTGAATCAAGTACCAGGTGCAAAAAAATATGATTTTGTCTTTCAGAGCATTTGGATCTTTACAGTGGTGAGTGTCAAGACATGAATTTTGCCCAAAACTTCTTTTGAGATAAATATATGACAAACATAATTTCCATACAGAAAGTTCAAATATATTTTAAATTTTCATATTTTTAAAAAATATTTGTAAAGACTAAGATTGGCTCCTGTAAGTATGTTTTTTTTATTCATAGATTGACCTGCAAAATTTCTATTCTAAAGGCAGAAAGAGAATATTCATGCAAAAGTGTTCATTTCTAATAAGCAAGTTTTTTTTAATATATATATTTATAAAGAACTTTATTAGTATGATTATTTGAGACATTCAGTCATTCAGAAAATGTAATTTGACTTTTATCAGATTATTAAAAATATATTAGTTATACATAATATGGCCTTAGTATTTTTTTTTCTTGACATTTGGCAAAAAAAAAAAATGACGTAGGTCTTTTATTTTAGGACGGTGATGATATGGAAGACAGGTTTATTATATTCCAACATGTAAAATAAATACATATACAATACATTCATAAAAACTGTGTATGTCATTCGGTATGTCACTCTACTTGAAAAATAAACCTTATTGTATGAACTCAAAAAAGCAAAAAGTTGAGGGGAAAAATCTACCAACTGGAAAACTGATCAGAAGAAACAAAAAGCTACTACTTCATGTATTCATGACCAGGCTCTTGTTTGGAGGTGGCCCTTTTTACAAAACACAAAAGCAAGCAGGTTCTGCTGTTTCTGTCGATTTAAACAAATAACGATGCAACAAAAGTGCTTCCAGTGAATGGGAAATACACTGCTGAATTACCAGTGGAGCTCCACAATAGTTAGCCATGCATCACAACAGCCAGGACAGGCTCAATATTAACATTTCCTTTGACAAGTGGCAAAAAGGTTTTTTTTTTTTTTTTTAACCCACCGAGGTTGAATAGGAATCAGTGAATAATAAGAAATTAAAAGCTACAGAGGACACAGGGGAAGAGTGAGGGAGAAAGCCAAATCCTTGCCCCGGGGCTTAATGTTAGAACACAATGGCCGCTGAAGCAGCAAAGGAGTTGACGTTTCTTATTCGCCCCCTCCTCCTAGAGCCACCTGCATTACAATTAACCTCATGGCAACCTTGAGGTCTCTGATTAGTGATGGCCTATTGTCTCGAACCCATTAATGCTCGGCCCCCAATCTGCCCTCAGCACACTTGCATCAACAAATCAAACCTGGTTTCCGGCATGGGCTCTTACTGCAGGGAGCTGGCCTCTAATGCGGGACATTTGAGGCCAGCTAAGAGATGGGAGCCCAGGGGGCCTGCAGGGAACAGCTGTAAGCACCTGTGACCTCAGGTAAAAGTTGCAAGAGGAAATGTATGAAGTATACGTAAAGGTAAATCAGCATAACAAGATTTAGCCCCACACAGATTTCTTTTGTTTGTGTCCCACTTTAATGTTCCGTATTCTTATTAAGCACTTTTTGAATTATGTTTTCGTTTGTTTAAAGGGCCGCAGCTATCCAACCCAATGTACCGTTGTGAAAGAAAATAGTAGATCCTGTTGTTAACTCATGTATTAACTGAGCCTGGCCAAAATTTATAGAGAGCTTAGTTGATTCCACTAACCATACGCAGACCTGATCCCTGTAGAACAATAAAATCCCGTGTGACAACAAGAAGTAGACTAGAACATTCACGAACAAGTGATTAAAAATTCACTGACAGCTGTTGATCTGGAAAGGCCTCCCAAAGTTATGAGGATTTGAGACAGAAGCAACCTCAGTTATAGCCTCAGTTATAGCCTTTATCTATGGATTTACAGTAGAGAAATTGTGGTTAGCATTGCCAGAAGTAGCCAGGTTATAGAAACTGCATTTCTCCAAAAGCTAATTGATGATAATCAAGACTATTGAAAAAGTTTTTGTGGACTGATAAGACATAAATCAACTTTTTTTTTTTTTTTGTAGAACTCTATGCCCTGTTAAATGTGTTCTAAAACCACCACACAGTTTTAGAAAAAGCACACCAGATTAAGAGTAAAGCATAGTGATGGTTGTCTATAAGCTTAGAGCAGCTTCTCTGCTTCAGGATCTGGACAGGTTACCTTTAGCTCCTTAGCTGATGCAGCAAGATAATGATCCAAAGCACAGCAACAAGGCCACCTCTGCTTGCTTGACTGAAAACAAACCAAAACAAACAGTGCGGTTCTAAATCTGACCGAGATGCTGAGACGTGATCTTACACATGCTTTCACGCTGTCAAGTTATTGCAAACATTTGATGGCAGTCGTTGGCACCAAGGCTGCACGACCATTCGCTAGGTTTGGGGAGCATTTGCTTTTCATACAGGCTCAACTGTGCTTGGATTGATTTTACCCAAATAAGTAGCAACATCATTTGAAAATTAAACTTTTAATTTTCCTCAGGTTGTTTGGGTTATTTTTGGAACGTTTGTTCAATCATCTGAAACAGAGAAGCAAAACCTGAAGAAATCAGCATAGAGACAAATATTTTCACTCTGCACTGTACGCCGTTGTATATTAGAATACTGAGAAATGACCTATTCAGTCTGAGGAATGCGTCGGTGACTCTCTGGAGAAGTGAAAGACTTAGAAGAGGGAGCATTCGAGGAATTAAAATCGTGCCAGATGTTGGGAGCCCCTCAAGGACTAAAGCGACACATTAAACATAATATCACCTCGTGCACTGGAGTGCAATCACTAGTTCTCTCCAGGGAGCTGTTACACTATGTGTTGCTGCCACAGTTTAAATCTCAAGAAGTAAAAAGTAATGCAGCACAGACGGGGGGTTGGCCCACTCAAAGAGGACACTTGGGAGCTGGAGCGGGGTCTGCCACTGTGGTGCAGACTGTGTTTCTATTTGAATTGGGTTAAAAAAGAATCAACTGAGTCAGTTGAAAGAATTCAGATTGAAATCATTTATAAAATACGTATACTGTATGCATAATTTCGTAGCAGAAATGATCAAAAATTGTGTAAAGACAAAACATGTTATTTACAATAAAATAAAAACAAACTGGAAAATCTATTAATGTGGCAAACATCAAACGATATTTTGATATTTATGAATTAGAAAGCTTTTCAAGTTTTTTTGATAAGTGCTAAATCTGAGATGTGTGATAAAACTGTTGGGTTAAAATTGAAGACTAAATTACAGCAATGTCATTTCTGTAATGAAATGAAATGACTCCAATTATTACACTCTAATTATTGTAAATACAAGATGTTTAATTTGAGTTTGATAATTAGCTGTGCTCTGAAGTAATACATTAATTTCATATCACAGGGTCTGAAATTGTGCGTTGGCATTAGGAGTTTAGCAGAGATAAATTCACAGTGAAAGATGCCAAACTCATTTTGTGTGTTTGTGTGACTGTGTTGTAATCTGAGCATCTTCATTTTATGTCCCGCCTTAGAAAGTACTTAGTACATAGCCCATAAAGTAAGAAAAAAAAACTTTTTACAGCATCCAGGCAAATAAAAACACAGTACTATCAGGAATACAAATAATTTAAACATGCACAGATAAAATTAAACAGAAACTAGAAACTAATAACATTGGTTCAAAAAATAAAAAATGTGAAAATGTGTTTTTTTCTGCAGTTTGTGAATTTAGTATCTTATGTTTTTTTTCTTTTCTTTTCTGGTGTCTCTCTATACAATTAAAATTCCATGCATTTGCAAAATAGTGTGACAAGGATATTAGACTAAAGGCAACATTGTCTCTTCTATGTCTTTTATTCAAAACAGCGCTCAGTGGAGGAAGTTGGCTGACCAGCACAGTACCAATGTCAACCTGACAGAACATCCCTAGGATGAGTTAGAGAGAACATTTCAATCCAGTGAAATAACGGATTAATACCATTTTGCCATTTTATGATATATTACCATATATCATGGATATGTTTATAAGTATATCTTCAAATAAAAGGTGGCAAATATTTGATGTAATCTGGGACATATTGGCGACTTGTTCAGAGTGTAGCTCTCCTCTCACCAAGTACTGCTGTTTTTCAAAAAATAAATAGCAGAAAGTTGTTGATTTTGCTTAAATATATTTTTGTTATACAGAGCTTATCTCTTGTTTTATCATTGTAAACGTTCATCATCTGTTCACGGCTCTTCCACTGCATGAATTTGCTTTCATTACAGTGCTACAGGGCATTTGAGTTTCACAGCCAGTTTGCTCCAAATAAGGATTTTAATTAAGTAGACTATGCAACCTCTTGGGTTTATTTTTATTTATTTATTTATTTTTGCTCCATTCTTATTCCCAGTAAGTAATTTCAACTTTAAAAAAAAAAATTAGTTGGAAAATTAAGTTTTCCAACTCTCATTAGTCATCAAAAGTGAAGCTTTGTTACACATCTACTCTCCACCACTCACATCTTCTTTTGCCAATAAGTTGCAGATGCTATCGAGTTTCTTTCTGCAGGTAAAAGGTCAACAAGAAGATAAATGGGTTTAATTTAGCTCAATCCTTTATGCAATTTCATATTCATCGTGGTCCATTGAGATTCGAAATTGTAAACAAGAGATTCTCTCCTCCAGAAGCCAGGCAAGCCATTAAGCATTTAATTCAAGCAAGCCCAGGTGTGTCTCTCTCTGTCTAGCTAAGCAATAAAACAGTTCAGACCACTTATGAAGTGTCCAGTGTGCAGGTGGCAGAGAAGCTTCTGGGGCACACCTGCCAGCTGATTCACCCATTAGAGGACGTGCCACACCGTCTACAGGCCCCGTCCCATGAGGGAGTCCCTGACCACGCAGGTGCAGATGCAGATAAACCTGTGATGGATTACACCAAATTTAGCACTAGTTTCCTCAAAAACCTCTTTCGTGAGTTCAAATGATGGAACTGAATGTTTAGTTTCAATGCATTGGAGAAGGTTATGTTTCCATGGGGGAGTAAGTATCTTCGAATGTAAGCAACATGAAAGAATGAAGTCAAATTAGGCAGTTTTCTGCTCTCCTTGTGTGTTTATTAACACAATTTAGCAGTAAGCCTAACTCCAATAGAATGAATGCTTGAGTCAGGATGCAGGTTCTTTACTTCCGCTTTATTCTGGTGACCCGAGTAACATGGAGTAAACTAACATCAGTAAAATAGCTGCATTTATTATGACTAGAAAAGAGTTAAAACAAAGAACACATTCTTAACAAATAAGATATTAAATAAAATCTACTCTTGAATATTAAACGAAAACTTACAGACGGTGATGTCAATGGCGCAAACGAAAGGCTGACTGACAGATTCACCTCTTGTGTGACTGAGTAAAAAAAAAACTAAACGAAATGGCTGACTTCCTGTCCCACACCTACCCTGACCTTCAAAATAAAAGCCTTATAACTCTAACAAAAAATTAAACTAAGAACCTATTTTACAATGAATTAACGGGCAGAACAGGCAGGAAGATATAGATTGAAGATGTGCGTTTTGCAAAACAAACAAACAAAAAAAAATCATGTTTCCTGAATTTCTTTCATATGCTGTCAAATTATAATCACAAACCGGAATGTAAATCGATGGGGTTTCGATGTGATGGAGCAACACAAAGTAGTGCATTGTTGAAAAATTATGTCTGTTTCAAAAAAAAGAAAAGAGTTTTGACACATGAAATTCTAAGAAGTTGGTAGGTCAAAGTATTCACTCACCTTTGCCAAAACAGAAAAGAGTGTAAAATTTAATCAACATGAATCTTCAGTAAAATCTTTATCAACGAGAAGCAAACCTTGCAAATTATTGAAAGAAAATCCCCCAAAAATTATTGCCAACAAATCAGCTGATCAACGGGTCAATTTGACCCAGAACAGTATAAGTGTCTCAAGTTCAATTATAAAGATCACCCACTGAAAAACAAAATCATAATGTAATAGATGTTTTTTTTTTTTTTTTTTTTTTTTTTTTACAAAAGATCAATTTCAAGGAAATTATTGTTTTTTTTTGGGTCTAGGTTTTCCACTTTTTATGTCCAAATGAGTAAATTAGTAAGTTGCTGTCATTGATCCTTTATTTGTGAGAACTAAACAATAATAATAATTGCATAAATATTGGTTAAAATGGTTAGTATTGCAGTTAATAATCAGAAACAAAAATGTTTTGGAGGATTTTTTTTTGTTTTTGACACTACTGCATGATTAAACACTTCCCCAGGTCAAACTGGCCCAGGAACAATATTGCTGTACCTCAGAAACAAACAAAACAGGAGGGTTAATTATTAAACTGCTTTGCTGTACAAAATAGCTTTTTGGTTTTACCACTACTGACCATTTATTGTTTCTTTATTACTTATTCTAACACATTTTTGGTCTCTTATCCAGCACAAAAAAACTGAAACAGCAAAGAAACAGCTAATTTTCTGTGTGCTCATCACTTAGAATTCAAACTTTTTTTTTTACAAGTTATCTTCATTTAATATCTCCAAATATACTGTGGTAGACATCACTGAAACTGAATAGCTAATGTGATGAAAACTCAATAATCCACTTCTATTGTCAGAGGACAATAGAAAATTGAGGAAATGCAAGCAGCTCCATTCTGCAAGCACACCCTGGTACGAAGAAAACCTCAGCTTACACTGGCTTCACCAGGTTGCTGCTACAGAATTTTAAAGGAAAATTAAAAGATTTCATTTAACTTTACCAATTAATTACACAGCAGAAATTGGCTTGATAAACAACAAATGAAATATACAAATTTCACAATTGCAGCAGGGGGTGGACAAATCATATCCATCTGCTGTTTTGGATAAATTCAAAACCCACTAAGCATTTTTAGTAAGCTGTAAATGTTGTCCTAAGTGGTTATAAAAGCATGATTATTATTATTATTTTTTTTACATAGACAAGTTGCACTTTATTAATCGGTCTCCCAAATTAGTGATATTTTCTCAAATTCCATTGTATCCCCTAGCAAACATACCGCATTAAAGCTTATTCTTTTATCTTTTTAATGAAAACTTTACTAAGTCAAACTTTTTTGATGTAAAACAAAATAGTAATTTGTCAACAGCTGGTAATGAATAACATGGAAACTCATAAGCACCTGGGATGTTTACCCAGGAATATAAATAGTGGGTGCTCTATTAATATTTTTAAGGGAATGCTTAGGCATGGCATTATGTTCAACAAGATTTATCAGTGTGAGAAATTATTTCCCCGACCCCCCACGATTGCAATTCTTTATTCTTGCCACTGTCTAAACTGAATAATTGAATTAAAAAAGAATTATTATTTTCCTTTACACACAAACTGTAAGATAACCCAAAGTAAATTCAGACAAGTGAGTATATACGTTCTTGTTATATTAGTCACAGGTGATACAAATTTAGGGCAAGAAAAAAGGAGTTTGATTATTATGAATCCATTCAGATCTCTTCAGTCAGAAGTGGGCTATTTCTTTATGCAGAAGAACTCCCTGGAGTATTTTGTCATAATGTTGTATGTTAGCACAGCTAAATGAACACTTGATTTTAATGTAGGTATGTTATGTTAGTTTATTAGTTTCTGGTCATCATACAAAACATACACATATATACTAATATTATTGATGTCTTGATAATATACGCATTTTTTGTTTTGCTTCATAGTTATTTATCGCTAGATATTAATATGTGCTTTCAATACTTTAAAATAGTGGTCAGTCAAATACATGGATGTTTGCAGTTGCTCTTCTTAGCCAGGTATTCTGAACTAATCTCTAAAGACTTGTGGACAAAAATGTCAGAGTAAAGATGTTCAAAGAAGTAATCAAAGAAGTTTTATAAGTGCAACAGAAGCAAAACTATTGACTCAAAACTTAAACCAGACCACAATTTTCTAGTTTTATTCAGAAAAAAATATTGATAATCATGTCTCCAGAATTGTGCATCATGTTTTGATCTGTCACATACAATAGACAAAATTAATAAGTCAACACAATGCGGAAACGTTAATGTGGTGTAAATACTTTCGCGAGGCAGTGCGGATACATGTAAGCAACAAACACATTGGGGTGTTTGGGTTTTTCTCCAGCTTGACTTTGTAAGAAATTCTGAGCAACGCAGTTATCCGATCAAACAATCAAAACAACTGTTTACCGTGCAACGCAAGCCAACAGTTCTGCCTTGGTAAAATATGATACCAGGTGAAGCCACGAGCCTTGACAGG
Source organism: Poecilia reticulata (assembly GCF_904066995.2). Taxonomy (NCBI): domain Eukaryota; kingdom Metazoa; phylum Chordata; class Actinopteri; order Cyprinodontiformes; family Poeciliidae; genus Poecilia; species Poecilia reticulata. The sequence goes on from NC_088849.1 coordinate 16,601,955, forward strand.
TCACCATTTCGGGGCCACTAATTTGGTCCCATTCTGGCAGTAGCAACTCCCAGCACAGCAGCAAGACAATTATATCCAGGTGCAAGGATTTGATTCAACAAATTCTAGGTGGATCATTTCTACATGCGCCAAGCCATACCACCACCCCCCCTCACCCCAACCCTCCGCTTTCATCACCCCCACCCCTCCGCTGTGTTGTCTGTCTTCTGGGCCAGCTTTGAACAGATGCCCTTGAAAAATCCACAGCCCTCATGTGTGACTGAGGACCTTGACAAAAAAAAATCTGAAGCACTTCCAGAAACTTGAATGTCATGAACCGCGTTGTATATTATAATAATTGGAGTGGCAGCAAGTGGAAACATTCCCCTGAATATTCCAGGAGATAATGGGACATGCTAATGAGCATGGAATCAAGCCAATCCAAGAAATGAGAGAGGAGGAGAAAGGGTGAAAGGTGCCCAAAAGAAAAAAGGATAAATTAAAGACAGTGATACGTTTGGGTGCACGGGCTGTGATCTATGTGTGCTCTGTGTTTTTGGAGAGCACAATAGCAGTGTACAGCTCCTCCTGTCAAACTGTCGATGAACGTTTGGGGGGAGTATAATTTAGGAACCCGCACCTGGCAGACTCTGGGATTTCATGCCATGCTGCTATGCCAGGGCGCGCAAGTAATGCTGAGCTAAACCCACAGCATTTCCCTGCTTGCTACACGCAAAACATGACAAAGTGGACATAAATATCAATGCTTTTCCAGGTGAGAGTTCTACCAAACTTGATTTGCTTCCTAAAGGACTTTGGCAGAAACTGCTTGGTAAATTTAAAATTTGATTGGTGTCTTACTTTTGACCAATCTGGATAGAAAAGAAAATCTGTTAACGCCAAAGTCACTGAGTGCTTGTGACCCAGTGGTAGAAAACAAAAATATAACTCAGCAGTAAGTAACTTTACACAAATGTTATACAATAGTAATAAAGCACATGATGCATACAGAAATCTGGATCTGCTTGGTGAAGCTTGCTTGTTAAACCAACCAGGGAAAAGCTACTTGTTGCTTCCGTGTGTTCTTCTTTGTTTTCCTCTTAGTGCACTTTTTGGATAAAATTAGTCAGCAGGCCATTCCTTAGAAAGACAACCACTGTTACAAGTTTTCTCTTTTCATAGATATTGGCTCACACTGTGGTTTCCCGGAGTCACAATATCCTGGACTTTGCTTCATAACCCTAACCCAACAGACAAATGTGAATTTCTAAGATGCGTTTCTTTTTTTATCAGTACTTGAATTTCCTCAGATTGTGGCATAATGTGCTGCTTTTTTGAGATATTTTAGTTTGCTTTGCATTGTCAGACAGGTTGCTTTCTCAGTGATTTCTTTGTGTTACAGGTTTGGCAGAAATCATCTCTCGGTGAAAATCGGACTGAAGAATAACAATTGGACAGTTATAGATATTTTTTATAGATATTTTGGATCACCGTTGTTTGCCTTCGTCATCACACCATCATTTGAAAACTGGAGTTTGTGTTCACTTGTCAGATATTCTCATTTATTTATTGATCAGGAAAAACTATATGTGGCAAAAGGGCAAAAGCAGCACAAGTCTGTTGTCCAGAGCACGTGCAGTCAATCCAATAGCTTATAAAGAAGCTTATAAACACTTCCTGGTTGTTTGATGGTCTACATTAGCGTAATATTTCCAATACATCATATTATAAGTATATTAAGTGGGTGTACAGGGAACCATCTTATTAAAAACGCTGCATTGCATCTTTGCCTTACAACAAACTCTGTCATCAGTGACACACTACATCTCAATCCTGCGGACAGTTGATTGGATTTACTCAAAACTTGGGGCTGGAGAAAGTCTCACGCTGTGAGTAAAATTGACTTAGGCCCTGTATTCAGAGAGAAAGATGAAGGGCATCCAGTCTTATCATTCTCCATCCCATGTCTCCCTGCAGCCTCTTGCATTACGTTCCATGTGAGAATCCGCCTCATATGATATCAACATCAAGTCGGGACGCAAAGTCGGGGGACTTTGAATCAGGGGTGATAAAGCATTTTATGCCTTCGGGAGCCGAGATCATCGGGCAAAGATGTGAGCGAGAAAGGCTTGTGAATAAGATGAATCTTCAAGTTTGCTGATGATTTGGGAAAATTGTCAAAGTTACCTCTGCTTGCTTCGTTAAAATCATCAATTCATTTATTTCAGGGGCTAAACTAATATTTCCGATTGATGAATGTGTTCACGGCATCAACATTTTATTGTATCCTGCATTTATTCGATAAACCTCTGCAGCCTCTCCAGAACAGTAATATATAAAAATGCAGACGGTGTAACCAGGGGTGCTGTGTATAATTTCATTCCCAGTGCATCCTCACTGGGGTGCTGCTTCTTAGGCTTTAGCCAGAACACAAGCCTTTATTTGATTTAGGGAACTCTCCCTCCCTCTTCCATGTGTCTCCTCCGCTCATGAAGTGTCCCAGTATGGAATGTCTGCATTATTGCTCCGCTGACAGAGATTGATGCTTCACCAAAACCATCTGCACATGCAGCAATCATCAACTTGAATGAACTTAATTGCAGACAAAAGAGAGGGGATTAAGAAAGAGGCTGTTTAGGAGAAGAAAATATGATGATTTCATTTTGGAAGTTGTGAAACACATGTTTGGTGGGGGGGAGCAAAAAGAGATTTCTTGGTGGATATATAGGATTAGAACAGGTCCATTGGTGGGTGATGCCTCTGGTGAATTTGTTTGATCTACAAGTAGATAAAGCTAATCAGGGAAGGTTGATCACAACACCTTCCACCACCAACCAAAAGCTCCAAATGTCTTAAACTTTGTATTTTGTCACCGACAGTAAATCAGAGGCACCTTGAGGTTTTCAAAGGGACAGCTAGGTGGGGGGTTGCTAATTAGCTTGGAACGGTAGACCAAAAACCAGAGAATTGCCGTTTTACAATTTAGGTAGGTGAGAGGTGCGGAGTGGTGTGAAATTAATATAAGGATAATAGAAGCATGAATAAATATGACAAATAAATCACTAAATAAACAAAAAAGTTGCATCAAATTGAAGACTACCTTCTCCACTCTTGAGTTCAAACTCATGAATTATTCTTTTTTTCTCCAGGTCCCCAACAAGCAACAATTGAATCTTTATTATTTTCTAACTCAATACTATTCCACTTTAATTCCATGGCACGCTCCCCCGTCTGTTCCACTTTCAGGACTGGTTAAATGGGATAATAGAAGTTATTGAGAAATAATTAGAAGTTGCTAGGCACTTTAACAATAAAGTAAAAGGGATTATAGAAATAAGTAAGTTTAAAGAAGTATGAGGTTTTTTTTGTGACCATTTCTTGATTTGCCAAGTTCAGCATGTGTCAAACTTACTTAAATGGCATGTTCTCTAGCCTTTCTCATTTTGAAGAGTGCCTTAGTGAAGCACCAATAATGTGGCAAAGGACATAACATAACATAACATAACAGTTATGATTCACATCAGCATAAAAGAAACTACAGAGAAAATCCCAGTAGGATAAACTGTTCAAACTCTTTGCATTGTGTCACCTTTTTGTCTAACAGGCCTCAGGATCAGAACACTAATCCTTCACACTCCCCTTGGTTATAATTAGCTTTTAGTGCCTGATGCAAACACTATTTTAAACATGTTTCTATGGGCTCTAATCCTGTTCCAATCTGTACTAACTAGAGGAGTTGAGGAGAAAAGACAAGGTAACTTTTTTGGTTCACTCTCACTGTGCCTCTTACTTTGTCTTGTCGGCGAAGCCTGACGAGTATGTTTGCATAAACAGGCTGTAATTTCTTTCTGTCTTGGATTCAGCATGAAAGAAGATATTTTGATTTGCCTGATTGGGAAGTGTGACTAAAACTTGAAAATTGTTTAATTTATTCAACAAGAGAAAGCAGAAAAAACACTAAAACATTTGGATTAAACATCAGACTCCTTTATTTCCAACTTTTACAAAACTCATCACTTGCATAATTAAAAGCATAAACAACTCCCGCGGAGCAGTGACAGTTTAAACAGTAAGACTCAATTACAGATTGAGACTTTAAGGATAAACAAGATCATTTCTAAAGATTTTCCACATACACAGACAAATTACGGGGGGATTTAAACACGAAAGTGCTGAAATAATTTGCAAAAATGGGTGCTTTCAAAACAATCCTCCTATACTCACCATTAGGTAAGCAACATGCAGCCATTTATGTGCGCGATGATGACAGAGCAGCAGTTCTCTGTGAAGCAATGACAGACGAACAGTAACATCACATAAGATTGGGAGCAACGTTTAACCGGGGGCTCTGCTCTTTTCAGAGACAGCTTATCAGTTGTCCATATAACCCAGTCCACTGCTGCGTGTGGCATTATGTGTCTAATGACAAAGTGTGGATGCAGGGCAGGGGGTTGTCATATACTAAAGAAATGAACTAAATAAAGTCAAGTCAATTGACAACTAAACATTAGTCCTGATATTTACTGCGCTGAGAGTAAACAGGTGTTCACATCAACTTAAGCCAAGATTTGATATTAGTACCAGAACAAATGTTATTATATCCTTTGAACTTTTTTTTAGATTGTCACTTTGCAAACTGAACTTATGTGTCTTATTGAGATTTTATGTGATAAACAAATACAATGTAGAATTGTAAAGCGCAATGAAAAGGTTTAGCTTTTTTTTTTTGTTTCTTTTTGGATTAAGTCCACACACTTTATGCGTTTTGAAAAGTATGCATTTAGTCATTTTTTTGTAAATAAATAAAATTCAAGACCCGTATATGATTGGATTTAAAACGTAACTTTTCACTGGGGCATTCTAGCGTTTTGTTTTAGATCTGTGTGTAAGCTCAGTGTCATTGTCCCACAAGAGGGTGAATCTCTGACCAGGTTTTAAGACTTTTGAAACCTTCTTACCAGCCATTTATTTAGCACACACCTCCTCCCAGTAACTTCTGCTTCCCTGTCCCTGTTGAAGAAATGCATGCCTACTGCATATTGTCATGCACTACATGTTTCATATTATGTGTTATGTACGGTATTAGTTTCATTTCACGCATAATGTTTTTTCATGCAGTCAAAGAGTTGATATATGGTCTTCTCTGACCTGAACCTCTTTGTCCACATACTTGCTATGTCTGTTTTATGGCTTGCTTTACAAACAGCACTTCTGGTTTTCTTGAATCAAATGCTTTCTTCTTAGTAATGGTCAAATTTGTGCAGTGTGCATCTCTTAGATGTCCTTTCTGACAGAATCCACCACCTGAGCTGTGGATCTCTGCAGCTCCCCAGACGTTACAGTAAAAACCTTTGGCTGCATCTCTGATTGGGTAGGCCATGTCTTGCACTTATGATCGGAGTATAAGAAGAGGTATTCGTGCTTATTAGACAAGTTCTGAATTGAAGTGGTTGTTCTTGATTTTTTTTTGGGGGGGGGGGTTACCAGAGTGCAGAAGTGTACAATACAAAAGCACACCAAGCTGTTCAGATTTTTTTTTTTTTAATGGAAAATGGAAAACTATGAATAAGTTTCACATATACTTCAGAACTGAGAAAGTCTTGCATGCCTTAAAATGTAAGGTTATAATGTGACGAAATATAAAAAAAATGTTTAATGAGCACAAATACCTTTGGCAGGTATTTCATTATAATAATAAAAAGCTTTAAAATTGAATTTGTAACATACATTTTTGAGATGCCACAGCTGCTGCAAAGCCCTCAGCAAAGCCATAAACAACAGTACTGGTGAGGCAATATGTTGACTGTTGTTCTGATGTGGGATCGCACAATTGCTCTAACATAAACTTTCATTCAGGGTGGAGCTGCAGCGCTCCCACTTTTTAGCAGGTTCAGACCTTGTTAGACGCTTAAAGCTTCGCTGTTTTTCAGAACTTGATCTTGTGAAAGGATCTGACCTTTCACGAGCGTTAACATTTTATTTGCCCTTTTGCTGGAGTGCTTTCATTATACCTCAGCAAAGCTGAGCTGCAGCGCGCAGGCATTCAAGTAACTTCACTCACACACACACACACACACAAAAGAGAGAGGGAACATCTTCAAATGAGTCGGAGTAATGAAAGAAGCTCAATGTTTTCGTGTTTTCTGTGTGGAGGTGACACATTTTATTGTAAAGGTCTTTATTATTGCAGCGCTTATTCAAACACATTCCAGTCTGGCAGTGAAGTGCTTCCATATGTCGACATAAAAATCCATCACACTGAACTTACCTCGGCCAAGAGAGAGACTCCTCTAGAACTGCAATGACCCAATCAGAGCGGGTTATTTTTTTTGCTCTTTATGTCACTCAGACTTCATAGCTTTTTAAAAACAAAAATGTTTTATTGCAAACCCAAACACTTGTCAATAAGCATTTTGATATTTATCCTTCCAAGGAAGCATATTGCTGTGAGGATTTTGCCAGAAGTGAGGAAATAATAATTTCCATCGCAGGTGGAAAACACCAATTAGTGATTAATTGGAGAAGGAGGGAAAATAATAAACAGCAAACACCTGGACCCAGCAGATTTGGGCCAATTGTTATCAATCAAGCCGTGAGTGAGCAACGGGCAGCTGGAAGGAAGCAGGAAAAAAAGAAAAAAAAAAGAAATAATACACACACATAAGCCTTGCAATGCAGAAAATGTTTTCTTCATAAATTAATATTTGCAGACAAATTTAACGATCACAGTTGCAACTGTCAAGCGGTTGGTTACTCGGTTAGAACAGATAAATCTTTTTTGCGAAAACATAAAATGGTGCACTAATGAAAGACTGAATTTGTTGATAATACGCGCTACAACAAGAAAAGAAAAGGAAGTAAAGCTTGATTCATTTATGCAGTTTCATCAAAATTAGACCTTGAGTTGTATGTGTTTTGAATCCTTAACCCTTACATGTCTACTAGTTAACTCCAGTATCACATTGTTGTGTCTTAATAAGAATCTGGAATCGCTTTAAACCTCCTGGATGTGTTTCTTGTAGTCAGAAAAGGTGTTTTATCATATCCCATGTGAGGAGATCTAGGAGGTCGTTGCAGCTTCTGGGACCAAAGTGACACTATTATATCACTCAGTTAACTGTGGGATCAAAGAAGGTCAGAGTCAGAGATGTAAAAAATGGAGCTGGAGTCAGCTGCTGCAAACAGGTCGGGGCTATGTGCTGCACACTGGGGGCTTGCCGAGAAGTATTTGGTACATCTCACTTAGTATGGGGTTATCGGCAACTTCCTTAAACCGAAGCATTTTTCATTGGTTTTGTTTTCTTGTTAGAAGCCATTACAGCCACTGTTTTGTTTACTTTCCTTTGGTTTTGAAGTTTTCTTTGCATTCCTGTTCTCTTGGAATCGGTTTGGGCTTGGCTGTCCAAATTCCTTCCTCTGACAGCATCGTGTAATATATCCTGGCTGTGTTAGATTGGTGCAGAGTCCTACAAACACTCCCACACAGACAGACACGTTCAGGGTCCAAGTCTTTCCTGGCTCTCGCAGTCGCTCGCCTTGCATTTCCACCTGTGTCCCGCTGATGCAGCTGGCAAAAAAATGCTTTGTGCCAAATGCTCCTTTACGCTGATGATACCTTGATTTCCGCATTCTGTTGCCAAATTTTACCTTTAATTGCCCTCTTTCTGCATTGCTTGTATAATTGTAAATGGGTGCACACACACACTCTGCAGAGATGGCCTGGGATTGAGGCATCGGCATTAGCCGGCTGCCGTTGATTTGTTGCTTAGCAGTGTTGTGATCCTACAGATAAGATGTCAGAATGACTGAAAGGTCAGCGCAAATGTGGAATGAAAATATGTTTCTAGCTTAGCTGCACGCTTCCAGCAAGTAATAAAATTTTACTACAGGGTTTTGGGGGTAGGGGGAAGGGGGTTGAGTTCTGGATTGAGAACTCTGTAACAGTTTTATTCCATTCTTAACCGTCTCTGGCTCAGAAGAGCTTTCATAATAAAAGGATGGAAAGTGTCCAAATGTGCACACGACAAACACGATGTAAGTAAAGCTTTCTTGAATTGCTATACCTGTTTATCAGGTGCCATCACACATTACCAAAAAAAAAAAACAGATAGTATATCTTGACTTTACCACAGAGAATAGCAGCAGTTGTGTTTGCACAAACCGAGTAACCAGGGGAATTATGAATCCAGTTTATTTCTTTGCACACTTTTTTTTCTTTTGTTTCCTGGAATGATTCAGCCACTAGGGAGCGAGAAAATGCAACTCGTTTTATTTAAAATATCTTCACTCAAAACACAAGGCAGGCAAAACAACTTATATTTATTGCTCGTTGTCTTTGAGAAATATTTGGAAGGCTTTGGGCCGCAGCCCAAAGAAAGAAAAAAAAAAGACAAAATAAAATAGAGAGGGAAAGAAAAAAAAACAAGAGGATATATAACCCTGAGACTCTGTGCGTGTGCAGAGGATAGAGAGATTGTTTGACTTGATGACATGTTGTTCATACTGAATTAGGGAAGAAATACTGCCAGATAAAAGGGGCTTTTTATTATGACTTTCACATATCAATCTAGAGGTCTGATTTTGTAAGATTTTATTTAATTTTTTTAAGTTAGAGAAATAGTTGACACCCCACGTAAGATATTGAGAGCAAAAGTAAATCGGGTAATAATTTGAAGTCATTGCTTAAAAACAAAAAGTCTACAACAAAATGAGAACTATAAGATTTGTCCATATCACACTTAGGGTGTTGTAAAATACAGTTATATCCTGGCAGGATTTGGTTCCAGCTATGATTTCACCCAAAATCACCTTCACTCTAATAATACAAAGCATGGTGATGCAGAAAGGATCAGTTCCAGGCTGTTCCTGATTATCTTTGGCTCGTCGTCCTCACTGCAGAATAAGGTGTCATTTTCAGACTTATCAGACAAACAGATGTCGACAAGCGACTCCGTAAGCGAGAAGACCTTTTCTCCATTGAGCAGCTTTAAGGCACCATATGTACATTAAATTTAAAAAAAAAATATGGGCAAATGATTAATTCATTAAAGGCAATACTGCCAGGATTTGAGCTTTCCACTTACACCACTAACATGTAGTGGAAATGAACATGTGGAGGTTGGTTTAGCTCTTCAATGGAGATCTTTGTTTGGGAAACACATTCTTTTGGTTTAAAAGAACAAACAAAAAAATAATGCTTTTTTGATTTTCTCTTTTCAAGTGGCATATGTCCAATGTTATCTTTTGCCAATGATCCCACTTTTCCTGTTTATAATTATTCTAAGCAAAGATATTGAACATTATCCTCGGTTAACACCATTTCACCAACTCAAACAACTTTTATTGCAAATTTAAACAGCAGCAGCCTTTTTTTGACATTCCACCTTTGAAGCACAACGTTGGCTAAACCTACTAATAATTTTTTGTTCAGAAATATGCTTAACAATGTCCAAACAGTCAGATTGGTATTTGGTCAATATTTAAAACAGCTGAAGACGTGCAAAAGAAAGATATAGATTTATTGGCAATTTAGATAAGATTAACTAGGAAAGAAAAATAAAATCTGAAACGAGCCAGGATCTGACCAATAGAGCGGTGTACCACAGACTTATCACTTATATCCTCCACATTGAAGTCCGTTCCGACGGTTTTCCCTTTTCCAATGTTTATCCAGAGCAAGCAACGTATGAACATGCGTGTTTGTTTTCCGTGAGACTTCAGAGGTGCGCAGCGGTCTCACGCTGCCGCAGAGCGCTAATTGGAGTGGCCTCATTTAGCAACGAGTCAATAAAAAAAAAAAAAAAAATGGAGAGACGCGTCACGAGGACACCGTGTCAGTGCCTCCACAAATCTCCCGCGCGCTCTCAACTTTAATGGCGTGTCAGACTTCACAACTGATGCGAAGGGGGTCACCGTGAGCCTATGCTTCACTCTAACGAACCTCCTCTCTTCCCCAAATCCCTGGTACCGCGGTAGCAAAGCGGAGATTAATGTCCCAAGCGGTGACATGGCTAAATAATAATAATAATAAATAATAATAATTAAGAGTCATAGAATAATAACAATAATAATGAGAATAAAGAAACAAATCAAGACATCATATATATATATATATATATATATATATATATATATATATATATATATATATATATATATATATATATATATATATCTTGATTAGTAGATTCATTCTGCAATACACAGAGCACAGAGAAAACTATAACTTTCTTATATTTAGAGGAGATGTCATCTATAGGTCTGCATTTTCATTTACACCTTTAGTGTACTATTGAGCCATACTATTTGAGCATTCTTTACACATTCAACCATTTGAAGCACCGTAAAAATTCAACTACATAATGTTGTCCCCCCCCCCCACCCCCACCCCTCCCGCACCCAACCAAATTAGATAAAACTTCTGTTTCTCAACTATTGCTTCAAATAATCTCTTATGCCTTTGCTCTGCCCTAGAAGCTAACATCTACACGCATGGAGATGATGAGGTGGTGAACGTTTTAATATACAACACATGGAAACAAAGGCTTAGAAAGACTAATGAAATTATGTCAAATAGATTTTAAGTACAGTCCTTTAAGGGTTAATACCAGTTATGTGGTGATACTTATGAAATTATAACCCTTGTTTAAAATGCTGAGTAGACCAATTTAATTATTTGAATTATTTTTCGGTATACGAATAGTTAAAAAAAAAGACATTTGTCTAATAATAATGTGAAATATAGAAGAGATAAACGATCATCGAATTTTAATTCCTGACACCATCTGGATTTTTGTTGTAAGTAAATTTTTATATATATTTTTTTCGATTGATTCTGACATGTGGAATCGTTTCATGGCTGAAACTGTATAAAAAAGTTGCGGTTTTATAAATGTCTGCAGACTAATAATGTGCACTAAAGTGCCCTTGACTTGAATTTGACCTTTTCTCTATGGATCTTCAAGCGGAGCAGATACAGTATATGGATAGCGACGTTTTTTTTTTTGTTTTGTTTTGTTTTTCACTCCCTAAATTGCATTTTTTTTGCACACACAAAAACAACCAGCAACAACAACAACAACAAAAGAAACATTAAAGTTAAATTTAAGTGCAAATGTCGAATTTATTGATTTGGTCCTGCTCTGTAATCAGGGTGTAGCAATTATTCCCAAAAAATAGTTAGTCTAAAGGCTGCAATTATCTGCAAAATGTTGCATGCGTTTAAAAAAAAGTCTGCAAAGACAAAAAAAAAGTACTTCCCTCTGAAATCAGAACCTAAGAAAACACGAGAAACAAATCTCCTCATGTTTCTTCTTCTTTCCAAACGTGCCACGATAGCCTGCACCCATGCACCGACTGTTGTTTGTTGTCAAACAGACAATTCCGCCTCTAAATGTGTGAGCAGCAGCATTCTGATGCGCAAATAAGCTGCAGACTGCGCCTGCACCTTTTGCTAACACACACACACACACTTCAGGCTCGGTTTGCTGGCCACAAGTGAAGTGCTGCTGATAAATATTCATGACGGTGGCACTTGCGCCTTCTCCGATATCTGGAGCGGTTGTCATTTCCAGACTTTGCGCGTAAATATATCTGAAGTAGATGTTTTGGATGCCCCGTGTCCCCCCTGTCTGTCCCCCACACCCCGCCATACTATTTGAGCAACTTGTCAACACATTTTTTTTACGAGCTTTTTCCTTTTTTTTTATGTATGTGATTGCTTGGAGTGTATAGGTTTGACAGTATAAAAAACTGTTTGAAATTAAATAGTATGTTCAAAGACCGGATTTTTTTTTTTTTCTGTAAGTCGAACTGGCAGGCAAGACCAAAGGCGTTGCCAAGCAATTTTTTTTTACTGGGGTTCGTGCACTTAATAAAATTCTCCGATTCGATATCCGAGAAAAATGTGTGAACATAAAATAAAAGAAATTGCCTAAATATCCACGAAAGCTAAAATGCTTGGATAATAATAATAATAATAATAATAATAATAATAATAATAATAATAATAATAATAATAATAATAATAATAATAATAATAATAATAATAATAAAACAAATTCACTGTAAAAGTTTCGAAAAATCGAAGAAATGTTGCTTGTCCATGTCTGAACACGGAAGCAGCAAGTTACACTGTAAAACATTTCTGTTGATTTAACAAGAAAGTTATAGTTTTTAATTTGCTGTTGGAACAATCGCAATAATTCATGGTTTTCACAGTTAACCCAATGATATTGTCTCACTGTAGATTTGAAACGCCTTCTGAAAACAATCTGGTTCACTAACCAACCAGGAAAAACAGGAGGACTGCACCCTGAACGGGATACTATTCTTGACTAAAGTGGAATATTCTCCACCGACCAACATTTTTTTAATTATTATTTTTACATTTGCTAAAAAAACAAACAAACAAACAAACAAAAAAACAGCCTTAAGGTGTACAACAAACCTGCACCATAACGTGCATTAATTGTTATAAATTGTGTTCTGTTCAAAGGTAACTCTGGAAATTATTGTTGCTTCATTTTATGGTAAAACCGTTTTGTAGTTGTGCCACTATTACTCAACACGTAACTTACTGGATGGTTGTTGACAGCAACACACAGTTTAGAATGTAACACAAATGTTTCAACTCTAATGTGGTTCTAGAAAAAAGATCGTCTTACGCTGAAGAAGACTTGAAACTTATTTAGACCATATATTTTAGTCAGAAAAAAATGCCTTTCTCCTGCCTTAGAAGTTGTTACCTTCTGCCCATTGTTAATTCCACATAGATAACAAACTATTGGAGTACATATTAGTATGTACTAGTTCATTTAAAGTAAAAAATAATAATAATACAATTTGGAATTATTTATATTCCGACATTATGCCCCAATAGCGTCTAGCATCTCCCTTGCATGCCTGTTGTTGTTGACTGTAAAGTTCTGCACACAATTAAAGAAGAACAATCAAGTCAAATTTGCAGCTATGTGCAGCAGTGGGTGAGCAGGAATTCATACAAAACTCCTAACATCTTGGGAAGTCTTTAACGCTCCAGCGCTTCCCTTTTGTAAATGATGGCAACGGAGCTGGATTTAAATGACAAACAAAGCCATTTTATCTGAATGTCGGTCATAGTTTTAAACGAAATGCACGCGTCCACTTTAAATTTTTGTTTTGTTTTGTTTTGTTTTAATCTATAAAGCTGCTAAGTGACTTCCTCGGCCTGGGAAGTGCGAATTGTCCCCCTGTCGCGGTGCGTCGTTGGTGCATCTGCACTGAGACCAGATAGATAGATAGTGTTAAATAGAGTCGAAAAAAAGTCATTTTATTGCCATCCTTCATTTATCTTCACGTGTAATAGTCCGTGAAAAGAAAATATGAATACATTTCAATACATTTCCAGCATAATCATCTCATATGAAGCTTGCTCTGCTTGCTATACGCTGCAGCGTTTTGAGTTTTTCTTCTCTTCTCTTTTCTTTTCTTCCTTTTTTAAGGGTTGACATTTTTATTTCGGCTGCATGTGCCTGCAAACTGACAGATCGCGGCGGATCCGTGCGCCCTGGCAGTGTTAACCATGATCAGTGGCGGCTGCTGATGTGATCTCTGCCTAATGGGGCGGTCAAGCAAGCTGCAGCCAGGAACAATGAAGTGTGTGTGGAAAAAGGAGGGATGAGTGGAGAAGGGGAGGAGGGGTCCCACGTTGACTCCCAGGCTCTCCCTCTTTCCCTCTCTCTCACTCTCTCTATTTCTCTCTTTCTGTCTCTATCTTCCTCTCTGTCTCTCTTTTTATCTTAATCTAGGATAGGAAATCCGGAAAAAAACAACAACAACAAAAAAAAACGCAAGAAGAAAAAGGAAAAAGAAAATAAATTAGATTTGAAAATTAGATTCCCGAACAATTAAGTAACGCAAAATAGCTTACTCCGGTTTTATCCACCGAGGAACAACAGCCGTGATTAATCGATTTAATTTGCGCATTACTGGAGGGCAGAGCGGTGGATGTTAATTTTGGATAAACAGAAGATCTAGAAGCAGCAGAAAGAGAGAAAGAGGGGGGAAGTGAATTTAGTAGTTATTATCGAGTGTCAGGAAAGTTCTAACACACACACACGCTCACACACCACACCTCACACACACACACTCTCGTCATCTCTCCATTACTCTCTCTCTCCGTGTTTCTCTCGGTCCCTCTCTATCTATCTCTCTCTCTCTCTCTCACACACACACACGCAAACACACGCCCACATACGCACGCACACGCACACACGTCATTATAATGAAGACTTTAACTTATTTGCTTTAGAATTATCCACGTAAATAAATTACTTTACATAGGAAAAGATCTAATTTGGTACTTATTTTCAGTGTAATTTAAAAATCAACTCCCAATAACCTCCAATGAAATACATGTTCTGTATTTTTTTACAGTCCTTTAATATAGTACGAAATGTATCCAAACATTTTTTTTTTCATTATTATTATTATTATTATTAATATTATTATTGTAAACTAAAATTTGACATACTGTACGAGCGCATTTCTCCATAAATACCGATCATATTCTAACATGTTACCGGCCCTTTTACATGCGGATAAATATGGAAAAATCCAGGTACTTTACATGGAATAATACTTCCTCTCAGACAGAGCAATTGACAGATTTTTATATATATATTTAGCACGTACATAAACAGATTGACACGGATTTTTTTTTTTTTTTTTCACTACACGATTCATCGACATGACATTAAATAACAACAATGATACTCTGTGCTATTCAAACTGGACCTTAATTGGACGAAAATTAAGAAAAAAAATAAAAAAATAAAAATATGCTGCACTGGATAGGCTACAAAAAGCACATTAATACTAAGAGTCGGTTAGGTCGACGTGTAGACTGTAGTAATACTGAATAATTCACATTTTGGTACACAACTAAACATTCTTGTCCCCCACAGTAACCTTAGAGGCCATCCTCATATATCTAAGGGACCATTACATTTTTCACAAATTCCCCTCCCCCCACTTAAAACTGTGATATTTACAAAATAAAATATTACATTTCCTTTTCTTTTTTTTTCCTTTCTTGCTGTGGGTTCCAGTTTGGTGAAATCCATATTTACAAAAAAGCAAAGAGAAAAAAGAAAAAAAAAAAATCAGGCCTCTACTCGGAGATAGCATGCTTTTTCTTTTTGAGATCTGCTTCTGTACAGTCTCTCAGTAAAAGGAGGAGCAGACCGTGTTTCTGTCCATGCATGATGACAGTCTTTAACTTCACCTCCCCTGCTTTTTTCCAAGTCCATCTTTCTCACTTAGAAAGGTCGAAAAAGTTTTTTGCTTTTTTTTTTTTCCTCATGTCTTCATAAATTTTCCATTGTCTTTTTGTGCGTTTTTTTTTTTTTTTTTTCAAAAATATTTACACGTACCATTCATTGAAATTTGACGACAGCGTGCTGTGGCTGGTTGTGTGGTGGACTGCTGAAGCTGCTGGTGATATGGAGCTGCTGCTCTGGTTCTCTGTGGACGGTGACACGATGGTGGGAGGCGTGGAGGACTCGTACCCTGAACTGGCAGCTGGGGAAGGCTGCGATCCGGGGTTGGTGGATTCGTGGACCTGGGAAAGTGAAAAGAAGGGAAAAGGGGAAGTGTTGGGGGTGGGGGGGTGATGCAGTACACTCGATTTACTTAGAAGCAGAAAACAGAGGAAGAGACGCTATTTTACTTCTGACATGACTGCTTTGGACATGCTCACAAATCGAAAACAGAGTAAAGCCCAATTATTCTCATTCAAATCCTAATCTTATTTTGCGCTTGAGAAAAGATAGGATTAACTTTCTTTATCTTGCTAAAAATAAAACAAACAGCCCCCCCCCCCAAAAAAAAAAAACAGCAACAAAAAAATAGTAATAAAAAAAAACTAAATAAAAAAACTACACATAAAAAGAGAAGAAAACGACATTCTACTATAACACATATAACATGAGTTTCTAAGGTTATTTTTGCAAAGAGAAATAAAAAAAACACACACGTATATATAATTTACAATATTAGTATATAATTTTTCTCTTTTACCTTCATGTGTTTTCGGAGGGAGCTGGGATGCGTGTACGACTTGTCGCACATTTTGCACAGATATGGCTTGTCCGACGTGTGGACGTGCATGTGTTTCTTGCGGTCACTGCTGTTTGCGAACCTCCTGTCGCAGCCGTCGAACTCGCACTTAAAAGGCTTCTCACCTAAATAATGCAAAGAATGAAATATGTTTTTTGTTGTTGTTTTGTTTTTAAAACAGGCACTTTGATGAAATGCATGTTTTTTTTTTAGAAGTTGTATTCAAACATTGTGCAGTACGCATGCACTGCACATAATTCATTAATGCTAAAATTACATTTAAACAATATTTTTGCAATGAAGTATTTTCTGTCGACAGCTATAAAGCATCGCATGTCACTTTGCAGGTTCCAACTGCCCCTACTGTAGTAAATAACCACCCGGATCGCATGCATGTTTCGGATGGGATTTTGTCGGCATCGATTTGGCAGAATATTTCTTCATTTTTTATTTTTTCATTTTTTTTTTTTGCCATTTCTTACCGGTATGAGTCCTTTTGTGAATTTTTAGATTTTCCGATCGGGCAAACACTTTGCCGCAGCCGGGAAACGGACACGGAAAGGGCTTTTCTCCGGTGTGTACTCTGATGTGATTTACAAGTTTGTATTTGGCTTTGAAGGGCTTCCCTTCTCTGGAGCAGTCCTCCCAAAAGCAGATATGGTTCGTCTGTTCAGGCCCCCCCACGTGCTCCACTGTCAGGTGGGTCACCAGCTCGTGCATGGTGCTGAAAGTTTTGTTACACGACTTTTTGGGGTTTGTCAACTGCTCCGGCTCGATCCACTTGCAGATCAGCTCCTGCTTGATGGGCTGCCTCATGTAGCGGAAAAAGGCCCCCGCTCCGTGGTGCGCAGCCATATTCATGTTCATGGGGCCGTAGCCGTGTAGCTGTGTGGACGCGTAGTGATCGGAACGCGGGCTCGTGACATGCCCATACTGATCAGCCCGGCCGTACACGTCCCCCGAGAAGCCCAGTCGCATCTGGCTGTTCACCACGTTGGAGGACGCGTGGCTCGCCGCCTGCTCGTGGAGCCCTGGGAAGAGCAGGTGCCCCGCCGCGTCCGAATGTCCGTGCGGCCCCCCGAAGCTGCCGGAGGCAAACAGGCTGTGCTGCGCCCCAGCCGCGTCCCCGAAACCCCGATTTCTGAAGAGAAAGTCCCTGGTGGAGTTGAACGCCGCCGTGGAGTAGGAACCAACGTGGGTCGGGTGATGGTGGTGTCCCAGGGCGGCCGCCGCTGCATAGCCGGGAGCCTGGGATGAGAACGCTGTCTGCCCGGAGCTGATGTCGTGGGAGCTGTGGTTGATCTTGAAGGCGCCCATGCCGTCCGCGAAAGGGTTGATCCCCAGCGCCACTTCCCGCTCCGCCACCTCTCCTGTTGAGTGATGCCGAGAGGAGCCGAAAGTAGTGACTCCTATGGTGGGATACTGCGGTCCTGCGTCCAAGAGCATCTTCAGTCTTGACTCTTCGAGACGACTGAGCGCAGAACTCAAAGAAAACACGCGCAGATATTCTTCCTCCTCCTCTCTCTCTGCAGCTTATCTCTTCTGAACTCGAATCCAACGAATTCTCTGTTTACTTTTTTTTCGTTCACGACGCAAGGAATTCCCCTGCACCGCTCATCCGATGCGTAAAAAAAAAACAACAACATGTATTTACTACATGCAATATTGTCTTTTTGCGGTTTATCTTCCTGTGGCGCAACTTTCACCTCCTCAGTCAGACGGTGAGCTCTAGACTGATAGTCGCAATCATTCCTGCAGATAAATGAATTGAAAAGACAACACAGTCCAGCCCTGATGAATGGGAGAGGAGAGGGGGCGGTCACGTGGGAGCTGCAGCTGCTCGTTCATTGGTGCTCCCCAATAACATGCACTCACCAAATAACAATCCACCATGCTGTGGCCCGCACGTCCATGTCTCTTGACATCATCAGTCGCAGATATTTTCAGATTGCTGACTGGGAATTTAGTTAAACGGCGAAATAGTGAGGGGGGGAAACAAATATTACCTCAGAACATAAAGAAAATATGCGATGACCATAAAGTGTTCCATTTTCTTTGTCAACCACATTAAATTGGGAAGAGCAGCCCTTCGATGCCTAATTGGACACATTTAGTTCAATTAAGAACATTGACGAACGGACTTTAGATTGTCAAGTCTGTCCGTCTAATGTTTCCTAAAAGAAAAAAGGACAGAATGGGCTTCTAGTGGTCAGGGCAGTTTTTGTTCTCAGGTAGAAGCTCTTTAGTTTTGGAGGAAAATTGGAGACGTTTTCATTTCAAGTATGTTTCTCTAAAGACCAACGGGGAGTCTCGTCTAACGACCTTCTGAATTTTGTTTTATTATGAAATTATCACTTTACCTCAGAGGATATCAAAATCTGAATACCTTGTTTGCCTGTCTAAATTGTGGAACATCTGTGATTTCGGTTTCCACCTTATTGTTTAACTTGGACGTACAACCACGATCCCTAATGCGTCCATCGCGATTCGCCTGTTTGCGGTAGAGCAGCATGGCCCCTTCTTTGCAAGCCAGTGGTGCATATAGTCCATGGGGTTGTCTAAGTTATCAAGTGGGATTTGCGGTGTTCTCTCTGCAGGAGCCTCCGGGTGCTGGTGGTCAAAGCCAAAAGAAACAACCCAGACCAGACCATTATGGGTCACTCGAATTGGGTTGTAGAATCTGAACGCTGCTTTTCCAAATCACTCTTGGAAACCCAAGAGGAGAAGGTTTGGTATGAATACGCAAACGAAGACAAAATGCTTTAAGAAAACAGTAAAAGTTCAGGAGTAGAGATTTGAGATTTTTGGGGGCTTTTTTTAAGGTATGAACTTAATATGCATTGCAAAAAATCAAAGGGATCTCCTTTGACACGTGCAAGTGTCACAACAGCAGGTAATGAGCAACAAGTGAGAATTAACATAAATCTGGGTGACGAGGAAAAAAAATGTTGAGTAAAAGTTATTCAAATGAATAAGAGACCTAATTTTGAAGTGCAAATTATGTTGCATAACTAAAAGAGCGAGTCTTGTCTAGTGCAGTGACAAGAATGCGCAGAATTTGAATGTCACCACCATGTTTATTGTCACGGATTTACAGCAGATTTAAGGCCAACACCACTTTATGAGATGTCGCTGCAATATGCGGCGTTTATGTTTATGATCCTGTGCAGCTTTCCTGCCTACATGTCGCCAAGAGCTACTCGGTGACTCATTGAGTGAGTGCATGCTCAACTTGGATCAGAAATAGCCCCTTGCCGACCAAGTTTTGCATTACACTGCTCACTGTTGCTGTGATGCCCCTCTTTGAATTCTGCAGCTGTGAGTCGGTCGCGCGTAAAAGGCCTTTTAATAAACGTCTTCGGGATCCACCACGTCTCCAAATATTGACTTATGATCTAACGCGATGCTGTCAGCGAAGGCACTGACAGATCAATTCGTGGCAAATGTAAAATAACAGGGCAGTTTTGTCTTTCATTTGAAGTAATAAGAAATGATAATTAACCAGGCAAGTGCATTAAATTAATTTTAAACCATTACTTTTTTTCAATTATCCAAAAAGGAAAGTCACCTAAACGCTCCTGCCATCATATGGACCTCTTTTTTTTTTAGCACAAACATAAAAGAAAAGCAATGAGATTAAATTAATGCTCACTAATCTTGAAGTATAACTTTCTCAAAATCATATAAAGTTAAAGTTAACACCAACGCGACATGTTCTCTATATAAAAACTTTTAAAAGCGCATTTCTTCTTAATTTTTGAGTTTTTATCATTAATATTAAACAAATAATACAGTCCAAACGTTGAAAAACGTGATGTGTTCGAACAGTTTTTTAGAAAACAAGCAGGTTAAAAACTTATAAAGCAGAGAAGTGATGGAAGTTTTGGTCTTGATAACAAAAGCGGAAAATCCACATTTCACCGTCCAGGGAATTGTTATTGATTCTGCAACTTTGTTTCATAAATGTCTAACCATGCAATATCTGCTAATTGTTATATTAACTTAAAAAAAACGATCACTTTCGTCAGCGAATTAAAATAGAACGTCCGCAAAGGTTGCTAAAAGAAATTTCCCAAGCATTATTTTTTTCTTTCAGTATTCAGATCAAACCCGAAATTGTTATGTAAGAGAATGTTATTCTCTGGGGTACTCACAGCACACACTCGTTTTATTTTGGAATTAAAGTCTTCGACGGAACCACCTCCTGTGACCCTCATCTGCTGCCGTCCTTAGGTCTAACGCAAAGGGGGGAAAAAATCGCTCCGAATCATAACAACAGGTCCCGTCCATTACATTTTTCATCCTCTCCGGGAGCATGGCCGCGGGTCGCCCGAATGGTTCAGGCGCTGAACACACACAGACACGGATCCGGATCTCCCTCGGGCTACAGCGGCGAGCCAACTCCGCTGCAGACGCTGAAGAGCATGGGCGGCTGCATATTTTTAATACGAAGCTTCTTCCAAAGCGCTTATTAACTATTTTTTGCTTCGGTCTATTTTAAAGCTCGACACGCGGTGCGAATCTTTGCACAACTTTTTTTTTTCTCCCCCTCCACTACTATCAGCGATCATTTTACGTGCGTAAAATTGTGCGTAATTTGCGCGTATAGTTGGGGCTGCGCGCGTTGCGGTTCAAAATGAAGATATCACTGCATTATTTATGATCTACATAATTTTAGAAATATATACGTCAATATGCACGCTCTTTCATGTAGCCGCGGAAAGAAAGAAGAGGGTTGAGGGTGTATCCTTTCACTTCAGCCTTTGTTTGCTGCGTCAACATCAAAGGACACCGAATATCCAGATAAACTTTTTAATAGTTATATTCTATAATAACCTTTCCATAACTATTTTTTTTCACAAGCGCTGCCTCCAGCACAGCGCATGCGCACTGACTGCTCGCTGTCACTAAGACATTTTTCATCACGTTGGGAACTGTCACTGGTGACGTCAATCACAGAGCTCTGACCAATTAGAGCGCGGGGTGATTGTTTGGCTCCACGGGCTGCAGCGCCTACCATGAATCTCTATTCAGTATCAAAGCGTCCTGCTGCTGCCTCTCAACCGAATGGGATTCCATGTTGTCTGCAGATAGATTTAACTTTATAAAGTTTTTTTTTTTCCTTTATTTTTTTTTTTTTTCATTGCGATTAAAATATATTTGCCATCATCATTATTATTTTGCCTGCTGTCAAGTTATTCTAAAATTAGGAAGTAATGAGCGTGGATGCTTTGGGAAGCCCCGTGATGGACCCTGCGTTTTCCAAACGGAACACGGCGCTGAGATTAGTTGACTTGGCAGGGGCTCACCACCATCACCATCATCACCACCATACCCCTCAGAGCGTGACAGGCTTCCCGGGGTTCGGCAGCCATCCACACTCAATGGCTCACTCGCACCCTGGGGAGATTACTGCGGAACCCCGCCTGGGGCCGAGTCCATTCGGGCCAGAACACATGGGGCACTCCGCGGCCCTCAAAATCAGCCCAGCCCATCATTATCCCCACCACCATCACCACCACCACAATCATCATATGGCAGGCCACAGTGAAGTGGTCTCCAGTCAAACGGGAGCTTTTGGCCCGGTTCAGCCGACGTCGGTCCCTTATTCTATGCCCCATACTGCCCAGGCTCTATCCGCAGGTAGGGATTTCCTCATCCGGAGAGATCTGACGGCTCAAGCCATGCCGGTACTGACCGACCAGACTGCTGGTCCAGCTTCTCACCACGGAATGTTTGTCTCAACAACAGGTAGCTATCCCGGACACTATGGTCACCACCCTGACGCAGGGAACCACACCACCCTCTTCTCCGGACTCCACCACGAGCAGCCTTCCAGCGGATCACCGGGTGGCCAGGCGCTGAATGGACAAATAAGGTTAGGACTACCTGGAGAAATGTACGTTCGGTCTGATCACTTGAGTCAAGTAGCAAGCTCCAGGGCTGATCCCTTCTCCGCCTCGCCTCTGCACGGCTACGGCGGTCTGAATCTGAACATGAATCTCGGCGCTCACCACCACCACCACCACCACCACCCGCACCATCCCCACCACCACCACCACGGAGGACCGGGGGCTTTTTTCCGCTACATGAGGCAGCCGATAAAGCAAGAGCTGATTTGCAAGTGGCTGGAGCCGGAGCACTCGCCCAAGAAACTCTGCTCTAAAACTTACAGCACCATGCACGAACTCGTCACGCATGTGACGGTGGAGCACGTCGGAGGACCGGAGCAGGCGAACCACATATGCTTTTGGGAAGAGTGTCCGAGGGAAGGCAAGCCGTTTAAGGCGAAATACAAACTGGTGAATCACATTCGAGTGCACACCGGTGAGAAACCGTTCCCCTGCCCCTTCCCTGGCTGCGGTAAAGTGTTTGCAAGATCCGAGAATCTAAAAATCCATAAAAGGACACACACAGGTGAGTGAGGGGGGAAAAAATGCATACACGTAAAATGCTTTGGAGGGGTATTTTTTTTTTAATGCATGGAGTAAAATTATCAAGTTGCATGAATAAATTATTAACCTCTAAAACAATTTTCGCAATATTTTAAAATTTGCCCCGATTTTAAAAGTTCGAAAATTCCGCTTTAACCAGCACGCAACAGGCACCTGTTATAAGAGTGTATTGCAAGTTTCTCAAAGGACGGATTTGGAGGGGGGTGGGGGGATTATGGTACAGCTCACTCAGGCGTTTGACGGTTCAAACCTCTTGTTTACATCGCGGTACAAAAGCTGGAGGCCCACGTCACGTCTTGTGTGAGCAGCTCAGTGTGTGCCAAACCATGACTGGATAGCAAAAGTTGGAGAGAGTTGCATCTTTCACAATAACGGATACGGTGATGTTTCTTTATTTACATTTTTTGCTCTTTTTTCCCACTTGTTTTGACGACTGCTTTTTAATTACATGGTGGATTTTGGAGTGATTTGCATTCAGTCACTAGAGCAGTTGTTGTTTTGTTTTGTTTTGTTTTGTTTTGTTTTGTTTTGTTGCGTGATGAACTGTTTCAAATAGTGGTTTGCAAGCCAAATGCAACAAGTTGACTTGTGCAGATCAGATCAGAGTATACTAGTATATAAGGAGTTTGCATACTGACTTGTGTGTGTGCTGCGCAGATGTAGCATAAAAAAAAAATCTAATGGGTCAATATGGCTGCCTGCCTCTGTGAGCCAGAAGGAAAATAAAGGCCTCAAAATGTCGAGTCAGACTTGTAAATGATTACAGTGACTACAGCACTCCCCCCAGCCCCCTCCACACACACATACACACCACCCCTCCTTCTTCTGCTCCATTCCTGCACCCCCCCCCCCGCCCCCCCAACAATGTATTATTCATATCATTTGCTCACATTACCTTAGTACAAATCTGTTGAATTATTTCTGTGTGTTGACTCCCGAGGGGCCTGGTCTTTTTGGTATCATGTTTAAAACCCAAGCTGAAAGTGTGGTTATGACTAGGGTCTGCCCCTGGGGTCTGTTTCCTCGAACGGTTTCTTGTACTACACTAATATCCTTGATTGGCTCTCTCAACCCAACAGCTGAAGGTCAAATTGATATTCAACCCGCAAGTGTAATTAGACAGAGGCAATTACATATTCTCAAAAGCTTTAATCGGAGGAGGAGAAGAAGAAAAAACTCAGCGGTGGATGATTTCCGTCTAATTTATTCAGATAGTCTTTTTTTTCCACCTCTTTCTCCCTCACTTTTCACTCATATTTAATCAGAAATACTCAATGATAATAAAAAAAAAGCCAATTTAGATTCAGTCCATATTTGAGGGGTGTGTGGTAGAATCGGGTAGCCTGTGCTACCAATCAATATCCTGAGGATATTGTGTTGTTCTTAATATTTATCAGCGTTTCCAGTCAGGTGTAAGTCGACGGTGCATGGCCAGGTAAAGACACAGGACAGCAGGAGCGCAGAAACCCCGTTTAAAAAAAAAATAAAAAAACTCACATCTCCAGAAAACTTTAGACAATGCAACTATGGACATGGTTAATAGATGTAAATGTTAGAACATTTAGATTTGCAATGAAAACCTTGCAATAAATAAATAAATAAATAAATAAATAAATAAATAAATAAATAAATAATGATAATTTCCCCAAATGCATCAACCCCCACCCCCCAAAAAAGTCAACTTCAAGTATTCATATTGCTTTTGAAGGTAATAGTAATTGGCTGTTCATTTTTTTTACCCCATGCAAGCAAAGAATAAATCAACAGAAAAATAATCAGTTGATCATCTTATATATATTGGAACCAATAAATGCAAGCTTAAAATTAATCCAGTTGTTTATATAGCTACAATTCAATGCACTCTTATTTTGCTATATAAGTAGGTCTAATTCCTTTCCAGGTATACAGAAAAAAAAAAATTAATCTTGAAGTATGATGTCCACAAAAGGCATTCGAAAACTACTAAAGATTTAACTAAAAATCTCGACATCCTACATAACAGCTATTCATAGTTTCTAATGGTACGACTTTTGACTGATCATGCAGTCCATTACATATCCACACAGACCGATCAAATGGTCAGATTCAGCTGTAAATATAACACAGTGCAGTCAAACGCAATCAATGCCAACTCATAAAACGTTACCTATCTACGGACGCTCAGCAGAATACTTAAGTCTCTCATCTTGAGCAAACAAATGAACGCTTGCATTTAGCAACAGGAATCAATGCGGTTAATGGGCAACGTCAAATATTTAATGCATTCTATGTCTTATTGTGTCTCCACGCTGCAAACAGGCGAGAAACCCTTTAAGTGTGAATTCGACGGCTGCGACCGACGCTTCGCCAACAGTAGCGACAGGAAGAAGCATTCCCACGTGCACACCAGCGACAAGCCCTACAACTGCAAAGTTCGGGGCTGCGACAAGTCCTACACGCACCCCAGCTCCCTGCGGAAGCACATGAAGGTGCACTGCAAGTCCCCCCCGCCCAGCTCGGGTTATGAGTCGTCCACTCCCTCTCTGGTGTCCCCGTCTTCGGACTTGGGTCGGGAGCCAGCCGGGGGACCGTCGGTGGTGTCAGAGCCGCCGGTGGGGGCATCTCAGCAGCAGCAGCAGCAGCAGCAGCCAGCCAATTTAAGCGAGTGGTACGTGTGCCACAGCTCAGGTGCTAGCGGTGGCCAGACACCACCCAGCGGCCACTCCACGCCCGACCCTTCGGAGGAACCTGCTTACAGGAACCCCCAACCAAGGGACGCGTTTTGAGTTCCTTGCCAGTACTTATTTCCTAACACTCAACTTCTAAAATGGTTTGGCTTTAGTGCCTATATACCTGTGAGGGCCCTCTGGTCCGCTCCCACCGCCCCCCCCCCCCCCCCCCCCGCACCCCCACCCCCAATTCCTTGTTTTGTTTTGGATAAGCCACCAAAACTGGTACTCAGAGCCAAGAGACGCACTTAACTGCACTGGACGGAAAATGCGCAATCCTTCCAGACGGGCTTTCAAGTAACAGGAGCATATATTATTATTATTATTATTATTATTATTATTATTATTATTATTATTATTATTATTATTATTATTATTGTTTTGAAGTTTATCCAAAACTGATGGATGGGTGCTTCTCCTGCGAACTGTTCCACTTGTGGGGAGGGTCGTGTAAATCTCATTAGACTATGTCGTACATTATTGTAGGCTGTAAGGCATGATGGTGTGCAGCTTTTTTTTGTAAAAAAAAAAAAACAAAACAACAAAAAACAGACAAACAAAAAAAAATCCCTTCTGCCTTCAGTATGATTTTTTAATTTATTTTTCAATCGCATATGGAGGTATTTTGTACGATCGAACCAAAGTGCATGTTTTCAAAACCGGAGCAGAATTGTACATTTGTAAATTTTGAACAAGTTTCAATGTGTTTGGATGTTGACTAGATTTGTAAAGAGCGGTTTACATCTTTTTATATTATTTTTACTTTATTTGCAAATGGATTTGTGCAAAAAAAGGGAGAAAAACAACCCCCCCCCACCCACCCCAGCTGTTTCATAAGCTTACAGTATTTCGTAAATGACGTTAATTATAAATGTTTTATCAAAGTAAAAAAAAAAAAAAAAGAAATCTGGTGATTTTTGTATCATTGTCTGTTTTAAAATTTATTTTTGTTTTATCTTAAAATTGAGCACTAAATGCGTACCGAACTGCCTTGTATTTTGTGAGTATTTGGAATAAATCTTGTACGAAAGTGAAAAAATTTTGAGCAACGCAGATCTGTGGGAAATTTTTTTTTTTCAACATATGGACACAAAAAACGTCAACATTTTTGCTGTCCCAATACTTCGTTTGAATATAATTTTTACATGTGTATTAATATATATATATTTATTTCCGAATTATTTTTTTCCAACACTGATCTCTCATCAAGTCTTTGAACCCACAGAACACCAACAATTACTATTGCAGTTTTCATTTTTATTTACCGGCGGAAGAGGGAAAGTATTGTGCATTATGCTCCACTCGTGTTAAATCTTACTCAGCTCAGCTTTGCTTTGGCCCAGACTGTGGGCTGCGAGTTTGATGAAAGGCTACAATATTCGGATCCAGACTTCAAAGAGCCATTTTGCACAATGAAACCATTTTTTTTTCTTTTTTGCACAACGGTGAATCCTCATGGTGAATTAAGATTTCTATAGCAATAGCCAAGTCAAACTCAAATGATATGGGGCCAGGTCCCAAGGACTCAAAAGCTGGCTCCAAAGAATGTAATATTTGCTACCCATGGGGTAGGAAACGGTAATCTACGTCCTTTATGCTGCAGACCAGAGCGGCAAAAAAGAAAGGGGGGGAAAAATATATTCTTTTGCTTTAAGGCCTACTTTGGGAAAAATCAAAGGAGTGGCCGCTGAAACGCAGTTGTTTGTCACCGCAATAGACTCCTTTTGCAAAATGAGGCTCAAAGAAGACCCTCATATTTCTGCGTCTATACATTAGCGATAACGACGCGTTTTAATTGCAAGGAGGGTAGTTGATTATCGTCTAGGAAGAAGCGCGAAAGGAATGTTTTCATTTTCTTGAAATTGTAGCGAAAGTAGGTCGAAGAAGAACTCAGCTGTTTTGGACGGGGAAACTTGTGGCGGCGTATAGAGTTTCACTCTGGCCTTGACTTAACCAGAAGAGGGACGGGGGCGGAGGGGGAACGGCAATACTGATACTTTTACAGAGTTTGGTTAAGTTCATGACGGAAAGCAGTTCAAAAGAAGAGCAGGAGGAGGAGGATGCCTCTCTCCCTGCACCAGCTCCTGTCGCTTGCGCAAAAAGAGAGAGAGAGAGAGAGAGAGAGAGAGAGAGAGAGAGAGAGAGAGAGAGAGAGAGAGAGAGAGAGAGAGAGAGACAGAGAGAGAGAGAGAGAGAGAGAGAGAGAGAGAGAGAGAGAGAGAGAGAGAGAGAGTTGGATCTCAATTGAAAGCGATTCTTTGAAGTGTGGAGTTAGTATCAGAGGGATTCTTTCTGGGTCGTCTGAACGACGTTGATGACACGGAAAGCCTTTTGTCGCCGATTTGCTGGGATCCTCTCTCTCTATTTCAACTCTGAGCATCAAAATAGAAAAGAATGTGCGACGTTTTAAAAAAAAAAAAAAGGTTGTTTGGTTAGAAAAAAAGTAAGAGGGCGAGCTTGGAAAAAGCAGTGCAATTAGATATGGAAAACTTTTTTTTTCTTCATTTTTCCGGATTCGGTTTTGAAGTTTGAATAAAATATTTTTTTTTTTTTACTTTGACAGTGAAAACTACAGTTAGACAGAGCATCGTTTCTGCACGTTTGTTAGTGTGTGTTCTGCAGTCGCTTGGTGACCTTAATGCTTATTAACCATACAACACCAATCGAGAGTTGCTTTCACAAAGTTGCTACTGTCCCTTAAAGTCTGCTGTCTGGAACGGATGGACGCAGCTTCTATACAGATATGGTTGTTTCCGCCGTATGGAAATATAAAATTGTGCGTCATATTCTTTTGGCTGGGAAAATAGGACAATTACGTCACCATTATTGGCGAAAGTGTCAATTTTGATGCAAAATAGAGAAATTCAAAATTATTGAAATACTGTCTTATTATTTGCATCCAATTAATATTTACGGTTTTTCCATGTGTAATGTAAATAAAAACATGCCCTAAAATGCCAAACGTATCAAATATGGTACTGATCCAAGACAAACCCCAGCGAGGTTTTTTTTTTAAATCTCTCTTTTTTTTATAACAAGCCAGTTAAGTTTGAAAGCTGCATTATTTTAAAAACCTATGATAGTGAAAGTGTAAGTTATACAGTTTTATCACATAAAAAAATAATCAAGAGTCATATGCAAATTGTTTTTGAAATTAGGTATGTTAAATAAATACATCATCAAAAATACGTTCACTATTCATTATAATATAATAAGTAAACAGCTCAGTTTTTTTCTAATTATTTAAATACATAACCAAACATGTGTTACTAATCAATTTCAATTAATCCAGAGGATATTTAAAAACAAATTGACATATTAAAGTTATATTTCTTGAGGGTTATCTGGATAATTTGTGATCAATGTGTTTTTGAGTGAGCAAATGAATAGTGTGCAAATCTTTGAAACACGTGGGTATAAACTGATGGTTTGAATTTGTAGGAAGGATGAGTTACCAGTTAAGGTAAATATGATCGTCTTTACGCACTGATTCTGTTATGGACCTTTGATCTGAGAGCAACCTAAGGGTGAAGAATCAAGAACAGGTGTGTGTGTGTGTGTGTGTGTGTGTGTGTGTGTGTGTGTGTGTGTGTGTGTGTGTGTGTGTGTGTGTGTGCGTTGGTAAATGTGGTTTAGCAGGACATTTCGTCAGAATACACACAACACTAGCAGGACATTTTGAATTAACGGGACAGGAGCGGTGTCCTGCTAATTTTGACAAAAATCTAAAAGCGTAGAAAAGTTTCTATTGGTCTAATAACCCCAAAAATGCAAAAAAAACGAGATGTCCGGTTAATACACATAAACCTGATTTTGTGTATAATCTGTGTATCACCACAGCGCCCCCTATGGCAGGTTTGTGTAATAGCAGGACCTCATGAATATTCACACAACCTCTCATTCTGATTGGTTGTCTGCCGGAAGGTCCTGCTAATTACTACAGTGTCTTTCTAATTCACGTGTCGCTGTTTACACACATGAATTGTGTGTAAATTGCCAACTCTTACACTGGGGATGAGATGGCAATATGATTACTCTGTGCTATAAGACTGAATATTTTATAAAGGTTAGTTGGATGCCTAAACCCAACTTTGGAATGTATGTGGCACCTAAAAATATACAGAAATTAATATATATTTTGATCAAATTTTGTTTAATTAAAATATTATGAATAATAAATGTGTGGAATAAGTGCATGGATAAAAATAAATATAAACCATAATAAAGCAATTTTTTCACCAAACTATTCCACTGCTAACAGTTTGTTGATTCTGGTCTGCTCTGCATCCCCAGAACCAAGCATTTTGAAGCAGAATTTAGCTTCAATGTACCACAAATCTTGAATAAACTTCCAGAAAACTGCAACACAGTTGAATTCCTTTAAATCAAGGCTTAAACCACACCAATTTACAGTTGTTTCTGAATCTTAATCATTGGTAGATGTATCAATATATTTTATGTATATGATTTTAATTTTGATTTTACTTTGTTTTTCTTTTTATGGTAAATGTATGTTATTTTTATGACTTTTTAGTTCTTTAATGTAAAGCACTTTGGCC
Source organism: Poecilia reticulata (assembly GCF_904066995.2). Classification (NCBI taxonomy): domain Eukaryota; kingdom Metazoa; phylum Chordata; class Actinopteri; order Cyprinodontiformes; family Poeciliidae; genus Poecilia; species Poecilia reticulata. The sequence continues at coordinate 16,631,754 of NC_088849.1, forward strand.
TTGTGGCTGAAATATGCTATACAAATAAAATTGACTTGTCAGCAGTTTTCAGATCTTGCCAAAGAATCTCTGCTGAGTTTATGTCTAGACTTTGACTTTGCCATTCTAACACATAAATATGTTTTTATTTAAACCATTCCATTGTAGATCTGGCTTTATGTTTAGGGTAGTTGTCCTTCTGGAAGGTGAACCTCTGCCCCAGCCTCAAGTCTTTTGCAGACTCCAGGTTCAGGTGTGTTCAGGTTTTCTTCCAAGATTACCCTGTATTTGGCTTAGTCCATATTACAATCAACTCTAACAATTTTCCCTGTCCCTGAAGAAAAGAAGCACCCTTAGAGCAAGATGCTGCCACCACCATGTTTGTCAGTGGGGAAGGTGTGCTCAGATTGATGTGCAGTGTTTGTTCTCCACCACAAATAGTGCTTTGCATTTTTGCCAAAAAGTTCATTTTGGTCTTGTCTTATCATTTTTGCTGTATCCCAATATGGCTTTTGGCAAACTGCAACTTCTCATAGTTATAGGGACTTCTTATAGTTTTCTTTATACCATGGCTTTTCTATTGCCACTCTTCCATAAAACCACATTTTTGCAGTGCATGACTAATAGTTATACTGTGGACAGATTCCCCCACCTGAGGTGTGGATATCTCTGCATTTCATCCAGATCCACCATGAGCCTCTTGGCTGTATCTCTGATCAGTGCTCTTCTTGCTCAGCCTGTAAGTTTAGGTGGATGACCTTTTCTTGGTAGGTTCACAGCTGTGTGATTTGCTCTTTCCATTTCCAGATGATTAATGGAACAGTAGTCTGTGAGATGGCCTAAGCCTGCTTTAAGCTTCTCCACAACTTTATCCCTGTCCTGTCTGGTGTGTTCCTTGGACTTCATGCTGTTTGTTCCCCAATATTCTCTTAGCAAACTTTTGTGGCAGTCATAGAGGAGTTGAATTTTTTACCATTAGCAGTCAACTTCTGAAGACAATTGGTTGCATTCAGGGGACGGGGGCTGAATACTGGACTTTTAGCTTTTATTTTCCATAAAATTCTGTGAAAATATATTTGCAGTTGTGACAAAATATGGAAAAGTTCAAGGGCTATGGATACTTTTGCAAGCCACTGTACTTACAAATAGTAAGGCAAGTCCAATGACAGAAACAAGGTCCAGACAATCAACAGGTATGCACTGACAGCTCCATTTGACAAAGTCTTAGACTGAACCACAACACAGAGGCAGTATTCATGATGGCACATAAGCAGGTCCCTAGAACCAGAGCAATAACGACCCAGATTTGTAATACCAAGCAAGATATTCAGTGAATGCTATGCAATGAGTCCCCTGAGACAATCTAGTAGCTAACACCAGGATGCAAGATGGTAGCATGATAAGAATACATGGAACGCCACAACCAAGTACCCAGAATAGTGTGAAGAAACATCTGAAGGGAATATAACCTTGAACACACCTCTTTAAAATGGGAAATGCCACACAAGGTGGTAGAAAACGTACAAGCTAAGATTCTGTGGGCCTTCCATATACAGGAAGACAAAACAGGAAAAGCAAACCAACTGAACATGGTGATCATTGAGCAGCAGAGCAAAGCAGTTGTTATGATGTAGCTATCCTGAATGAACAGAAGGTACAGAAAAAAACTAGAGAAATACCAAAGACTAAAAAGAACCATCATCCTCCTAGAACCTGAGAAAAAATTTGTCCACATAAGTGGATGACTTATTTTGGACTGTCTAGTCCACAATACTAAATTTTGCTCTAGATGGGGTCTGGTGTCCACACGTTAGGCCATTATTTTATGACTTAGTGGTGGTGGAAGATTATAACACATTACAGGTTAGACTCAAGATGTTCAGTGTTTCTTTTGTTGTGTAAGTTTACAAAAGTTAGCAACTGTATAGCTTTACCATGGTGCTAAACATGGTGATTTAAAATGAATAAGTATTTTTCTGAGAAAAATGATGTCCAGATATCATATAAAAAGATAATTCTTTGTTTTTGCAATCATTAGGTCCCAATCAACCCAAATATCAGACGAATTAATAATGCATGCCATGCAAGAGTTTGGGTCTTAGGTGGTTACAAAGAATGTGGAAGTTGAAGTCAACAGTAGTGCCTGTGGTCACTGAAACCCTCAGGGTAATGACCCCTAAACTGGAACAGTGACTCAAACAAATACCTGGAGATACATCAGACCTCTTGATACAGAGAAGCACACCTTTGGGAACTGCTAATATACTGTGAAGACCACTCACGCTCCAAGGCTTGTGGTAGAGGACCCAAGCTTTTTTTTATTTAATTTCCCTTTTAGGATCAATAAAGTATTTTTGAATTTGAAAGAAGGGATAACCAGTCATGGAGTAATACAGAATTACAAATATAAAAATAAAAAGCATTTATTTAAAAAATATTTAAAGTGCCAAAAATATCATGATTACTTATGTTACTGTTAGCACAAAACTTTTAAAATGTATATTTTGTCGTAATCTCAATGTCGCTACTCTGCATGCATGTAGATTGTCTAGGTAGTCTAAATTGTCTATTGGCAGGTACATCAGCCAACCTTTTTCTGCAGGTGTTGTGTCTGCCATTAGACAACAGTTTATGTTGGATCTTTATCATAAAAACAGTTTGTTTTTATGATAGTGTTTGGAACTGCCCTGCTGCTGAAATGTGCTATACAAATAAACATAATTAATTGATTGAACAGAAATG